>NC_059428.1:47435205-48042023 GCF_021028975.2 Sphaerodactylus townsendi | reverse complement strand
CCTTTCCAGCTCAGGTGGCCCATCAAGATTTGCAGATAAGCAACTGTGAGCATGTAGAAGGAACAGCTTTTGATATTATAAATAAACTAATCTCTAGCATTTATTTCAGTTTCTATTCCAACTATCAAGAGCAACCTGCTGTATTTACCTAAAAAGTATGAATATATGAAGTCATTTTGTTTTAATCATCCGTTAACATCAAGCTATATTTAATGTAATAGCAAGCATAAAATTATTACCATTGTGGGTGGCTATAGGCTATAAACATAAGCCTATAAAAAAGTACATTAAAGCACCAAAGAGCCTGGTTTGCCACAAAAACAATGATTTTGCAAAAAGAGAAAAAAAACAGCCTTGTGTTAAACAAAGCTTGCATTTTTTCAAAAACTTTGGGGGTGGGCGGTTTAAAAATTTAATATATAAATAAATAAAATTTATTTTAAAAAACCCAAGACTTACATAGTCATTGACTAATCTACTGGAGTGTTTATGAATATCTATTATACTTCAAAAGAATTAGAAACACTGGGTATCATGTTAAAAATGTTAATCAATTGTGAATTGATCACCTGGTCTGTTCAGCTCATGCCAAACAGATGTGAGCACATGCTGGACAGTCTTGCAGTAGCATTTCACAACAATGCTGCTGATTGGTTTAACTTGGCAGCAGCTTTGCACATTCTCAGTTTTGGGCAGTTATATAGCCAGCCTTCATGGCCCATTGGTGCACACAATTCTAATTATTTTATGTTCACAAATAATTGCATTAATGTCACTAGGGACTACTGCCTACACAAACATTGAGGAGCAGGATTTTATGAGACCACAACATTTATTTATGACTGACTAACAGGGCACCCGTGCTTCGCTATGCATACTTCATCACAGGCTCTCTATGAATTTCGGGGTGACATTCAACATACTTCTTTACAGCCTGTTTGTGAACTTTGGGGTGACATGCATATTTCCTCACAGCCTGTCTGTGGACTGATGCGTTTGTTTTAGCATATTTTTCAGCAGCTTCCTGTAGATGTCTTTTTCTAATCCAATGTGTTATTGCTCTCTTTCACCTGGTGGGCTCCAAAAGACATCATGTGGAAGCAGCTTTTGTATTTTTGGGATGCAGAAAGGAAGTGTTCTGCCATTGGATGCTGATGAGTGAGAAGGCTGTGAAGAGGTTCAGGGTAGGATTGAAGGGTAGGGAGCTGGGCTGTACCGCCACTGCAGCACATTCCTGGGGACTCATCCCACCGCTTCAGAGCACGACACCAAGCACAAGGTGATCGGAGACGGAGAGCAGTAAACATGTCTCCACAGTAAGCAATCTGATGTCCATATGCAAAACCCGACAAAGGTTTAGTAGTCTAAGGTGATAGAGTGATTTGTAATGTATGTTGATAGTATTTGGCTGTAGGGGTGTTGTTAACATGTGGGTGGGTGGAGGAGTACTTTTTCACAGCCTGTCTGTTAACTTCGGGGTGACATTCAGCATACTTCTTTGCAGCCTGTTTGTGAACTTTAGGGTGACATGGAGCACAATGTCACAGAGTCTACCCCCAAAGCATCCATTTTCTCCAGGGGAACTGATGTTTGTAGTCTGGAGATGGACTGTAATTCCACCTGGAGGCTGGAATCTCTAAATTAAGGAAATTATTTCTTTCTTACATTAATATTTTCCTTTCCATTGTGCGCACTGAGACAGGAAGGGCAGAAGACAGCTATGGGAAAAAGAAGTGTGTCACCCTTCATATACCGTACATCTAGATCCAATAAACAAACGTTATCAGCTAGGAAAAAGGGACAAGGCTACACTAAAGAAAAGCCATGTACCTCCTCCCCTCACACAAACCTAAGGTCACTTATGGCCCAATCTAGGGAAGGAGGAATCAGCTTTTGGAGGTGGATATGCTCTTTCTGAGGCACTTACCCTGACACAGAGGCAAACATGCCATCAGGCAGGTGCCATGGCCCTCGTGATCACTTTCGTGCTGCAACCAATCCTATCACTGCAGACAGGGCAGGCCAGAGGCATTCCCAGGAGATGACCCAACATTAGTCACCTTCTATTCAGGCTTTGCTGATGGGAACACAGTGCCTGGGACTTTGGACTTATGCCACCCAAAAAGTGGCATAAGTCCATTTAATCCTATGGAGGGCTTTCAGGCAGGTGAGTTTTTTTTTTCATTTTAACTGCTTCCCCACTTTGCCTGAAAGCCCTCTGAAGGTGGCAGGGCAGCCTGGTAGCAGCGCTGATCCTGGCCACCTTGGGCTGTGGATTGGGCTGCCCAAATATCTGGGTTTTTTTTTAAACAAAACTTTTTATTGGGTGCTGTGTGGTTTCCGGGCTGTATGGCCGTGTTCTAGCAGCATTCTCTCCTGACGTTTCGCCTGCATCTGTGGCTGGCATCTTCAGAGGATCTGATGTTGGAAAAGCAAGTGGAGTATATATCTGTCCAGGGTGTGTGGGGAGTGTCCAGGGTGGGTGGGGAAACCTTGTCTATGAGTAACAAAGGCGGCAACCAGGTCAATAGTTGAGGGCATCTGAATAGAAGTATGAGTAACAATGAAGACTATAGCCTGGGAGTAACCCTGTAGATCAGACTACGTCAGACTACACAGAGAAGCAATTGAAATCCATAAGCACATGGACAATTTTAACAGGAAGGAAGAAACTCTGAAAATGAACAGAACTTGCGGCTTACTTGGTGTTGTGAAAATACTAGGGTCAAGACTGTGTCAGGCAAGCTCCACACAAACACAGGATGACCATAGACAAAAGAAACAGAGGCCAGGATACTTCTATGCAGATGCTCCCACGAGTGGGCTTGCTATCTACAGGGTTACTCCGAGGCTATAGTCTTCATTTTTACTCATACTGCTATTCAGATGCCCTCAACTATTGACCTGGTTGCCGCCTTTGTTACTCATAGACAAGGTTTCCCCACCCACCCTGGACACTCCCCACACACCCTGGACAGATATATACTCCACTTGCTTTTCCAACATCAGATCCTCTGAAGATGCCAGCCACAGATGCAGGCGAAACGTCAGGAGAGAATGCTGCTAGAACACGGCCATACAGCCCGGAAATCACACAGCACCCAAGTGATTCCGGCCGTGAAAGCCTTCGACAATACATAAAACTTTTTATTATAATGAAGATGACAGATGAGGGACATAGATGGAGAAAGTAGTATGTGCATGCACATAATATTTGTGAACTAAGTTAGAATGTTTCTAAGGGCAGAGAACTTTACTGGTTGTTAGAGAATGCCACTCTCAATTTACAAAGAAACTGTGATATGAGCAAAGAAGTAAATTGGAACTGAATGGAAGCACCTGAGGCATAAACTATCAACACCACCAACGATCAGCAAGATAGTAATTTTTGTGACATAATACATTGTCCTAGCCTGCCTTCTTTTATTAGAATGTAAAGTTTCAACTTCTACGATGTGGACTTATCAGATTTCTTTTGTGATCAAATCTAAAGCATTATGTTCCTATGCTCTTTTCATTAATGTAATGTGGTTTAGTCACTGGAGACTGCTATGGCATGTGAAAACTCCCTGTGGTATTGTTCCCCTTCTCTAGATTATTTTGTTTTTCTTTCCTTCCAGACTCTGCATCTCATCAGTTTCACTGGGCTGTTTCTTAAACTAGGTAAAGCCATAATATTCATTATTGTTATGCACATCATGGAAGGAGTGCCAGTTACTTCAAATAACATCACTTCTTTCTGAGTCTTTGTACATGACGTATTTTTTTCTTTTTTGGCAATACCTGCTTGGTTCTAAATTGACTGCAAGGGCAGCTGCTCTTTTGAAACTTGTACAATATGTAGATCCCTATGGTTTTACTGTCCCACATTAACAAATACAGTGTACAAGCTCCTGCAATTGGTTCAATTTCTATGAGAAATTTGTAAGCCATTTTAAAAGCAGGAGAGAGAGAGAAAGAGGAAGGGAGAGTGAAAGGGCCAGAATATGTAGCAGCTTGGAAGTGAATGTTGAACAAGCCCATGCATGTAAGCAAAATTAATTTCCTTCCAAGATGAGGAGGTACTTTATTCAGTCACACAAGACAACCATTTCACTAACAAATGAATTGACTAGGAACTGGTTAGCCTTATGTAAAAGAGATGGCATCTCTCCCATCATAGCACATCTGGTAGGTGTGGATAACATTCAGATGCCTCCATTTCCAATAAACACCATGCTAATGTCTCCACTGAAAGAACTTCTGTGTCATGCCATTCATAATATGTTTTTCAGCCATCACTAAAAAAAAATTCTGCTGCCCAGCCATTGGGGTATCTTATTTTATTGTCTTGGCAGCTGTCCTCCTTATCTGGCAGCCTGCTTTTTTTTGGGGGGGGGGGGTAAATTTTGCTTTCTTTTGTACACAATGCACATCTTTGTCTTGCTGTGGCATCAGTGTATCAAAGGCTGGCATTTGTCCCCAGTTTGGCTGCATATTATACCTATTCCTTTCCTTGTTACTTCTTCTGATTGTTACTCTTCATTCTTAATCTACAAATTGGTTTTCTCTTGTGTTATTTTTAGCATGCCCATTTGGAACAGAAACTTTATCTCTGTTTCTCAATAAATGAAAAATGATGGAAAATATTACTGCTAATCTTTTTAGCAGTAATCCCTGACTCCTTGAATGGGAGAGGGAGCAATTTGCAGCTGCTGTAGGATGAGGAAAGGGAAAAGTCACATTCCACAAATAGACTTCTTTTTATTCATATATGGCCAGGACCATCACTTCCTTATAAAATACTAGGGTAACCTAGGTTGCTTACATAAAGCCACATAATTAGTTGCCACCCGAGGTCGGGACTGATACTGCTCAGAGTCCCCCAAAGAAAAACACTCAACACACATATTTGTGGGTAAAAATGTTGGCCATAGCAGAACCGGTTACGCCCGACGGCGCAAAAAAGTCAGCAGGGGTGAGCATGGGATCAGATGCAGAACGCTTCCGGGCGTTTGTTTATGCGATGCTTCACTATATTACTCTAGCCTAAGACATATGATGTACTGCAGGAAGTAGTATTTTCATTTGTCTGTGCCTATCACTTTCACACTGTTATTTAGAGTTCTAACATTATTTATGAAGGAATGTAGCTTCTCTCTATCCCCTTTCTCCATAACATACATAATTTTATGATGCACTATCATGTATCTCATCAGTCATTTCTTTCCTAAACTAAAAAGCCAAAGCAGTTCAGCTTTTCCTAATAGGGAAATGCTAAATCTCTTCATCATTATCTTTGCCCTTTCCTTCACCTTTTTCAGCTTTAAACACCACATTCTAAATATGGGCATCCCAGTCCATGAATATTAACACATTACAATAATAGTAGTTCTATTTTCATTCTTAATAAAACTTGTGGAATTTGCCTTTTACATGGGTGCTTTACTCCAAGCTTTAATCTTCATTGAGTTATCCATCTCATTTATCAATCCTCATATCCATATATATCTGTAAAGTAGGGATTTCCACCCCACATGTGTCCACTTTACACTTATTCAGATTGGTGCTTGTGTGTTTGGTGGTATCTTAGTCCTTTTGGAGTAAGTTTAACAGAACTTTAATCATCCTGAGTAAGTTGGTGTCATTTATACACTTAGCTTGCTTACTCCTTCCTCTTTTAATTTATAAACATTTTACACAGCAACATACCAAGTCAAAATTCCATTTACCTCCACTGTGAAAAGTGTCTATTCCTATCAAAGGACCCTCGGGTGGGTCCTTTGTTGAAAATCTCATATACTTAACTGGCATTTTTTTAAAGTTTAAAAATAAACAGAATGGGGACCTAAAGAAAACAGATGGTGTGAAAATAGTATTTCTGAACATACATTAATTAAATAAAAAAAAAAGATTTGTATAACATACACCAAGAGATTACCTAAGTTTGCAAATACTTACAGAAAAAATGTTCTCTTGCAGGGGAGTTGACAAGCTACCAAATTACTGTTGTGATACTAAGTAATTAGTTTAAGAACAAATAGATTATCTGTAAATGCTGATGAAAGCAAAACAATAAGTATATGTTATGCGATTAGACACACTAGCATAGTCACCTATACAGGACCCATGAGTATGTAAGGAAGCAATTCAACAACAGGCTGGGGTAATAGATGAACATCTGGATGATAGTAACTTTAAAAACTTGGACTGTATGATAATTACAATAAGCATGTAATGGGGTAAGAATTCTGATTCAGTGCTTTCTTCTTTTAGTCGCAATGAATGTAGCCATCAAACATAAAAACTGAATTCCTGCATACAGTTAGGATAAGTAAACTCTATTAACTTTTGTTTTTGTTATATTTATTATTATATTTATTATTACATTTATTTAATTTAATAGGCTGCCCCTCTCATTCCAGGCTTGGGGAGGCTTACAGCATGGTTCAATTAAGATAACCATCTATATAAACAAAACCAACAATTAAAACTTAATCATTAAAATTCCACAAAATCAACAGTTCTAAGAGATTCAAGTGGCTTGCAGATATAATACATCATCATCTTAACTAGTGGGCCAAATAACCAAAAGGAAGGAAGGGAGGTAGAAAGGGAAAGAACAAGGTAGAAACCAAGGGAAAAAGGAGAGGAAGAAAGAAAGGGGCAAGGAGAGAAAGAAAGGGGCAAGGAAGAATGAAGGGGAGGCCAGCTGGTACCATAGTGGTCTCTGTTAGATTTCGTTTAGAGTCATGGATATGCCCAGTAGTGTGTGTGTGAATGCAGTTTTTTTAGAAACTTCTCCAGAGACATAAATATAAAAGGTAAAACTTACATTTATTCAATCATCTTCAGTTCACAACTTTGTTCCAAGAAAAGGTAGATAGAAAGAACCCTAGTCTAAAGAGATTACTTTCCCTATGACAAGTAGGCACAACTAACGCGCCATCACGCGTGTGGATGTGAGAGGATGCTGGAGTGGGAAAGGTAGCCCACTGATCAGGCTGCCATTGACCATGCGCTCGGTTCAAAAGGAGGCTAGAGCAGAAGTGAAGCTAGCATGGGGAAGAAAGGAAGTTAGTGGGCGGTCTCCTGGCCCCAGACAAGGAGGAGCAAACAAGAGAGGCAACTTTATCACAGTTAGAGTGATATACAGCACCCCCCAGTGTCCAGCCGTGGAGAAGTGGCTTATTCCAGCATCCCTCCTCTGACACCATGCTTTTCAGGTATACAATGTTCAGTTTATCCATGAGCTTTGGAACTTGTCTCTTGGCAGTGGTTTGGTCAAAGAATCATCTCGGTCATCATATCATTAGGACGATGGCCGAAGTTTCCACAGTCCCTCCTGCCTGTAAGAGTCTTACATATTGATCCTTGAATTCCAATGTGTTGGTCGCGTGTACTATTCTTTTCTGAAAGAGAAAGAGCTATACAACTCTGGTTATCTTCTAGCATTTGTACAGGTAAAGGTTCATCAATACCAAAATCTTCTAACAACATTAAAAGCCATTGTAATTCTCTCACATGCCTCAGAAACTGATACTAATTAATTCTGATTCGGTAGATGAGTGAGCAACAACACTTTGTTCTGGCTATTAACTTACAGCACTTCCCCATGAAAACACACTTAGCCACTGGTAGATCTTAGATCTGTTCTTTCTCAGCCAATCTGCATCAGCATATCCCAATAGTGTGGGATCTTTGGTTGCTGGCAGTTTCAGTTTAAAGTCTAAAAAATTACCTCTTAAATTACCTCACCACTCGTTTTAACAGCAATTGATCTCTTGTGGTGGGTGTGCTATCCTTCTAGACAATATACTCACGGCTGTAGCAATGTCAGGTCTGGTTGTCATTGCTAAGAATTACAAAAACTTACCTATTGCAGTCCTGTAATCATTGTTGTCAGGTAGCAAAAGTCATCAGGTAGTACTTGTCTGTAGAAATCAGAACTCATTGGGGTAGGCATTGGATTGACACCTTCAGGTTCAGACTCTGTAGCAGTTCAATATTTTTCTGCTTCTGGCTAAGAAGATAGCTTCCATCTGGTTCCACGTTGATTTGGATCTAGCAAGTAGAAGCTGGCATCTCCAAGGTATGACTTCTACTTCCTTGTTGAGTTGGGATATAATCTCAGCACCAGTCAGTTTTTTTCATTTTTTTCATGGCAAATAATCAAGTCATCAACATATGTCGGGATAAATGTCCATCTCCCATTTCTGTGCCTGCCTATAAAGACAGGGGTCTGCATTGCCTTGTTTGAAGTCTTGACAGTAGCATCTTGGCTGGATTTATCTGACCAAAGCTTTAGCTGCTTGTTCAATCCATAAAAGTCCTTTCACCAAGTTTGAACTAAATGTTTATTCTTTTCATCTATGAACCCTGGTGGTTGCTTCATATAAAGCTCTGTTCAATTTAAGCCAAATGCAAAAATGCGGTTTTAACGTCCAAATGCTCCAGTTTTCATGTTTCTAGATGCAGCAATGCTTAAAGAGCATTCTAATTGTAGAGATATTTTTTACAACAGGTGCAAAAGTCTGATCATAATCTGTTCCATGGGTGAGAGGAATCCTTTGGCAACAAATTCTGGCCTTATATCTCTCCAATCTGACCTTCTGCATCTTGTTTAGCTTTAAAAACCCATTTACAACTGATAGCGTTCTTACCCTTAGGTAGTTCTGTGAGAGTCCATGTTTGAGACATGTAGTGCAGCAATTTCTTCTACTGTGCTGCCTCTTTCCACTTCTTTGCTTCTAGTTCAGGCATTACAGCTTGTAACTCAGCCCATGAAGCTGGTTCGTATGCAATGATAGAAACAGCCCACTTGCAAGGTAAGGTAAGTTTCTCAGCTGGAACTCCCTTGTTAGGCAGCGATGAGCACCTGAGGACAAGGTCTGTCTGCCTCCACAGTAGTCTGTGACTCCTCTGCCCTCACCTGTCAGGTCTGGAAGTTTCCACCGCTGCTCCCTCTTCAGGTTGAGCATTTGCTGGCATCTGCGGTGATGTCATCCTGGGACTCTGGCGATGTAGGATCAGCTGGTAAGCTATCGCCATCTCCCTCTGAATGGTCATCCATCACAGCAGGCTTGCCATCTCTGGGTAAAAGCTCGTCAAACTGCACAACTCTGCATATAGTGATTTGGTTAGTTTCTGGATCAAAATCCTGTATCCTTTGCTTTCTGGAGAATAGCCCAAAAAATATACCTGCTTCTGGCGTAGTAGGGTCTAAGCTTGGATCTCTTTTCTTTGGGTATGTATGAGCATAAGCACTACATCAAAGAAAGACTTTCTGATGTGTGTCCTACATTTGGTTTCCTGCCGTACCATAACTCATATGGAGTTGCTTCTGTATTGGCTTTGGTTGGCAATCTATTTTTTGTAGGTAAACTGCAGTCATTGCTGCCTCTCCCCAGTGCTTACTTGAGGGAAGGCCTGAATCGATGAGCATGCACGAGATCATGTCCATTATATAACCGATTTCTTCTTTCAAGAAATTCCATTTTGTTCTGGGGTTATGTGGTGACAGTAAGTCTGTGTTGGATCCCATGTTCCCTCAAGAAATTGTTATAGATATGGAATTGTATTCACCTCCCCATGTCGTTTAGAAAACACTTGGGTTTCCTATTAAACTTATTGAATACCATGGCAACATAGTCTCTTAATTTCCTGTTCAGTCTGAGACTTTTCTTTTTTAGCAAATAACACACAATGTATCTCGAGTAGTCATCAATAAAAGACAACAGATAGGTGTTATTACCAGTTGATGCTGGTTTTGATTAGTCCACATAGATCAGAGTGAATTAAGTCCAAGAGGCTGCTTAAGAGCATCTTTTGGCTTTGCTTTGGGAATGAAGGCCTAGTTCCCTTTCCTCTTAAACAACAATCGCACACAACTGTGGTTATCATTGGGACAGTCTTTTATGGAAATACCTGTTACCAAGTCCTTGCTTTTCAGCTTCAGGATGGCCTCTTTATCCGCGGTTGAACTGGCAAACCTCATGCCAGAGCTCCAAAGACTGCTGGGTAGAAGTTACCTTGGCTGTGCAGAAGCTTGTGGTTCCTCGCAGTCCAGTTCAAAGGCTCCATTTCTTAGGAGTACCTGTGGAATATAGCTCACCATGGCGTGAGATAGTGCACATTATTCTCAAAGTGAACAGCAAATCCTTTTTCTGATAGTGTAGGAATGGCTGATCAGATTAGCGGTGAGTCTGGAATATACAGGACATTTCAGCCACAATCTCAGTTCCATTACCCATTCAGTTGGCAATGTAAAGTAGCTTTGCCCTTTCCATTCACTGGAATCTGTTTTCCATTGGCTAAATACACGTACATCCAGCATCTCTATCTAATTCATTGAACAAAGCAACATCTGGAAGCCATGTGCCTAGAAGCACCACTATCAATAATCCAAAGGCTTATATTATTTTCATTAGTTTGTATCGTAATACCCAGGTTGTGCAAAGTTGAGCGGATTTTTAGTAAAATCCCGCTTTGTCATAATGTGAACAGATAAGCAGTGTAGAGATGGCTTGCTGCCAGTCTCAGCATTATTGTCACGTCGACACTCCCTCTGGAGGTGACCAGGTTTTATTACACTTGAAACAGATGGGTGGGCTTCTCCTTTCCCCTGTGGGATTGGATTTTCTGTATCCAAATGATTTAGTTCCCGCCCCCTTGCCTCTGGCTTCTTGGGCAATGTAACTTGAGCCATTCTTCCCTCTGCTCTCAGAGATACTCTTGCTGCCTGAGAATTCCAGACCCTAGTTAGTCCTAGAATTTCCTCAAATGTGCAGTCTTTGCCATTTTACGAAGTAGAGACAAAAGCTGTGAATATTTCTCTCAGACAATGAGCTTAAAAGCAGTCCAATTTTCAGTTCTTCCTCCAGAACTGTGCCAGTGATTTTAACTAACTTATCAATCAGATTCAACGAATTTCTCCTATATGGCGAATTAGCATCTCCATTTTCTTGTAATTTGATTGAAAATAGTTGTTTTGAATAAACTCACTTTGCTATTTCTGTCTTGCTCTCCAAAGACCCTTTTAGTTAGCTTCTACAGCATGTCTTTATGGGAGAATCTTGTCCTTTAACATACACACCAGTTGTGGAGTTGTGGCCGAAATTACTAACAATTACATTCATGGCCTTTTCATCTGCTCTTTGCCATCTAGTCTCTTCATTTCCCACTGTTTGGTTTTGGTGTAGTTAAAGAACAAAACCTATGCCCACTCTTCCTTTTATTTGGGATTGAATTCTGTAGAGGCCATGAGTTGAAATTCAGGCTTGTAAGCTATAAAAAGAATTGCCGCACTTCTACAGCTGGAGCCATTTTAATGCAAAGAATCTTTCTCTGCAATCTCAATGGAGTCAAACTTACGCAAGAGAGAAACAAGCTTTTCAGGCTATGCAACCTTTTGTTACTTTGCCTGGCTGGCCTGTTAAGAGCCAGGTTGAGCAAGAAAAAACACAGAACCAAGGCAATGGCTGTGCTAAGCCATGCGAAAGGAAAAAAATCTGCTCCAACTTTTTTAAAATATCCTGGGCTTCCAAAAAATAACCATCTCAATCTCTGCTACCATGTTAGATTTCATTTAAGAGTCATGGATATGCCCAGTAATTGTGTATTAATGAATGCAGTTTTAAAGAAACTTCTCCAGAGACATAAATATAAAAGGTAAAACTTACATTTATTCAATCATCTTCAGTTCACAACTTTGTTCCAAGAAAAGGTAGATAGAAAGAACCCTAGTCTAAAGAGATTACTTTCCCTATGACAAGTGGGCACAACTAACGCGCCATCCGCGTGTGTGGATGTGAGAGGATGCTGCAGTGGAAAGAGGCCCACCTGAGCTCCGGGCTGCCATTGACCCATCTTTCGGTTCAAAGGCTAGAGCAGAAGTGAAGCTAGCATGGGGAAGAAAGGAAGTTAGTGGGCGGTCTCCTGGCCCAGACAAGGAGGGCAAACAAGAGAGGCAACATCACAGTTAGAGTGATATACAGCACCCCCCAGTGTCCAGGCATGCAGAAGTCGCTTATTCCAACAGTCTCAACCATAAGCCTGGTGGAACAGCTCTGTTTTACAGGCCCTGTAGTATTGCAGCACACAGGGCCCTAGTCTCACAAGATAGGGCATTCCACCAGGCTGGGGGCAGGGGTGAAAAAACCCTGGCCCTGTTTGAGGCCAACAGCACTTCTCTGAGACCAGGGACCACTAGTAAGTTGTTATTTACAGATCTCAAAGCTCTCTGAAAAACATACCAAGAAAGATGATTTCTAAGGTATGTGGACCCCAGACTGATAAGAGCTTTGTACATAAATACAAGCACCTTGAACTACAGCTAAAAAATGTTCTTCACAGCAAATATCTCCCCCTCCCCCAAAAAATCAAGTGCATTAATGCAAGTAGGAATGGGTAGGAACATATACTTCTAATAATTACAGCCCAAACCATTACCTTGGTGGCTAGGGTCAGTGCCACTGTGGCACCACCCCACTGCTTCCAGAGGGTTTTTTGGGGACACGTGAATGTAAAATGCAAAGCAAAACCTCCCATCACTGAAAAGCACTCCATTGAGCACCAAAAGGGTAGTGTAAGTCCAAGGCCCTGGCAGTTGTAGAGACAAAGTCATCACTGGGGTTGGCAGCAGGCAGATTTGCCCATCTGCCAGGATAAGTGTCCTGAGGAGGGCAAATCCACTGATGTAGGCACATACCACCTCCCAACAGCAATTCCTCCCCCTCTTGGATGTTAGTGTCCTTTTAAGTTTACTATATTGGTTATTGATCTATCTATATTGTCTATTCAGTCAAGAAATGGCTCTCTGAAGTCTTTTTTACTGGTGATACTGAGAATTAAACCCTGAACCTTATGCATTTGTGAGAGACCAGACATTTTAGAAGGCAAGATAGAACAGGTCCTCCAGGTCAGTGGGACTGTTTAATCACAGAACAAAAGCTCTGCCACTAAACAACAGACCTGCCCCTATTCTAGTCATACTAACAGTATTATAATACAACTTGCTGTACAGGAGCAGCAGCATTAACATTGGGTTTGCTATTGGAAAATCAAGAACACTAGACATACCTGTGTTAGCAAACAATATTACATTTAAACAATGGCAGAAGGATACATCAAACTTTGGCAAGGGGAAAATCCTTAGATAAAATATGTAGAATTTTACAAGATGGAAAGGAGAGAGGAGGATAAGGTTTAACTGATCTGAAATTATATTTTGCTTTCTGGTGAGAATAGAAGATTGCTGGAACTAGAGGGTCACAATGGTATGCCTGTCTATGTTATAACATAGTAGAATGAGTAAGGATTTTAAAAATTATCATATTTTATGTGCCATTCAGAGAATGTGGGACAATTATAAACCTATTAGGTTGTGTCAGAAAACATAGCTCTCATCACCAGAAATGATATTTCAAAGTTGGTGGCTAACATACTACAGTTTTCTCAAAGGGAATGCAAAATGAAATCAAGAGCTAATGTAGTAGCAGAAGCTTGTTGTTGATTTTTTATGCACAATTATTAGGAAGATTCAAAGCAGATAAAACAATCACATGGTTTTGAGTATTCTAAGATTACGTTTGTATGAATCACTTTTAAGCCCAGAATGTTGTGCTTGATAGCTGGTTGTGATGGCTTACAATATGTGCACCAAAAACTGCTCCTATTATCAAGTATGGTTTTTTTCACTCCCTCTTAGGTAGGGTGAAACAGACCATGAGTCATCCTTCTTAAGTCAAATAACACCAAAAGGTCAGTGGGAACCCAAATGAAGGATCTCTCCTTGAAAGGGTCAATTGTCAACAATGCATTGAAAGTTGAGGTGGCTGGTATTCATTGTGGACATCAAGAGTTCCTTCTGAAAGATCTGTTGTTGCCATATGTGAGGTGGTGGAGGTGGTGTTTATGGGATACCACCAAGGAATGCTAGGGTTGTTATGCAAAAAAAAAGCAATAGCAAACCATCTCTGTTACTCACTTGTCTTGAAATTCTTATTGGGTTGCCATAAGTCAACTATGACTTGATGGCACTTTACACACATAATGTGTATGTGAGAGATTCAACAATATACACACTTTTTAACACAATCTAGCTCTCATTTATAGACTTCATGAGAAAAAAATATAAAATGTGGATATTGTAACATATGGAAGTTTTCAATCCTGCAATGCAGTCATTCTGCACACACAGCCCTTATTTTTTATTATGATATATATCTATATTACATTTTACACTGCATTAATGTTAAATAGCATTAATATGAAGTATGTCTCAACAAAACTACATACTTGTAATGTTAATCATGAATATGAACAACCATATGTATCAGCTTTAATATAGCAAGTAAATACATAAATAAAAAAGAAAGCAAGCAAAACCAGGCAAAACCTGGACAATCCCATCAGTAAACATGGAAGTCATTAATATCCATGCCATCTTTGCAAAGATTCTATTTAAAAATAAAAATAAGATCCTGAGTGTCAAGGAAGTTGCAATTTTCATTCAGACATACCCATTGTTGTGCAGAGGGCCCAATTAGTGTCAAGTCCATTAAATAGTTTTGACTTATATTCCAACATTTGAAATATCCTATACCATTACAACACAACACATCAGTTTCTACAGAGCACTACTGCTAATGATCTCTTCTGTTCACCAGGAGGTAATCTTCTCAATATTTCCCAACTGTCAAATAATTATCTGTTCACATTTAATCAATATGCAACTGCTTTCTTGTATGGAAAGAACTGTGCAATGTAATTTATGCATCAATATGAAGGATTTGATTGAACTGTCAAATTTGGATCTGTATGCAGATCCTTACTTCTTTCAAAGTTAAGCCTTGTTCAGAATCAGAATTCCATTACAAATTCATTACAAAGATAGAATCTTTACCTAGAAGCATAAATCTTTTTTATTGGTTTTTTAACAACTACAATAGAACAAACATAGGAGGGAAAAGACACATGTGATCCAGCCACCCTATTCTACATACACAACAAAGGTTAATGCTACATAAACCACTACATATAACTAAATGTCTTCCCGCCCATGCCCTGCTGTCGAACTTATCCATGACATTTCTCTATTACTTGTTAAACTTCAAGCCCAACCTAGAATCCTCTTTTTTATTAAGCCTTTTTCTAATATATCAACTTCCAACTTGAGGCAATTTAAAACAAATAAAGTGCATCTTATCCTCCTAAGCTAGTTTTCCATAGTCAATAGATTTTTAACATAAATTCCCCCTTTTCTCCATTATCTCCCCTCTCTCAGTCTTACATCTGAATTTACCCTCCTAACTTTATTTATCATTAGTCTCCAACATACCCCTTACTTCCCCTCTTGTTAAATCATTTGGTGATTTTACAAAACATTTTTTCTTTAAGGTCTTTTTAAAAAATTTCTTGAAAATTTCTTTGGCATTTTTTATTGAAGTGATTCTTTGCTGTCGTCCATGCTAAGTGAAAAAAATTTATTCCCATCTAAGCCATAAAAATCTTATCTGGTTTCTTCTTAGAATGTCCACCAGAAATGCATAATGTTAATCTCTGATTGTACTGTACTGAGTCCACATCTTGTTTTAAGGAATTTGACTTCCTCTTTGGTCTTTTCCACCTTTCTACCTTCTATTTGAGCTACTTTTTGGAATTTAGCTTTTATTTCCTTAATATACTTGATGAGCTCAGACATCATTTTGAGGATGTTGGTATTGACAGAGTCTTTCAAAGAGTCTATTTCTGCCCTAAAACTTAGCATCTTGACAGATACGCTTTAAGATTTGTGGCCATTTCAGATATTTCAAGAGATATCAATCCCTTTCTAGTAGATGCCATGTCCACTAATTGTTGATGTTTCCACAATTTCCCAAAGTTTTCAACAGTTTAATGCAGGGCTCCAATTTCTTTTCTATGGTTTATAACATAGTAATAAAATTGTTTTATTTTATTTTCTGCTTTTGTTTTGGTCACCCACCAACTGAGAAAATTATAAGATCTGATTTTTTTTGCCTTAAAACAGCTGTCCCATCTTAATGCCTTATCCTTTGGGAATATTTGTTAGTGTAGCTTTAATTAAACAATTTTCTATTTTCTGCTCTTGCTCATCATTCCATATGTCTTAGGAAGATCTCCTGATTTTTGTCAAGCTTATTAGCAATAGGATATGGACTCCTCTTTAAATCTCTTTGTATTTTCATTTCATCCATAAGGGATACATGGCTTAAATGTTTCTTCTTGAAGAGTCAGTAGCTCAAGTTGGAAAAGATGGCAATTACAGTTTCTCAATTCCAGCTTCTCAATTCCAGTGGATTGCCATGATGAGTGTTTTCATGTGATCCTGCCTAGAAGAGATATGAATATGGAGATGCTTATGCAGCTCTTTTCAGAACTGGATACTTGAGCTTTGGTGCCGAGCTATGCTAGAGCAAAGCCAAGCAGAGCCTCCCAAAGCCATATTCTGTACTGGAAGTCCTCAAATGATGAATCTAAACCAAATCTGAAGTCAAACTTTCTCAAAAGATTGTGGTGCAGAGAAAGAATAGTTTGAATTCTTAACCCTCACAAACTTAACCCTCACTTACTTTCTATGGAAGGAAGAGCATTACAGTACAATCAAGTATACTTTCCTGACAGTAAAACTCATTGTATAGTCCTGAATAGGATTCTGAATACACCTGTTCAAAGATGCTCTCTTATCAGTGGGTACAGATTGATTTATGTGAGCCTTTAATCAAAGGCCAACATTGTATAAACCAGGAAGAGATTACCATTTTATATTTCTGAATGTATAGGATTGTCTATATTTTAACAACATGAGAAAATCCATGCTGGATCAAGCCAAAGTCCAGCAGTTTGTTCACACAGTGGCCAATCAGGAGCCTCTAGAAATCCCACAAGCAAGATTACTGAAGCAACATTATCCTGTGTTCCATACTACTTAATATAATATGCTTGCTTCTCTGATATTGAAGAGAACAGTTATGCATCATGAGTAGTATCTCATGTAGATCAACTGAAGAATCTCCAAAATTTCAATGCAAATTTGCACAAGTACTTCAGAATGAAGATACAAGATTGTAAAGTAAACTAAGGACAATTTTATTAAACTGCAGTTATACAGCAACTAATTCCTGCTTAAGTACTCCCCTTATTATTTCTCAGTTTAGATAGTTTTTATGTTCAAATAGCTGGAATCGTATCTTCTGCAGGGTCCAGTAATCAGTCTATGCCACCTGGCTGTAAATTCAACTTACCCCATCACTCTGCTGAAAAGGCCTCAAGCACTGTGCCACCCATGCAACACGGTTAGTTAAAATGAGATTTTAATCACCACCTGTTTTGTATTCAGGGTTTAAAATGGTTTTAATCTGTGTATTGTATTTTATTTGATTGAAGTTGCCCTGAGCACGTAAGGGGAAGAGCAGCATCCAAATGTGAAGGAGGAGGAGGAGGAGTCTGGTGATGTTGTCTGACCCCAAGAGAGGTCTCTACTGACTATTATGTCTTGACTAGTTGGGTGGCTATTCATGTGGCTTAGTAGTCATACATTTTAAACCTAAGCATACACTGTTACTATTGTTTTGTGTCTAATTCAGACAAAGCCAGTGTTTACCAAAACTGTATCATAGTTCTGGATACTATATTAATGACAATGGACCCCAGAGATATGACATTTTTTCTGCAGTCTAGAAGTAGAATTCTTGCTGTAATCATCAGATAGAAAGATTAGACAGGTGATAGAAAAGCTATGTATCAAACACTGTCAAGCAGTTATCTGGAAATAAGAAGAGTTTCACTTCACATGCATGATATCCTTGGGTTATTTTAAAGCTGGCTAACAATTTTGTACTCTCCTGAGGCAAACATCTGTATTTAGGGAGCCACTGCATATCATTGTCAGAAGATCAGTATTGATAAACATCCTTTCTTCTTTTTTTTCAAAAATATTATTTCATATCAGCAAAATTTCCATTTGCTCTATTATACATTCATTCTTTAAAAAATCTAGTTGGTCACAATGAATGGCAAGTCTGTATATTTGTCAGTGTACTTTTTGTTAAAAAGGGAAAACAGAGTCATGTTAAATCCAGTTTTTTTCCCTACCAAGTGATTTCCCAAATTGCCTTCTTCTGAACATTCTTAACATTCATATAAGTGTCAGACACATACCATCAAGACACTTGTATCCCTCCTCAGGCACTGCTCCAAAATCTCCAATAATTTCTCAAGCTAGAGTTTCAAATTATGATTGCATAACGGGTGGAAGAACCTTACATCGATCATTTCCATTTGTGCTTCAGCCATCAGGGAAAATTTGAATAGTTTTGTAGTTTTTCTCCCTGTGAACCCAAGCAGGTCAATCCCAAGGAGTTCCTCAAAATGGAATTTTGCCTAGTGGAGTTCAATCACCAGAATCTATGCCATATTACCTGAAATAAATTGTGGACAATATTAGCAAAACATGGGAAATAAACCAGTCCCACACTCACAGAGCTGCATTCAATAAAAGTTACTACTACAACATGATTGTAGTAAGAATTATTAAATAACTGTAGGCAAAGAGACCTTTGTGCTATAACTAATTTACAAGCAGAGAATAAGCAACACAAGAGGCATGGGGAAACAACAATCTCTGGCCATAGCAAGTATAATCAACAGCTTCTTATATGGTTCAAATGGATTAAATTTGCTGTACATCAGTATTTACATTGATCAAACTAGTCACATGTCGCCTCAGTCCAACAGAGAGAGAGAGAGAGAGAGAGAGAGAGAGTATCCTGGATAAAGACTAGCTTCTTTTATTCTGGAACAGCAGAAACTGTTTATTTTGGAATAAATTAAAGAATATAGGACAGGCTCTGTTATTAGATCAACTGGTCCAGAATCAAACCTTCTTATATTGATTGTTTTAGGTGGTTGTGGACTAAATTTCACAGGAACTTGTTTGTATTTAGCAAACCTAGGCTAGAAGTTGCTTACTATTTTTCGGCAGGTGGCTGCAGTTGCCAAATGGTCCAAAAATCAATGGATTCCCACACTTGTTCCCCAGTTAACTGACAGTGCAGTCAGCCTATAGATAACATGTGGATGCCCTCAAGGATGGTAAAGTTTAAAAAGACCATTCTGACATCACTGAAAGTGGGGAGCCATGGCTATTTCTGGCACAGTGCCCGGCAGACACTATTTGAAAGTTCTGTTACCTGAAGTGGTGGGAAGTCTCTCCCTTTTAGGGTGGGGAAATTACCTGGAGCAGACTCTTGGCCTTGCAAAAGGCCAGGCAACATGAGGTCTTGACAGCCTATTTATACGAGAATCAGCTTTTTGTAAGATAGTGAATTCAGCTTAACAATTTTTATTAAGGGATAAAATGGAGGTACACGAGCACACAATAAAAACAGCAGAACACACACAAAGTCCTAGTTTATAGATAGTTGTGAGGGAATAGATCTGGAATACATAAGGAATAAATGGGGAGAGGCAATAAAAGTTACAGTCACCTGATCTTGGAGTGGAATGGTCCAATGAATAGGATTGAGGACCTTTCGGTACATGCAGAATAATGCACTTTCAATCCACTTTCAATGCACTTTGCAGCTGGATTTTACTGTGCAGAATAGCAAAATCCACTTGCAAACAACTGTGGACTGTGCAGAAGGGGCCCACCCCAAGAGTTGTCCAGAGATACTGAACACTCTCTATTGGGAGAGTGGGTTTCTTATAGGGAAAAATGGACCTTCAGAGTTATGCAGAGTGGTCCTAAATCTCCATAGACAAAGGGATTTCCTGCCCTTCCTGGGAAGGACAAGAGACAGATATTAACCTTAATGGTGGGTTGTCAGTCTAATGGCTTGAGATATCAGCTTGATGTGTCCAGATCCAGGAGTGCCTCCAAGGGGGAAGTGAGCTGAAAAGATTACAGTTATGAAACTATGACAATGCAAAATAAGGTGGTCATGAAAAGTATCAGTCAGAGGAAGAGTACAACACTGGGCAAGTGAACACATTAATACATCCTTTGTCTTCTCCAGAGCATATAGGAACTCTCTCCAGGGCAAAGTCATATGTGCAGACAAAGTCATATGCATAGACTCAATCCTGTCATGAAGGATGTAAGAGAACATTATGCAAGTTGCTTTGGAGGGAGACAAGTCCAAAGTTATTTTTCCTTGTAGCTACACTGAGCGAATGCCCAAAACAGGCAGTTCTATTTTGGCACTGCTGCTGGACATCCTGAGGAGGTAGAAATGTCACTGCATTAAAAACAGGGTCCCTCGTCCACCATAGGTCAGTCTGGCAACAGTGTGGCAAACCTAAAAAAAGGATCTGGGGTCCAGGCTGCAAAGAAAAGCATAAAACTCTTCTGACATTTACCATTTTGGGGCTGGGATTGTGTATCAGGGCAAGAGCTGGCATCAGATTAAGCAATATTTTCCATGTATTGCAAGGATTTAAATCACTTAAGGGCTATTCTTTAAGCTGAACATCTTATAGAGGAGAGTATCCTAGTCAGAAGTTCAATGTGTCCAAGGTATCTTTCCCTTCCTCCCTCTCCCCGCATTCTCTTTGCTAGTTGACTGAGATTTTTCACTTAAGATTCACATTCTATGAAACTCCAGCACTAAACTTGCACTACATGTTGCAACATGTTCTTGTCAGCATTTCTAAAGACAAATCTTTGTTGTCAAGGAATCTGCCAGATCAGATAATAGGAAAAGACAGAATTAACTGCCCAGTGGAAGAAACCTTTCAAGTGACAAGTATTTTCTTCACCTTCTCACCATCATCCTTTTAGATTAGAAATAAAGCCACAAAACAAATCATAGATCCAAATGAGATTTAAGTGAAAGCAAATCTTATTCAAGATCCATGTCCTGAATAGGATGCTTTTTTTTCCTGCACAGACTCCCTAACATTTGGATCACATGTCTACAGAATCAGCTAAATGGACACATAAGACCATTTTCCTGATGGATACAGTATGCAAATAATATTGAAAAGCAAATTCGTATGATTTCAGTTTTGTCCATCAATAACCTTTACAATTTTTTCAGCACTTTAATTGCAAGTCTGGCTTCTTAAGCCATTTTTACATGTATACCTTGCTTCATAGGTGGTTATTCAGACACATCTGTGTGGAGTAGGAAATAGGGATGCCATGAGCTTTGTGAAGGGCAGGTAGAGCAACCATTCATTATCCAAGCCCCACATCTTCCTGCATTTTTGGCCTTGAGCAGCAGCTGCATAGTTTGCTGCGAAGGCAGTAGGAGAGGTGTGGGGGCCTGCCAGTGTTGGCAGCAGCCGTGGGTAGAAATTGGGGGAAGGCCTGTTGAACAGCAGTGATAACAGTGGGGGGATGTCACAGCAGGCACACTCTTTTTATTGCTGCAGCCACAACACCCATGTCTTCTCCTCCTTTTACAATTTGCTTGGCTCCCCTGTACCTCTTGCACTCCATATTGTGACAATGGGTCTTTGAAGTAGGACGGGGCATCAGTAGGAGGGAGGCATCAGGGGCCTGACGCTATTCTGGTACTGTGCTGCACTATGTTATACAAGAAGAATGGCCCAAACAGGATCAGGGCCATTTTATAGATCCAACAGTGTACTAAGGAGCCAGCTCTCTGCTCTAGATAGGTTGGCATGGTCATCAGGTGTTGATCATCCTTAGGAGGAAATATATACCGGTATACTAGAAGCAAAGCCTGTTGTATGAATATAATGGGCTCTGGAAAACTGTTGGTAGATTAATGGTGCACACTGAGAGAACCAGCCCCTCTTGTCTTTCCTCCCCCCTCCTTTGTCACCAGCATAGATTAATCTTTAAAGTGTCACTAAGCTATTTTGATTTGCCTCAGGCTAGCCAGTTTTTCCCTAAATGGTAACTAAATCAAGAGTCCCTGGAAAAGACAACAGTGCTCTGTGTCAAGTGCCGTCAAGTTGCTTCCAGCTCATAGTGATCCTATGAATCAGTGACCATACAAATCAAAGTAATCCTATCATAACAGGTCTTGCAAACTAACACTAATACTAAGAAAAGTGGAAAGAAGCAGGAAAAGAGGGATATGAAATGGATTAACTCAGTCAAGGAAGCCACAACCGTCAGTTTGCAAGAACTGAGCAAGGATGAACAATATGATGTTCTGGAGGTTATTCATTCATGGGGTCACCATAAGTTGCAAGCATGTTGTCCTAATGGCCCTTAACACACACACCTAGAGCCAAATACATTCCACTGGATAAGGGTCTGCATAAAACTGAATGGCTAACCACTGGAGGAAAAGAAACTTAAGATCGAGGTTCCTCAGGCTTCGAGGGAGGCTTTATGGAAGTCACACCCCATCCTCTGTGAAGCTCAGTGCTGGGCTACAGCTTGCTAAGAGTTTGAAGTTGGTTCCCCATTCCTTATTCACATTTCCTAGTTCCTTATTTGTGAATCCATCTGGAAATGAACTGGGGATAATTGCACAAACTGGAATTCAACCTCACCCTCCTCAGCCCATTATTGTTGTTGTTAACTACCATCCTTTCCCCAGTTCCCTGCATCCTTTGCCCTGCATTTTGGTTAGGCCTCCTTTGGGCTCTCCCTACTGAACCTTATCCTGGCTTGGCCTTTCTGACCATCCTGTTGCCCTGGCAGTGGTAGAAGTCTGCAGGTCACTCCTGCAACTACCATCTTCTTTGGAAGGGGTGAACAGGACAGGGAAGGGGAAAGGCAGCCCCTGTGGAAGAAGGGAAGGAGGTTATTGGAGTTGCCAGGCTCTTTCCCCATGAAAGTGAGCAGAAGCTAAGCTGGGGAAAAGGAGAGTCAAGAGGTCCCACAGGTAAATCTTCCCTTTCTCCCTTTCCTTAATTTACCATTAAAATTTAAGCAGTTTGCTGTGTATGGAACAAGTTGTTGCCCAATTCCACTGAGCAGCAGTGGCGTAGGAGGTTAAGAGCTCGTGTATCTAATCTGGAGGAACCGGGTTTGATTCCCAGCTCTGCCACCCGAGCTGTTGAGGCTTATCTGGGGAATTCAGATTAGCCTGTGCACTCCCACACACGCCAGCTGGGTGACCTTGGGCTAGTCACAGCTTCTCGGAGCTCTCTCAGCCCCACCTACCTCACAGGGTGTTTGTTGTGAAGGGGGAAGGGCAAGGAGATTGTAAGCCCCTTTGAGTCTCCTGCAGGAGAGAAAGGGGGGATATAAATCCAAACTCTTCTTCTTCTTCTTCTTCTTCTTCTTCTTTTGTTTGTGTTTGCTTTTACCAGTTCTGTGTAAGCCCTGTCCCCAGGCCATGTGTGTGTGGCAACTGGGGGAAAGCAAAGGCGGAGCTACCAGGAGGCCAGGATGTGTGTGCCTGGGTGGGCAGAAAATCACCCCCCGTGGCACCCCTTTCCTGCCCCCCAGTGCCCCCCACACACTTACATTTATCAAATAGTGCAGGTTGGAGAAGTGGCCTGGTGGGAACTACACTTCCCAGGAGACCTTGTGAGTCCCAGGGTCTCCTGGGAAGTGTAGTTCCCACAAGGTCATTTTCAGCCTGAAGGGAACAGGCCGCTTCTCCAGCCTGCACTAAGAGATCTGTGTTGTTTTTGTTTGTTGTCATAGTGCCTATTTTTGTTCCATCAACTTTTGCTACTGGTGTTTCTTTGCATGTTTCCTTTATACAATTTATACATTATAAACCATCTGTATGTCAAATATTGTGATATAATAAGGCAAAAATAGCATTCTAGTTAAAATGTAAAAATTGAATGTGAAAGATTTAGGAAATAGAAAGTGGTATGTAAAACAAACTATTAGGTCAAACAAAATCATGGCTATATAAATCAAGCCAAAAGGGCTGAGAAATTAAAAATAATCCCTAGAGTAAACTCAATATGGCAAGCTATTTGCATGACAAGCTATTTGCATGAGTTGGCTTTCTCCAAACCATTGTGAACCTCTAGGGCTAATATTCTTCCCACAGCATCATTTAAATTGGGAAGAAGCCTTCTCATGGATGGAAGGGCTGATTGGGGTGAGGAAATGATCCTGGCATTTTTTTTTCTGAGACCCCCATCTTTTACCTGACTACCAAGCCTTCCAGACTCTGTGAATTGGTATTGATTCAGCGGCACAATGACTTAAATGAGATTTCCCCAAGGTGGAGACTAAAATTCAGAATGCAGGTATCTGCAGGTCTAGTGATAGATTAGAGGCTTCTCCTTTCCACCAAGTACATTTACTGGCCAAGTTCTTGTAGGACACTATTGATGATCTAGCCATTAAATATGAACTCCAGACCACAGAGTCATGTACTTGTGGTGTTAATTGTTACTTTTCCACATCTAAAACAAAACAGGACCTCTCCGGTGTCTAATTATGCAGGCAGCTGAGCAGAAGTGGTCCTGCATGAGTCCATTTTAGCCAGAGTGTTTTAATTTTTTCCTAGGATATGTATAGAACACTACCAGTGTTAAGCAAAAATAATATAAATTACATACATCATACTGAAGTTTGAAAGAAAGCATAGTTCTGGTACACTTTGACTGCACTGATAGAGTGGTGTGAATGATTTGCTATATCATCCAGGAGAGTTTCATCCTTCTAACTCTATTGAAGTCATGCTTCATGATATGGTTCATATTTAGCACAGTGGTCACATTGTTTTGTTTTTGTAGTATATTGACTCAAAGCAGCTGCTGTAGCTGAGCTGTAATTGACAGTCAGCGTTCTGTATTTAATTAGTGCAGCTGTAGGCATTTGCTGTTCAGTTGTTATGGAGTAACGCAATGAATAAAACTGCTGGTGTTTTAATCCTCATTTGTCTTGGATTTCTTAAACATAACAGTTTTTTGTTTGTTTGTTTTGTTTTGTAGAAAAAAAATGTGGCCTATAGAATATAATTCAAGATCACTGTTATCAGACTTACTCATGTTGAATGGATGGAGGCTCTGTTTTAAGACAGTGAGGCCTGTATCCATTCTGCCAACTTCTATAATGCCTTGCAGAAAATGTAGAACCCATTCTCTGTATTGGCTCAGTGTACCCAGTGAAAACCTACCTAGATTTTCCCTCACCCACATCTGTCATGCAAAACACCTATATCACACCCTTCCTAAAGGGATTAAGAGAGCACAAAGACCCTGCCCTGGAGCAAGTTCCCATCTCCAGCCCTGAACTATACACCTTTGCCAAGACAAAGGTCATCTTAATGTGTTTGCCCCAAGTGTTCCTGCACAGCGTTGTATTAATCCAATGCTTCTTCATCTGACTAAGCTCTTTAACAACTGCCTCATTTCAACTGTCTTTGTTCTATGTAATTTCATCAGCCACTTTTCCCCTTTCAGGCACCCCTGAAGCTTGAACAATCAAGCTAATGGTTCAACCCATTAAATTAATGACCCAACCATTAAGGTTGATGTCTCTCTCTTGTCTTTCCCTAAAATGGCAGGACTCTTTGTCCTAGAAGATTAAGGACAATTCAGCATAACCCTGAGTGTCCCTTTTTCTCTACAAGAAGCCCCCTCTCCCAGTAGCCCTCTCTGTCTGTGATATTGCTTCGCAATTCATTGTTCTTCTAAGTGCTATGCACGGGCCACTCAGTTATTTTCATCAAACTATTCTGCTCCAAGATCAGGTAACTATAACCCTTATTCCCCAATTCCATCTATTCCAGACCTATCCATTCAACACTGTTTGTATTTTATGACTATGTGTGTGTTCTGCTGTTTTGATTATTGCATACTTGTGCACCCCCATTAATAACATGGTTCAACTTTATTCATTCTCCTGCAGAATTTCTTGCAAAAGCTGTTTTCTGTAAACATAAACAATCAAGATTCTGAGTGTCACAGGCTGGCTGCCCAGGAAGCTAGGAGGCAGCTTTGAAGGGGGTGGAACAAGGATGGAGGACTGGCCATGACACTAAGCTTGCCTGACCTTTTGCTAAGCCAAGAGTCTGCTCTTGATATTTTCCCACTTTAAAAGGGAGAGACACCCATCACCTATAACAAGTAAAGTCCATACATGGTGCAGCATAAATCGGACAATGATGCACAAAGTCCATTAGGTAATAAGTACATTTTTTCTCTTTAAGTTGCTTTCCATTTCAGTTCCAGTTTTATTCCACAGATTACTGGACAACTTATAGATAATAGCCTTGTTCCCGTAATTGGTAGCAAAAACAATATTCTTCATGCAAAACTTACACAATGGTAAAACTGAACTGATGCAGTAGAATACGTTAATCCATTTATTTTAAAACATTGATTTTTCAGGAGTCCAGGCCATTTCAGGGTCCTGGGGAATTTATTATTTATTTATTATACTAGACATCTTGCTCTTCCCAGCACATAGCCAGGCTCAGAGTAGAACAGGACAAGATACAACTGCAATATAATAAAAGCATTTCTATTCTAATAGACCCTCTGGTTTTTGTTCTAAATTTGAGGAGGAACCAGATGTGATGTAAAATGGGGTGCCTGGGGATCTATATTGGTTTTCATTGGCCAACAATATCCTCAGCCTGAGAGCAGATTTACTCTCAGCAGCACCCCTCCCACAGAAAGGAAGAAAATTAGTATGAATTTATACCACACTTTTCTCAACCATAAGGAGTCTCAAACTTACAAACTCATTCTCTTCCTCTTTCTACGACAGACACCTTGTGTAGTAGGTGAGGTTGAAAGAGTTCTTCATGTGTAGGCATGGAGAAACAACTCCAGTTCAACAGATCAAAGTCAACTACTCATGCAGAGAAGTGGGGAATCAAACTCAGTCCCCAGATAAGAGGCCACTGCTCTTAACCACTACACCACGCTGGCTCAGTTGTTGAGTTAGATGAAACCAGAATGAGAAGTAATATGGAACAATCTGACCTCCAGAATAACCATGATGGCTTTCTAGCTACCTGTAAAATTATTTCAATGTTGACAGCAAAGATTAAAAAGGGAAATCAGGCCAACAGATCATATGGATGTGTACAAATATCCCCCTGTTCAAACAAGGTACACCATATATTTATGGAAAACCCTTTTTTCATAGACTTCTCTATAATTTACTTCTGATATAACTGAAAATCATGCCCATCCTCGGTAAACAAAAAGAAATTATAGTGGCATCACTTGCCTCTTTCAGCCAATTGCCTCATACTCAATAACTATTAATTAGACTAAACAAATGCTACTAATTATTGTTATGGCATTTATTTAACATAGTGCTATTCTCATGGATATTAGCAGTAAACAAATCCCGGGTGGAAGCTGATAAAACACTTCTTTTGTAATGTTAATGTTACTGTCTCTATAAATCTAAGATTCCAGCCAGAGCCTCCATTCCATCTCAGCCTTTGATTTACAAGTAGGCTGACCTGGGCCTAACCCTGTCAGCTTTAGTTCTGCGACAGTCTTTAGGATTATGGGTCTCTGATCTGGTAAATTCCTGAGAGGAAAAGTTTAACTGAGGAAGGCTCTCTCTGACAAGTGATAAAGCCCTGTTCTTTTCAGGTTACACCAGAGACTGCGCTGAAGGAAGAATTAATTGAGAGAGACAAAGGGACAAAATACAGAAGAGAAGAGAAAGAAGGGACTTATGTGAGACTTACTGCCAAGCACAGAAGATGGGTTGGAGGAAAGCAATCAATTCCTATTTATAAAAGAAGGAAGCCTAGCACAATAATTAGTTTCAGAGCAGAATCAATTTTCTTTGGAGAAGTATTTTATTAGATTGTTAAATGACAGGATGCTAATTAAAACTGATTGGCCTAATTAGAATGGCATTAATAACATGGCAGACAGTGGCATTGTATCACTTTGTCCATAATGTTCTGTGAAGACACGAAGTGTCACTCCATATACTTCTTGTTTTTGTAACAGTGTGCTTGTGATTAGAATGTGATTGTGTTTCTGTTCTGTTTTGGAATGGTGGTCAGGAAGAGAAATGGGAAATTAGCTATGATAGAGACAGGCAACTGGAAAACTGGAGACATCAAAGCAGACAGAATGAAAAGCAATTAGTCGTAGGGTAAAGTATGCAGAACTTTCATTTCATTTTCCTGCACCTTTGAAAAACTAACTCTAAGGGAAAACTGAATGATCCCAAGGCAGATCTGTCTGGGTGTTCAACTTTGTTTTGGGTAAGTCACAGCTTTGGTGTCATCTTTATCCCTGTTGTCAGCCATGTTCCCAAACACATTAATAGCACTTCTACAATATTACACTAAGGCATGCTTTTTATGTTGAAATCACCAGTTTTGTTCATTGCAGCTGAAAAATGAAATAAATCATTCAGAGTAAATTGATGGCAAACTGACAGGGCCAAATGAACATATACAATTTTATTTAAAGAAAAGGGTGATGCTTTATTTGGGAATAGCTGCTCCATATCCACTGACTACCCCCACCTCAATTTGTATTCATTACTTTAGAAGCATGGGACACATCATGGAAGAGCTGGAAGTAGGTACCATTCCAAATCCCACTTCTGGTGCAGAGTTTTTGCACAAGGCAGAAACTTGCCAGGAAAGATCAGTTTATCCTATATGTCACACTGGTGACCCAGGATGATAGATTATTGCAGAGAATTCTAATGAAAGTAACTCCAACCACAGTACTACATACACTCCAGGTTAGATTCACAAATTGAAATAGTTTATTAAGCACAATATCACACTATACTACAGAACAGCAAATAAACAAGGAAGTGAGTTCAAAACATATAATATTACCACACCCACGACAATTAAAGACACCAACTAATTTTTAGAACAATGTGGCCACTCAGTCACTTCAGAGGCTAAGAGCCTGTCTAGGTTTTTTTAAGGATAATGAGGAAGCTAGCATCCATGTCATGCTAGCTTGACTCCTGCTGGGGTTGGGAAACTAGCATTAATTCTTAAGATTGTATCTTTCTCCCTGAGTTTCTCTTTCCTTGTAGTATCCATTGACTGGATTGTCTACTTGGACTACAAGACAAGATTCTTTAAACTCAGATTGGTATTTGGGAATAAGTAGCATGTGTAATGTAAATAAAATATATTCAACAGGATGGGCATTCAATAAACAAAACAATATTATTTTGCTTGCTTAAATCTGAAAATAAGCAGAAATCCCCACACATCACAGTCCAAGAGAATGAGAATAGATCAAAATGTTCCATTCAAGGCTCCTTAATAGGTCCAGTGAGGAAATGAAGCTAATGTATCCCACAATGCCTTGTAAGTTACCATGTCTATCATTAAAATGCCCAAACACATTTAATTATGTGTTTTCATGCTGTTACTAGTCTCTTTGAATAACTGTCCCTTGTATACTGTCATAGTTTAAACAAGAGCACATACAGGGCTAACAACCTTATCTTTCTATTACTATGTATATGCCAAATAAGATTTTAATATTTAAAGCTTTGCAAATGAACTTTAAATTATTAAAATGTACATTAAATATGCATAAATGAATATAGGAAAATGTACTTATATACCGCAGCGGAATGATATACATTTATAATATACCCTGATCTTAAAGAATTCTAGGGCAGCTAGTGAGGCCCTTCATTGCTGGCTATCAATTCTGTAATGTGTCTCCAGTGCCTTGTTGCAAATATGTATCCAATGAGGTTGCTATGAATTTTGGTCTTGGTAAGCCCAGAGATATAAATTACTTAAAAGTAGTAAAATACCATTTTTATACATATTGTTATGTAGAAAGTTTTTTAAAAAAACAAACAAAACACTTCAGGTAACTTCCTAATGCCTTACAAATTAATTAATAATAACATGCTCATAAGAGAAAAAATTCATAGCTGTCTGATAAGAACAATAATTGTTATTGTGTATATCATAGAATTGCAATTCTATAGTACAAACCACTACCCTGCTGGTTGCGACCATTTTTGCGCGGGTTCACAGGAGATTTTTCTTGCGGTAAGTATATCTATCAGTTACAAAATGTCTAGTCTGCATTTACCGGCAAGTCTCAATGCAGTTTGTAAAAACTACACTATAAATTCAATAAACAACTTTAACGGCTTTCCACAGCCATTAAATCTATCCTCAAAAGCATTCCATTCTCAAATTGAATATTCCTTATGTTGAATGAAAACCAAAGTGCTCTCTGATTGAAGGCCAAAATTCTTTCAGGTTATAGCCACTGTCATTTATTATTGAAAATGAATGTTAGAGTTTATCTAAAGATATGTATGAGAAAATGTAGTACAAATTGTAATAGAATATCAATTTGCATATTCAGTCAACATTTTTTGGTTATCTCACGTAACAACTCCATATTATATCATACATAATTGCCATGCTTTTGATTCATACAAAACTAACCGACTTTTGTTATATAGCAAATATCAGATTGACTGGGGACATGGTGACATATTGTTACATGACTGGTAGTTCCTGAGAGCTTCGTTGCTGCATATATCACCACTGTTGCATAAATTCCAAAAAATGACAGATGTATTGGGACATTCCTTCTATATATAATAGTGCAGAGAGTGTTGGACCAGAGAGGCAATTTGGCAGTACTGCTTTATAGAGGACTCTAGGCTAGTCTCAATCTTTTAAATTATAAAATTGTTATGAGAATAAACATGGAAAAGTTTGATCTCTTTGGAAGAATGGTGAGACTTAAAATGAGTAAATATATCCAGTGTGGTGGTTAAGATTGTAGTTGTTAAGAGAAGCAGACTTTAATCTGGAGAACCACCTTATATTCCCCACTCCTCTATATGAAGCCTCCTTGGTATCTGGTGTGGAAGGGAGGGAAGGCAACAGTATGCAGTTTTGAGACTTTGACAAAAGCAGGGTATAAAAAACAACTCTTATATATGAAATCTTGGATCAATAAAAATTCCTGAATTGAACTAGCCATTGAAAAAGGACTATTTTTAAAAAATTCTGCATGATATTTTAACATATATAATTTTATCAAACAGTTCTCATAACAAATAGTCTGCTTCTTACAGGTATCAATTCAGTATTGTAACTTAAAAAAAATCAAGTTCATTGATAGGTCTGGTAAAATTTATCAGCCATAAATCCAGCTGGTAAGGAGTCAGAGTTCACTGCCTACTCCCTAAGCATGGGTTGCTGAGTTCTGTTCATTGGACCATTCCACTCCAGGATTAGGTGGCTATAACTTTTTTGCTCCTCCACATCTATATGCCTTATCTGTTCAATATCTATCCTCTCACAACTGTCTATCTCCTAGGACTCTCTCTCTCTGTGTGTGTGTGTGTGTGTGTGTGTGTGTTCTGTTGTTTTATTGTGTACCTGTGTACACCTGTTTTTATCCCTTAATAAAAATGGTTAAACTTTGATCTACTCTCCCGTGTGTTTCTACATAAAAGCTGACTCTTGGATAAATAAGAATTCAAGACCCCATGTTGCCTGGCCTTTTGCAATGCCATGAGTCTGCTACAGCTAATTTCCCCACACTAAAAGGGAGAGACTTCCCACCACCTTGGGTAATACCAGAGCATTTTTTCTGGGCACAGGATCTGTCAATCTACTCTAAGAAACCATCATTCCACTCTGGATGCTGACATTCCTGATGTAGCACAGGTTTCTTGCAATCTACATTTCCATTGCAAACTTTCTGTATTGTAACATATTTTAATGGATCCTATCAAGTCAATGGGTTTCCAGGTCGGGCTGGGAGGAGTTAGCCACAGAATGGGTCACAGAGAAGGTCCCTTGTTCTCTCTGGGGAGAGATTCCCCAGTGTGATATGGAGTCTCCTCTGCCCTATTCCTCCCCAGCAGTGCCCCTCCCTACTTCCAGACCCATTCTCACCATCCAGTTGCTTGGCACTGGCTCAGAGTTCTCCCCTCAGGGTGCTCATTGTCTGGGTCACCTGCTTGTCCAGGCTCATCTCTGCCTCCCCTATGTTACAGCCTTAACAGGGGTAAGGATTTTATTAAAGGGATTCTCCACCAGCTGCTAAAAATATAACAGCACAAAAGTAGCAAAGGGGAATGAGCTCTCACGTTGGCAGCGAGAGGGGCCGAGAGGGGATCTTTTAGACTGTATCTACGGGGAGTGAATTCTGGCAATGAATATTCCACAGAGAAGCAAGAGTCCAAATTGAATTTAAATGCTTTATATAAATTTGTTTAAAAATACACACACCCAGTAAGACACAAGGGCACATACATTCAAGTTCCTGAGATATAGAAAGGTGTTAAAAATATAGATTGGAGATAGAAATGGAGGGGGGTTTTCTGTGGGGTAATACATTACCTAACGATTCTTAGAAGGGTAGAAGTAGAAGGCAGGGATTCCATGCCAGCACAGGAACCCAATGAAGGACGAATTCATGTCTCAAACTGACCAGACCAAGGAAGGTACAGGCTAGTAAGAGCACATGTGTTGGGGTGAACTGACCTCTTATACTCTTTTCCCCAGGAAGAGGCGGGAACTAGTGAGTTTTCCTTTTTTCTAAATTCTCTGGAATTTCCCATGCTGGGCTTGGGGGGTGCTGAGGTAATTAATCAGCTCTTCTATTGTTCTACACCTTGGGACAATGGGAGTCAATTGGTCCTAGATTAAGTCAGGAAGCACAGAATGGCTTTATGCAAAGTAACTCTGATTTTGGGCTGAGACATTAGACCGGGGAAAGGTGGGTGCTTTAGGAAAATTAACAATGGGAAGAGAAGATGCAGAGAAGCAACCATCTGTTGATGACTTGGTTTCCAGAAGAGATAGGGAAATGACAGTATCTGATAGCAAGTTGGCTTTAACAGTTTCTATAGCAAGGTGTGGTAATCAAGCATTCTAGTGACTCAAATGAGGCCTCCAGGTTTATGCTGGGGTAACTCATTATCTTAGCTTTTGTTAAAGTAGTTTTGACCTTTTGACATGCTGCTACCTACACCCATAGGAGTGCTTTTGGCAACTGGCTTTTGCCAATATGATTTTAAAGCAGAAATATATATAAATAATATTCTGGGGGTCCTTTGGGTCGTTACACCTACCACCTTACCCCAGTCCTGCCTTGGTGCCCCTCTGACATCGAGGCCTGGTGGCCCTTGGGTTGGTACCACCAGCTCTCTTCTTTGTGAAAGGAAATAAACCAGTCAAAACCTTTTAAAGGAAAGGTAAAAATGTTGTCAGTTTCTCTAAAAGTAGGAAAATATAGGCAAGATGCTTTGTTTTAGCTATTTTTAATACCATGGCTGGACAGAGTTCTCTCTCTTTTAATACCAGAGCTGGATGGAGCAGCTGTGATGTAGTGATTAAGATCAGGGGAATACTAACCTGGAGGAACCGAGTTTGATTCCCGGCTCTGCCGCTTGAGCTGTGGAGGCTTATCTGGGGAATTCAGGTTAGCCTGTGCACTCTAACACATGCTGGTCTATGAAATCAGTTATCTTAGTCTATAGTAATTTTGCACAGGATTGCATTAAAAGTACTTTTAACTTAAAAAAATGAGAAAATGGAAATAAAAAGAGAAAATGAAACAGACAAAAGGGAGAGTAATATAAAGAACAAAACATTTCTCCCTTGCTTTGACAGTCAAAGGAAGTGGCCTGGAAAGTAAAAAGACTAGATGGAAACCATAGTGTATTATAATAAAATTGTGTTTATATACTACCTGTCTGTGGTATTTTCATCCTGGACACCTTCATACAAATAAAAAATATTTTAAGAATATTTTACAAAAAAGCTATAGTAGAAATGAACAAATGGATCTTTTAGAGTAATAGACAGTCCTAGATGTCTTCAATTTCATTCCAGATACATGCCAAAGTAGATTTTCTATTCATATAACAAAAGTTGTAAATGGCACATTATCTATTTTTTTCTTATTTATAAAGCAGACAAAAATCCATTTTATTGAACTGGATGCTCACTGCTCACTCACTAATGCAATATTAAGAGTCGTTTTCTATTACTAGAACACAGTTTCAAATTAAATGCAAAATATATTTTATCAGCTGAAGCATGGCAAATGCAGGCACTCATATTCTGAGGCTATTTTCAAACATTAAGAGCAGAATCTAAGATGTTCTTGCACACCTCCATTCCCTGTCAATGGAGCTTCTGCAGGAAAAATACCTAGTGGTTTGCGTCCTAATATAGTAAGGTGTCAGCACAAGTCTTGTATGATACCTAACATGCACCGTCAATTTGAAATCAGTCTCCATTATTAACAAATTAATTTTGAAAATTCACTCATCTTATTTTGTAAGATTTGGGATATTGCTATTGTTCTTTTTAAACTAGCAATGCATTTTAAAATTATGTCTTTATGACCCATAAAGTTATGACCTTTAGATGAAGACTTAAGCGAACATATGATTTGGGTTTAGTTTAGGAATATAGTCAGACAAAGAAGAAAATGAGAGCTTCCTAAGAAGGCATCCTTCTCCTTTCGTTGTATTAAAGCAAAAATTGTGAACACTGGAAGATTTTACATAGATATTTATTTTATTCATTGTTCTTTCATTGATTGGGTTTATTTATTTAGAATATTTCTTGCCACCTGTTCAGAGTCCTGCTCTAAGCAGCTTACAATTAAAATAATATAATTTTGAAAACAAGCTATTAAAAAGCAAGCTATTCAACATAAGCAGTGTGACGGATTATACTTTTATATGGTTAATTTGGAAAGGTTCAGTTCAGCCAGAGCAGGAGCACCAATTGTTAACCAGAGTGCAATCTGATTGGCTGGCTGAAATGCAGTAGCCAGGAGTCACAGGTGAGTATGCTTGCTGATATAAAAGCAGGAAAAGCCTGTCAGAAAGTCAGGTTTTTGGAGATTCAGAGTTTTGAAAGCAGCTTGAGAGCTTGTGTAACACACCAATCATGTCAGTCCTCAGATTCAGTCAGGGAAGATCAAGGCAGAGGCCGTTTCCGCAAGGCCCATTTATGACGGCCTGGGGGCGCCAAAAAAGGCGCCCCCAGGCCACCGTTCGCACAGGCACCGCTGCTGCAACGCAGCAGCGGCGACCTGACTCTTCTTCCTCCCCAGGCGGCGTCAAGCATGGCTCTTTAACCTTTAAACTCAGCCTTTAAAGGGTTGTTGTTGGGAGAAGGCGTCTTCCCTGCGCGGCGGTGTGAACAGCGCCTCCGGAAGACGCTGTCTCATCTCCGCCCACTCCGCGGTGTCCTCACCAAATTGTTAAGCCTGCGGGCGTGCAGCCCGCCCACACTGTCCTCCGGCCTCCAGGTGGGAGGGCAGCGTGAGCGAGGCTGACGCCCGCCCAGGCGGCGGCGAAAAAAGGACACCGTGGTGGCGAGGAAAAGCACAGAGGCGTCGTCTTGAGGAGCCGCCTGCGATCTACCCGACCTCCGCTTCGCCCGTTCATGCTTGCATCTTGACCTAAACTGCCTTGCACTCTTGGCGGGGGCAATGAAACCATCGCGGAAACGGCCAGAGAGAGCCAGAGATAGAGGGAGAATGGCTAGGGGGCCTGTATTCTCAAAAAGCTCTCAAAGACAAAGACTAGGAGGAAAGAGCCTTGTTTTCACCAGCAGCTTGGAGGCCTGGTGTGGGTGCAAACCAAGAATTATCTCACAAGGTTATCTCACAGGGACACCCCTAAGACCACACAGAGGGCTTGGCTATTGTCTCATGAGGAGACCACACCTAAATACTGGAGCCTGTTGAACCCATGAGGGTGTGTTTAGCTTAACTGGCAGAGATAAGAGTGAAACCCCAGAGCTTATTCTGTCCCAAGCCAGTGTGAGTTCCCTTTGGAGTTAAAGGTGGGAATTTTAGGAGAGTGTTCAGAACCATGTTGAAAAGGTTTATCCTAAGCAAAAACACCTGTGCATATGTGAAACTGTATGTGAAGTAATCTGGAAACTGAAACAGCCATCTTTAAGTGAACCTAAATCTTGTAACTGGAACAGCCATTTAAGTGAACTTGCATTTGCTCAGTAACCTCTAAGAAATATCTGTCCAAAGAAACCAGAAAAGCTTAAATACCTCTCTGTAACAACAACTTGAGAAGAAAAGCCTGTAAAATAAAATCTAGTTCTGTTTTTATCTTTCAAAAGCCTCACTAAGTTCAATTTTTACCTCAGATTTTGATGGCAGCTTATATATCAATTTTCGTGACAGGATTTTTGACATAAAAGGCCTGTGTTGGCGTTTGAGTGTGGTGGGGAGTGTTTAGGCCATCAACAGCTATTAAACAACAACCACCCTAACAACACGCTTCCCTCCCTTTTGGACCTCCAGTCTCTCTTTGGGGAGTGGGAGGTGTTGCAAGCAGCATACAAAACTATTCATAAAATTGACCCTAGATCAGAAGCAGACCATTAAAACTTAGCCAAAGGTTGTTGTAAACAAAGGACTCTTGCAGAAACACCTAAAAGCTAAAACCAAGGGAAACAAAGCTGACTCTTGGAGAAAGTGATTCCAGAAAATTGATTCCAGAAAATGAGGAAAGTTCTGCACGTTAGATGACAACCTTCCTTCATGAATAAAAGGGAACATGAATCAGGATTTTCAAAAGTAATAATGGCCTCATTAGGGCCAGAGAAAGGACTCATTAGGGCCAAGCATAGAAGCAACCACTAGGCAGATTGTTTCTATGCAATTTCTGTGACTCATCTTCTGCATGACTGGCATGACCTAACTGGGGCTGACAGCGGCCGCAACACAAAACACCTGAGCAACTTGCTACTGCAGGACTGCAATTGGGATAGATATTACCCAAGGATTATCTGCTAGCAAGAGAAGGTAAAGCTGAGAGGCAGTGTGTCCTTAGTGTCTGTCTAGGGTAGGGGAGACCCTTGTTCAAATCTTCACTCTTATCTCTAAGAGTGCAATGTCAACACTAGCCTAAATACCAAGAAATACACACGTTGCACTCTGGCTGTATCCAGTCTTATATATTGATCTTACATATAATTAATCAACTTAACACTTCTATTTGTATTTACATTTCCTCCATTTTTCTGACAGAGTTCTTCAAGATACAGTATAACCTTTATAACTAAACATAAATAACCACTTAGTCCATTCAATTCCTGCCGATTCTTTTTTCAGAGACAAAGCTTCAGTTTCATATAGTCCATATTCCAATTCTGTAGGTTCTACATAAAAACGTTTCGTGCGTAGAGAAGGTTTTTCGTGCGTCTTCCTCAGTATGTTAGTATGTTCAATCACACTTCCAACAATTCTTTGAGGCTTCTAATGGGTATATTGGCTCTCTATTATGAGTTGCCCGCTCCCATCTCTGCCTTCTGTTTCTCCTTCTGTCCAGCGGAGAAACGGAAGGCAGAGAAACGGTAGGCAGAGTCATATCTACAGTGTCATGACCAGAGTCACTCATTATATGACCCAAAGTTATAATTCCACATGTAATCCATAAGCACAGAATAGAATAGACCCAGAAGATGAGTCACACTTTCAGGCAGGGGCAGGGGCGAAAATTCAAACTTAGTAGTCCAATAGGTAACAGTACAAAGCATGCTGTGAAAGAACACCTTAAAAGAATTGTTCACAGAGACCCCCTACTCTTGTCATATTGCAATACAGGTTCTACTTACAATGAACAGATGTGAAAAATTGTCCCTAGGAAAAATTAATGAAGTTCACGAACATGACAATATAGCAGAACAGCAATTAGAGATGTAAAGAAGAGGAGATTGACAGAGCTGAACTCGGTGTGATTTTGAAATTCATTCATGTGCAATATAATAGCCCTTATTCAAATTAAAGCCTTCAGCATAGCTCTAAATGCTAGAAGTCCTGCAGAGGGGTAATCATGATAATGGAAAAAGTCCATCTATTGAAGGTTGCAAATGCCACATCCTAGTGTGTAAAATAAACACTTTCTGTGCGCAATATTAGAAAAGCAGCCTCCTGGGGCATAAAGGACTCAGAGGGCACATTTTACATGAAAGTATTGTACAGACAGACAATAGGCCAAAGCATTGTTTACATGGCCACAAGCTATGCAATGAGCCAAATGTAAACACTATGCTATTAGATGATGACAGTTCTACTCAGAATCTGCAGGTGGCCTAATTTTGTTAGGTTTTGAAGAAAACCATTGGAAATTAGTAAGGTTAAACTGAGTACAGAAACAAAACAAAAATTAATTCTAGCTGAACATCAGTGGAAATCACATAAACTACAGCTACTTCCAAAGTTTTTAAGCATCCCCCATCAAATTGGAGATACAACTTTGCACATGCATCAGTTTAAATCCACATGATTCCATTGCCCCTGAAGAAAAGATTATTACAACTATGTATTGTCGAAGGCTTTCATGGCTGGAATCACTGGGGTGCTGTGTGGTTTCCGGGCTGTATGGCCGTGTTCTAGAAGCATTCTCTCCTGACGTTTCACCTGCATCTGTGGCTGGAGTAAAGCAGTTGACCAATGGGGCAACAGCAGGGAGAAGTTATTTATTGCTGCCTCACCTCAGCTTTTGCTTTCTTCTACCAACCACTCCCCCCCGCCGCCCCAATAATATCATGGGATTACTTGGTCACCATTTGGGGCCAAGTAGAAATTTGGGGGGCTTTTCCCTGATTATTTATTTATTTATTTATTTATTAATTATTAGGTTTTATATACCGCCCTACCCCCGAAAGGCTCCGGGCGGTGTACAACACACAGCACCCCATTATTACAACTATGCTTATCTACAGGGCTACACATTTGCAATCCAGATTTATGTTCTTATTCATTAGCTCTTGCAACATACAGTTCCCATCTTGATAGTAGAGAAAATCAGGTAGTAAAGATATAACTAATATACACCAACAGACTTTGTATATGTATTCCAAACTAGCTTTCTTCTGCCCATTTTAATTCCAAAACGTGTCCTTTGGTTATTTACCAGATGGAATCCTTGCACATCTGGGCACAATTAACAATTTGGTTGTAATGTTACAGAGGTTAGTAGAAAGTAAGAAATTGGAAACAATACTGAAAGTAATTGTTTGTTGGTTAAGACATTATCAAAAAAAGAGGCAAGTTAACTATTATTTATTTTTAATCAACTGTAAGTAATTTTGGTTACTGATTCATTCATTTCAAATTATAAATTGTATATGTTATGTTTATTGTAATATTTATACTAGTAAAATCTTAAACTAAAAACAAACAAACAAAATGAATGTAACTTTCTCTCTGGAGGTAAAATAAAGCAAAACCCTCAGCTACTCAAGACTAACTGGTCCCAGGAATACTTCTTACCTCTCAAAAGATCTATTCCTCTCTCTGGTTTTTTTATATAGTCCCCTGTGGTAAGAGTTTACTCTTCCGCTACAGCTCGGCTCAATAAACCACCAGTTCTCTAGTCTGTATATAACTTTTCTCTCAGTTCAGGCTGATTACAGTTAGATTTACACACTGACAGAAATACTCTTTCAGAGACAATGTTTTGCCCAGTTAAGGCAGTTAGATGTTCACTCCAAGACTTCCAAAATCCAAAATCCGTCAAACTTTCTCTTGTCAGAGAGATATCCTCCTCCCTCTCTTTGTCATCCAGTTGCTACTCCAATCAAAGTGCAGGATTCTGCATCCTATCAGTTGCTTCCCTTGGGCCTTTATTCCCCACTCTGAAATGTAAACAACACTGGCTACAGACTGCACTTTTTAAACTCACTTATTCTGTGCAGTCTATCACATTGTAGTTCTTAATTTCTGTTTATCTGCTATAACTTTCATTCAGCATAACAGACAAGGAAAAAGCCACCTTTGCTAAATGAATACAACTATATATCTGGATGCTAGATTTCTGAATTTCCTTTGCAGTAATTCTCATCCCCCTCTTCTGTTTGTACGCTTGCATATAATTACTTCTGCTTAGTGAATGTAATTCTTCATCAATCTGATAACAAGAAGTAATAATAATTTCATAAAAACTTATGCCACAATAACAGAAATTCTGAAGGCTCCTTGAGCCCCAAAAGCCTCATTCAGTGTAATTGCTGTATGGCTAGTCTTATCCCTAATACAATTTTTGGACAGTCGCCAGCAGGAAAAAGAGATCATAGCTGGGTTTTCATGTCAATACCATGTCAAAATCCCCAGCAACTAAACTGAAGCATCCCAACCAGGGGTTGTGTTGCAGCAGCTGGGCTTTGATGGACATGGCACATGGAACAAATAGAAGTCAGTAGGCATGGGGCTCTCAGGCCAAAATAGGTGTGGCCAAGAAAGCTGGTTCAGTGTCTGTGGCATACCCTACTACCATCTTAAAATCTTTTACTTTACTTTATTGAGAGTTAACAGTCCATAGTCTCTATAGAACTCATGGGCTTCTCCAGATTCAGGGTCCACAATTCCCATCAGCCTCTGTCAGCATGGCCAATTGGCCATGCTGGTAGGGGCTGATGGGAATTGTAGTTCCTGAACATCTGGAGAGCCGCAGGTTCCCTACCCCTGCTCTATGGCTTCCGGTAGGACAGGTCAATTATTTGGAGTAATTAGATACCAAAGGTTATTGTGGTAAAAACCCTTTCCATGAGCTCAGCTGAGCAATTTTGTAACCCACAGTTCTGGTCTTCAAGGACCAACAGTGTCTGTGGGTTGCTAATTGAATAAATTTGATTTTTGAGTATAGACTTTTTCTGTAGAACAAATTGTTCATTTGAATTCAAAAACTCACATATTTTCCATTGTGCATATGCATATTCACGTTCTAATACTGCTTTCTCATGGCTTTTCTATCTACCCATTTTACACATGTGTCTCATTTATTTCAACCTTTATTAGGAAAACCAGCCAATGTTCTGATCAAGGATAAATTGTAGTGCCATCCTAAGGAATTACACCACTCTTCTGAAATGCTCTTAAAATAATTTAATTCTGTTTTGTTTTATAATTGGTCACTCACATTATAACAATGCATTGCCACAGCTAGTCTTTCCCAAACCTATGTTCCAAAGGGTGGGGAAAACTTTCCAAAACAGGTTCTCTCTCTAAACGTTAAAGCTGACCAGAACCAGGAATCTTTCTCCCTCTATTTTGGAAGGGGGCATGTTTCCCAATGGTTAGCTTATTACTTTCATGCTAAAGGAAGTCTTGATTGTTGCATTTCCAATTCCTAGGGTCAGTGCTGCATTTTTCAAAACTTAATATACTAGAATGTTCATCCACTGTACTATACTGTACTGAAAATGAACCTAATCAATTTCATCTTCAATAACTGGGTGAATTCCAGTGCTAATAGACCACAGCTACTAACCTAAGAGGTTGAAATTAAATTGACTTTTTTCTTACCATAAATGTACAGATTTTCAGAATATAAACAATAACAACAACAAAGGAATACCATGGATTCTGTTCCAGGGTCCTTCTGCTTCCTCTCCCTCCTCGTCTTTTTAAAATAAGGAATCATTTTTGAAGTCTAATCTTTGGAAGGCTGGGATGACATGTGAGACCATTCATACATACTCAGCCTAAGCTGCCTCACAGTGTTGTTATGATAATAAAATGAAGGAGAGTAGAGTGATATAAACCCCTTTGTACCCCGACTGGGAAGAAAAGTGGGGTATAAATGAAGTAAATAAAATGGAAGTATGCTGAGGAAAGGCATTTAAATACTGCAAACTAATGAGATATAGAATATTTCCTTTTTCTATTTTTCTCTCTTGTCTTCCAAAAGGCTTACAACAAAATAAAACACAATACCACCATCTTAAAATTAGTCTCCAGAAGAATACTATTTGAGAGGACAAATATTGAGATGACATATTAAGGAAGCCTTCTAAGGGTTTCCTGAGCATCTAAATTTATCATTTCCTGATGGTGACGAGAAACAGTGTTGCCTTCTCAATTATAGTAACACAATTCTACAGAAATGGCACTACCCAAGTAAAGGCCAAGGACCATGTGGTCAAAACATGAGAGAAGTAGGGTCTGCTGGGAAGTAGGGTCTGCTGGGAAAACAGGATGTACCACTTGGATTTTAGCTGGGGCCAAGATTAAATATAAAACTGAAGTGCTCCTACCACAAAACACTTGAAAGAATATGAAGTGATTTGTATAGGTGCCCTTCTGTTTTATTTTTAATGATTTCAAAATTGATTAGAATTGATATTGGCTTCAATCTTGTTTCAAGAAAAAGAAGAGGAACTAAAAAAATGAAGAATCCAAGGACACTTGCACAGTCTTGTTAACATTTTTAATGTCTTACTCAGACATACTCCACTTTCCTTTGCTCTGCATATTACACTGAGTTCAGCCAGCACAAAGAGTACTTCAAAAGATTATCACCAACCATTAAGGTTTTATATCGTTTGTGTGATAAATTAGAGCACAAAAGACGCCAGCCTGTTCTCTAAGAACAACTGGTTTTCACAACATGTATCAGTCACACAAACGAAACACATATTTCTTTTCTTGCTTAATTGGTTCCATTTTTGCCAATCTCTTGCAACTGAAATTATATCCTACTGGAATTCTTGTTTATACTTTACTAGCACTCTGAGATTGCATGAGGATTGTTCGTATTTTCTCAAGTCTATATTGGTGTCAAAAAGGGTAAAATCTGCTTTCTAAAAAATTCTGTGTAGTGTGATGCATTTTGCATTCAATGTCAGTTACTCCAAATATAACAATGAATATCATGTGTACTGGTATTAATTTAGATGTGTCTGGTCAAGCCCTGAATTTCAGTATCATGAAAAGAATTAAGGTGCTCCTCAACATTTCAGCATCTCAATTAAGTGATATTTTAAAACAATCAGATAACAAAGTGTTCTACTATGCCCACAAAGCATTCTTTCCTTTTCTTCAACCGAGTCACAAAGCCTTCTAACCTTTTATAAGAACTTGAGTCTGTTGATATGTTTTAGTCTGTTTTAGTCTGTTGTATCAGTTGTTTAATAATCAGAATTCCATTGAGTTAGTTTTAATATTTTTAGACTGTATTATATACTTATATGGTATGCTGTGATACGCCCTGAGCTGTTTTGGGAGAGCAGCGTATAAATTCAAAAATAAAAATAAAAAAAATTTAAAAGTGCCAATATATATAAAAAGTTGGGGTAGAAAAGTGATACTACCCATTAATTTGTTTAATTTACCCTACTACATTAATCCCATACTGGACTGATGGAGTCAATAGAAGGCCGTAATAGCATGTGGACAAACAGAATTTCACTTTCCAGCCCTCTTAGGGAGCTAGCCCCACCTCTGACAATAGCAGCTGTCCATGGGTAGTTTAGCAGGAGAGACAGAATTATGCTGTGGGAGGGGTATGCCAGCTCCTAGCAGCCCTGTTGCTAAGTCCTGCACTGGAGAGGAAAAAATAATAATTGCTGTAAGGTAATTTTATCCTTATGCCAACAGGGTTGCTCATAGAGGTTATTGCCACCCTGACAATAGTATTATGCCTATAATATAGTTGGTATAATTTTATAGTGAGTCTATTTTTATTTCTCTTAATGTAAATTATTTGTTTGGTAGTAAACTCAGAATTACAGCTCATAGGAATCTAAGTTTTCTGCTTATGTCTATGCAGGTCTGATTACCCCCAAGGTATTCACATTTGGTTAAAAACACTGAAATGTATTAGTGAGAGGACTTTTTATTTAGAGAGATATTAAGGAAATGGTTTCTTTAGCAGTGAAATGTCTTTTGCTAAAGGCACAAAAATATTTAAACATCATTTAATCAGATAATAGAATAAGCAATTAAACACCTCCTTCAACCCAGCAGTATCCATTAATAGCTAATTGTGGACCACTGATCTCATAAAATTCAGTTTCCAGTGACTGGGCTGGAGAAATAAAATTATAAATAGTACCCTCATCATGCTCATTCAGCTTCTATACCCCGAAATTAAACCAGGAAAAGTATGTGGAAGGACACACAATCACACACACACACACTACTTTCCATGATGCAAGATATTGGACCTCTTCCTCCATTTCGAGAGAAACGTATCTGAAACATCACAACATTAATTAGAAATTTTCAATGGACAATAATATCTACTGGATTCTACTTTCTGATAGACATTGGATCAATTTATAAACCTAGACACAAATAAGTGATTCATCATAAAAGAGAATATCAGGCACAAAGAGTGTCTTATGTTCATATAACAGGGGAGATTAGAAATGATTTTTGCCAGTTTATAAAAGATGCAATGGAATTACTAATTTTTAAAAAGCATTCACACAGGGAGGAAAAAGCACATTACTGCTCTCAAAGCTCAATAATATATCAAAAGGCCTTCTTCAGTGGCTAATGAGGATCTAACAGCAAAGACAGATGTATGAATATCTGCAAATCTAAAATCTTTGCAGGATCAGGCCAAAAGCCATTAGAAAAATCAAACCTAGGTCTGGCTTGGTCATTTCTTATATGTGGGTTAACATTTGACAGGTGAAAATTGGTGCGACTGTCATCCATGTGATTTCTTGGACATCTTCATTTAAGAAGCTCTCACTGATAAAATAGGCAAGCATTGTGCATTTTTTAAAAAACATGCTTTCCCCATAGTTGATGCTGCTATTATGGCTGCCAACTTTTAAACCAGTCTGTCTAGCGGTCCCTTTAAAATCAGAAATCTGTAGCAATCATCAAGTGATGTTATTAAGCACTATGCTATTTAAAGCTTCTGCGGTCTGTTTATTTACATTAAACCCCTATTAAAGGGACAGGACATTTCCCCCCTGCTAAGTAGGTAACCTTAATTGTTAAGTTTAAAATCTTAAATGAAATCTGTGACTCTGTACATAGTACATACTAACCTTAGTATGCATATTTAGAAGTACATCCTATTAAGGTCAGTATACTTAACCTCAAGGAAGTACATTGAGAAATACAGCCTTAATTTGAAACATATGTGTTCCTACTATAGTGAGAAATAAAAACTGTATCACAACAGGCTCATGAAAACCAATGATAGAACAAATACTGTCATGTTTTATCTGAAAATGTTTACACAAAAGATTTCATAAATACATAAAGATAGCAATCCTCAGCTGGTCTACTCAGAATTCTATTGAGGTGTGGTGTGTTCAATGACGTAAGAAGCCAGACCCTTCTTCCTGCGAATTCTCCCAATTAAGATGGAGATGCCTACCTAGCATAACAGTGGACCTTACTTCTAGAAAAATTATCATAAGATCGCACTGTATTTTATTACAAACATACTTGGTTAATTGTTTTTTAAAAAATTATTAACGTTTATTATGGTTCATTAGTATTACTTCAACAGAATTATTCAGATAGATTTCTTCTGGTACCTTATTTGAAGCAAGAGGTCAGTCCCAGAAGGTGGAAAATGTAATGGATGCTGTATTGGGTCTCATTTTTATACCTGGCTCCCCAAAATGCTTTATTGATCTTCAGTAATAAAGAAAAATGTCACTGAACATATGCAAATCATATTACCTTTGTTTCTGAATGACAACCCTTCACATTCTAAAGTCAGATTTTCTGCACAAACCGGGGGACTTAATGGTCTGAATGCCTGAAAAATGTAATGCACTACTCCGTGAGATAATTAACTACCCAAATCATGGGCTAATGTTGAAGACATTTGATTCACTTACTTCTTCTGCCTGTATTATGTCAGAGAGACTTTTGTCTCTTTTTGTTTTTTAATACTAATTTGCTATGCAAGTAAAAGAAGGGCTCTTCTGATACAAACATATGTGAAGAATTGACATTGTTTCTAATTTCAGTGTTCTTTCTATGCTGTACTTGTCTTTTTTATGGTATATTGTTGAAGATACTATTATTGTTTCCTTCCCTCGTCATTAGAGTCATCTTTCATTCCAAAACCTTGCTAAAGGCAAAAATGCAACTATTTAACTTCAGGCAGTCTCTGTTGCAGCATATTTTTCCATTTGCTTTCTTGAAAAAAATTGTCTTGAGGCTGAGAAGGTAATCTCTACAGACTGAGGGTAAATATTGTCTCTCTATTTTCATGCCCATAAAATCAACACAAGTTACATACTCCATCAAGACAATTAATAGACCAATAACAATTACTTCATTTATTTCAGGTCATGCTTTGAACTGACAAACTATTTTTTTTAAAAAAAATCTTTATTTTTAAACAAATTTATTTTTAAACAATTTATTTTTTATAATTGTCTTGTGTCAAGTATAATTATAATTTAATGAGTATCTATTATTGCAAAAATGGATAGAGGTACATGAAACTACCATTCTACAAATACTAGAATGATGTGCTGTGGGGGAGGGGCATTCTTTATCTAAAACTATGAATTATTTCTTTACATTCACGAGCATGCTGATTTGCCCATTCTAAGAAGTGTTACAATGAATTATTCACATTGTCAAAATGCCTGCAGGATTCTTCAAGCTATGGTGCATACTGGCAATTAATCTATCAATTGACTACCACTATATCTGTCTTTGATTTCATGTTAGAATAGAACATCTTTAGAAATAACGATCCAGAGTAGCTTAGGAAAATATTTTATCCAGAAAACTTCCAAGTAAAAAAATATTAGGCAAGAATGCATGTTCAGATTTTTGAACAGTCCACTAATCTACAACAATCCAAATTAATGCTAAGTTAGCCAAGATAATTTTGGAAAAATGAAGGCTGCCTTACATGGTAACAAATTGGTGTTTCCCAGTAATATATTCACAAACGTTAGTCACAATAAATTGACTCACAGTTGAGTGTGTCTACATGATCCTCTAGATTCTAAACACCTAACCTAGAAGTAATCTTTAAAAATGTAATGTGTGAGTCAGCAAGATGACTATCCAGAGTAGCTTAGGAAAATATTTTATCCAGAAAACTTCCAAGTAAAAAAATATTAGGCAAGAATGCATTATTTGTGTGGCAAGCTTTTAAAAACCTGATTAATAACGGTCAGGCCACGCCATTCCTGGCCTGTCAGAGTGCATGTATTCAACCCACATCTGGGCATGACATCTCCACTGCCCCAAGGCCATGGGGCCTCTTTTCTTCGTTCACATGTAACTAGTCCAATAGAGCTTACTGAGTGCTTATCTTTCTTTCACAGGGAGTAACTCGCCTTTCCCAAAACAATAAATCTGTAGTACTATCTTTCTCATGCTGATACTGGGGGAATGCAAAGGTGGGGGCTTTATGGGTTGAACCTGGCTATAACCTTAAGGTATATACTGGGGCCAGGGAGTTTGAATCTCAGATTCAGCAACCTGGCCGTTGGGTTGACAGTTTCTGACTAAAGCTCTTGAAACCTTCCTGAGACTTACTTCTGACTGGAGTACCAGACCCTTACAATAACTAATGTTTGCTGCTCTCAGTCCTTAAATATCAACATCTGCAGATATGAAAAATATATGCCATATTCAGTGCAGTGGTTGGAATATCACTGAATTCTGGTCAAATGCATTAGCTTTCATTGTTTTGTCTCTTCTACTGTTAGGATGCCAACTTCAGATTCAAAAATTCATGGACATTTGGGGTGGGTTCAGAAGAAAGAAGCTATTTTATTGTCTGGAGATCAGCTGTAATACAGGGAAAACTCCAGGCCTCACCTGGAACTTGGCAACCCTACTGTAACTATTATAACAGGATGCTCAAATAGTTGTAAGACAGCAAGCAACAATTATGGAAATGTGTGCTGAGAGATGAGTTTGCTGTGGCAGAGATCTATGAAGGAGAGAGAGGGCAGGGGATCATTGATGGACAATAGCAATATGGGTTGGTGGAGGAAGAGGGAAACCTACCAAATGAGCAGGGTCAGGTTCCATGGACATCCAGACAGTCCATCAAGGGGATGGTTCAGTGCTTGCAATCAGTAGGAGGGAGGAGGCCGAGCTCGTGAGTATTCAAATTACCTTACTGTGTTAAGTTTGATTGAATATTTAATAAAAGTATCAGGAAGTTATATTTTCCTTCCTGAACTTATTCTTCATAAAATATGCTTTATTTGGTAGAAATCTCCTAGTTAGCCAAGAATATAGAAAGCACAGCCTTTGAATTATGCTGCTATGTTTCGAAAGAGAACACAGTAGATCAATTGCAAGAAAATTATGATTAATGCCAGTTGTTTTCCTTCACCAGGGAGATAGTTATACTTCAGGTGGATTTACTGAACTGTGTGAGATGTTTGTAACCAACATAATAGACATTATCAATAAATAATGCACACATAAAGATTTCCCAACAGTTCTTACTGATAGTTTGTAATTAGCTATTCATCACTCAATTTTTAAAACACTGTTTTATCTACCTATTCCACATATGGAATCTGGTGAATGTGATTCCATTTCTGATTAATGGGCTTCAGAATCATGAAAGTGTGGCTGCTAGGCACCTGACAGTAACAAGTTATGTTTTATTGCCTGAATCTCTTTAGTCAGCAAAATACATGCCATTTCAGCCCTTTTGGGTCATATGAAATGAGAGAGTAGTCAAGAAAGAAAGAAAGAAAGAAAGAAAGAAAGAAAGAAAGAAAGAAAGAAAGAAAGAAAGAAAGAAAGAAAGAAGCTGATAAGTCTGCCTCTAGGGTTGAGATAGCTAATTTTTTTGATGAAGTGGGCTGAGTCTTTAACATAATGTGTTGTGTGTTCAATGTGACCTTGTAATTGTGAAGTTACTGGGCCACACAGTACACAGAAAACCAACACACACAGACCGGTATCTGCATAAAAACTCCAACCATTACCCACAACAAAAAAGGGGGTATAATCAAAACTCTGATGGATCGTGCAAAAAGAATTTGTCAACTTCACCTTCTCCCTGATTAATTCAATCGTCTAGACTCCACTCTGCAGGCTAATGGCTACTCCACAACAGAAATCCGAAGAGCTATAAGACCAAGAGAAACCCAGAGGACTGAGGAGAAACAACCAACCACAGGAAAAATATTTCTACCATACATCAAGGGAATCACAGATCAAATAGGGAAACTGATTAAAAAAAACATAACCTACAAACCATCTTCAACCCTACCAGAAAAATACAGCAGATGCTACACTCAGCAAAGGACAAAAGAGACCCCCTCACTTCTGCAGGAGTCTATCGCATACCCTGCAGCTGTGGAAAGGTCTACATGGAAACCACAAAACGCAGCATCCAGACTCGTATTGAGTAGCACAAAAGACACTGATGGTTTAACCATCCTGAAAAATCTGCAGTAGCAGAACATGTGCTAAACAAAACTGGACATAACATTTTATTTAAAAACACTGAAATTCTGGAAAATTTGGAAGGTTACTAAGTCAGACTGCACAGGAAGGCCATTGAAATTTACAAACACCAAGACAATGTCAACAAGAAAGAAGAGACTCTGAGAATTAACAAAGCTTGGCTATCAGTACTTAAAAGCACCAGAAACAAAGGCCAAGGGCATGCTCAGTTCATGGACAATGGAATCCACCCAGACACAGGATTTGCATTCATCAATACTGCTGCTGCTGAAGGGAATGCAAATGTGACTACAAATGTAATGATAACCCCACCTGCAAGGATGTATGTAAAGGGGGGTTCTAGGGTTTAAACCCCCCCCCCAATTGCATGTCTGAAGCTCCACCCTTCGTTTGTGGGTTTTTTGTATTTTTTGTGTTTTTTGGTTTTTGGACTGCAGGGGGCGCATTGTTTCAGCTAGCAGCACCAAACTTTCAGGGAATGTTTGGGAGACTCTTCTGATGATACTATCCATGTTTGGTGAGGTTTGGTTCAGGGGGTCCAAAGTTACGGACTCCCAAAAGAGGTGCCCCATCCCCCATTGTTTCCAATGGGAGCTAATAGAAGATGGGGACTACACCTTTGAGGATCCATAACTTTGGACCTCTTGAACCAAACTTCACCAAACCTGACTGGTATCATCAAAAGAGCCTCCTAAAGATGCCCTGGAATTTTGGTGGGGCTAGCTTAGTAATTGTACCCCTGACAGCAGGCACCTCCAAAGTTTCCCCAGATTCTCCTTTTAAATCCACCCCCTTCAGCATGGATTTAAAGGGAGAATGTCAGGTCCCCAATTTAAACATTGAAAGTGATACTGTTTCAGGGTGGGGGAGAATACACCCCCAAACACCATCACTTTCAATGATGTTTTAACTGGGGACCCCCCATTCTCCCTTTAAGGAGGATTTAAAAGGAGAATGTGGGCTCTCTAGTTTAAATACCATTGCAAGTGATGCTGTTTGGGGGTGGATTCCAGCATCACAGTGGCCATGGAGGGGGGGCAAAACTCAGATTTTGCACCAGGCTCCTTTTACCCTAACTATGCCTCTGCCCAGAGGGGAGGGCAGAAGCGGCTGCCGGCTGGGAGCCCAGCTGGTGGGGGGGCGGGCGAGGGCAGGGGAGTCAGAGAGCTGCTTTTATAAGCACTGGGGGCGGGGCTTGGGGAGGCATGGCCATGCCTCAGGGGCGGGTGGGGATGTGGCCCTGCCCCGAACCCCCCCCATAAAAAATCTATACCTACGTCCCTGCCCACTCAACCATGCATAACAAGGTCCACCCAAACACTTACTGATTGGTTCCCCACCCTGGGACATGGCAGGCAGGCAGGCAGGCAGGCAGGCAGGCAGGGAGGGAGGGGAAGGGGTGATCAAGTGATTTTGCATCTCCCACATGACTCCCACAGTAGGCGCCCAGGACCGGATGTCCCTGTGGGAGCTTTGCCACTGAAGCTGCCTCTCATTGTTTGTCCAGATAGCACAGGTGTCGGGGGGGGGGGGAGGCTTTCCCCCACATGACTGTTAAATTCCCTGATCAGTTTCCTTCCAAACAAGATGAGCTGAGTACAACTATGTACTCTTCAGCCTGAAAAGGCACCCAGGATTGGAGCCTGCAGAGGAAACATCCTGGTGCAACCTTCAGCAAATGGAGGCAGGGAGAAACCCTTTAGCAGCACACAAAAGGTTGAGCACAAGCAAAGGGTGAAACTGATCAGAGGGCTTAGTGGTTGGGTGGGAAAAATAAGATGTCTCTTCAGCTCCCGAGCTCTGTGCAGCCAGGCAGGAAAAAAAACTTGTGCAAAGTTCCTTCCCAAGGTGCCCATTTTTGCATCCTCAGGATGTCTAATTCGTGCTGTGCAGAATGTTCTCTGTTAGTGTTGCATCCTTGTTTGATAAGGGGGGCATAGAACCCAAGAAGAGCTCCTAAAAGGACTGTGGCAAAAAAACCCAGTTGAGAATGGCTGAGATAGATTAGTACTTCAAGTTGCCTGGCCTAGAATGATTGACATCTTAAAATAATTGTTTAAATGCCACAAAAATACTGCTTCTGGGGCTCCAGAGACTCTCAGGAAAATGTTGGGTGCGATATAGGGGTCTCTGGTGAAAATAATTCATACATAAATGTACACACACGCGCACGCACATATGAAGCAGCTTTTTGTATGCAGAACCAACCTTTGTATCCAACCCTAGCTCTCCCAGGCTGTGCTATGTTCTGATTCCATCTATACTTAATCCTCTGATTAAAATAGTTAAATTCAGGAAATGACATGTAATAAGTTGGAGATGGAGCCCACAAGAAAAGGAGTATCTGGCAATGGGATCTTGAAAGTTTGCACTGATATTCTCTGTTGTCATGTTTGGATAAGGAAACAATGGGAATGGTTGCTCTTTTCATTTTATGCTCTTTCTGACACATTAATGATCCCTTCGTTCCCTTTACTCAACTTGCACATCCATTATATTTCCCTGGTGTGTGTCTGTATTGCATGACAAACTCACTTTCCTCATTCCATGGGTAAATCACAATTATTTCCTTCTTTCAGTCCTTTCAACTTTTAGAAAGTAGAATGAACCTATGACAGGTTGTCAGAAAAAAATTAAATGACTGACCAGGGATTAATAACTGTGTTGCTGAGTTAACTGTAATAATGCCATTCTTACAGGAATGTCATGTTTACTGCATTGAGTAAGCATCAAATGGATTCCCTCCCCCCCCCCCAAATTAAATGTGAACTGGTCCTATGAGCACAATCAGTCTGCCACTAATTTCCAAGACATCGACGTGTAATTAAAATAGCGTCATATACATAGACAAGGCAAACGTAAACTTCTGCTAGGTCCTCAAGAGTACAGATGCTTGGACAGTACATTAAAGTGCATTGTCACTCTTTCAAAGAGGATTTGGGAAGGTGTCTCTGGGTTTAGTTTAAAAGGATGGATGCCTCATTTACTCGCTGAGCTCCTAAATAACATGGGCTTTCTTTTCAGAAGTGCTGAGCATGCAGCAGTCCTGGTTGCCTTTAATACAAGCACTTGCTTGCACAGTACTTTCTCAAATGCAAGCCACTCTATTCCAGTTTGGATTGTAAAGTGCTGAGCAAGTCATAACAGTAGCACTGGATTCCCTTTTTTTTTTTAATATTTTTTATTGATATTTCGGAATTATTACAGATTTATGTGTACTTTATATACATCCTCCATATCTTTTTTCCCCTTTTTCCCCTCCCCCTCCTTCTTCTTCTCTTCTTTAGATGCGCAGCAGCAGGTCCATTCTTTTCAATCTTCTTGTCCATTTTTCTTCTGTAATTCCAATTTCGTTTAGCCAGTCTTTAAATTCCATCCAAATCTCCTCTCATGTCCCTTTTGTTTTTCTTTTGCCATATTTCTCTGATTTCCTTTGACATTGTGCTCTAAAAAAATTTCTAATTGTATTTTGCTCCCATATATATTCCAAACCATTTCTGCATTGTCCAGATTTTTGTCCTTCCACCCCAATGCTATATTACTGCAATGTGTAATAGCCATTCTGATCATGGAATTTGAAAAAAAGTTTCTTTTCTTTGTTCTATTGTAATTAAGGATCCACTATACCTATAAATAGTAAATCTATATTTCATTCTTATTTTTACCTTTACATATTTTTTCTATGTATTTTATCACATTTTTTCCCACATATTTTTACTTCTGTACATTCTAGCCACATATGGATATATATATTGCATTTTTATCTCCATACAATGCTAACATTTCCTGACTGAGTCCACTTATCATATATATGCCAACTGTTTCCTCAAAATGTTCTATACCATTTTAATATTAAATTTCTTCTAGTTCTGTATATTTATCTATTTTATTATTTTATTTATATTGTCTATAGTCCCTTTTAATAAGCTCTATGTCTTTTCACTCCATCTTGTTGCCATTTCTTTTTTCCATTATGGGATTCTTATCATAAATCCTTTTGATCTTCTTACTTCTAAGTGTTTTGGTATAAGACAATTCCTAAGATTTTGTCCTTTTCTTTTCCTCATATATATTTTATAGCAATAACTTTTCATTATACACTCTTCCTCCCTCCTGAGGCTTTTGTCTTTTCCCAGATTCCTCTTTAATAATAAATCCAGTTTTCTTTACCTCCTTTCTCTAAAAAAAAAAAATTTGGAAACGGTATTAATTCTCCTCTTTTCATTGTACAGTTGTGCTACCTTATATATTCCTTGTCTAAGTGTAGAGAGATCCTGTATTGCTTTGTAGCTCCTTCCCTGTCCCTAAACCATGCTTCATGAGTGTGTGTCAGCATCCAGTAACCCTGGCATCCATTTTCTTCCCTTCCATTTCTCCCCCCTAGATTTCCATTGATACCTTCTCTAGAGGGCTCTTTTAATTCTTTTTGTCTTTCTATTCTTGAACAACTTGAATATATCTTCCAAAGCTACTTCCGGTGGTTCAAATTCTATTTCATTTCTCAACTTCATCCATCTGTCTTTTTTTTCTCTCTTTGAATTCCCATCAAACTTTTATTTGAAATGCCTGCCCTCAGAGTATTCCCTGTAATTCCTTTGGGAGCCCCCCCAGCCCATTGAAGTTTTTTTTAGACATATAGACTCATTTTATTCATCACTCTTGGTTTCCTTTTGATTAAAATGCCCATATAGTTTTAATTTCTTTCTTTTGTCCCATTCTTCAAATTGTTTCTTTCTGTTTAATCTCTAACGGCAAAGTACGAAATAGATAGGAAGAGTTTTGGCATTATACTACATTTTTAATGCTACTTCATTCTCTTGGAAATAGATAGATTCTTCTCCTCGCTTCACTCCCTTTAATTATTGCTTCGTTATTTTTTTCCCATATTACTTCGTAGAATTATATTTAAAACATCTGTTCCTTCTTTGTTTGTTAATGTTATACCTAAATATTTAATCTCTTTTGCTTCACCATTTCCTTCCCTAGTAGTTTTTTTTCTATATTTATTCCCAGGATTTCAGTTTTCTCCATATTAACCACCAAACCAGAATGCTTTTGAAAGTCTTCTAATATTATTTTTAATTCTTTTAAAGTTTCTACCGGATTAGTTGTTATTAATAATAAATCATCTGCAAATAAATTTATTCTTATTTCTTCTTTATTGATTTTATAGCCTTTGATCCTGCCGTTATTTCTAATTCTATCCGCTAGATATTCCATTGCTACTACGAATAATGATGGAGAAAGCGGACATCCTTGTTTCACACCTCTTTCTATCCTAATTTCTTCCGACCATCCATTGTTTATCATAATCTTTGCTTTATTGTTTTTGTATAATTCTTTTAATATCGTTATTAATCCCTTTCCAAATCCCGTCTGTTCCATTATTTGGAATAAATATGCATGGCTAACTGTGTCAAATGCTTTATAGACATCTAATTTTATCATGGCATATTTTTTTTCCTTTCCATGTTCCATCACATTCAATACATTTCTTATGGGATAGCTAATATCTCTATCTTTCACGAATCCGTATTGATCTTGGCCAATTATTTTTGGTAATATTGCCTTTATTCTATTCGACAATATTTTAGTAAATATTTTATAATCCTGGTTTAATAAACTTATAGGTCTATATGATTCAACCTGTTCTGGATTGCGTCCTGGTTTTAATATAGTGATTATTTCTGTTTCTCTCCATGTTTCTGGTATTTTCTGTAGCACTGGATTCCCGAGCCTGTTGTTCAGAAAAGCTGAAATAGAAAGTGTTAACTTTCAACAATAAATTGTAGCAGATCATTTGTCGTGCAAGGAAACCATCCAAAGCCTTACTAATGATTGTTCATATTTGCCATTGACTGCTTCTTTCCCATAAGTGAAGCTGCATTCAATTGACTTGAATTATTTGTATATTTTGTATTGCCATGCCATATATCTCTATCCCTTCTACCATTTTGTTTCATGACCAGTACCTTGCAGCAGTGGCATAGGAGGTTAAGAGCTCGTGTATCTAATCTGGAGGAACCGGGTTTGATTCCCAGCTTGCCGCCTGAGCTGTGGAGGCTTATCTGGGGAATTCAGATTAGCCTGTACACTCCCACACACGCCAGCTGGGTGACCTTGGGCTAGTCACAGCTTCTCGGAGCTCTCTCAGCCCCACCTACCTCACAGGGTCTTTGTTGTGATGGGGGAAGGGCAAGGAGATTGTAAGCCCCTTTGAGTCTCCTGCAGGAGAGAAAGGGGGGATATAAATCCAAACTCTTCTTCTTCTTCTTCTTCTTTCATTCATTATGCCAATTCTCAAATACCTATGATAAAAATATATGAGATTTGTAAAGTCCACACTAACAGGACATTGCCACATTGTACAACTCTGCTTTATTTGAGTCATAGTACACAAGGTCTCAGCAAAGCTTCTATCTTGGAGAAGAAACCACATGATCCACCTCCCTCAGGAGTATGCCTAATCTCACTGCTCAAGGAAAGTATTTGCCTTTTTTGCTACTAGCAGGGACTGGGAGGGATGCCCATAACAAGACTTGTGCTTTCAGTCTTACAGTTCACTTATGGTTTTGCTAAATGTGCCACATTGTTACTTGACCTGGAACTGCCTGCCCATGAAGAACTGTGCTGGCCTAAACCTGACTGCTGGCACAGTTGGGATTGGGCCGGGGACATTCCTGGGAATGGAGCTGATCTTAGTCAGCTTCCACCTGGGATTCCACCCAGTGTGGGCCTCTGTCTTTTGTCACCTAAAAGGGTTTTTCTGCTTTCCTGTGCAACCTGGAAGCTTTCTCAAGGTTGGTCTCTGGCCTTCAGAGCCCTGTGGATTGGGCTGTCAGTTTGCAACTGCCTACTGGCCATTTGCTGATAAATCTAGTAATCAGCAGCTACTTGGTGTAATGACAGCATATAGCAAGAGTGTGCCAAACATAAGCTATCAATTTGTGCATTGCTTGGAAAAAAAAGGTTGAAAACCATCTATGTAAAATTGTAAATTTGTATTGACAAGACAGAGCTATGAAAAGAAAAGGAATAGAGCATGTTCAGTTACATTAACATGGAAACCTTCGTTCCTATTTACTAGTTCAGAAATGTTTAGACAGGACTATGAAATGTTACTATCACTGATGTGTGAGATGGGTTTGTAACCTTTATTCCATGGCCAGTGTCCTGATGTAGCTACATTATGTCTCTTTCTATGACAGTCTTCTATTGTGGCAATGTGCAAGAAATATATTGACTGGGGAAGATGCGGAACTGATAATCACTAATCAACTCAGTTTTAACAGTAAGCTTTGAAATGACCAGCATGGGGGGTAGGGGATCTCCTTATTCTGTTGACCTTTGGAGAAAATATAACACATTGTTTTATATTTAATGAACAGAAATATATAGCCCGTGAGTGCCCTTCTACTGACCAAACACACACACACACACACACACACACACACACACACACACGTAGAAATGAACTGAAATAAAGATGTGGAAATGAACTGAAACAAAAATGCAATTTTTTTCTCTAGTTTTAAATTATATAGTACCAGTTTATTAAGAAAAAGTGTGTGTTGCCTCACCAGAATCTGTTTGGGATAGGACATATTTGTCCTTTCTTCATTCATTATTCCATTGTCATTTTCTATCTGTTTAATAGGAAATGCATTTCAAAAGGGGAAAAAACCCAAAGTATTCTAGCTACATTGTCAAAGGCTTTCATAGCCGGATTCAACTGATTGTTGCGGGTTTTCTGGGCTGTGCGGCCATGGTCTGGTAGATCTTGTTCCTAACGTTTCACTTGCATCTGTGCCTGGCATCTTCAGAGGTGCATCACAGAGGGAAGTCTGTTACACACTGTGTCTAGATGTATTGTCAAAACAATTGGGATGACATGTTAAAGGTTTACATCCCTATGAGCTTGAGAAGTACAGGAAAAATTTGGTAAAATTTGGATTCAGCTTTATTCGGCTTTAGAAATATTGCTAAAGTGTAATAAGCCAAATATCTGATTCATTAAACCCAAATATTTTTGGATTTTCCGAAAAACCACTTGAATTTTTAGGTATTTCTATGGTGTTTTTATGGTTTTCAGTCTGTAGGGGGTCATTTTAAGCTAATGGCACCAAAATTGTAGGGTATCTTCAGAAATCTCTCTTGATGATACCACCCAGGTTTTGTGAATTTTGATTCAGGGAGTGCAATTTTATGAACCCTCAAACTGGTAGTCCCCATCTCCTATGGGACATGGGGGCACAACCTTTGGTGGGTCCATAAAATTTTAACCCCTGAACCAAACTTCACCACACTTGGGTGGTATCATCAAGAGCATCTCATCAAGATATCCTGAAATTGTGTTGCTGCTAGTTTAAAAAATGCACCCCTGACAGGCACCCCAAGAAATGCCCCAGATTCCCTTTGATCTGACATGGCTCCATTGCAGCCAATGGGACATTTCTAGGTATGTGTAAGCAGGGTGCACATTTTTCAAGATAGAGGCAACAAACTTTCAGTGTGGCTTCAGGAGACACTCCTGGCAAAAGCACCCTGGTTTAGTGAACTTTGTTTCAGGGGGGAGGTTCAATTTTATGGACCCCTAAAAAGAGTAGGACCCATCTCCCATCACCCCTAAAGCAAAGTTCACCAAATATGGGTGCTTTTGCCAGAAGGGTCTCCTGAAGCCACCCTGAAAGTTTGGTGCCTCTACCTTGAAAAATGCACCCCCTACAGACAACCCCAGAAAGTTTCCATTGGCTACAGTGGAGCCATGTCAGATCAAAGAATCTGCCAGGCACTCCAGCAAGTTCTAGGGTGGTTCATTTTCTGGTTCATTTGCCGAAACAGAAACAAAACAGAAACAAAAAATGCTGCTAGCAGCAACTTAACAACAGTAAAACAATTGAACAAATTACAAATTAAACTCTAGAAGAACCCTACGCCTTAGCCTCCCCACTCCCCTCCTGCTCCCCCACCCCACCACCAAACACCAAAGCATAACAGGAAAGCAATACACTTTTAAATGTTAGTAAAATGAAAAAAAATTAAGTAAAACTTGATTAGTTAAATTAAAATCAAACCCTTTGGCATGTTCTCCTCTCCAGACAGGTCTCCTATGCAGGGCTGGTATGTCCAATGAAGGCAGGCTCTGACTAGTCACCAGATAGAAGGAGGACAAGTTCAAGGCTCTTGAACTATCTTTCTACCTCTTTGGGGTCTCTGGCACAGAATGGGCTGGGTAGGATCCAGCACTGCAATTTATACTTTTGGGCCAGCCATGCAGGCAACCCAAATCCAGGTGTTTTAATTTCTCAGGAAATAAAAATCAGCAGACTAACTGGAACTGACTAACACTGGCCCTTAAAGTGTGGCATATCTCAAATACAGTTTGCATAAAGGTCAGTTGACTCTCTGAGCACATTTGGATGCTCCCTTGAGGAATCTAGTGGACATTAAGGAGATGTTGGACTCAAATCTAGCCTTTCTCTGCAGACCAACACAATTACCTACCTGAAATTAATTTTCCTCGTTTTCATGACCAAGAACAAATGTACTCCCTGAATCAAACTTCACAAAATGTGAAGTGTGCTTGCATTTGACATTGCTGAACCTTCTTCTCTACCTCACCATAGTTTGATGTAGAAGGTGTGAAACGAAGTCTTGGACTACAATCTAAAAGAAAAAATAATACTACAGAAACTCCACAATTACAATGTATTAATAGGTTTCTTTATTAATAGGTTATTGCTTTCTTTAAATAAATCAAATCTGCATCTGATGCTTAAATTATTTATATAATCTGATAGTTATTATAATCTTCCAATTTTTGACCTAGGGATTAAGCACATAAAAATGCATTCCTAAATAGGTCTGTTAGAATCCTACTCAGGTCTATTATCTGAGATTTACTCTCAGGAAAGGTCTTAGATTTGCACTATAAAAGCCATTTAGAAAGGCTTTGTTGTCTGATCATGGGAAGGCCTATTTATTTCACTGTAATGCTTGGTGAGCAAAGATTCTTTATTACAAGGGCTTATTTGCTGCTCACACTTCATTCCCTAGCTATTTTATGACCATACTGTAGGCCATCTGGGCAGCATGATCTCATGGAGCACTTGGTGATGAGGACTTATGGATTTTGCTTTTCATTATGTGCAAGCTGCTACCTGTAAATTCTTAAATTTGGTGACTATATTAAATACACACAAAAATGGAACTACCCTGCTATAGTAAGCTAGTCACACTTACAACAGTAATTTTTCAAAGAAAAAATCCATCCTATTGTGTAGAGTCTAGAAGCTAAGTATTAGAATTCTCAAAAAGATGGTATCCAGAATTGTCAAATAAATAGTATCCATTTTTAACAAATATTTTGATTGATTTTCTCTTTTTGCTTTTCATAATTAGTCAATTTACTCAATGCCACAGTCCAATTACTGCTGAGGGATTCTTTGATTTCCATATCACTGTGATACATACCCTTACTGCTAAAGTTGTAACAAATTCTGTATCATCAGATCCACTATGGTTCTTTTAAAAATGCTAATAGCAATCCTTTCAGTTCAATTGGCAAATCATGCCCTATGATTTCTTTAATGAATATCCAGAGCTGTTCCCAAAAGGAGACAATTATTACTTTTCATAAAAGGGCCTTCTTGCAATGCATCATATACCAACAGTACATCATTTTATAAAAATTATCTTTCAGATTGCAGCTTAATGTATATTTAATGTATATAAATGTTACGACACGTTGGTTTGTGAGCCACCTGAGCCCTTTGGGAGAGGCCAGGCTATAAGTGTGAAGAAATAAATAAATAATTTTAAGCCCCTTGCCATATTTACCCATTTACCCCTCACAATCGCACTTTCTAACTCAAGGGTGTACAGGTTTACACCCTAAGGTCTACATTAACTTCAACTAGCTCAAGAGTATTAGATTGACAGTGCAATCTTGCAGGGTGGGGGAGGGAATGAAAGGGCTGTGGAATTGACATGACCTCATTGCTGGCATAAATTCCACTCCATGCAGTCTAAGTGGCATCTATGTTGGTGATGGGGATAGTTACGCTGGCAGTGAAATAACAGATAGAATAAATTATTAATTCCATATCTGGCTGGTAGAATGTGAATACACGTTTAAAATAATCATATTTTACAGATAAGTGGCTTTGGTTACATAAACTATGGCTGCAAATTGGTCAAGAGGCATTCTAAAATAAGTGAACAGAATAATCTGAAATTACTGTCTCCCTTGCTAAAAAAAAAAATGCCAAATTTCTCTTTGTAGGAGACAGGCTGTCTTTCTTAATGCTTCTTTCCCACCTTGAAGCACACTTTCTTCCCAGATTGACATTGATTTCATTTGAAGATGAGAGGGCAGTTCTCAAGGTAATACACCTGATGCAGCATGGTATTGAGCATTACAGTTTAATCAGTTTGCTACCATTTGCCATCTCTGAGATAGATTTATATTGACAGAAAGAAGGAAAGGAATGATTTGTGCTGTTTGAACATATGCAGTCTTTTCCTATTTCTATCCCTTTAGTGACTGATCCACCTTACAAAGCTACTTTCCATAAAAATTATAAATTGAAAAAAATTATAAAAATTGGAGAAGCACTCCAGCCCCTTCTCTGCACATTTGTTCATATAACTATTAATGTGTAGAAGATCAGACAATGTGAAAAAGACTAAGTCCAAGAAAATACTAACACATTTATTATTGTTGTTGTTGTTGTTGTTTTATTAAACTTATAAATCGCCCTCCCCTGAAGGGCTCAGGGTGGTGAACAACAGAGTAAAACCATAAAAGTCTCAAATACATACTTTAAAAACCAATAAAACCATATTCAGAATAAATTAGCATAAAAGAAGTAATATTGTAGCAGATGGCAACAAACCCACACCCTCCTCCGGGCCCACAAGAGGCCTAAAACGGAACAGGGCTGATGACAATCAACCCAGCTGACCAAACGCCTGGTGGAACAGGTCCATTTTACAAACCCTGCGGAAAGCTTGTAAATCCCACAGGGCCCTGGTCTCTCTAGGGAGCCTGTTCCACCAGATGGGGGCCAGGGCTGTAAAATCCCTGGCCCTTGTAGAGGCCAGCCAGATATCCTTCGAGCCAGGGACCACTAATAGGTTCTCCTTTGAAGAGCAAAGAGACCTAGTGGGGCAATAAGGGGAGACCCAGTCCCTCAGGTATATAGGCCCAAGGCCACTTATAGCCTTAAAGGTTAAAACCAATACTTTGAACATGATCCGGAACTTGATGGGCAGCCAGTGCAGATGGTATAGGGCCAGGGTAATTCGGTCCCAGCTAGATGCTCCAGTAAGGAGTCTGGCTGCCACATGTTGCACGAGTTTCAGTTTCTGGATCACAGTCAAAGGCAGGCCACCATAAAGTACAATGGCTGAATATTTGTAAGAATATGAATCCAGAAAGGGAATTGACTGTAAATCAGACCTTTACTGCTTTGTTTATGCTCATGGATCATTTGGTTATAAGCAAATTTGGGGAAAACAAGGTACATATAAATGATAGAGTTACACTGTGAAACACCATTGTCATTATTGAATGTCATAGGAATCATGCCAATGAAATAGTCACAGGGGGATCAACATCAGCTAAAAATTTAGCTACAATCTCTACCAGTGGAGCTGGGATCCATTTTTGAATGTACACTATGATCCAGTTATCTCAAGCAGTAGTGTATTTATTGCAGTCAATAAAGAAATGCCAAGTTGTGGGAAGGTAAGCTTATAAGTAACAGATAAATAGATGACAATATAAAATTTTATGTTTGTTAAAAAGTACTCTCTGTCTTTCAGCTTTCACAATAATGAAGCGGGGAAAAAGGATAACAAAACGCTTTATACTGCCATAAAAAGACTTAACTTGACTGTTGACATTTTTTATAAGTTGGGTGCTTTTTAAACAAATAAATATATATTATTTCATTTTCTCAGAATGATTTCTTGCAAAACATTTTTATGCACAGTAATTGGAAGCAAAAAAATAACTTTAATAACTTTGCTTCAAAAGATGCTTCTATCTTACTCAAGAAAGCCAGCTGCAAGGACATTATGGCTATTTGCTGCCATAAAAATTGGTAGGGGATAGGATGAAGAGAGAAAAGACAAACATAAAGGGAAAATGGCATGTATAATTCATTTAGATGCCCTTTTTTGTTTTATTATAGTTGCAGGGTTCCAGAATCTGCAGGAGTTCAAAATCAGGTTCTACAGATACTCCGGGTAAGCTAGCCAAGCAATCTGCTGTGAAAAATTATTTTAGGCCTTCTGTCCCTCTCTTTGTTTCAATAAAGTTACATTGTACACATTTAAAAAAATTCTCAGCATATTCCAGATTACAGCATCTTGCAACAAGGAAAATTTTAAAAAGTTTTGTATTTCTATGAGAGCCAACGTACAGGAACATATGACTATTCTCTTCTTTGTAACAAAGTTTGTATTTGAAACGCAAGAGTTTGCCCAAAACTTTATGCAGGACTTCCATGTTCAGAAGACAGTTCCAACAATCCAGCTATCAACAAATCCAACAAATCCAACAAATCCAACAATCCAAAGCCATGATATTTTCGAGATGGCTTCTTGACGGCGAGGTGATTGAACAAGTTAAGCTATTCAAGTACCTGGGCTTAAACTTTCATTCTAGGGTTGGGTGTACATCTCACAGGAATAGGGTTCTAGCCTCTACATGTATAACCATGGAGGCCATTATGCACTTCTTTTTTAATTAGGGATATCAATACTTACCTGCAGCAATAAAAGCCTTTAATGCTAAAGTGTACCCACAGCTCTATTATGGAGTCCCATTATGGATACAATCTTGGAATAGGGATGTGGAGAGCATCCAGTCCATCTTCTTATTTAAGACTACGGGTTTGCCTCACTCAGTGCCTTATGCTACACTTTGCCTGGAAACAGGGCAAGACTTACTTGAGACAATGTCATGTATAACGTTTAAATACTGGTTACACCTATGCTTCAGGCATGGAGATCAGAGTCTTTCCTCTTTGGCCCTAACCAATCTGCACTCTACAGATTGGTGGGCCTATATTGAGGCAAAGCTCTGCACTCTTGACCTATCGCTTGACACGCTGGCCATGTTATCACCAAATGAAATTCTTAAAAGCATCAGGGCCAGATTGTATGACTCCAAATGTCAATACCTGCTTGTCTAGGTCTGTAAATTCTGCTCCCCCTTTTCTTAGGTATCCCATATGGTACTGGCATGGTTGAATATTTATCTCTCCTTTCTGAGCCCAAACTTCACCAGACCCTATCTTTAGCCAGATGTGTATACTGCCCTTTCTTTAAGACAGGGAAGGGTTTGAAAAAGTGTCATACCATGAAAGACAGTGCATTTGTGAGATGCATTGTGAAAAATCTGTGGAACATGTTTTGCATCACTGCCCCCTCTATGCAGAGGCAAAAACATTGCTATTATCACCCTATTTGAGTGGCACAGATAACTGGACTGCCCAGCAATGGGCAGTCCAACAACTCTGAAGCCATCTTAGAACAGACTGCAAGATTTCTTAAATTGATTGTTAATAAGGGATCTTAATCTAATTATGTAATATACAGTTTTTACTCTTTTAATCTTTTTATAATTTTTTCTGTGGATTAACAACATGTCATTAAAGGTTTATTGTATTGTATATACAGAAGACCCCAACTGGGTGGTCAGTTCATCTTTATTGGTTGCCATTTGCTGTGGTGTAACCCAAACTGGACCTACAGAAAGGGATACTGGTTTTAAAAGTGTTAACAGAAAGAAATAATATGAGACCTTATACCCTCTGTATACCGAGATGGATGTCAGTAAGAATAAGTACCTAAGAATAAACTGATGAAGAAAGAGAGTGAGAAAGAGTAATTATAAATACAAATAACTTTATTGTATACAAAGTAAAATAAGAATACAACTTTAAAGAATCTGCATGGGCACCTGAGAACTGAATTCCTAAGGAAACGTATGTGTGCGTGCACACACAAACACACATGCACACAGACCTCAGCAGGAGGGCACACTTATAGAAGGAAAACAGAAAAGAAATAGGAAAGTGTTGGGAAAGGTACATACAACTTTAAATCTGGAGCTTGAGGTCTGGATGAGTCCAGATGCAGCTGAAGTCTAAACAGCAGAGTGAGGAGCTGGCAAAGCAAGGGGAAAATGTCTGTGAAGTGTAGCAGGGGGTCTCAGAAGGAAACTAGAGTTCTGAGCAGCAGACATCTGGACTGGAGATATGCAGAACAATTTTCTTGGGTATGGGGTGCTTCTTCTATGGAAATAAGATGTCAGATCCCAATGGGTGTTTGGTCATCCTGGCTTTGGATTGGATCATGATAATTGGATTGGATCATGATTCTTGGGTGGGGGAAAGTTATTATATGATAGATCTGCATGGGCACAAAAGTCCCGGGTTAGGCAAAAATAAAACAGCTTGAAGACGTGTGGAGGGCAACTCAATGGCTTCAGTCTCCTTGACTGAGTAAAAAAAGGAAGAAGAACTGGCAGTTGTTTAATGAAACAGCAACGTCTTTGGGCTGAGCAAACACTTCTGGGCTATTATGTCAGGATATTGGGTGATGTCTCAAATGCTGAAAAGTCTTATGTTATTGAGAATGGTATGTCACTGAGCTGGGGAAATTGCTCTTGTTTTACACTTTCCTTGCAGCAACACACTTCCTTCTCATTCATGGGAATTTCAGTGTTATGGCTGAACCCAGGTACTTTAAAAAAAAAACTCCCCAGGTTTCATATCCCCTGGAACTTAGGCTATAAAAAGGGCAGACTATTAAAACAACCAAGTCCAAAATAAGAGGAGATTGACAGGAAGGGGTTGACTGGAAGAAGGACTGGGATCCTCACTGGGACTTTTTGTATTTCTTCTGTGAGGTCCAAAGAGTTCAAACACTGCCAAAGCAGGTGAACAGACAAGCAGCAGTTGAATTGAATTCAGCAGGGCAGTTGAGAGAGTTTAAATGCAGTTTAAATTCAGTTTAAATGCAGATATAGAAGCTGTCAGAATCACCTGCTTGTTGCAGACTACCAGACATTTCTAAATAAGAAACAACTGCTTCACACGTTTTTCTACGTCCATCAATCCTACTATAGGGCACATTTAAGTGGGTATCAACTATGTTTCCCTGTAACAAAGGGAATTCTGGAGTACAACCCAAAATTATTGCCAACCTCCCTCCCAAAATGTACTTTAACATTTTTTTCAAAGAACTTGTATATAGCGTTAAGTATGGCCTAAATATTAGGGAAAAATGAATTCTTAACTTAACAGAAACATGGGGATCAAGCAGGATCCACAACAGAAATTAGAAATATAATCTATGTTGCAGTTGGGCAAGCAAAAGCAATATGCCAAGGCTAAAAAAAAATTCCACCCTTGCCTGAGTTATTTCATTTTCCTAGAGAAAATAAATCAACACAAGTTAGCATGAGGTCATACAATCCAATGTACTTGAGGCTGCTGAAAGCAAACAAGAGTGAATAAGATATATTACGTTATGGAAATAGAAATAGCCACTTACAATCTGTGATTTTTCAGCAGATAATATTTATGTGGGACTCATGACATTTTCCTTATCAAATGTGCCACATGAAAGGTGACACACATGATGATACTGAGGGTAGGATATGAATGTGTTGCTGATTGCCCTGTATAATTACTCAGTGAACTCTAAAGAGTGGATTGCAGTAGAAGTTTTAAAACTGAGTGGTATATAGATAAGGTAGTTAATCCCATACTTGGTACTTTAAATGGCTAGATTATTTATTATACACTCCGTATACAGCTCGACCAAGGTGGATTGGCGCTGCTGGTATTGTTAGACCTTACCGCAGCGTTTGATGTGGTCGACCATGACCTTTTGACCCACCGCCTGGCCGCCTCTCCGGAGTCTGCCGGGGCACCGTCCTTCAATGGATTGTCTCGTTCCTCCGGGGCCAGAATCAGCAAGTGAGGTACGGGGATCAGGCCTCCCGGAAGTGCCCGCTCCAGTGCGGTGTACCCCAGGGGGCGTTACTCTTCCCGCTGTTATTTAATATCTATATGCGACCCCTTGCTCAGCTGGTTTTGGGCTGATTTGTCATCAGTATGCAGATGACACACAGCTCATTCTGTTGATGGAGGGGGGAGCAGTCACCGCCCCTGCGGCTCTACAGCACTGTTTGGAGGCGTTCGCTGGTTGGTTGCAACAGAGCAGGTTAAAACTGAATCCATCAAAGACGGAGATCCTCTGGCTTGGCCGCGAGGGGGGGCAGGACTTTTCAGCCACCGGCATGGGAGGGGGTCACATTGGCACTGACCCCCTCCGTGAGCAGCCTGGAGGTCCACCTGGATTTGTCTCTTTTCATGGAGACCCAGGTGGCCCATATAACCCGGGTTGCTTTCTTCCAACTTCGCCAGGCCCAGCGGTTGGCTCCCTTTCTCTCCCAAGCAGACCTAGCCACCGTGATCCATGCAACGGTCATCTCCAGATTAGACTATTGTAACTCGCTCTACGCGGGCCTTCCCTTGCTTTTGACCCGGAGACTAAAACTGGTTCAGCATGCAGAGGCGCTTTTGCTCACAGGCAGCGCCATCTGGGAACACATCCAGCCTGTGCTGCGTCAGCTGCACTGGCTCCCAGTAGAGTTCCGGATCATCTTCAAGGTGTTGGTGTTGGACCTGTAAGACCCATTTACGCCTAGATTCACTGGGACCATCGCATCTTCGAGACCCGCACATCACCCCATAAGTCCCTCGCGGCCTCTTCTGATCAGTTGGAGGCCAACCCTGCTACTGGTGGTTCCCTGGCCCCTTGATGTGATCGCGGCTGGCCTCCCACATGAGCCAGTGGGCCTTTCACGGCTCTGGCCCTGGCCTGGTGGAACGCTCTCCCTCCAGCTGTCTGGGCCCTGTAGGACCTTGGTGAGTTCCGCAGGGCCTGTAAGACAGAGCTGTTCTGCCGGGCCTTTGGAGGAACTGGCCACTGATGGTGCCCCCCCTTTTTGGCCCCTTACATCTGGGCCATTTGTCACCTAATGGGACTCGCCATCCCTCCCTCTTGGGGAGAGGACTTTGAAAATGGAGCTGTCGGACGCTACTTATATTTATACTTGTATTTATTATATTTACTATACTTAGCTTTTATTGCTTTTATCGCTGCTTTTAAAGGTTTTTAGCTATCCTATGACTGTACTATGCTTACATGTTGTACACTGCCCGGAGCCCCTTGGGGATAGTGCGGTATAAAAGTCTAAAGAATAAATAAATAAATAAATACCGGTAAATATTATTGGAAAACACATATTCCTATGGTCTAGGTAGGATTTCCTCCAGGTTTATTTATCTGTTTGTTTAGAATTATATGCCACCTTGTAACAGCTGCCTATGCAGACTGTGCTGGCACACAGGAGTTCCTGACAGCCTTATACTGGGTATACTGATAGCTCTGTGAGGGGATTTTTACTTTTCCATCCAAAACTGACTGCTCTTACCAAGCTGGATTGGGGCACCCTTAAATGACTCTTGAGGCTTATTAACAGGCAAACAATGATGAAACGTTTATTTATAGAATCACAAGAAAATAAGTTACAGAAATAATTAAACTTTTCTTTTTCTCTGGCAGGAATATTTTACTAAATACTTCAGCTGTTTCACATATTTTATTATAGTTTCCAAACAGTCCTCTGGCTTAATTTTAACAATCATAGTAAACTTCCTTCATAGGGAATATCTTTCCTTCACAAAACTTGACAGATATTTAAATATCCAACTCCTTTCACTAAAAGAGAGCTTTCCAGAGCAGGCTCTGGGGTATTCCACCTGGAAACCCACTCCTGACTCTGCTAAGTAACACACATCCTCAGAGACTTCACTGTCCCATATTTAGATGCTTTCTCTGCAGAGGCCTACAAACAAAGCAAAATTATATTAAGATGTGGGTTTTCCAGGTTGTATGGCCATGTTCCAGTAGTATTTTCTACTGACATTTCATCTCCATCTGTAGCTGGAATCTTCATTAAATTAATGCTAGAAGTGGTCTTGCTTGCCAAAGGGAGACAAGAAAGTGAAAGTAGGGCTTGAGGAACTACAGCTGTACAAGAAATCTTTGTGCAACAGACATTTGCCCCTATCACACAGCAGATGTATGACTTTTGTGGGGAGGGGAAAGGAAGGTGACTGTAAGCTACTTTGAGACTCTTTACAGGTTGAAAAAAGTAAGGTACAAAAACCAACTCTTCTTTTTCTAACCATGTGTTCCTAAGTACTTTTGAAATCCAACAAGTCTCTGTGAGTTAGCTCTTTGATTGAGAATTCTCACATGATAGCAGTTCACGCACAAAATCAGAATCTAGTCAGGTGTGCTGCTTTATACCATCCCTATCTATCTGTGTACTATCAGCCTACCTTTAATGTTATAGGTGGGTCAATTTCCTGTATGTTACACACAGGATGTTTCCTTTCTGGTGACTTTTCAGATACTTATAGTGTGTGTCAGCTTTGGAAAATAGTAGAAAACATTGCTGCTGTGCAATCCCATTTGTTTCAGTTGGACAAGATTAAGAGGACTGCTAAGCCTGACAGACTCATTTCTGATTCAAATGCCTACATTCTGTGGCTGATGGAAAAGAACTTGCAAAAGAAATGTGAAGCTGCCCTAAAAATAGAAGCACAATGTACACTAATACTTATATTTAAAAGTGCAAAAGAGGGAAGTATGATAAACCTATACAATTGCTGAAATCCCTTTCCTGTAAAACAATGGAATAGATATGAGAAGTTGGAAGTGAAGGTTTAAAAGGATATAATGTAAACACCACTAAAAAGAAATACCAAATGCAACCAACAGCTTCAAACCAGTTTTCTGTATGCTTGAATAGCAATTGAATTGGTGAAGCAGGCAATTGGAACATTGTGAGATGGAATGGGAAATGAAATTGCAGGGGATGGTAGAATGCTTGAACTATTAAATAAATATTTCCTAACTGCATAGTCATAGTCAGGTCATCCAAATCAATTTGCAAACTGCTCATTTTGGGAGATTGAAGTTAATGGCAAATGCATCCTAGAAGACTGATTCCCACTTAAATTTTTTTGCCTGCCAAGGATAAACAGATCCCATATTTTTGAAATATCTGGCTGAAGGGGGATTTGAACTTTATAGTTCAGCAGTAACTAAATAGCAATAATGTTTTATTTATTTTGGCATATAAATAGAATAAAAATAAATATATGTTGGTATCCTCACCTTCTTCCAGTGAGCTTAGAAGAACATATGTAGGTCTATACCACATTTTCCTTGTAACTCTTGTAAACTACATTACAATGACCAGGCCAAAATTATTTGGAAATTTTCATTATTGAACAGGGATCAAACCCAGATGTACCTAGGTCAAGTCTAGAACTGTATTCACTATACCACACTGACTTTGGTAGCACTATTTTAAAGGTTTCTTTTTAAAGGCTATACCTTGTACCCAGCCGTTAATTCTGAAGATGGAAGGACAAGATTTTATACCCTATTCTGCTCCTAAAAACCAGAGGCATACCGAGGAGAAATGGTGCAAATTGTCTCCAGGCACCCCCCTGGGGGTGGGGCTCTGCTCCCCTACCGCTACCCCCCTTTGCTCCCAGCACAGTCCCTTCTGCCCTCCCCTCCAGAGAGGAAGAGACAGATGTCTATTGGGGGAGGGGTTTAGGGGGCGTGGCCACACCCCACATCACCCTAGGGGTGTGGCCATGCCTCTCCAAACCCCGCCCCCAGGGTCTCCAGAGGGGCCTTTGCTCCCAGCTCCCAGGAAGCCGGCAACCAGCAGTCCCTTCTGCCTTCCCTTCTACCATGGGTATAACATTTTATTGTGACATAACAAATGAGAAAAACAGAAAGACGGAGCAGGACACAAACCACCATGTTCACTGTGATGAACTGCAGTAGAAATGTGTATTTTTTAAAAGAGCAGTTCTGTTAAAGTAAAATATTATTTACTTTCAGAGTGAGGCAAGAAAGGCCTAGGAACAGGAGAGACACCTAATTGGCTGTGGCCTCCTGCACTGTGATTGGACAAGTACAGGGTGATGTAGAGGAGGAAGGTTTGTTCTGTTAAGACCTGTCTGTCTTAACTGAGTGAAAATATATCTGAGGGAATAGTTCGTCAAAGTGTGGGACAGGAACTATTAGTATCAGCCTGTATGTTAGGTGAAAGCAAACAAATACACAAAGTGTACTGGGGGAAAGAAGTTAATAATAGGCTAGCTGAAGAGCCTTTATAAAATAGATTAGGAATATGCTCTAGGGAGAGAAGTGTTCCAGTATGCCAGTGGGTTTGAAGTATTAGGATTGCTTTGGTTTACCTCAGTAGGCAGTTTACATTTTATTTTTGAGGGTTTTATCTAACTGGGAAGGCTGGGTGAGAGTACTGAGTGAATGTACCTAGCCTATGTTAAGAGTTGGCTCCTGTATGTGGGTAATCATTAGCCAGAACATCTAAACAAAGGACGTGTACAAACTGTGAAACATATTTGAAACATCTCAGCTAAACTGAACTATGTAGTCTTCAGTCCTAGAGAAATAAACAAACTATAGGTCTCTGTGCCAAACTCTCTTGAGAATAGTGTAAATATATTCCTCCTGCCTCTTGCCTTATTGGCCTCATCTAAATCCATGTCCAAGTTAATATTCCTACCTTTACTGTTTCCTTTGTATGTTAAGTAAATCTGTTATTTTGTTTAAGTTTATATCTGCCTCAAGTATTTATTTTAGTATGCTTTGGTGAAGGGAGTGTCTGTGGAAAAGAAAAATAAAAGTCAGTGGTTATTCTTTACCTTCTGGCATATGATTACATGGCTGAGGGAAACTGCTTTCTAACAAACATTACCTTATTTCTGACACACCTCAGACCCTGAAGGGAAAAGTGCTGGTGAAAAAAAAATAAGAGTAGGTGGATTTCCCACATGGCCTTGGCAATGTATAGAGAAGGTTGGAAGGGAGGAGGTCCATTACTCCTCACCTACCTCCAGGGCTTGAGAGGGTTGGGCTGAACTTCCACATACATTTCTGGATAAAAGTAGTCTATTACCTTGTAGTCACTAAAGACAGTTGCTTTTGTAGTTTCTGAAGAAAGTTAGTCTGATTAAATGTCTTGTAATCTGCTTGACGGTTCTTAAAATCAGTACTCTTCAGTCTCGCTAACTATTCATTCTGTTTTAGCCAATTGAATTGGCTAATACTTCACCTAAGAAAGATTTATGACAGGACTCGCACCTTTTTTCCTCAATTCTTTCCTTTTCGCTTTACTGAGGCTCTTTCCACATGGGCCATAAACGGCGACTTGGGGACAGCAAAAACGCCATCCCCAGGCCGCCGTTCACACACAGGGGGCGCAGCTGCGGCGCAGCCGCGCCGCCCTTGCACCGGCCACCCGTTCCGACGCCGGCATTTTCCCAGTGCGCTTGGAAGCGCACTTGTTGAGAAAACGCCGGCTGGAAGCCGCTGCCGTGCAAACAGCTGCGGCTTCCCGGCGCTTCCCCCCCCACTCCCTCCCTGTACTTATCTTGTCCCCGGGCCTCCGGCGCGTCGCCGAGGCCTGGGGACACGCCCCCCTGCCCTGCGCCACTGGGGACACGCCGGGTCGGCTGGGCGCTGGCGCTCCGTGGCGCCGACTGCCCGGCTCTTTCTAGGACCGTCCATGTGGACATTCCTAGCGTTGTCGGGTCGGCGTCGAGTACACCGACCCGGCCGCTTCCGCATTCGTGCGGAAATGGCCACAGAGAATTTACACTTGAAAGATTCGTGTCAGATTTCACATCAACCCCTAGTGCTGATTGGAGGGGCATGATAAATGATTGATGGGGCATCGCCCCCTTTTGCCCTACCATAACTGCAGGCCTGCTTCATAGACTTACAAAAGGAATCAGATTATGACCAAAGCAAAAAGAGAGGGATTGAAAAAACTGTAAGAATAGTCCAAACATTCGGGTAGTAAACCAACAAATGAAGGCAAGTTGTTTCATGCCACCTTCAAGGCACAGTACTGATAAAACCACACATCTGGAAGTGCTAAACATGTTGGGAAAGATGAATGGATAGTTGCTATGTTGGCACCAAAAGCTTTGATCCATATGGGGTCTCTATATAGGAGTTAGACTGTGATTTTTGCTTGAAAAATCAGTAAAACTAATGGGATATGTTGGCTACCACTAGTAGAAAAAGAATAATCTTTGGATAGCTGCCATACTTGCTAAGTGTTTGTAGTTGCTAAGGTATGATGGGAATGGTGAGTCCATTCGAGAGAGGAATTAACTAATAAGCCTAAACAATTTAATGAATAAACCTGCTCAAGATGATGTTCATCTAAGGACCAAGAGAGTGATTGATGCTTTCTAGGTCTGTGAAAAGACCTTTACTTTGGATTTATAGTGATTTATGTGGAAAAATTCAGCCACCAGTAAAGAGAAAAGATTTTCTCTCCACATGTCCACTGTTAAGAGGGAAGGTAAAACAGCAATGTCAGCATAGAGAAGGACAGGGGCTATATGACCTGCCAATTTAGGAACAGTGATGTCATTTGCAGTAAGTTTTCAGAGAAGGCCAGACAAGTAGAGATGAAACTTTTGTAGAGCAAGCACACAGCAGTGATGTACTCCCCAGGTAACTGCAATTGGTTGGGTTAAATAACCCTGGTGGCTATATTGCAACCTAAACTCAGAGGGTGCATAAATATGTTTAATTAAGTGTAAAAGCCTAAGTGATATTGACTTTCTCCCATGTCATCTGCTGGAGATTGAGTAAAATGTTGCTTGCATATTGATAAGTGCAGCATAGAGCTTTTCTTCTTTTGATAAGTGTACTTTGCAGCCAGATAGCACCACACATGGGCATGTTGGAAAGGTGAATCCTTCTTTCTAAAGCCCATCTATTCAGGACCCAAATCAGAAAACTCCTTGATCTATATTTCCAGTTTTAGGCGTAGATGAGGAGCATATAATTTACCTAATGCAAATAAAAGGCTAATTGGACAGTAATTTGCAGAATCCTTGGTGCCCTTTTTCTTGTGGATTGGCACAACAATAGCCTGACTTAATTGGTTGGCGATATTCTCAAATACATGTATTTTTGTTAATAATGTAGCAAGTGGTGGGGTCCACCAGGAAGAATCAGCTTTAAAAAGGGCAGGAAGAATGAAATCAGGCCCAGGAGTCTTGCAGGCCTTTAGGAAATTTACTAGTAGGGTGATTTTGTCATTTTGTTCCATGTGAATCCCCTTCACTCCCTTTGTTCTATGTAAATCCTCCCCTTCACTGCCTTCACAAACTGCCCCAATGGGGGAAAATGGAACAAACTGTTACGGAGAGCCAGATTAACAGAGGAGAGAAGAGTTGTGTGTGTCCAGTGATGTAGGTATAGATTTTTTTATTGGGGGGTTCAGGGGGCAGGACCACACCCCCACCCACCACTGGGGCCATGGCCACACCTCACCAAGCCCCGCTCCAGACATCAGTGCTTATAAAAGCAGCTTTCTGAGGCCAGGGACAGCAGACTCCCCTGCCCTGCCCACCTTGCCCCACCCCCATCCCCACTGGCTAGGCTCCAAGCCAGCAGTCGGAAGTCCCTTCTGCCCTCCCCATCCAGGCAGAGACATAGCTAGGGAAAATGGAGCCCAGTGCAAAATCTGAGTTTTGCACACACACACACACACACACACCCAATGGGTGGCCGCTGTGATGCTGGAATCTACCCCTAAACAGCATCACTTTCAATGGTGTTTAAACTAGGGAGACCAGATTCTCTTTTTAAATCCACCTTAAAGGGAGAATCTGGGGTCCCTACTTAAAACATTGAAAGTGATGCTGTTTGGGGGTGGATTATCCCCCACCCTGAAACAACATCACTTTCAATGTTTAAACTGGGGAGCCCATTTTCTATTAGCTCCCTTTGGAAACAATGGGGAATGGGGCACCCCCTTTGGGAGTCCATAACTTTGGATCCCCTGAACCAAACTTCACCAAACCTGTGTGATATGATCAGTAGAGTCTCCCAACAAACACCTGAAATTTTAGTGCTGCTAGCCTAAAAACTGCACCCCCTGCAGGCCAAAAACCAAAAAATACAAACAAAATACAAAAAACACAAATGGGGGCAGAGCTTCGGACATTTAATGGGGGAGTTAAACCCAAGAACCCCCCACTTACCTAAGTCCTTGTGTGTCTCATTAAATAAATGGTTAAAATATGCTTCCCAAACAACATGGTAAATTTGAGAATTTGGTGCTTGGACACATTTTTTAAAACAATTAAAAACTTTCTACAAATGGCAAATTCTCTGTGTATCTCTTTCATCACTTTTATGAAGTCGTAGAAATAAATATGTTTTTGACCAATGATATTAATGTCTACAAAACAAATATGACTTGCATCATGAAAGCTTATTGCACAGATTTTCACATTTTAAGAAGGTGAAAGAAGAGGACAATATGCCATAATATAAAAGATGCTTATCTACAACCAGTATCTGTTCTGCAACTGTGAGCAACAGAATCATTTTCCTAAATAGTATTTGGGGAAAAATATGTATTCAGAATATTGTGCAAACCAAATAAAGCTGTGAAGGTAGAAGCATAAATCTCAAAATAGTTATTCTCCAGGAAAAAAGTTCCTTAAAAATGTGTATTCCCATGGCAATTGATATTTTAGCACAAGTTGTCCTAGATTCACTAGATGTTTTCAAAAATGCTGATCTCTAACAAGGCAATCCCAAACAGAGTTATATCTTCAAATTCCATTTTAGTTAATAGATTTAATAATGTAACAAATGCTTTTGGTTATAATTTTCAGAAATATTTTTAAACATTAGGAAATTAGGTCCCCACTACTGCTCTTGAAAATCATTCTCCTCTGGTTGGAGAAGATGTGCATATAGACTGAAGGTGTCAATTAGTTGGTATCACAAAACACAATTGAAAAGTGGTGTTGAACAGCACAGACCACTTTCCATCCATCATTGTACTGTCTCAGTTGCCCAGATGAAGTTTTTGGTTTTGTGTTTAAGAAAACGGATTGGAAGAAAGCTGGTCAATTAGAAAGGTTGGATGAGAGTGTTACAGATACTGTAGACCAGCAAGAATACAAATAAGTGGGTCAAGATCAAATGAAGCCTGAACTCTCCCTAGAAGTTAACATGATTAAACTGAGGCTATTGTGCTTTAGTCACATTATGAGAAGACAAGAGTCACTGGAAAAGACAATAACAATAGGAAAAGTTGAAAGAAAAAGAGGATGAAGAGGAGAAGAAGGAGGAGTTTGGATTTATACCCTTCCTTTCTCTCCTGAAAGAGTCTTAAAGTGGTAAACAAACTCCTTCCCTTCCTTTCTCCAAAATAGACACCTTGTGAGGTGGATGGGACTGAGAGAGTTCTGAAGAACTATGGCTAGCCCACCGTCACCCAGCAGGCTTTGTGTATATGAATGGGGAACAAATGTAGTCCACTGCTCAGGTGGAGGAATGGCAGAGGTGTTCCTCCCATAGGGCAAAGTGGGCAGTTGCCCTGGGCGCAGCCCTGTGGGGGGAGCAAAAACTGCAGGTTTGTTTGGGATTTTTTGTATTTTCAGTGTTTTTTCCATTTTTAGCCTGCAGAGGGCACAGTTTTTAGGCTAGCAGCACCAAAATTTCAGGGATGTTTTGGGAGACTCTCCCGATGCTATCACCCAGGTTTGGTGAGGTTTGGTTCTGGGAGTTCAAAGTTATGGGCTCCCAAAGGGGGTGCCCCGTCCCCCATTGTTTCCAATGGGAGTTTGGCTAGGAGACGAGGTTACACCTTTGAGGGTGGATAACTTTGGCCCCTCTGAACCAAACTTCACCAAACCTGGCAGAGGCATCATCAGGAGAATCTTTTACCTGATACCACCTTAGGTTTTATGAAGGTTTGGTCCAGGGGGGGTCCCAAAGCTATGGACTCCTGTAAAGAGGGTGCCAGATCATCCATTGTTATTTCCAAATGGGAGCTACTATGGGAGATGGGGGCTACACCCTTGAGGATTGAAGCAACTTTGGACCCACAGAATCCAAAGTCTCACCAAACCTAAGGTGGTATCACACACATTAAGAGAGTCTCCTAAAGATACCCTGGAAAGTTTTAAAAAAAAGGTGCTGCTAAAGCTTAACAATTGCACCCCTGACAGCAGGCACCTTTCCCCAAATTTCCCCAGATTTTCCTTTTAAATCCCCCCTGGGGGGGTGGGGGGGGGGGCCAGGGGGGGGTGGGGGGCGGGGGGGGTGGGAGGTGGGGGGGGCGGGGGGGGGGGGCGGTGGGGGGGGGGGGGGTGGTGGGGGGTGGGTGGGGGAGGGGGGGCGGGGTGCGGGTGGGGGGGGTGGGGGGTGGGGGGTGAGGGGGGGGGGGGTGGGGGGGGGGTGGGGTGGGGGGGGAGGGGAGGGGGGGGGGTGGGGTGGGGGGGGGGGGGGGGGGGGGGGGGGGGGGGGGGGGAGGGGGGGGGGTGGGGGGGGGGGGGGGAGGGGGGGGGGGGGGGTGGGGGGGGGGGGGGGTGGGGGGGGGGGGGGGTGGGGGGGGGGGGGGGTGGGGGGGGGGGGGGGTGGGGGGGGGGGGGGGTGGGGGGGGGGGGGGGTGGGGGGGGGGGGGGGTGGGGGGGGGGGGGGGTGGGGGGGGGGGGGGGTGGGGGGGGGGGGGGGTGGGGGGGGGGGGGGGTGGGGGGGGGGGGGGGTGGGGGGGGGGGGGGGTGGGGGGGGGGGGGGGTGGGGGGGGGGGGGGGTGGGGGGGGGGGGGGGTGGGGGGGGGGGGGGGTGGGGGGGGGGGGGGGTGGGGGGGGGGGGGGGTGGGGGGGGGGGGGGGTGGGGGGGGGGGGGGGTGGGGGGGGGGGGGGGTGGGGGGGGGGGGGGGTGGGGGGGGGGGGGGGTGGGGGGGGGGGGGGGTGGGGGGGGGGGGGGGTGGGGGGGGGGGGGGGTGGGGGGGGGGGGGGGTGGGGGGGGGGGGGGGTGGGGGGGGGGGGGGGTGGGGGGGGGGGGGGGTGGGGGGGGGGGGGGGTGGGGGGGGGGGGGGGTGGGGGGGGGGGGGGGTGGGGGGGGGGGGGGGTGGGGGGGGGGGGGGGTGGGGGGGGGGGGGGGTGGGGGGGGGGGGGGGTGGGGGGGGGGGGGGGTGGGGGGGGGGGGGGGTGGGGGGGGGGGGGGGTGGGGGGGGGGGGGGGTGGGGGGGGGGGGGGGTGGGGGGGGGGGGGGGTGGGGGGGGGGGGGGGTGGGGGGGGGGGGGGGTGGGGGGGGGGGGGGGTGGGGGGGGGGGGGGGTGGGGGGGGGGGGGGGTGGGGGGGGGGGGGGGTGGGGGGGGGGGGGGGTGGGGGGGGGGGGGGGTGGGGGGGGGGGGGGGTGGGGGGGGGGGGGGGTGGGGGGGGGGGGGGGTGGGGGGGGGGGGGGGTGGGGGGGGGGGGGGGTGGGGGGGGGGGGGGGTGGGGGGGGGGGGGGGTGGGGGGGGGGGGGGGTGGGGGGGGGGGGGGGTGGGGGGGGGGGGGGGTGGGGGGGGGGGGGGGTGGGGGGGGGGGGGGGTGGGGGGGGGGGGGGGTGGGGGGGGGGGGGGGTGGGGGGGGGGGGGGGTGGGGGGGGGGGGGGGTGGGGGGGGGGGGGGGTGGGGGGGGGGGGGGGTGGGGGGGGGGGGGGGTGGGGGGGGGGGGGGGTGGGGGGGGGGGGGGGTGGGGGGGGGGGGGGGTGGGGGGGGGGGGGGGTGGGGGGGGGGGGGGGTGGGGGGGGGGGGGGGTGGGGGGGGGGGGGGGTGGGGGGGGGGGGGGGTGGGGGGGGGGGGGGGTGGGGGGGGGGGGGGGTGGGGGGGGGGGGGGGTGGGGGGGGGGGGGGGTGGGGGGGGGGGGGGGTGGGGGGGGGGGGGGGTGGGGGGGGGGGGGGGTGGGGGGGGGGGGGGGTGGGGGGGGGGGGGGGTGGGGGGGGGGGGGGGTGGGGGGGGGGGGGGGTGGGGGGGGGGGGGGGTGGGGGGGGGGGGGGGTGGGGGGGGGGGGGGGTGGGGGGGGGGGGGGGTGGGGGGGGGGGGGGGTGGGGGGGGGGGGGGGTGGGGGGGGGGGGGGGTGGGGGGGGGGGGGGGTGGGGGGGGGGGGGGGTGGGGGGGGGGGGGGGTGGGGGGGGGGGGGGGTGGGGGGGGGGGGGGGTGGGGGGGGGGGGGGGTGGGGGGGGGGGGGGGTGGGGGGGGGGGGGGGTGGGGGGGGGGGGGGGTGGGGGGGGGGGGGGGTGGGGGGGGGGGGGGGTGGGGGGGGGGGGGGGTGGGGGGGGGGGGGGGTGGGGGGGGGGGGGGGTGGGGGGGGGGGGGGGTGGGGGGGGGGGGGGGTGGGGGGGGGGGGGGGTGGGGGGGGGGGGGGGTGGGGGGGGGGGGGGGTGGGGGGGGGGGGGGGTGGGGGGGGGGGGGGGTGGGGGGGGGGGGGGGTGGGGGGGGGGGGGGGTGGGGGGGGGGGGGGGTGGGGGGGGGGGGGGGTGGGGGGGGGGGGGGGTGGGGGGGGGGGGGGGTGGGGGGGGGGGGGGGTGGGGGGGGGGGGGGGTGGGGGGGGGGGGGGGTGGGGGGGGGGGGGGGTGGGGGGGGGGGGGGGTGGGGGGGGGGGGGGGTGGGGGGGGGGGGGGGTGGGGGGGGGGGGGGGTGGGGGGGGGGGGGGGTGGGGGGGGGGGGGGGTGGGGGGGGGGGGGGGTGGGGGGGGGGGGGGGTGGGGGGGGGGGGGGGTGGGGGGGGGGGGGGGTGGGGGGGGGGGGGGGTGGGGGGGGGGGGGGGTGGGGGGGGGGGGGGGTGGGGGGGGGGGGGGGTGGGGGGGGGGGGGGGTGGGGGGGGGGGGGGGTGGGGGGGGGGGGGGGTGGGGGGGGGGGGGGGTGGGGGGGGGGGGGGGTGGGGGGGGGGGGGGGTGGGGGGGGGGGGGGGTGGGGGGGGGGGGGGGTGGGGGGGGGGGGGGGTGGGGGGGGGGGGGGGTGGGGGGGGGGGGGGGTGGGGGGGGGGGGGGGTGGGGGGGGGGGGGGGTGGGGGGGGGGGGGGGTGGGGGGGGGGGGGGGTGGGGGGGGGGGGGGGTGGGGGGGGGGGGGGGTGGGGGGGGGGGGGGGTGGGGGGGGGGGGGGGTGGGGGGGGGGGGGGGTGGGGGGGGGGGGGGGTGGGGGGGGGGGGGGGTGGGGGGGGGGGGGGGTGGGGGGGGGGGGGGGTGGGGGGGGGGGGGGGTGGGGGGGGGGGGGGGTGGGGGGGGGGGGGGGTGGGGGGGGGGGGGGGTGGGGGGGGGGGGGGGTGGGGGGGGGGGGGGGTGGGGGGGGGGGGGGGTGGGGGGGGGGGGGGGTGGGGGGGGGGGGGGGTGGGGGGGGGGGGGGGTGGGGGGGGGGGGGGGTGGGGGGGGGGGGGGGTGGGGGGGGGGGGGGGTGGGGGGGGGGGGGGGTGGGGGGGGGGGGGGGTGGGGGGGGGGGGGGGTGGGGGGGGGGGGGGGTGGGGGGGGGGGGGGGTGGGGGGGGGGGGGGGTGGGGGGGGGGGGGGGTGGGGGGGGGGGGGGGTGGGGGGGGGGGGGGGTGGGGGGGGGGGGGGGTGGGGGGGGGGGGGGGTGGGGGGGGGGGGGGGTGGGGGGGGGGGGGGGTGGGGGGGGGGGGGGGTGGGGGGGGGGGGGGGTGGGGGGGGGGGGGGGTGGGGGGGGGGGGGGGTGGGGGGGGGGGGGGGTGGGGGGGGGGGGGGGTGGGGGGGGGGGGGGGTGGGGGGGGGGGGGGGTGGGGGGGGGGGGGGGTGGGGGGGGGGGGGGGTGGGGGGGGGGGGGGGTGGGGGGGGGGGGGGGTGGGGGGGGGGGGGGGTGGGGGGGGGGGGGGGTGGGGGGGGGGGGGGGTGGGGGGGGGGGGGGGTGGGGGGGGGGGGGGGTGGGGGGGGGGGGGGGTGGGGGGGGGGGGGGGTGGGGGGGGGGGGGGGTGGGGGGGGGGGGGGGTGGGGGGGGGGGGGGGTGGGGGGGGGGGGGGGTGGGGGGGGGGGGGGGTGGGGGGGGGGGGGGGTGGGGGGGGGGGGGGGTGGGGGGGGGGGGGGGTGGGGGGGGGGGGGGGTGGGGGGGGGGGGGGGTGGGGGGGGGGGGGGGTGGGGGGGGGGGGGGGTGGGGGGGGGGGGGGGTGGGGGGGGGGGGGGGTGGGGGGGGGGGGGGGTGGGGGGGGGGGGGGGTGGGGGGGGGGGGGGGTGGGGGGGGGGGGGGGTGGGGGGGGGGGGGGGTGGGGGGGGGGGGGGGTGGGGGGGGGGGGGGGTGGGGGGGGGGGGGGGTGGGGGGGGGGGGGGGTGGGGGGGGGGGGGGGTGGGGGGGGGGGGGGGTGGGGGGGGGGGGGGGTGGGGGGGGGGGGGGGTGGGGGGGGGGGGGGGTGGGGGGGGGGGGGGGTGGGGGGGGGGGGGGGTGGGGGGGGGGGGGGGTGGGGGGGGGGGGGGGTGGGGGGGGGGGGGGGTGGGGGGGGGGGGGGGTGGGGGGGGGGGGGGGTGGGGGGGGGGGGGGGTGGGGGGGGGGGGGGGTGGGGGGGGGGGGGGGTGGGGGGGGGGGGGGGTGGGGGGGGGGGGGGGTGGGGGGGGGGGGGGGTGGGGGGGGGGGGGGGTGGGGGGGGGGGGGGGTGGGGGGGGGGGGGGGTGGGGGGGGGGGGGGGTGGGGGGGGGGGGGGGTGGGGGGGGGGGGGGGTGGGGGGGGGGGGGGGTGGGGGGGGGGGGGGGTGGGGGGGGGGGGGGGTGGGGGGGGGGGGGGGTGGGGGGGGGGGGGGGTGGGGGGGGGGGGGGGTGGGGGGGGGGGGGGGTGGGGGGGGGGGGGGGTGGGGGGGGGGGGGGGTGGGGGGGGGGGGGGGTGGGGGGGGGGGGGGGTGGGGGGGGGGGGGGGTGGGGGGGGGGGGGGGTGGGGGGGGGGGGGGGTGGGGGGGGGGGGGGGTGGGGGGGGGGGGGGGTGGGGGGGGGGGGGGGTGGGGGGGGGGGGGGGTGGGGGGGGGGGGGGGTGGGGGGGGGGGGGGGTGGGGGGGGGGGGGGGTGGGGGGGGGGGGGGGTGGGGGGGGGGGGGGGTGGGGGGGGGGGGGGGTGGGGGGGGGGGGGGGTGGGGGGGGGGGGGGGTGGGGGGGGGGGGGGGTGGGGGGGGGGGGGGGTGGGGGGGGGGGGGGGTGGGGGGGGGGGGGGGTGGGGGGGGGGGGGGGTGGGGGGGGGGGGGGGTGGGGGGGGGGGGGGGTGGGGGGGGGGGGGGGTGGGGGGGGGGGGGGGTGGGGGGGGGGGGGGGTGGGGGGGGGGGGGGGTGGGGGGGGGGGGGGGTGGGGGGGGGGGGGGGTGGGGGGGGGGGGGGGTGGGGGGGGGGGGGGGTGGGGGGGGGGGGGGGTGGGGGGGGGGGGGGGTGGGGGGGGGGGGGGGTGGGGGGGGGGGGGGGTGGGGGGGGGGGGGGGTGGGGGGGGGGGGGGGTGGGGGGGGGGGGGGGTGGGGGGGGGGGGGGGTGGGGGGGGGGGGGGGTGGGGGGGGGGGGGGGTGGGGGGGGGGGGGGGTGGGGGGGGGGGGGGGTGGGGGGGGGGGGGGGTGGGGGGGGGGGGGGGTGGGGGGGGGGGGGGGTGGGGGGGGGGGGGGGTGGGGGGGGGGGGGGGTGGGGGGGGGGGGGGGTGGGGGGGGGGGGGGGTGGGGGGGGGGGGGGGTGGGGGGGGGGGGGGGTGGGGGGGGGGGGGGGTGGGGGGGGGGGGGGGTGGGGGGGGGGGGGGGTGGGGGGGGGGGGGGGTGGGGGGGGGGGGGGGTGGGGGGGGGGGGGGGTGGGGGGGGGGGGGGGTGGGGGGGGGGGGGGGTGGGGGGGGGGGGGGGTGGGGGGGGGGGGGGGTGGGGGGGGGGGGGGGTGGGGGGGGGGGGGGGTGGGGGGGGGGGGGGGTGGGGGGGGGGGGGGGTGGGGGGGGGGGGGGGTGGGGGGGGGGGGGGGTGGGGGGGGGGGGGGGTGGGGGGGGGGGGGGGTGGGGGGGGGGGGGGGTGGGGGGGGGGGGGGGTGGGGGGGGGGGGGGGTGGGGGGGGGGGGGGGTGGGGGGGGGGGGGGGTGGGGGGGGGGGGGGGTGGGGGGGGGGGGGGGTGGGGGGGGGGGGGGGTGGGGGGGGGGGGGGGTGGGGGGGGGGGGGGGTGGGGGGGGGGGGGGGTGGGGGGGGGGGGGGGTGGGGGGGGGGGGGGGTGGGGGGGGGGGGGGGTGGGGGGGGGGGGGGGTGGGGGGGGGGGGGGGTGGGGGGGGGGGGGGGTGGGGGGGGGGGGGGGTGGGGGGGGGGGGGGGTGGGGGGGGGGGGGGGTGGGGGGGGGGGGGGGTGGGGGGGGGGGGGGGTGGGGGGGGGGGGGGGTGGGGGGGGGGGGGGGTGGGGGGGGGGGGGGGTGGGGGGGGGGGGGGGTGGGGGGGGGGGGGGGTGGGGGGGGGGGGGGGTGGGGGGGGGGGGGGGTGGGGGGGGGGGGGGGTGGGGGGGGGGGGGGGTGGGGGGGGGGGGGGGTGGGGGGGGGGGGGGGTGGGGGGGGGGGGGGGTGGGGGGGGGGGGGGGTGGGGGGGGGGGGGGGTGGGGGGGGGGGGGGGTGGGGGGGGGGGGGGGTGGGGGGGGGGGGGGGTGGGGGGGGGGGGGGGTGGGGGGGGGGGGGGGTGGGGGGGGGGGGGGGTGGGGGGGGGGGGGGGTGGGGGGGGGGGGGGGTGGGGGGGGGGGGGGGTGGGGGGGGGGGGGGGTGGGGGGGGGGGGGGGTGGGGGGGGGGGGGGGTGGGGGGGGGGGGGGGTGGGGGGGGGGGGGGGTGGGGGGGGGGGGGGGTGGGGGGGGGGGGGGGTGGGGGGGGGGGGGGGTGGGGGGGGGGGGGGGTGGGGGGGGGGGGGGGTGGGGGGGGGGGGGGGTGGGGGGGGGGGGGGGTGGGGGGGGGGGGGGGTGGGGGGGGGGGGGGGTGGGGGGGGGGGGGGGTGGGGGGGGGGGGGGGTGGGGGGGGGGGGGGGTGGGGGGGGGGGGGGGTGGGGGGGGGGGGGGGTGGGGGGGGGGGGGGGTGGGGGGGGGGGGGGGTGGGGGGGGGGGGGGGTGGGGGGGGGGGGGGGTGGGGGGGGGGGGGGGTGGGGGGGGGGGGGGGTGGGGGGGGGGGGGGGTGGGGGGGGGGGGGGGTGGGGGGGGGGGGGGGTGGGGGGGGGGGGGGGTGGGGGGGGGGGGGGGTGGGGGGGGGGGGGGGTGGGGGGGGGGGGGGGTGGGGGGGGGGGGGGGTGGGGGGGGGGGGGGGTGGGGGGGGGGGGGGGTGGGGGGGGGGGGGGGTGGGGGGGGGGGGGGGTGGGGGGGGGGGGGGGTGGGGGGGGGGGGGGGTGGGGGGGGGGGGGGGTGGGGGGGGGGGGGGGTGGGGGGGGGGGGGGGTGGGGGGGGGGGGGGGTGGGGGGGGGGGGGGGTGGGGGGGGGGGGGGGTGGGGGGGGGGGGGGGTGGGGGGGGGGGGGGGTGGGGGGGGGGGGGGGTGGGGGGGGGGGGGGGTGGGGGGGGGGGGGGGTGGGGGGGGGGGGGGGTGGGGGGGGGGGGGGGTGGGGGGGGGGGGGGGTGGGGGGGGGGGGGGGTGGGGGGGGGGGGGGGTGGGGGGGGGGGGGGGTGGGGGGGGGGGGGGGTGGGGGGGGGGGGGGGTGGGGGGGGGGGGGGGTGGGGGGGGGGGGGGGTGGGGGGGGGGGGGGGTGGGGGGGGGGGGGGGTGGGGGGGGGGGGGGGTGGGGGGGGGGGGGGGTGGGGGGGGGGGGGGGTGGGGGGGGGGGGGGGTGGGGGGGGGGGGGGGTGGGGGGGGGGGGGGGTGGGGGGGGGGGGGGGTGGGGGGGGGGGGGGGTGGGGGGGGGGGGGGGTGGGGGGGGGGGGGGGTGGGGGGGGGGGGGGGTGGGGGGGGGGGGGGGTGGGGGGGGGGGGGGGTGGGGGGGGGGGGGGGTGGGGGGGGGGGGGGGTGGGGGGGGGGGGGGGTGGGGGGGGGGGGGGGTGGGGGGGGGGGGGGGTGGGGGGGGGGGGGGGTGGGGGGGGGGGGGGGTGGGGGGGGGGGGGGGTGGGGGGGGGGGGGGGTGGGGGGGGGGGGGGGTGGGGGGGGGGGGGGGTGGGGGGGGGGGGGGGTGGGGGGGGGGGGGGGTGGGGGGGGGGGGGGGTGGGGGGGGGGGGGGGTGGGGGGGGGGGGGGGTGGGGGGGGGGGGGGGTGGGGGGGGGGGGGGGTGGGGGGGGGGGGGGGTGGGGGGGGGGGGGGGTGGGGGGGGGGGGGGGTGGGGGGGGGGGGGGGTGGGGGGGGGGGGGGGTGGGGGGGGGGGGGGGTGGGGGGGGGGGGGGGTGGGGGGGGGGGGGGGTGGGGGGGGGGGGGGGTGGGGGGGGGGGGGGGTGGGGGGGGGGGGGGGTGGGGGGGGGGGGGGGTGGGGGGGGGGGGGGGTGGGGGGGGGGGGGGGTGGGGGGGGGGGGGGGTGGGGGGGGGGGGGGGTGGGGGGGGGGGGGGGTGGGGGGGGGGGGGGGTGGGGGGGGGGGGGGGTGGGGGGGGGGGGGGGTGGGGGGGGGGGGGGGTGGGGGGGGGGGGGGGTGGGGGGGGGGGGGGGTGGGGGGGGGGGGGGGTGGGGGGGGGGGGGGGTGGGGGGGGGGGGGGGTGGGGGGGGGGGGGGGTGGGGGGGGGGGGGGGTGGGGGGGGGGGGGGGTGGGGGGGGGGGGGGGTGGGGGGGGGGGGGGGTGGGGGGGGGGGGGGGTGGGGGGGGGGGGGGGTGGGGGGGGGGGGGGGTGGGGGGGGGGGGGGGTGGGGGGGGGGGGGGGTGGGGGGGGGGGGGGGTGGGGGGGGGGGGGGGTGGGGGGGGGGGGGGGTGGGGGGGGGGGGGGGTGGGGGGGGGGGGGGGTGGGGGGGGGGGGGGGTGGGGGGGGGGGGGGGTGGGGGGGGGGGGGGGTGGGGGGGGGGGGGGGTGGGGGGGGGGGGGGGTGGGGGGGGGGGGGGGTGGGGGGGGGGGGGGGTGGGGGGGGGGGGGGGTGGGGGGGGGGGGGGGTGGGGGGGGGGGGGGGTGGGGGGGGGGGGGGGTGGGGGGGGGGGGGGGTGGGGGGGGGGGGGGGTGGGGGGGGGGGGGGGTGGGGGGGGGGGGGGGTGGGGGGGGGGGGGGGTGGGGGGGGGGGGGGGTGGGGGGGGGGGGGGGTGGGGGGGGGGGGGGGTGGGGGGGGGGGGGGGTGGGGGGGGGGGGGGGTGGGGGGGGGGGGGGGTGGGGGGGGGGGGGGGTGGGGGGGGGGGGGGGTGGGGGGGGGGGGGGGTGGGGGGGGGGGGGGGTGGGGGGGGGGGGGGGTGGGGGGGGGGGGGGGTGGGGGGGGGGGGGGGTGGGGGGGGGGGGGGGTGGGGGGGGGGGGGGGTGGGGGGGGGGGGGGGTGGGGGGGGGGGGGGGTGGGGGGGGGGGGGGGTGGGGGGGGGGGGGGGTGGGGGGGGGGGGGGGTGGGGGGGGGGGGGGGTGGGGGGGGGGGGGGGTGGGGGGGGGGGGGGGTGGGGGGGGGGGGGGGTGGGGGGGGGGGGGGGTGGGGGGGGGGGGGGGTGGGGGGGGGGGGGGGTGGGGGGGGGGGGGGGTGGGGGGGGGGGGGGGTGGGGGGGGGGGGGGGTGGGGGGGGGGGGGGGTGGGGGGGGGGGGGGGTGGGGGGGGGGGGGGGTGGGGGGGGGGGGGGGTGGGGGGGGGGGGGGGTGGGGGGGGGGGGGGGTGGGGGGGGGGGGGGGTGGGGGGGGGGGGGGGTGGGGGGGGGGGGGGGTGGGGGGGGGGGGGGGTGGGGGGGGGGGGGGGTGGGGGGGGGGGGGGGTGGGGGGGGGGGGGGGTGGGGGGGGGGGGGGGTGGGGGGGGGGGGGGGTGGGGGGGGGGGGGGGTGGGGGGGGGGGGGGGTGGGGGGGGGGGGGGGTGGGGGGGGGGGGGGGTGGGGGGGGGGGGGGGTGGGGGGGGGGGGGGGTGGGGGGGGGGGGGGGTGGGGGGGGGGGGGGGTGGGGGGGGGGGGGGGTGGGGGGGGGGGGGGGTGGGGGGGGGGGGGGGTGGGGGGGGGGGGGGGTGGGGGGGGGGGGGGGTGGGGGGGGGGGGGGGTGGGGGGGGGGGGGGGTGGGGGGGGGGGGGGGTGGGGGGGGGGGGGGGTGGGGGGGGGGGGGGGTGGGGGGGGGGGGGGGTGGGGGGGGGGGGGGGTGGGGGGGGGGGGGGGTGGGGGGGGGGGGGGGTGGGGGGGGGGGGGGGTGGGGGGGGGGGGGGGTGGGGGGGGGGGGGGGTGGGGGGGGGGGGGGGTGGGGGGGGGGGGGGGTGGGGGGGGGGGGGGGGGGGGGGGGGGGGGGGTGGGGGGGGTCGACCTAAAATGGGGGAGCTGGAGTACAGAGTTTTGAAGGAGGACATTGATATAGTGGGCATCACAGAGACATGGTGGAATGAGGAGAACCAGTGGGATGCTGTTATCCCAGGTTACAGGCTCTACAGGAAGGATAGGGCAGGACGTATTGGGGGTGGGGTGGCCCTCTACATCAAAGAGAGCATAGTGTCACATAAAATAGACAATGCAGGGGGAGCTGATTCCTCTACAGAAGCACTGTGGATATCAATATCAGGGGTGAAGCATAGTTTAACATTAGGAATATATTATCATCCCCCTGACCAAAGTGCACAAGAGGATTCTGAGATGGAAAAAGAAATTAGAGAGGCCAATAAAAGCAAAAATGTAGTGGTAATGGGCGATTTTAACTATCCCCATATAAACGGGAAAAATGCATCCTCAGGTCATAGTAAGGAGAGAACATTCCTTGATATGCTAAATGACTGTGACTTAGAGCAGATGGTAGTGGAACCAACCAGGGGAGAGGTGATCCTAGATCTAATTCTATGTGGGACCCAGGACCTGGTGCAGGAAGTCAGTGTTGTTGAGCCGATAGGGAACAGCGACCACAATGCTGTCAGATTCAGTATCTCTGCATGTGAACAAGTGACAACTACTAATGTAGTTACATTTGCCTTCAAAAAGGGAAATTTCTCGAAGATGAGGGGGATAGTGCGCAGGAAGCTGAAAGGGAAAATCAAGAGAGTCAAAACTGTCCAAGATGCTTGGAGGTTATTTAAAAACACAGCCTTCAAAGCTCAGCTGGAATGTGTTCCGCCGGTTTGGAAAGGCAGCGCACAGTCCAAAAGAAAGCCACCATGGTTAACAAGGGAGGTTGAGGAAATTATTAGGAAGAAAAAGATGTCTTTTAGAAAATGGAAGTCCAACTTAACTGATGAAGAATACCAGAGAGAACACAAATGGTGGCAAAAGAGAAGAAAGTTAGCTGTAAGGGAGACAAAAAAGAATTATGAGGAACGTATGGCTGCGAACATCAAGACCAGTAACAAACAGTTCTTCAAGTACATCAAAAGCAGGAAGCCAGCTAGGGAAGCGGTAGGCCCGTTAGATGACGAAGGAATAAAAGGTGTGCTAAAAGATGACAGGAGATTGCAGAGAAGCTGAACAAATTCTTTGCATCTGTCTTCACCCAAGAGGAGGTGAGGAAAATTCCTGCACCTGAACCAAGCTTCTTAGGATCTGAGGAACTAGCGAAGATAGTGGTAGACAAGGAAGAAGTTCTGGCAGCCATTGATAAACTAAATGCTACCAAATCCCCTGGCCCAGATTGCATTCATCCAAGAGTTCTTAAAGAGCTCAAGCATGAAATTGCTGATGTTCTCACTTTAATATGCAACTTATCCCTGAAATCAGCCTCCATCCCTGAAGACTGGAAGATGGCCAATGTCACACCAATCTTTAAGAAAGGGTCTAGGGGGGACCCAGGAAATTACAGGCCAGTCAGTTTGACATCTGTTCCTGGTAAATTAGTAGAATCTATCATTACAGATAAAATTATTAAACATGTAGAAAAGCAAGACCTGCTGAGGAAGAGTCAGCATGGCTTTTGCAGAGGCAAGTCCTGTCTTACAAACTTACTAGAGTTCTTTGAGGGTGTAAACAGGCATGTGGATAATGGGGAACCAGTGGACATTGTCTACTTGGATTTCCAAAAGGCTTTTGACAAAGTTCCTCACCAGAGACTGTTGAGAAAACTCAGCAATGAAGGAATAAGAGGGGAAGTCCTCCTATGGATTAAAAACTGGTTGAGGAACAGGAAAAAAAGGGTGGGTATAAATGGGAAGTTCTCACAATGAAGAGATATAGGGAGTGGTGTCCTCCAAGGATCCGTTATGGGACCAGTGTTCAGTTCTGGTCACCACATCTCAAAAAGGATATCGAAGAGATAGAAAAAGTGCAGAGAAGGGCAACGAGGATGATTGAGGGATTGGAGCACCTTCCTTATGAGGAGAGGCTGCAGCGTTTGGAACTCTTTAGTTTGGAGAGGAGGTGTCTGAGGGCGGATATGATCGAAGTCTATAAAATTATGCATGGGGTAGAAAATGTTGACAGAGAGAAATTTTTCTCTCTTTCTCACAATACTAGAACCAGGGGGCATTCATTGAAAATGCTGGGGGGAAGAATTAGGACTAATAAAAGGAAACACTTCTTCATGCAACGTGTGATTGGTGTTTGGAATATGCTGCCACAGGAGGTGGTGATGGCCACTAACCTGGGTAGCTTTAAAAAGGGGTTGGACAGATTTATGGAGGAGAAGTCGATCTATGGCTACCAAACTTGATCCTCCTTGATCTCAGATTGCAAATGCCTTAGCAGACCAGGTGCTCAGGAGCAGCAGCAGCAGCAGGCCATTGCTTTCACATCCTGCATGTGAGCTCCCAAAGGCACCTGGTGGGCCACTGCGAGTAGCAGAGTGCTGGACTAGATGGACTCTGGTCTGATCCAGCAGGCTAGTTCTTATGTTCTTAAGTAAGGAGAGAAACCAAAAGCTGTTTACAATTGCTCAATAATACCAACAAACAAACAATGGTGTGCGACGTGAAGCAGTGACAAACAGGAAAACGCACCACACACAGGCTCAGGCACAGATACATCAAAAGGATATTAATGACAAAGTCATTAGGCTCATTCAATATAACAATTATAGGCTCATTCACTAGATCTACCAGACCACGGCCACACAGCCCGGAAAACCTACCACAACCAGTTTCTCTGTGATACACCTCTGAAGATGCCAGCCACAGATGCAGGCGAAACATTAGGAACAAGATCTACCAGACCACGGCCACACAGCTCGGAAAACCCACAACAACCAGTTTCTCTGTGATACACCTCTGAAGATGCCAGGCACAGATGCAGGCGAAACATTAGGAACAAGATCTACCAGACCAAGGCCACACAGTCTGGAAAACCCACCACAACCAGAAGTAGGGGGAATGTTTAGGTGAGGCCATCACCTTGTGAATACCCACTGCAAGGACAACAATTAAAGAGTGAATGACCCATTACATTAACAGAAATCCAGGTACAAAAGTCCCCCAAATGAACTGTTATTTTCCTCACCAACAGAAACCACTGAAAAGAGCTCTAAGTCTCAGGAAGCAGGAGAAATCCTTCAGCCCCCCCTCCCACCATCCTCCAGACTCCCCAAAACACCATCCAGTCGAAAGATGCTGGACTCCAACCTGCCCAGAACTCATACCTGGCAGCTCTGCACCCACCTAAGGGCTGCAAGGGCTCTGAACAAAAGCAAAGCTGCCAGCATCCCCACCCACCCCTCGCCATTGGCAAAGGCTCTGGCAGCAAGTCCCCACCCAATCAGAGGTGTAGGCCTCTCCTTCTGTAATTAGACGAATGGAAAATGAATAGCAACATAAAGTTTTAGAATGTCAAGGAAGCTCTTTATGAATTTTACTTATTTATTTTAAATGTTTCTTAACCTCCTTTCCATTTTGCAGAACTCCAGGGGTCTTACAGTGTAAATAAAATGGATATTTTAAAAAAAATGTTTTGAGTACAAAGTAAGCAATTCAATGATTGTGTACAGGGTTGTAGAGCCAGTGGGAATTGAATGGAACCCAGAATCCCAAGGATGATGGATCACAAAAATCCAGAGGGTTGATGTCATTAATCCTTTCTGACTCAAAAGACAGAGTCTATCTGATAAACAAATCAGGAAGGGGAGGATCTTTTCCAAAGAGGGCTAATGCTGCAATTTTCAGGGAAACTTGCAGGAGCTAGTATTGCAGGTCACTGGGAGGAATGCCTGCCCCTGTGTGTGCCAACCACTGAGTTCAGACCTGCTGCTCCTCCTTTTCGTCGCCATAGCAAATGAAAAAGCACGTTTTGCAGACAGAAGAGAGGGAAAGAGAAAAGGGGGGATCTGCTTTGCATCCCAGAGGGAGAGGAGCAAACTTTAGCTGACGAAAGGTCCCTGGCTGCCTCTGACCCACTGAGTCTTGAAGCTGGTTGCCTTATCTGCTCCCAGCACGCTGTCGCTTCTCTCAAGACTCCAGACGGAGTCTCTCCTCTGCTACATTCTTTTTAACTGCCATTTTGACCCACGTGTTGCACATGCAGCTTGCCTCTCCTCCTGAAACCAGAGAGTCTCTCACGGGTATATTGGCGGAGAGAGGTGAGAGTCGACTGCTGAGAGTCGACTGCTGGCTGGCCCACCCCCTCCTTTTGTTTACCTTCAACTTCCTTCACAGCCTGAACTCTGAAGGTGCTGCTGGCTGCAAGTCTGTTTGCCTGGCAAGGAGCAGGGATCACTGGCGCCTGAAGCGGCCGGCTGGTGAGGGGGGAAGGGGGAGGGTCCAGGCTAGCCCTTAGCAACCCCTTCTCGGTATGAAAAAAAATTAGTAACTACCTCTCGGGAGCCGGCTGCCTCCCACCTCTGCACGTGACTACATCCCTCACATGCCCCCCACGTGACTAAACGGCCTCATGCCCTGGGCAGCCGCCCATCCTGCCCAATGGAGGTTATGCTAGTGGGGGGGGGGCTGCATTTGGCAGAACCTGACACTAATTGCTCTTCCCAGGATCATCTGGCTGGGGTATAATAGCTCAACTTAAGAAATAAAACAATGGAACAAGGTTTTCCCATCTCTCTAGCAGTTCTAGGAAACTAAAATAGTATGTTGAATTGAAATTCACAAACACCAGGACAACTTCAACAATATAGAAGAGACTCTGAGAATTAACAAAGCTTGGCTACCAGTATTTTAAAAATGGACTGATAACTCCACCCACAATACAATGCCCTCAACCACACCTTTGCATAGCGAGTTCAACCCAAACACTTACTGATAGCACTTCCATATGCTAATTTGATTTTGGCAAGGGACTTGAATGCTAGAGTAGAAAAGGATGAAAGCAACTTTCAGCATTTAGCTGGTTTGAACTCGGACTTATTACCCTGGCATTTCTTTATCCCAAGACACTTAAGAGATAATATAACTAATTCTGCTGGCATTAACCTTGTTAAACTGTGCTTCCAGCTTGACCTGATCCCACTTAATGGTCTAACCAAATATATCAATACAGGAGAGTACACCTTTCTTTCACCATGGGGAAATAGCTTCATAGATTATGTAATGGCTTTCCAGTCATACTTTGTTCTTGTTCAGGACTTTCAGGTTGTACAAGTATGGAGCGACCATTTGCCACTAACGTTAAATATCACCTTAAAGTCACCCAAACAGAGTGTTTGTGACTCTATACAAAGATAAGCCCCAAAATTATCTGGTGTGACTTAGTAGAATCAAAAATCCATAAGTTTCTTTACTCTCTGGCAGGTAAACAATCTACGAGCAGAATTTATTTTATTTTATGGCGGAATATCACCTACTGAACTTTTCAAACACCGGAAATTATTGCAGAGGTCTGCGGCGCATTATACCGTAGCAGGAACTTTCCAACATATTCGATTTTGATTTTAAAGTTGGAAATACCGCCCTCAAAAAAAAGACTCTGGGTGGCGTATTATTATGCGCTTCCACGCCGAGCACATTTTGGAACTTACGCTGAAAAGAATATAACTTCCGCTGGGCGTAGCCATAAGCTCTATGAACATTAAATAATTAAAACCTGTTAAAAATACAGCATTCCAACATACAATATATAGCGTATGGCGTCCGACAACTGGACCCTCCCAGGAGGGGAACGGTAGGTCCCACAGCTGTTATAGGGACTGCACAGTATAAGAGAAAGTGGGGGAGGAATCAAAACAGACTCCTATGTTTCAGGACACTGTTCTGCTAGGTTTGACAGGGCAGCATTCCAGGAGAAAAACTATTCTCTCACACTCCGCACTGCTGCAGGTCGAGTTGGTTACAACTGGGTAATAAGAAAGACTGTAAGGCTCTTGCCTCTAGAGGGCTTTTTAAAGGGACAGGGTCTAACTAAGGTTCCCTCCCATAGAAAACTATACAAAGGTAACAACCCATTCTGACTAAGGGACAATTGAGGCTTAAATAACGAAAATAGCGAGGGTGTCACTGGGGGCATGACAAGTGTGAAAAGCTCCATAGCATATACTGACACATAGAAAGAGTTCCTGCAGAAGTTTGAAAATCAGTGGATTACAATCTAGTCTCTAAATTGAATGCTACTTATCTTTGCAAAAAATACTTTTGATTCTTTGGCATGCTCTTTCTACTTCAGCCAATTCCTAGTTACTCAGGAGTTCATTCACATTTTCACATTTTCCTGTTTTCAAGACATAGCACTTTACCACCCCCACCCCTGCTTTTAGTACAGAATCCTATTCTTCTATATAAAGTTCTCATTTAGACCTTTAGAATTCCTTTCCAATAAAATACTATGTGGTATGATTTCTTACATCTGCTAGCTGACTTCCTTCTCTTATGTCCAATAACAGTGAAATTCAACAAGATTGTTAGCTGGAACTGGCAAACAGAAATCTCCCATCCAAGAACTTCTCATTAGAATCAGACATATTCACAGGATTCCACGACCTATTTTTATGAGAACGCTTCAACAAAATCTGAAGGAACCAGGGGAGAAGCAGAGGCAGTAAAACACAAATTCAGCTTTGTTTTGAAAATATTGCTAGTATTTTTTGTGACATACTATTAAAAATTTACATGTTTCAGACTATTCTCTGTGGAGGCTTGTAAATATAAAAACAGATTTACCGGAAACATTGATTTGTACTGCCTCCAAAGCAGTGCCAGAAGCTTAGTTGATTTAATTATATTACTTGGGCTATGTCATGGAAAGTTAATGTATGTATCTCATTTAATTATGGAGGTATTCATGTACAAAAATGAGCATGCTCTAACCTAAGCCCAACAATTTTAATGGGATCACAATGCTTCCTCAAACTCTCTTTTACTCAAGGATTCTGTAGAAAAGTTTAATGAAGCACATCCCACTGTGTTCTTTGAGTCATGAAAGGGAAACAGAGGGACAAATTGTACATATTTCAATTGCTTTATTTAGCACATATTCTCAATCTGCTGTTAACTGGTATTTGTTAACTGGTATTTGCATTGCATAAACATATATGAATCTATAACATTGTTTTATACAAAGCCAGAGCTCAGTATTATCTACAGTAGCTCCCAATGTCCACACACACCAAAATAAGCATTTCCCAAACCTTTGGAGATCCTTGTATTGGAATTTTCAGGAATCAAACCTGGGTCCCTTTGCATAGAAAGCATACATTCTTCCACTGAGCCAAAGCTCTACAAACAATGGATTTTCCCCTCCTTTCCCTAAAATATTATCTGTTCAAACAAACAAAAATCTAGGATTAGGATAAAAAAGTATTTTACTTACAAAATGTGTAAATCAGCTTGATCAGGACAAGAAAGCTAAAATTAATATATATACTAATAAATACAATTCATACAAGCAATTGAAACCAAACCTAAATTCATACTGAAAGCACAGAAACTGTAATCGAAACATAAAGCAAGAAGGAAGGAAACACAGAAACTGTAATCGAAACATACAGCAAGAAGAATGCCAGACAAGCAATAACAGAAGGGGACAGACAAATATCCTTGGGGATAGTTTTTTTAGATTTTTTAAAAATTAAATAATCATATCAAGATGAATAAATAATAACACAATAAATCCACAAAAATGTAAAAATAAGTGTAAATAAATGTAAAAATAATGTAAAAATATTCTCATAATGTAAAATGTAAAAATAACACAAACATGTAAAGATAAGATTAGTCGATCAGTCCAAACACCCAATTTGCCGGTGCATTTGATCAACAAACTGGGACATCTCCAATTTTGTAGTTTTATACACAAGCAATCAGTGATTCTAGACCACACCGGGAAAAACCCATCAGTTTACAGCACATCAGGAGATGGATGATCATGAACTTGTGAACTTAGCAAACAGCGGTTCATGTTGTCTTTTTGCAGTTTTGCGATTTGTATGCTGCCATTACTGCCTTACTCCCCCCTCACTTCCTGTCATAAAAGACAATTAGTGTCTGGGTAAAGTGTACAGATGTCATATTCTAGAGTTTTCTTTAATAGATCATCTTTTTATATTGCTATATCAATATTTTAATATGAGAATTTTAAAATTAAAATTATATGAAAAATTTAAGGATGCATGCATGATAGAGAACCCACAAAACATTGCTCCCCTCGGATGCAGGCAAAAAGCCAATTGATGGGTAATGTCTGGCCCTCTGCAAATAGAACAGTGGGTAATAATGCCAAACATGCCTGAAACAAAGGCCCCTTCTGCACATGCAAAATAATGCATTTTCAAACCACTTTCACAACTGTTTGCAAGTGGATTTTGCCATTCCGCACAGCTTCAAAGAGCACTGAAAGCAGTTTGAAAGTGCATTATTCTGCATGTGCGGAATAAGCCAAAGGCTCCAGAGCCAATTCTCTTTGAAGTTACATTATTGGCCATGCATTATTGGCCATTATTTTAAGAGTCTGAGATCCTGTGTCTAGTGACCCATTATGTACATATGAGAGAAACACCAGTCAATGCTATTACAATTGTACATATGTCTATATTACAATTGCAACTGTATTTATTGTATTACACTATTTATTGCACACAATTGTATTTATTATATTACACAATACAATTGTATTACACTATTGCAATTGTACTTATCTCTGTATGAGAGTCAACACTAGTCAACACTATAGCAATTGCTTCCATAGGGAAGCAATTGTAATAGTGTTGACTAGAGTTAATGAATGCATTTAAGTCTGTATGAGAGAAACACTTGAAGGTCTACTGGGGCATCAGTGAGACACAGCCCCTTAACTGTATATGTTGTAGACTTTATAAACTCAAAAATTATGCAGGCTATGCCTGCCAGTCATGTTATGTCTAATATTGCTGGTTTGTTATTTTTGTTGCACACTCTCTTTCTATTGTACATATTGGACTCTCAAGGGAATTTCTCTCATGATGATGATGTCTTTGTCATCCATCTTAAACATTGATTTTTGATGGACCTCCATAAATTGTTCTGCAGAGTCTTTTGTGTAGAAGACACCAAGAGTAACTCTACACAGTTTCTTTGATTTTGAATTTTTGGAGTTTACTCTGTATACTTTTTCAATTTTTGTAATCATCTCTTCTTATATCATCATACATTTGGCCAAAATTGAGGGAAGCTCCTTTTGAAGATTTTCTTTCAAAGGGTCTTTTTCTTTTCAAACTTTTCTCAATCATAAGACCTTTCCTCCAATCAGATACTCCAGTCAAAGTATGACTTGTCAATGTTCTATGGAATCCATTTTTTTCAAATCCATAATTTCTTTCTTTACCACCTTTAAGTCCTCCTCCAACTGACCAATTTTCCAGAGATCATTCTTTCTTTCTTTAATTTCATTCAATAATTTGGCCATTGTTGCTTGTATATTTCTTTCAACACTACTTTTTATAAAGTCCAATTTTGACTGTAGACTTTGTATACTAATAGTCATAGTCTTGACATTGTTCGAGAGTTCCTGAATAACCAATGGGCAATGGAAAGTTTGAGTGTTGTATACAGGACATTTCAGAATTGCCTCTTCAAATCTAAAATGGTCCACATTGATTGCTGTTGCATAAAGCAAAAAAGGAAAACTAAATTTAATTAATTTATTACATTTCTATGCTGCCCTTCCCCTCACAGGCTTCAATGCATAGCCAAATAGTGTATTCAGAGTAACGCTCTAATTGTAAAGGCCTCTGAGATTACAATCATTTTATTTTCTGAGAGCTTCCACAATTTAAAAAAAGTTTTAAGGAAAATTTTAAAAATCAGATTTCACGCACCCCCATCTATGCACAATGGGAAAAGTCAGTCACGTAGCTACCATGGGAGGGGGCTCTGTGCCCCAGGCATGGACCATTGCACTCACATGGGGTGGAAAATCACCCCCACACCCCTCTCCCTTCCCCCTTGCCCTGCCCTGCCAGGCCCAGCAGAAACCGCTGTTGGGCCAGCTTCAGCCAGCCAGCCTGCTTTTTCAGCCAGCTGCTCTTTGCAGGCTGCCCAGCAGCCAGCTGAACTAAGGTAAGTGGGCGGGGAGTGCTGCTGGGGGGCGGGACCCTAGGGCTGTTTTGCCCTGGGCACCATTTCCCCACCCAATGCCTCTGGGAAAAGCTCCACCCACTGAATGTCTCCCTGACCATGGCTACTATTTTGATGGGAGACCCCTATGGAATACCAGAGTAATGATCCAGAGGCAGGAATGGCAAGCCATCTCTGAATGTATCTTGCCTTGAAAACCCTACAGGATCACCATAAATCAGCTGTGACTTGATGGCAAAACAACAACAAAAATTAAATGTCTGCCCACTACACAACTATTTAAAACACATTGCTAGAGAAGAAAAAAAGATGATAATTTTAGCTGGGTTCTCGAGATAACTACAGCCACCACTTTTAAAACTGCAGTTTAATGCAATCACTAGCCAACAAATGCCAGACCTTAGTGTTTTAACAGAAACTTGAATGTATGATGGCTGGTTAGTGATGGTGAATAAGGTTCAGGGCCAGAGGCTGCCATTAGATTCCAGCTAAAACAATAGTAACATAATAATGCACTGGTTTTTATATATTCCAGTTTTCCCTGATTTCTACCATAATTAAACTGACTTAATTCTCAGCTGAATCCTTACCCTTATTGTTCATGCTATTCTTGTGCATAAATGCTTCATAGTCACACTGCATATGACTGTGATCAAATTAAATGTGTGAAGTTCCTTAAATATTTAAAATAAACTATATAACCATTACATATTGTTAATATTATCATTATCACTATTACATTTTCTCTCTATTAAAGTATGATACAGTAGACATCATCACTTTATAGTAAATTGTCTTCATTTTCTGAGGCCAATTTACCAAGAACATACAAAATTATTACTGTGTAATCTTTTTCCCACCTGTAAAAACATTTTATAGTTTTGATAAATGACAATTCCTTTGGAAGGAGCCTTTTACACTTAGAAATAAAAGAGTTAACTGATAACAGATATCCATAGATTAGTTAAAATACACAGGTTATAATAATGCAAATGCCTATTCTTCTATATTTAATTCCTAAATTTTTTAGGATGCAAAACTATTTGTAATATGTCCTATTCAAATATGAAACCTTTTCAGTTTACAATTGCAAAGTTCAGTGCATCCCAGAGGGTTTCTTAAGTATCAAAAGATTGTTGGGTTATGTGATAACACAGTCCAATACAATGGCATTTGGAAACATTTATGATCATCTTTGGCTGCCATTGTTTATAATGCAGATTATAAACAAGTTGGCCTATTATAATGCAGTTGGCCTACATTTTTAATTTATCATTGGTATTGGGAAGGTTGGTGAATTAGCAAGAAAGCAAAGACAAAAGCAGTGTTGAAAAACAAAATGTCACTGTAGCAGAGCTTTCCCTAATGTGTAATTCCACACAAACATGTAAGTATCAAATTTGTCCAGTTCTGAAGGGAAATTTGTGAACTTTTGAACAGTGATCAAATTGGGAAAGACAATGAAGCGAAAATACATTTCCTTCTCCAACAAACAAACTCACCAGGGGTGGACTGGGAGGGGGGAAATGGCCCTAAACGAAGGCACCAAGTCCCAGCCCATCCAGGCCATGCACTCACAAAGGAGGGAGGAAAGGCTAAAAAAGACCAAGAATAAGACAGTCCCACATCTCATACAGCTTTATTGGGTGTTTCTGCAGCTCAGCCAGGCCCAGGTGCAGTCATCTCCATGCTGGGCTGGAAGCAATTCATGTGGGCTTGGAGGCCAGATGCAACCTTTCCAAGACGCAGGATAAGGGGGAGAACGAGCGTCAGAAACGGTGGGGAGTTTTTGCTGAAACCTGGATATTTCACGTGAGTATCACGTGATTAATTGACTGTGGGGAATTGACCAGAGTGTGTTTATAGCCTGCCACAAAAAGTTGCCAAGGTGAAGGAGTATAATAAATTAATGAACCTATCTTCATTTGTGGAATGTGGTAAGGTATTTTGAGATGCTGCTGCTAGTCTAGACCCTCCTCCAAAACAGAGAATCCTGGTTTGTAGCATGGACCTGCTGTTCCATTTTCTAACTAGGGCCCCTTCCACACGGGCAGAATATGGTGCCCTGGGGACAGCAAAAACTCCGTCCCCAGGGAGCCATTCGCACAGGGGGTGCAGCTGCTTGGCAAGAGCCGCTGGCCGCTGTTTTTCTCCGACAATTCTCGCACCTTGGCCAAAGCCAGGTTTTCGGAAAACGGGCAGCTCCAACGCACTCCCTCCCTTCCAGCCTCTCTACCTACCTGTCCTGTGGCTCCTCCTCTGCTGCTGCTTCGAGGCCTGGGGACACGCCCTCTCTGCCCTCCCAGGCGAAGCTTCGAGCCGGTCGCGACCAGGCAGGGGAGTGTCCCTTGGCCTCAGCAACGCCGCCAGGGCTGCAGGGACAGGAGAGGCTGTCCCAGCCGGTTCCTGGGACCGCTCTCATGGGAGAGCGGAATACGCATGACATCCGACCCCTTCCTGTCTCCCATGCAACTTGGCCACAAAGGAATGGGCTCTCTCTCCCTGCTGAACTTACTGTGGTTACTAAAACTCTATAACCTCCTTACATCACATAAATATATTTCAAGAGGGGAGCTGTATATAAAATTTATTAATTGGAAGCTTGAAGTTTGTGTCCTGTTTAAGGGAGAAGTATTTTTTTCTTTTTAAATAATTGGTTGTTAACTGATTTTTCTGTGCTTTAACATGGATAAAATTGTCTTCATTAGAATCTTGTGCAATGCAATGCAAGCCTTTATTGGCATATATCTTCATTAGTAGCCATAATTATGAAAAAGATACGTGAAGTGAGCATTCTGCACCCAGTTATCTGTTCCATTAATTCCAGCTGTAAATATTATTGTTGTAATTGTTATAGTTTCACTTTCATCGCATACTTGTCGAAGCCTGATTTTAAAAAGGGCTTATATTGTGCTCCAGTGTCAGTGAGGTCCTTTTGTTCTTGTAGCATTAGGTGTCCAGTCTGGAGCTGCCAACTTTTTATTTTTTTTTAAAGTAAAAGAATTAACATGAAGCAAAGATAACAGCAAAAACAACATTTACTGCTGTCTGATTTACAGTGCAATCTTAAACAATTACAGTCTTCTAAGACAATTAAGTGTAACAAAGTTTAAAAGGTGCAACACTTTTTTTAGCATTGCACTATTAAAATATCATTTCCAAAGGTCAGGCATCATGGGATTTGTGTCCAGCAAGTCTTCCCTTCCCTTCTGAATAATATGACATTTTGCTTGGGGAGGTGTAGATGTGTTAAGTGCAGTTATGTTGCAGCTGACTTATGGTAACACTTTACGGTTTTCAAGGCAAGAGATGTTCAGAGACTGTTTATCATTGCCTACCTCCATATCATGATCCTGGTATTCCTTGGAATTCTCCCATCCAAATGCTTGTCAGGATTCAGGCTGAGAGTGTGTGACTGACCCAAGGACACCCAGCAAGTTTTCATGGCAGAGTGGGAATTCAAACCTGCATTTTTCAAATCTTAGTCTGACACATGAACTACTACACCATGCTGTCTCTATCTGGAAAGGTAAAAAAGGATAACTAGTTAGGAAGGTAGCACAAAATCCTTCGTGATTTTTTAAGCTTATTAGTTGAATGATCAAGTGTTTTTTTTTTAAGCATTTGACAAGATAGGTGAAAATCCCAGTGGTCTTTGAGAGCAGATTGTGCCTTATTAAAATGAAAGCGAAGTGATTCACCAAAGTAGATGCCTTTTTATTTGTTAAGGGACAGAATATAAAGATCAACAAATACAACTTATGAAGGTGCTTTTCTGTGCTTACCATTAATGGCAGTTTATCTTGGTGTATTACTGTAATAACCAATTATTGCTGATTCTTTGAAACTCAAAAATTTTAATTATATTAACCATTTTGAGGTATGCTGCTTCAGTATTTAATATAGCATTAAGGTAAGCCTGGACCAGACTCATGTAGTATTTTTTAACTTGGTGTGTAGTGGTTAAAAGTGGTGGACTCTTATCTGGTGAACTGGAATTGTTTCTCCATTCCTACACACAAAGCCTGCTGGGTGACCTAGGGCTAGTCACAGTTCTTTAGAACTATCTCATCCACACCTACCTAACAAGGTGTCTGTTGTGGGGAGAGGAAGAGAAAGGAGTTTGTAAGCCCCTTTGAGTTTCCTTACAGGAGAGAAAGGGGGTATAAATCCAAATTATTCTTCTTCTTCTTCTTCTTCTTCTTCTTCTTCTTCTTCTTCTTTCACCAACCAGTATATTGATGAGTAAAAAGTAGTGTCTCAATGAGAATTCTGACATTACATAAAGCAGTTTATTGCACAAGTCACAAGGATGACATGTCTGGAGATGGAAATAATTCAGAGAATTCAAGAATGTGCTTGGCTCCTGTATAATCAGATGTCAGCCTTCCCAGATGTAATGAGTCCACTGTTACTTGTAATACATTTGAACCGACATTTTTATCCTGGATCTCAGGCTGAAAATGTAACCATCATACAAGCCTTTTGCATAATTTCTGACTGCTGATATAAAATTGGATGAGTTTTCATTTTGAAGACCTGTTATTTTTAATTTTGGATGCCTTCCTTGTAAGTAATCAGAAAACAGTGCCAGTTTTCCTTTTATCCTTAGAAGTATCTACCATCTAAAATCAATGTTTTAATAAAAAGTTGAAGAAATTTTCAAGATATTTATTTAAAATGTATTTTTACATTTACTTCCTCTCATTTCATTGGGTGCCATTGTGGGACAGGAGATTAGGCCTGAAAATTGTATTTGATATTAAAGAATATAAGGGGCCTGTACAACCAATATAATCAAAATCAAGGTGGTTCTCTCTCTCACTATGCCAAGCACCAAGAAACTGCAAGCAGGGAAAACAGAACACAAAGGTATGCTGATACAGTTTGGTACGGGGTCAGATGTGACAGAAATGTCTTAGAAGCAAGGAGAGAGAAAGAATTAAGAAATGGATTTTGTATCTTCTAAAATTATAGCTTTAGCTCAGATGCATTAATTAATAGTGTGTATCTACTATGTGTTGGGCTTCTGTGGATTGCCCTTGGTTCTATGAAAAAAATTCTGCTGGGCTCTTCCTGGTTTGATATTAGTTCTGTTCGTGCGCTGTCACTTTGGCCCTGGATTTTGCTGGGCTTTCCAAATTTGACATGGGTTTTGTTAAAATTGTTGTTGATACTTGTGTGGAAGACATTGATTGATGGTTGCTGAAGGCATTCTTCTTTGCTTTTGTTCCAAAGAAAGCAAGACTCTTGCCTGCCCCTTGCTCATTAGAAACAATGGCAGATGAATGAGAGCACCTTCTTTGGGGGATCCATAGAACTGAATTCCTTGACCTGATCTTCTTGAAACATAAAGGTTATTATCTAGGCAAGGAAGAGCAGCTTTGGAGCAATACTAGTGCATGTAGCTTCAAAAGTAGCCCTCCCAGTCCACCACCACCACTACCAGCCCCCAGATATTTTCCCTGAATAATATCAGATTCTTAAAAAGAAACTGGATCTGAATACGATACTGATATTTGGTTCATGATACAATTTGGAATACCAATATTTTTGGGTCCAATATAATCAGATCTGGGAAAAAAATGTTTTTTTCCCTTTATGTGCACTCAACACAGGGCCTGGGTTGTGGTGGTCATGTTGTAGAGGGTCATTGATTGTTTGCTGCCAGAATTGGGTTGTAGTGGTCATGTTGTAGGGGGTTGCACCAGAATTGGCCTGATGAGTCTTCCATCCAAGGCGAAGGAAAAAGAGCAGGGCTAGACAGGAAACCCAAAATAGCCCTAATCTCTCCTTCTGCCTTTTACTGACAGAACCGAGGGTTGAAGGCTGGTATATTATTGTAATTGCCTAACAGCCCCCACATTGCCCAATATGAGCATTCTTGAAGATATAGGTTCTGCTTCTAATATTTGAAGTGCTTTAATCTCCCCCAAAATAACAACAACAACAACAACAACAACAATTTTAAATTCCAAATTGTTCTACAAACCTGGGAATCTGCTTAGTTTTGTCAAAAGATCTATTTTCTTGTACCAGTCTCTAGATGTCAGTATCCACAGATGAGGCTACACGTAGAATTAGATATACTGATTGAAGTTGGTATAACATTTCTAAGCTATAGTGAATGTCAATGCCATAATTATGGAGAAGGCATTGAGTCCTACTGTTTAAGATTTTAATTACTGAAAATATGTTTTCCTCTTCTGTATTCTTAAAAAAAATGAAACTTGCTTGGCATTTCGTATAAACAGAAAAAAAAGATTGTGTCAGCAGAGGTTAATACAGTTGCATAATATAAGTAATTAATTGGTTCATGAAAGTCTTTTTTAGAATTTGTTACAATATATAATAAAATACTCCAAAATGCCATACTACAAGCTGGTAAAGTCAGCTAATACTTTAATTTGTATAGATTTTAAAAGAAAAGCAATTGGAAGATGGTACCATAGAGGGGTTTGGCAAAATTGAAAGCAAGTACAAATCACTGATTTAAGATCAATTATTTAAGTGACACAACTATTTAAGTCCCACAAAAGCACATTAATTACGCTTTTTTCCAGGCATAATAGGTCAGCCACACACTGCGAAGTTCTCTCAAGAAAATTGTCCGATCGAAGCAGAATGAAAGAAACAGGAATGAAAATGATCATGACCTGTGTTTGGATTGATCTAACATCTAGGTCTGCTCTTCTTTCAGCAAGAAGCCTTCATTTTGAACTCCTACAGTTAGTTTCTACCATATGCATCTATCCTTTGCCAGTTAGTTGACATTGCTGCTTGCTTTCACTATGCCTTCCAGCTTCTGAAATCAGCCTTTCAGTATCTGTTTCCATCTTTCCTGTTTAAAAAGTCCATAAATGTTATCCAAAAATTGATGGCACTAGAAAAGAGATAAAGTTTTCAGCAGTGACCCTGAAGGTACTATATATTTGAGTAATAGTACTGACTTTCTTAGCATGGAAGCATTCAGAGCAGAAAAAAAATCTGATCAGAGCATGATGTTTAAAATATTATTAATTGGTAATTGATGTAGCAATGTTGGCATATACAGTTAGAACACTAGCTCACTTTGTCAGATAGTTGGTTGCCAGAAATAGCTAGTGAAATATAGTAAAAAGAAGGTGCCAGACCATAGAACTGTGCAGTAAACTGAAGTTGAGAACTGTGGATGAGATACTAGATCTGCTTTGAGGCTTGTCATGCCCCCACAGAGCCTTTGTTTATTTCCCTTTTAAGGTTTAGTTCACCCATAGTCAGTTTGGTTTTGCCTTATTGTTAAGTCTTTCTTGGGAGGGTGTTTTAGTTAGACCTTGCCCCTTTAAGACTTTTTCCCAGCAGGCAATTTCCTTTTTCCCACCCAGAAACCCTCTGTGTTAGTTTGTTCAGTTAGTCAATGAGGTGCTAAGGGTGAAGATGTCTACACTGTTTGTAACGTCCATATAACCTTAGAGTAGTTTACAGAGAAGTCCATAGGTGTATATGGTGGGCTAAAAAGAGAACCAGCCAAGTTTTTCTACAGTGAGAGCGAAGATCAAGGATTCCAGAGCTACAAGGAAGCAGAGACTGTCAACCATCCAACAGCAGCCAGATAAGAACCAAGTCCGCAGCTTCCTACAGCCTGAGGATAAGCAAGTATTCTGTTTAGTTAAACCCTGGGAGAAGTTAGGGTCTTGTTTCTTTCCTTGAATAAAGCCATTTTAAGAACTGTAGAAACTGGCTTGCATTCCCCCTTTCTGTCCCAACCAAAAACAGGGCACCTCAAGCATAGACAGTTGGGGGGGGGGAAGGGGGCAGAACAAGGATTATTTTGCACAGTTGTTCATTTTTACAGCAGCAGCAGCAGCAAACTGTTTCCAAGGTTCCTTAGCCAGAAATTAAGGTATTTACTTATGCTGGGAGTGATTCCATGGAGGAAAAAGACCATATTTAGTATGTGCTGCTTCCTTTCTAGAAAGTATGTATGTCTCAAGTACGTCTCAAGTACGTCTCAAGTAACCACCTCAAAGGTGTAGCCCCCATCTTCTATTAGCTCCCATTGGAAACAATGGAGGATGGGGGCACCCTTTTTGGGATTCCATAGCTTTAGACCCCCTGGACCAAACTTCACAAAACCAGGGTGGTATCAGTAAGAGACTCTCCTGATGATACCTCCCAGGTTTGATGAAGTTTGGTTCAGGGTGTCCAAAGTTATGGACCCTCAAAGATGTAGCCCCCATCTTCTATTAGCTTCCATTGGAAACAATGGAGGATGGGGGCACCCCCTTTGGGAGTCCATAACTTTGGACCCCCTAAACCAAACCTCACTAAATCTGGGTAGTATCATCGAAAGAGTCCCCCAAACAATCCCTGAAAGTTTGGTGCTGCTAGCCTAAACAATGTGCCCCCTGCAGGCCAAAAAAGAAAAAAACACTAAAAACCCACAAACGGGGGGCGGAGCTTCGGACATGAACCCATGAACCCCCCCCCCCCACGTCCTTGCTACCAGTTCAATTCAGGGTGCTGCCTATAACATACAAAACCCTTCATGGTTTTGGATCTCTATATTTTCAAGAGTACTCCTTCTATGCTCAACTACAATAGATCTGCACATCTGAATTAGCTTTCTGCAACTGCCACTCACAAATGAGCAAGATCAACAACTGTTCTTATATGTGCATTCTCTGTTATGCATTCTGTGTTTGGAATGATCTGCTTGAGGAGATCAGGAGGGCTCTTATGATTGTGTCATTCCATAATCTATGTACAACAGAAGCATTACCAGCTGTTTTGCAACAGGTTTGCCATGACTTCAGAAGTGTTTTATCTGAAGTGAACCATCCACTAAATATCTAAAATGGGAAAGAAGACACACATCAACATTGTCATCATTCTGGAAAGTCTACCACCACTGGGCATCAGATTTACAAATGTGGTGGGATTGATAAGAGGACCATTGAGAGGTTTGGAGTTGCTGAGACAGGCAAGGGCTCCTTCAAGTATGACTGAGTTTTGGACCAGCTGAAGATAGAAATTATTAATATTTCACTGTGGAAATTGGAAACCAGCATCATTGATCCCCCTGAACACAAATAATTCATCAAAACATGATTACTGGTTCCTCCCAAGCTGACTGGCTGTCTTGATTGTTGTTGGTTTTATTGATGAATTTGAAGCTGAAATGGGCAGACCCATGAGCATGCCCTTCTGGCCTACACTCTAGGTGTAAAACAGTTCACAGTTGGTGTTAACAAAATGGATTATATTTAGCCATCTTATAGCTAGAAATGACATGGAAAAAATCATCAAAAAAGTCAGAACATATATTTTAAAAAATCAGTTACAATCCAGGTATTGTGGCTTTTGTACCAATTTCTGGCTGGAATGGAGATAACATGTTGGAGCATATAAAGATTTCCACATAAAGATTAAAGTAGAATTGTAAATTCATCTGCCAGATGCTGGATCTTATTTGTTTTAGAACATTGTACTTGGGTCCTAGTGCCTACCTAGATCTGTCCCCACCTCCTCCATTTGAAGGCAAAAATAAAAAAGATCCACTGAGGAAGAGGCCACTTCAGAACATCTTCTTCTAGCCCCACAAACCAGAGGGGGAGAGGGAACTTCAGTCGGCTCTGGAGAGATACCTGGAGCCTCCAGCACCAAAGCTTTCAGTGTGTGGCTTTGTGTGGCCATTGTTCTCATTGACTATCTGGGGCAGGGGTCTGCAACCTGCGGCTCTCCAGATGTTCATAGACTGCAAATCCCATAAGCCCCTGCCAGCATGACCAATTGGCCATGCTGGCAGGGGCTGATGGGATTTGTAGTCCCTGAACATCTGGAGAGCCGCAGGTTGCAGACCCCTGATCTCGGGGAACACAAGTGTCAGAGGTGCTCCAGCTTTTCATGCAGATCCCTCCGTGTCTTGAGGGACAGAAATTCACCTCCAACAGAATGCCACTGCCTATACACCAATCTGATATCCCCCTAAGGGTGGGAAATTGGATCTCCTTTGACATTACTGTTCTTGGCTGCAGAGTGATCCAGAGCCAGGTCAGCTGCTGCTGCCACTGGGGGACAATGCACAGGATACACCCAGCTGCTGCTCCAAGCCATACAGGGTCATAACACCTGTTTGGTTGGCAGCCCCTTCTGATCCAACAAAGAGTAGCCTCCAGCCCAGCTCAGAGGAGAAAGCACATCTGAGCTGGGTATGACAACTCCCGGCCATTTTAAAAAGCCATGACTTGCTGATAGTGGTTCAATGCACTATAAATGCTCTTTTATCAAAGTACTATATTTAATTCCGCACTGAATAATGGTTTTGACAAAGTCTGCACTTAAATATTAATTATAATGCTTGTAGTCATTCAGGACTATTTTTCTACTGCAGAAGTACATTACTTTCTCTTCTACCGCACCACAATCAACGGTACTGTAATCTTTATGTGGAAAAGAGTATAGAAGGGGGAATTTCTCTGCTAGGCTTCGCTCTGTACAACAGCAGCCATCCCCAGAGTGGCCTGAGGCATCTGCCATGATGGCAGCCCAGCACAGGAGCCACTCTCAGCATCAGCTGCTGCTGCAGTGTGAGTAGGTAGCCAACCACATTTATTAGAAACAAGGGCATGGGTTGTAACTTTTAAGTTTTGGCTGCGTCTTTGTTTTTGCACTGACCCTAACAGTTTGTCCCAGTTAGAAATGAGAGAGCTTCAGCTTTCGAAATGGTGGCTACATATTGAAAAAAAGATCTTTTCCTTGGGCTTCTCTTGGGAGGCCCTACAAATGCTCACCGCTCCGGAGATTTACCATCGCTTAAAGTCTAGATTATTTGATCAAGAGTACCAATTTCTCCTGAGCAAAGCACAAAGCTCTTGCTCTCCAATAGTCTTTGGGATTATCCCTCAGACACCTACCCCTGCTATATATCTGCAACAACGTAGCAACAACAATAGCAGATGGGTCACATGACCAGAGCAAAGAGGTGTAACTCTTTTCCGTCAGCACATCTTCAAGGCTTAGATTCTCTGGTATTCCACAAGATGAGCTGTCGCTGTCAATTCTGGTCCTGATACAACTGTAACACTTTCTCATATTCTTGCTCCATTGTTCAAAGGAAGTACAAACAAACATCAGAACCAATTTGAGAACTGTGTTACCAACAGGATTTTATGCTCCTCCTCTGATAAAACAAAAATGGCTAAGCTTCTAAATATGGCTCTTAGTGTGGAAATATCTAGAAGCTGTTGCTTTATGTTTTGTTTTGCTTTCGGTGTACTGCAAGTTGAGCAATAATGATCTTTTTATTGTATTTGAAATTCTTGGCACTGGTTTTATGCCTAATAAAGGTTTTTGGATTTGGATTTAGGTAGCCAACCATAACTCTATGTGACAGTCATCACCATTTTCAAAGAGCATCATCTGTGCATGTGCAGACAATGCATTTTAAAAAATTGGGGAGATTTTAATTCCTTCCCCCTTTTTTAAATTTCAGATTTTTCTGCAGACATAGGGAGTTCCACTCAGTTTGCAGTGAGCAGGTGAGTGTGCCCCCTATCTGTTGATTTAAGTATATGATGACAGGGGGCATACTTGTCAGGAGTGGCACCTGCCCCCTCCCCACCTCAGACAAGGAGGCGTCACAATTAGATGTATGGCATGGAAGTGGAGAAACTGGAGTCATCACTGAAGCTGACTGGTGGCCAATTTTTATCAGACAAAAGGAAGAGTTTCTTCACAAAATAAATAGTTAATTTATAGTACTCACTGACACAAGATGTGGTCATGGCCACCAACTTGGAAGGCTTGAAAAGGAGTGTTATGGAATTTCAGAGAGCCTTCATCTCCCATCAGCCCTGGCTCTGGAGAGGTTGGTTTTTCTCTTTCCAGAGAGGAGGATGAGGGAAGAGAGAGAAAGTTGGTGGGTCCAAGTCAGACAGGAGCAGGTTGGAAGTAAGGAACAGGCCAAGGAGAAGAAACAGGCTGGAGAAAAGCTGGAAAGGGGGGAACAAAGGACTGGAGCAGAGAACCTCGTGGATTCCTGAGGCAAGGCTGAAGCTCCAGGTAGAGACTTCTTTGTTGGCAGTATCAGGCAACGCCTGGAACCAGTGAACTCTTATTATTTCACTGGCAAACACTTAAAGGCCTTGTTGGGGACTTACTATTTCTACCACATGCCCCTCTTTTTGTGTTTCTGCATTAAAGTTTCTGTCTGTACAGTTAATTGTGAGAGCAGTTGCTGGAGTCCACTGGGATTCCCAACTCCTGCTTTTTTTTGGGTTGTTGATTGCTGGCTGTTGGCTGTTAAGTTCATGTGGGGTTTCTCTCTCTCTCTCTTCAGTATTCCATTCAGCCTTCCAGTTATTTAACTGAACAGGGAGAAGGGAGGGTGAAATCTTTTCGTGTCCTTCACATGCACTGGAAAGCCAGATGGAGTGTATTGCATTGTTTGGTAGGTATATAGCCGTGGTGGCGAACCTTTGGCACTCCAGATGTTCGTGGACTACAATTCCCACCAGCCCCTGCCAGCATGGTCAATTGGCCATGCTGGCAGGGGCTGATGGGAATTGTAGTCCATAACATCTGCAGTGCCAAAGGTTCGCCACCACTGATATATAGTGAATCAACCTGCTGAACAGCCATGAATTATTGATGGATAGATGAACACATGAACTGTCTCATGAAAAATTGGCTGCTTGTTTGCCATTTCCAAACAGGATTAGTGTTTGAGTATCCCTATACCACTCTCAGCTTTACTTGTGTGGAATTCTTACTGTAATTGACCCCAACATTTTCAATAGTTCTGCAATGCTTTCCCTCTTCACAGTTCTCTTTAAAATGCTACCAGCTTTTACATATAAGAGTTGAAGTATTCAAATTACAAGCCCATTCATAAAAATATTCTGCAATGCATATGTCTTTAATTTATGCCATGGTTGTAATTAAATTATAAAAGCTAAAAGGTTCTCAGGATTGCCACATCACTTCTCTTCATTTCAGCAACAGATGTACACTATCCAATTTGTGTCAGCACTTGGTTTTAATAGGAATCATCAAACAAAAAGTAGAGAAACTGTTTTCAGTACAGTTAACCAAACTGCTGAATAGAACATAAGTGAAGAGTGCTCTTCCATGAGTCTTAATGCTCTACCTGCCACAAAGCAGTACAAGATTTGCTGTGGTTCCAGTCATTGCATGGCATTTACAAACTATAATTCCAATGAGCTGTAACCTGTTTTTAGAGATGATTTATCAAATGGTTTTTGGTGCTATGGCTCTGAGTTGTTTTTCTAACTGAATAGCTGAAATTCCTAAACTATACTCTTATTTTCTGCCCTTATAATGCATAGAAGTCAGTTATAAGGTATATTTCATGTGTGCCTAGTAAAAGAGAGGTTGTTACTGTATATCAGGCACATAAAGTCCAAATAATTCAGATGTTTATGAAAGAGCTAGAATATATGGGTGCATTGAGCATTCAGGGATCACACTAATTATTTCTAAACAATAGTCAGGACTGAAAAGCTGAAAAATAGCTGAACATGAGGCTAATGCTATTTAGTCTCGAGTTCTACCATGAATAGAGCTGTTGTTCCTTTAAAAAGTCAATGAGCAGGTCAATATTTGTGTCAGTAATAGCAATATTTTGTGGAATGTGTTCTGTTCCTAGATTAATAGGTATGGCAAGAACTTTTAGCAGGCTGAACCTTTCCTTCTAAAGGTCTGGTTCTTCAGCAGGAGCCACCTCCTTACAGCAATATGATCATGTTCCTAATAATATTGTTCTATAAGAGTTATGATTATACTGGTTTAGCGCAATTTCTTACATATGAGAGATATATGAAGTTGCAAAAGGAGGTGGCAACTTCCATCTTATCACTTCTCTTAGACTCCTGTAATGGATTGTCCCAGAAAACCTATCCAGATCATGTTCCATGTTAAAGCTTCCTCTGGAGACAGCCATGGCTATATTCTCTGCCAACCCCACAGCTCCTACAAAGGTCCCAATTCCCAGCCATACAGGCCTTCTATAGATCTAAAATGTATTTGAAAGGTGGCTGTCACACCCTTAGTGTGCCATGTCACTTTTGGCCCAACCATATTTACTTCCGACTGGATCAATCAAGCCATGAAGTCACTGTCCAACTATTGTCTCCCATGTTTTACTTCTAAAAAATTATACCCAGGACAAAGAATGCTACAGTGAAACAGCTTTATAGGAAACAGTTTTATAGGAATTGGTTCTTCTTTCTTGCATATGTTAAAGGTATGAGGCAACCATTACCTAGCCAGTGCACAAAATGAAACCAAAACACTATACTAAGCATACAGCTTCTAACGTGCGTAAGAAAGCCTTATGCTTCCAATCTGCCTGTAAATAGTTCGCATGAGCAGAATATTACTAACCTACTTATATCCATGCAAAAAATATCTCATCATTCTGACAACAACCTAAAAAAGTGGGATAGATTGAAATCTGTGTCTGTGACTAGATGACACTAGGGATTTGAACATAGGTCACCATAGTGCTCTCTTATGAATCTCTCTTACACTGCTAGTTCTTTTGTCTCTAATACTGGCCTAGAAACTGTATGTTCCAACATTAAGCCAAGATTAGAGATTTGGGGAAAGAGGGGTTATTTCCACATTTCCCTACTATGGGGCACAAGCATGTTTGCCGTTTCAGTGATGTAACAATTACTTCGGCTTATACAGTCAATGGAATGTTAACAGCCCAAAGGGTTAATTTAGAACTCTATGGGATTGACTGTGAAAGCTGCATAGTATTATAAAGCCCAAGGATAGGGAATTCTGGGGAAAAAAAGAACAAGTTCATTTGTGAGAACCAGAGTGAACAGTAGCTCTGAGGTAGCTCTGTTCTCTGGAAGCAGAGGGCCAGTTCTGAGTGGGCTGTGCTTCTCTGAAATTAAATCCTATGAAAGGCAGCATTCAGTAAAGGAATCTGAACCAGAGTTCCTGGAGTTAAATATTACACAGTAACAATGATTAATCACACTGGTGGCATGTTTTTTTTTTTCTGAGAACACCACTCAGATATGAAAAAGTGAAGCTTCTCAGAGAAGAGGAGTTATATAGAGACAACTGGAACTTCCTCAATGAGAGCAGTCATCCTTCTGTGATAAATACCATGTGAGAAAGACACTATAAGGGAGAGTTTTTCTTATTGTTAATGTCCAAAGAACTGAGTGTGTGTAGCACTTGTGTAGGGTAAAAAGTAAGATTTGCCTAGAAAAATGAAAACAATGGACATCCTTCACCTTCTAGGTCAGTGTGAGGGTTGAGGAAAAGTGTTTTTACTACCATTACTATACCATTTCTTATCTCCCTCAGTCCCTGAAGGAAAAAGGGAAAAATCAGACAAGACAGGTCAGTGAGTGGTTTCCCTGCCTGAAGAGGTGAAGGTGGTGTCAGTTGCAACATCCAAGGGTTAAAACTCCCTTCTCAAAATAGAAACAATGCCTGTAGCTCAAGAAAGATTGTCCACTAAATTCCCAAAGGCCATATTGGAGGTTGCTGGCTTTCTAAGTTTTGGTTTCTGCAAAGACATGGCAGGCACTTGGAAGCTCCATCCGTAGTAGAGAATGCGCACCATTCTCCCCTGATGCCTCCCCACGGAGGAAGACCTTCTGGGGGAAACTACCAATGGCAACTGCAGAGACTGGGCCTGGTCAATTCATAACTGGTTCTAGTCTTCCAGCCATTATTCTAATCAACTTGAGAGACAGAGAGGTAGGGAATATAGTGTGCTAGATGCTTTTCTTCAGAACTTTAGCTCATATTTTTCTATTATTTAAATTCAATATTCAGAAAAAGGTTAGCATTTGGATAAGAGCATGGTGCCATAAGATCACAATTAGTTCAAATTTTAAAGCACTGAAAATGTTAAAATTGTGTTTTAAAGGTTTACAAGCATGTATATTCATATAAATATGCAGGCAAAAGTGATATGATCCATGATCAATTTGAGAAGTCTACCTATAGTCTTTTCTCAAATGATATTGCAGGTAATCAGCCTAAGGTGATATATGGAGGAGTAGGGAGTAAATCTGTTGCCAAATATGAAAAGAAAAGATTAACCAGTGTTTTAATGACTGAACTGGAAAATGTTAGCCTTGGTCCCACATAATTACCAAACCACAACTCCTTATGTACTCTCATGTCCCAGTTATACTTATCAGACTGCCTTCTCCTAATGGTACCCTCACCTAGAATGGTCTGTTTGGCAACAGACATGGGCTTTCTCTATGGTAGGTCCAGTCCTCTATGGAATAAAGTGGATGAAGAGGACACCATCACTTACTGCATTTAGGAAGGTGTATAAGATTGCTTTATTCCAAATGACATTTAATTGAAAGAAAACTGAGCAGATTTTGCTGCATTTTTAACTGTGTACTTTTAACTCTTTGGTTTGCATACTTATGATGCTCCAAATACTGCCCCACAATAGGGACTTATGATTGGGCTTTGGATTTGTCTTTCTCTTTGTTTTGTTTTATTTTTTTGTGCAGACCAGTGGAAACTTTTTAAAAAGTTATGAGTGTATTACAAGACCAGCATGCTGCACATTCAACACTCTCCATCTGCTGTAGTGTTACTGGAGAATTTCCAAAATAAATATAAAGATAATAAGCATCTAGGTCACAGATGGTCATAAAATTTCAGTATCTGCCAAAGTTAGTCAGAAACTGAACTTCCGTATGAGAGTCATTGCTGTGTAATCCCAGTAAGTCAAATGCTAACGTTTATTAAATATCAGAGGGCTGTGAGAGGAATACGTGCATGAGACAAAAATGTCCCTGTTGGCAGTATTTTTAAATGTACAGTTTGATAAAAATTTTATGATCTAGAGCTGTAATACAATGTAGCCATGCACAGTCCACTGAAACTGCTATATCAAGAGTTAAGTTACCTGCATGAACATGATTCTATCGTTAATGAACTGTATCAGTTCAGCTTGACTGTTGAATTTTACTACTTCCCTTAATACTGTGACAGCTGTTCATTAGTGTGCAATGCAGTGGAAGGTGTTTGCGGGGGAATGAAAGCTCCAGTAGTACCCTCAGATTTTTACAGAGTATCACATACTCAAACACAAGGATACCTGAAATTCCACTCAGCTATACCATTTTTCATATCAAATGGGATAAAAGGCCAATTGTATCATTCTGATTAATCTGCTACAGAAAAACCAAAGATTTCAATGTTTTTTAATCATTGGCCCTTTCTGCATAGCACAAATACAACAGTCTTGCAGATGTTTTTAAAAGAACCATTTTGGCTTTATAATGTATAAAATACATTATTCATGTATTTTATACAGTCTACATAGCATGGACTAGTTCTCACTCATGCCTGCCATTTTCTCCTTGTGATTCTGTTTAGCCCATCATTTGCTGAAGTTTGCAATAGAAGTTTCCTCTGCTTGCAACTCATATACCCACAATTTCACTGTATAAAGTACATGAATAAAGTTAGTTTGAATTGGTGATCCCACACATTTTTTTTCCTTTTTTTGTTTTGAAGCCGGTGTCTTCAAAGCTATGATAACACAATATGAAAATTGTATTGTCGAAGGCTTTCACGGCTGGAATCACTGGGGTGCTGTGTGGTTTCCGGGCTGTATGGCCATGTTCTAGAAGCATTCTCTTCTGATGTTTCACCTGCATCTGTGCCTGGCATCTTCAGAAGATCTGATGAGATCCTCTGAAGATGCCAGCCACAGATGCAGGCGAAACGTCAGGAGAGAATGCTGCTAGAACATGGCCATACAGCCTGGAAACCACACAGCACCCCAATATGAAAATTGGCAATATGCACCCCTCCCTCAAAAAAAGATGAAAAATGGCATGTGCGGGATCACCAGTCCAAAGTAACATTATTCATGTATTTTATACAGTGAAATTGTGCTCAAAAACTCCGTCACAAATCTTATGCAAATAGTGGGTGGGGTAGAGAATCACAAGCGAGAAATAATGGGCATAAGCTGTGGCAAAAATGAAAGTAAGAGCTGTTAGAAGTAGGGTGGGAAAAATAAGACATTTCCTGCTTTCTGCACATCAAACAGGAAACATCTTGACCCCATCTTGGAGGGAAAAGATCACTAATTAAATGTTTTTTTAAAAAAGATTGAGCAGAAATAAAACATCCTAAAGACATCTTGGGGGAAAAGCTGTGCAGAGTTCTTTCCCAGATGTCTCCTTTAATGTTCTCAAGATGCTTTATTTGCGCTGTGCAGAAAGAGCCTGTGCAGAAATGCAAAATATGCTGGAACTAAAAGCCATTTGGAAAAAAATGATGCTTCTGTTTGCTTATGAGTAACTATTATTTGTGGAGGATGAGTCCATATCTCAAATACAACCATCAATAGAGATGAGATCTTTAATGGCATATCAGTTATACAATGGAAGTTAAATTTAAACATCTGTTTAGATGTACAGCATATAAAAACTAAAATATTAAACCATAGAATTAAAACATTTGAGAACATACAGTAATGACAGTGCATAGAAATCTGACAGCTTGTTCAAGAGTGGCAGTTGAATTGCTGTCTAATAGGAACAGAGTTTTGGCAACATCTGCAGTGTTGACTAATCCAGCCATGAGAGGACTGGAAAATTTTTCCCGCTCGGCTTCATATAGGACAGTGGTTCTCAACCTGTGGGTCGTGACCCCTTTGGGGGTCGAATGATCCTTTCACAGGGGTCGCCTAAGATTCTCTGCATCATTGTTCTCCATCTGTAAGATGGATAAATGTTAGGGTTGGGGGTCACCACAACACAAGGAACTGTATTAAAGGGTCGCAGCATTAGGTAGGTTGAGAACCACTGATATAGGGGACAGTGATGGAGAACACGGTGAACAGTTTCCTTGAGGCCAAGATTACAGTTGCAAGTTCTATCAGTAGATGAAATATGACACTCTCTATTATATCATCTGATAGAGGGGAGAACATTGCATCTGGCCAGGGTAACAGGACGTCTCAGGTTGGGATCATGTAGGAGATGTAAATAGTTAGCTTGAATGGAGAAACGAGGCAAATGTTCAGATAGATTGGAGAACATATTTGCCTGTGTCATCCATTTTTGAGATTCCTGTTCAAGGAGTTTTTGCGGCATATCTCATTGGCAGTTATGAGGAATACATCATCCAGTGACAGCACTAGATCTTGCAATTTAGTATTTATATGAGACCACTGTTAAATATAGGTAGGTGAGCACGTTGGAGGTAAAACTGGGCTAACCATTGGAGAAGCATATACGTAGCCAGAACCTGAAAGTGTGCCATCAGGCTTTAGTTTCCATCAAATGCTGGCCGGCTTCCAAACATAGTAAAGCCAATCTGCTCAAGACCAATGATTTTATTTGTTGAGATCCAGGAAGTCAGTTTCTCTAGCAGATGTTTTATATAGAGTTTGCCTGAGATGTCTAACAATCTTCAATGTTCATTAAAAGGATTTGTTGAATGTTCCACTAAAATCAGTGGGAAAAGACTTAGGCCCCTTCCGCACAGGCAAAATAATGTGTTTTCAAACCACTTTCACAACTGTTTGCAAGTGGGTTTTGCTATTCCACACAGCTTCAAAGAGCACTGAAAGCAGTTTGAAAGTGCATTATTCTGCATGTGCGGAATGAGCCCTAGACTCCACTCCCATGCAGAATTCCAATAAGCTTTGGACTAGACTTGAATTTACCCTGATTTACTTAGGTCTACTTGGAATTGTGCCCCATGATTTTACCTGAGGCAGATACTTCTACAAGCCTCCTGTCATAACTTCCATTTCCCCCAAAGTACCTTGATGAGATGAGAAAAGGCAGTAATAGAAAGGACTAGTGATAGCAGAGACTTGAAGTTTAAGGCCTGGATGGTTCCATGCGTAACCACAGATGCAGTTCATAATGCTTCATACATCAATAGAAAATAGATTGACAGCAACCAAGCATGATATAAATATAACCTTTTTCATCAGGTGGCCCCAAATCAACTCGTTCCAAGGAACCCATGAAACACATAATCACTCGTTCCAAGGAACCCATGAAACACATAATCATAAAGCTTGGCCAGAAGACAGCCTAGATATGGCTATGAAAGTAGGTCCTTTCACCCATATTTTCACCCATAGAAAAGTAATGTCTTTATATCCATGCTTATTCAGACATCTTCCCCTGGTGTCTATGTATGCGTGTGTTTGTTTTTAAGAGAGCAAAAATGAAAATTATTACCAAAACACCCCAGAAAAATACAAGTAGACCCCACTACATTCCCACTGTACTGCATAGAGTCCCGAGGTAAGTGTTCCATGCATAGTGTGCCATGGTATTATATATACAGATGTTTTAGAAAGTGTGTCTGTCGCTGTATGTGAAGATGCCAAAATTTAATAGGATTTACTACTTGCGTTTGGTTGGAATGGAATCCACATGTGTATTTGCCTTTTTTAAAAAAATAATTGTAGACTATCCGAATTATTTGTTTATTATATCTGGAACGAGGCTGTGCAATAGCTGTGGGAGACTGCAAATAAAAGGCTATTATTCCAGAGTCCAAGTGATGTACTGCAACTATTATGCCAGGCTTATTAGGCAGCCTGCTTAATGAAATGCAAGAACAAGAAGGATAATTACAGACATCCAATGCTGCCAATGCAACTTACAGAAAGTGAATTATTTACCATAATATATATATATATATTAGGCTGAGTAGAATTCAATACAACTTTTAATGAAGATAGCAGAGACAAAATGCTGCTATCATAAGTTAGGCTACAGCTCACATTTGAGAGTGTTTTATAAAGTACAAATGAGGACTGCTAAGCCAAGCATGGCTTCCTGCCCTCCTCTATTGCTGACCATTGACCCAGAATGACACCAGAATGGTTCCCAGTCTCCACTACTACCACTGCTGGGCCACAAGCAGCCCCTGGGCTCCACTGCCACCAGATCCAGAACAGACCTCAGACCCTGTCAACAATGACACAGAAGACAGGGTCCATTCTCTGTGCTTGCACAGACAATGCTATTTTATTTTGGGAGGATCAATCCCCTCGATGCATTTTAACTGTTTTCAGATTTTTCTGTGAACTGGGGATTCACTCAAGTTTGCAGAACCATCTGTTTTCTTTCTCTATGGCCCTGACTTAGATATCTGCAGATGGGGGCCACGCTTCACTATATGAATATAAAATGGGAAGATGTCAAGTCTGACCAAGGTCTATGCCTCATTCAGTATGATGTAATTCTCTGTATAATTCACTTGCAGGTGGTTACCGCAAACTGCATCTTACCCTAAGAATAGGTAAAACAAGAGAAACTCAACCATTGAGGTGTGAGGTATGTTTCATTATAATGAATATTGTTAAAATAATTGTTGACATACTAAACTGTTGGATGTAGATACAACTTATCCTAATGAAGCAAATCAGAATTACAATGAGCTAGCATTCTTACTAGACCATAATGCTTAAGAATAAAGATGGTGACAATGCATACTTTCATTGCAGACCTATGTGTGCCCGTGGAAAACTAGCAAATCAAGAAAAAATAATGTAATCCAAGAGCACGCCAAAAGAACACGCCAAATTTGTGCCTTTCCCCTCTGGAATGCAAGAGGCAAAGGTTGTGGCTCAAGGACATATTTTTGGACCAAAAGGTCCAAGATTTAATCATTATTTACTTTTATGAAAATCTCGAATCAGGATTGGGGGGAAAGCCCCTCTACTAACTGAGATATTTGTCAGCCACTAATGATGGTCTCTCATCTCACATGCAGGCAGACAGTGACAAACCCCCTCTGAAACTATCTTGCCTTGAAATCCCTACAGGGTCACCATAAGTCAGCTGTGACTTGAAGGCACTTTCTACCACTGCCACTACTGACTTGAGGTCTTGAAGGTTGTTGTGCTTTCCACTTTTGATGGAGTTCAGCTAACTGTTGTTGACTCAGTTAAGCAGGGACAAAGGGAGAGGAAATTGTGCCCGGGGCATGCCCCCCCATGCCCTGCCCCTGGGGTCTGGGAGGCAATTTTCTGCCCCATGTGACACCAGTGGCACGCACCTGGGGTGCAGCACCCCTCCCCCGTTGTAACTTTTCCACTGCAATTAAGAGCTTTTTGGTTATACTGGACCCAGCAGTACAGCTTTAGAATTAAGTTTAAAAAGCAGCAAAAAAAAAACCCACCTTCTTCTAGTTTAATTTAGTCCAGAAGGTGGCTCCTACCTTGATTTGGCCCATTGACCACGATAACATCAAGACTAGACTACCAAAATGTTGTCTACATAGGTCTCCTCTGAAAGTCAACTCAGAGAACCCAGCCAGTGCAGAATGCTGCATCTCAGTTACAATCAGGAGCTAAGCCGATCATGAATATTACACTCACCCACAGAGGTGGGATCCAACCAGTTCCCACCACTTCTCTAGAAGTGGTTACTAATTTTTTCTGAGTGCCAAGAAGGGATTACTAAAGCAACCTCCCTGCCCAGTAGGGACTGGAGGTGCGTGTGTGCTGCGGCACCATTGTTTGAATCCCACCAACCTATTATTAAAATTTTTGGATCCCACCACTGGCCACATCTATTACGCTCACCCACATCTTCAGGGTCATATCATAGTTAGATGTGCCACAGAGGCCTGTTTTACATGGGCCAATAAACATAGGTATAGGATGGTTAAAAAACTTTTGGGGGGGAACTTTGCACGGATCCCATCCCTAAAATGAGTCTGCCCTGTGTTATTTTCCCCAAACTGTTTTTTTTTTAGAATCACGCTATTAGCAAATTTTTCAAAAATCCCAGGTTGCAGCCACTCATGAGCAAATGGCCGGGCAAGAGGCACTTTATTCCCCTCCGTTTTCCTTTTTAAAAATTTCACAGCTTACATTTGTGTAGCAATGCAGGTGCAGATGTTCATATCGTGAAACATCAGCATGGCTGTGGGGGCTTATTTGTGCTTGCCTGCTTAGCTACATATTGTAAGTAAATTAAATTAGTAAATTAAATTAAAGTACAGTAAAGTAAATTAAAGTGAATTAAAGTAAATTAAAAAAGAGATGCGTCTCAGTACGAAGGTGCGACAGCAACCTGGATTGTTTCTGTGGGCTCCAATCACTGCCTACACAGATGCACGTGAATGCAAAAACAGGAAAACAGGTTACTTTATCCTGACTACAACCCATTGTACATTTGCTGTATGGAAGGGGCCAGAGAGAGACACTGTGACATGCCAGCCAGATGTGGGCAAAATGTTAGGAGCAGCCACAGCCACACAGCTCTGAAAACCCACAATAGCCAATTTTTCATGCTTGTTTGTGCCTTAATCATAACCAAACATTTCTATAAAGCTTTACATGAACTGGAATTAACCATGGAATCCTTAACTAATAAACTGCAATACTTTCCACAAAATCAGAGTAATATAAGTCAGAAAACAAGGAAGACATTCTACAAGCACAATCATTTAAGCCTTATTTGCTCTGTGCTGGTAGACAAACGTTTTCCCACTGATGGAGGCCTCCACATACCCCAACATGATCATTCTTAATACAATACTCATTCAGTGAATGACTTCAAACATTTAAGGAGTCCATGGGCCATTTCCTTCTCTTTGGACCTGTATTGGAGATTAATGTTCATTTAATGCTGCATTTTTCACACTAGTGTGTCTGACCTATCTTCCTATTTACTGTATTTCAACAGAGAAACAAGCATAAAAGGATAGAGGTGTTTGCTTTCTTATACTTTGTTCAAAAAGTCCTTCATTGAATGATAGTCAATGAGGCTGGTCTTTGTTAAAGAGAAATACAGCTGTTTAAAATATGTCATTTACTGCCCTTTAACTTACAGTGTTTGGAAAAATGTAATGAGAGAGAAAAGATCTGGATTCCCACTATTGTTTCATGTAGTACAGCGGCTTCTGAATTACATTATGGGGAACCTTGGGATTCCTTGGAAGCCTATTGTGCTTGTATCTTCTTCAGTATAATCTCCTGGCCCCAGAAGGTGCGTGGCAGCCCAAGCTCCGACTCTTCTTCAACAGGAGTTGGGTGCCCAGGGCTGTGACAAGTCAGGTGGAAAAGCCAAACAACAACAACAACAACAACAACAACAACAACAACAACAACAACAACAACAACAACAACAACAACAATAAAAGAGGCTTCACTCAATAGTGGAAAACAACAATAGGAGGAGATAGACAAATTTCCCCCCGGGATGGACTGCCAAAGTTATAACATTATAGCCAAGAAGGTCCTTTTTCAAGTTGCCACCTGTCTAGCCTCAGATGGTGAGGACACCTAAGGCAGGGCCTCTGAAGATGACTAGAGTGGTCAGATAGATTCATATGGGACTAGGTGATGCTTTAGGTGCTAGTACCAACCAATATATGGCTTTAAACATCAATATTAACATTGTGAATTGGGTCCCAAAGCAAATAAGGAGCCACTGAAGATGGATCAATACTAGAGTGGTATGGTCCTTCTGTCCCTTTCCAGTCAGCATTCTGATCAAAGCCTTGAATGATGTCAAATCCTCTACAGTTTCCCAAGGCATCACCCTCAAAATCTCATAGTGTTTGCTGAGGCAGCACTGGCAATCCTAGGTTTTCAATCATCACTCAATTTTTCTGCTCAAAGCCAGCTCTTCCACATTGTTTGTAACATATAAATTGAAAAAAAAATATGGCATTTAAAATACCAGCTTGCTATCATATGCACTTCAACTGTAAGATATATTTTGAGCAAATTATAGGACAATGTTTTTTTTACTATAACTTCAATCAAAATAGTTATCACCAATTTGGCTTTTAAGTTAGTGTCAGGTAGGGCTGTAGCATAAATTTATATAGCATACATCACCAGAAATGAACCCTCAACAATGTATGGTTGCATAAGTACACTGGTCTCACAAACTGATCCTTTGTATGATGATTAGGATAGTATCAATATTCTTCTGTTTTTATCTATAAACAGTTGGAGAGTATGTATTCATACTTACACAGAGCTCCAAAGAGGAAGAATTTGGAAAGTGGAAGAATAGTTGGAAGAATTTTAATGTAAAAAAGATGCCCACAGATGAGTCAAAATTGTCCTCTCATGAGTTGTTAATGGTCCAAACATTGCCAAAGTTAATAAGCATACAGGCAAATGTTATTCTTCATGAGGTATTCTATTATGCCTTCAGAGAGTAGAGGCAAAAGAAAGAGGAAAAAGAAAGAAAATATAATATTTCTTTGTCTGTTCCCAACCTTTTTTGTTAGTCATTAAAATAGGGGGGGAGGCATTCACAGCCCTTAAGCCAGGAATAATTTACCTCAGTCCACATTCAAATAAATAACAAGCATGGGATTGGCCATAATGAATCCATCCATCCAGTGGGAAGGCCAGATGAAGGAGCTATTTAACTAAGCCTCTACCCATAAAGGCTGACATTGGGAATAGCTGATTCTAGGCAAGTCCATAAAAGATCTGAAGGACAGTGTATATCATGTAGTCTTATCAGTCTTTATGGAGTTCAGGGGCTACTTTTTCCAGCAAAGCAATGGAACTAATGTCACTAGGTTGGTTACAAGGCACATTCTATCAGAAGCAGGTTTGCAGGCCTGATAGTATGGTATCTATTCCTTTTCCATTGACACAGCTTTTACAGGAGATGGAAACTGAGTGCCTTCATGAGCTGTATCAGATTTACTTTGTACGTGCAGGCATATCTTGGAGCCCTGTCAGAGTTCTGGTACTGGGCACTCACCATATTTTGGGCAAGCAGAGGGGCCACCTCCAATGAAAGAGGGATGCAGTTGTACCTTTGCTCCCTAGTAGGGAGGGATTGTTGAACCACCTCCTGTTTTCTTTCCACCAGTTCTAAGAAATGACAGTTGTTCTGAACTCCTAGTACAGCATCTGGGCAAGACCAACTTAGTGCACCAAGGATTTATGCTGAGATGCAAGATTACTGGGGTTTTGAGGAAGGTTAAGGAATGGTGCCCTAATATTGTTCCATTTGCACAAAGTTTTCTACAAAGATAATTTTGGAGGATTCACCCAAAGGAGAGAGCATAGCATAAAGTTAATTACGCTATTATTCAGCCAGTGGGGAAGTTAAGATCCTGTACCAGACTATTAGGTCCAATATGCTTCACTTGTACAGGGACAATGGGACCCATCTCTCCCCTAATGGATGAAATGCTTATTTGACTGATCTGTATCAAGGACTGTTTGATGTTATAGTCGGCAGGTAGGGAAAGGGGTATTAAGCTAGGCTTACCCCCTTGTTTGACAGGGATAGGATAAGATTTCTCGTGGTCAGTAGAGATAAGTGGTGAGCATGGGGTAGAAAATGTTGACAGAGAGAAATTTGTCTCTCTTTCTCACAATACTAAAACCAGGAGGCATACATTGAAAATGCTGGGGTGAAGAATTAGGACTAATAAAAGGAAACATTTATTCATGCAACGCATGATTGGTGTTTGGAATATGTTGCCACAGGAGGTGGTGATGGCCACTAACCTGGATAGCTTTAAAAGGGGGCTTGGATAGATTTATGGAGGCTACCAATCTTGGCTACCAATCTTGAACCTCATTGATCTGAGATTGCAAATGCCTGGGCAGACCAGGTGCTTGGGAGCAACAGCAACAGAAGGCCATTGCTTTCATATCCTGCATGTGAGCTTCCAAAGGCACCTGGTGGGCCACTGAGAGTAGCAGAGTGCTGGACTAAATGGACTCTGGTCTGATCCAGCAGGCTTGTTCTTATGTTCTTAGCATCCTGAGTCATCAGACATGAAAAAAGGCATGTTCTGAATAGACTGTCACTGACTTTATAGTGTGATGGTGCTTAGAAAGGAGTGCTTTTGATGCTAAACAACCTCTCGGCATATTATGTGCAAGTAAGGATAAACAAGGCTGGAGGAGACTGCTAGCTGAATTTGGACCCAGGGTGGATTTGCCAAAACAGAGGCAGCCAAGGCCTCCCTCTAACCATTCCATGGAGTTATATATTCCATGGAGTCCAAAAATGCTGCATGGAACTAAGCCAACTTGGAGAGCTCCCCTTGCTGGACAGCCCATTGGCTACACGGCACCAATAAAGTGGCTGTGCAGCCAGGCACACACCGCTTACAAAGAATGTTGCAGCCCAACTATTTGAATATAATCATATTTAAATGTAGATCAGCCAGTTTAAATAAATTAGTTACATCCATGCTATGGATTCTTATCTTAATTCGGGGTACTGAGGCAAATCAATCTCTACAGTATCCCAGTGACTCAGTTCTGAAAGGTGAAAACAAAATCCTTAAATGTCAATGCCACTGTAATTTTAATCTATGACAATGGATTTGATCCTTCATGTTCATGAAACATGTTCATTAACTTCAGTAGCTACCAGTGAGGCAAAGCAGTCTTCTATGTCTTCAGATACAGACATCCTTGGATTTGTTTGTGATGTGCCAGACATACAAAACTTTAAAAACAAAAACTGGTTGAAGATAACAGCTTTATTTGAAAGATGTTTCATGTGCAACTTTGTACTGTCGCACAGCCTATACAATCTATCACAGTACTATCACAACTAGTCAGTCTTTAACACCACAGATATATCAAGTTTGGATATTGTTCTGTTGTGATGCCAATCACTCCAGATAAATTGTTCTTTTTGACCATACCAAGTGCTGGATTAACAGTTGGAAAAAAATGATTTATTTCCATTCTAAAATGTTCAATCTCCCAGTCTGGAAAAAAAAATCAGTTTTGTTATGTCAATGGCCTACTGGCATAGTATAAATATATTTATGTGCTTTTGTAATTATATTTATAGGATACCTGAGGGACTCTGGCTCTGCAAATAAATCTTGCTATTTTCTACACTGCGCAAATAAACATTCTGTAGTGCAAATAAATCATTTGTCCCACCATAGAATCCTTATCAACTTCCTTCCAATCCCAAAGGAAATTACATTATTGGAACCAAAGGTTACTTTTCTTGTATTGGTTGTCAATATTCTTGTTTGTGGTGAAAAAAAAAATCCTATTCAGTTTCCTTGGTACAAAAGGCTTGCAAAACAATTACAAGGGCAATAATAGAACATTTGACTATATTTCTAATGTAAACTATATATTTGAATTCTTCATGTGTCTTAGTTTTATTGTATGAAAGGTAATGCCTGAGTACTGCATAACTACAAAGAGCTTATTACTATTGAGCACTAGCTTATGGTTATGAGGGAGCCTGACCACATGGGAGAACTTCAGTTTTGTGCAGCAAAATCTATCTCCCCCCCCCTTTTCTCTCAAGAACTGTCTGAAGTATAAAATGCCATCCAGTTGCACAGAATATATTTGCTGGTTGTCTGTGAATCAACTGTCCTACAGTCATACTTCTTTCCATTTGCCACAGAGCATTCGCATTAATGAAATTTTGAACACTGGATTCTGGGAATAATCCAGTGCTGCTAAATCATTGCACTAATGCCAAAAGAATATTCATATCCATTTCCCCTAACACATGCATTTTCATATGCAGCTGTAGAATAAGTACAGAACACACAGATTCATGGGGCTATGAATACTTTTGGCCTGCACAACAAGTGTTTCTCTATGCCAGATAAAAAACTCTGCCTACACCTGTTATTTCCATTGGCATTACATATGATCCAACCTCTTGTATGGAATTCCACAGCCCCAAAATACAGATTTTGGGGGGGCTGTAGTTTCAGATAATAGTTTTAGTTCAAAGATCAAGATACTCTGAATGTGAAGCATATATATTGATCAGGACTAAATTTATGAAAATCAGTAGATCAACTTTTGAAGTAAAATAGAAATGTATGTCACATTTTTCATGGCAATAAAACCATACTTCCCAGTAGATTGTTTTCCCTTGAGTGCTAGAGAATTTATTTTGACTCTGTCCTGCTGTGTATGATCAATCTTCCAGTATTTGCTCTAAAAATTATAAAATTTAGTCAAATATTGATCTCATAGCATCTTGTTTCAATTCCCAGAAATCGCAGCTGAAGTCAGTGTTATTAAATAATATTTTAAATAAAGACCAAGGTGGTAAATGTTACTAGATGGATCAATATTCTGATGTAAATAAGTATATAAGGACATAGGACATAGTTACAGCCAAAATATGAGTTAGGTAGATGGCAGAAAAAGATGATGATGTGCTGAGTTGTTTCTTACCTAGAGGTTTCTATTTCTGGGCTGAACCTTTAAGAAATCAACACCCAAAATCCAGACATTTGAAAATATCCCAGGGAATAAAACTTTCCCTGATTATGCTGCTAAGGCCCCTGGTGGCCACATTGGCCACCGGTAGCTTACTTCCCCCTTCCCCACTCCTCTCTCCAAAGGTGCAAAAATTAAACTGCAAAAAGTAAACACAACAGAGTTAGCCTAGCTCCCTGAAAAAATGCATGTCAGCCATTGTCTGGAGAGAATTTCCAGGGAGCTCTCCCATTTGTTGCCCTAGAAACTACATGAGCATGCAGAGAGAGGCCAGGGAAGGAAGAAGAGAGAACTACTCAGCCAGCTCTGCTTCAGCTCAGGCTGTTTTCGCACGGGCGAATAACAGCACCCTAGGGACAGTGAAAACACCATCCAGTGAAAACACCATCACAGCAGCACCATCCTGGCTGGCCCCAAGTGGAGCGAAGGTGCCACTTCCAAACCTCGCTCATTGAGCAAGGTTTTTGAAAAGTGGCGTCTTCTCGCCGGTGTTGTGCAAACAGCACCAGCGGAAAGACACCGCTTTTCCCGACCCCTCCACTGACCTTCCTGTCCAGCACTGCTCTTAGAGGGCTGGAGGGACACGCCCATGCTGCCCTCCGACCTCTGGAGGTCGGAGGGCAGCATGGGTGTGTCCCTCCAGCCCTCCAGAGCAGCACTGGATGGGAAGGTCAGTGGAGGGGCTGAACTGGAGGTGGCTTTGTGCTTTAAAAACATGATAACCTGAACCACTATTCAGGTTATTGTGTTTTGTCAATAACTGGGTGTCTCCTCTGGGCTTCCTGGTGGGGTCTGGGGGGACGCTGCTTAAAGTTCACCTGGCTGCATCACTGAGGCTGTTTCTGCAGGGCAGCGGAAACGCACCTCCACCGGCATAAATTATGCCAGTGGAGGCTCAGGGTAGCGTGCGAGCAGCCCCAAAGATCTGCCGAAGCCGTAGTCAATGGGACGAGTTGGGCTCAATCTGTTGGGTGGTGGTTGAAATAGCATCAAAAGTGTTGCTTGAGGATAACATTGGTCTTCTCCATCTGTCCATCAATCTTTGAGTGAAATGCAGAGGAAGTGTTGAGCTTGATGTTTAATTGTAAGTGTAGAGCTCACCAGAAATGGGAGGTGAACTGGAGGGGTGTGGTCAGAGACAATGCAACATGGGAGGCCATGGAGCTGGATGATTTGGCAAAAGAAAAAAATGTGCAGTCTCCAGCACAGTCAGGAGAACAGGGCACAGAATGAAGTGGGTCATTTTGGTCAATAGGTCTTTGACAACCAAGATGCAGGTGTCTCTGTGGGAGACAGGTAGCTTGGTGATCAAATCCAGAGACATCCATTACCAGGGCCTTTCATGCTGGGCAGGAGTCTTCCAGGTGAATTTCTGACATGGCAGCAGGTCTCACAGGACTTAACATAGTGGACTGTCTCTGCCTGTGCTCGGTGAGTAATCAGGTGATGAGTAGTCAGGTGATGTGACAGCTTCATAGTCTGCAATGAATGACCAGTAATAACTTGCAAACCAGATGAGATGTTCCAAATCCTTTTAATTGCAAACTTTCTGCCAGGAGAGAATGGCTTTCATCTTTTTCAGATCCATGAAAATGCCCTGGGGTATCAGGATGTGGCCCAGGAACTTGACTTTTGTCTGATGGAGCCCACTTCTTGACCTTGGCATAAAGGCTGTGGTTCTGGAGTCATTGCAAGGGTCAGCTGAGAAAATGAGGATGAAGAAATATGATCACGTGCTCATCTATGAAGTCCTGAAAGCTGTGATTAACGAACCTCTGGAAGACAACTAGTGAACTATACAGGCCAAATGGCATGACATGGAACTCACGTTCCAGTGTCATGCCAAAGACCAATTTTGATCTCTAGAAGTGGTAAAATATATATTTTATATAATATTGTGAGACAAGTTAAGCCAACACACCAGAGAATCTACAATGTCTTGATTTTTCACTATTATGATTAAATCATTTATATAGTATTTATGTAAGAATATGTCTTTAAAGAATAGATTTATGACTGCATCACTCAATGTACCCTATAAAGTTAACATCATTGACCATAAAGTTAACATCTTAACCATCCATTTGAGCTCTGTCATGGCGTCTACGAAGATAGTTCCTCCAAAATTTAAAAAATAGGAAAACTATATATTGCCAGAATTGACAGGAAGAGCTGAGTACAACTATGTAGTTTTCAGACTGAAAAAGCAACCAGGATTGGAGCCTGCAGAGCAAACATCCTGGGGCAACCTTCAGCAAATGGAGGCAGGGAGAATCCTTTCAGCATTGATTCATAGGATCGTCATGATTCAAAAGCAACATGGTGGCACTTAACAAACATGCACAGTGTATTGTCGAAGGCTTTCACGGCCGGAATCACTTGGGTGCTGTGTGGTTTCCGGGCTGTATGGCCGTGTTCTAGCAGCATTCTCTCCTGACGTTTCGCCTGCATCTGTGGCTGGCATCTTCAGAGGATCAGAAGATCCTCTGAAGATGCCAGCCACAGATGCAGGCAAAACGTCAGGAGAGAATGCTGCTAGAGCATGGCCATACAGCCCGGAAACCACACAGCACCCAAAACATGCACATATTTAACAGTCATTAGCTATTCATCTACCATTTCACTTTTTTTAAAAAAAAGAGAAACATTTTATTTTATATTATAAATAATTATAATGAATGTAGAATTTTGTATTCTTTTAGTTATATATTAAAATCAATATTTGTTACTTATGTTTCTGATTTCTTATTATATTAAAAAACTTACACTCCTACACAGCACTGGCATATGGTTAAGAGCAGGTGTACTCTAATCTGGAGAACCAAGTTTGATTCCCTGCTCTGCCACTTGAGCTGTGGAGGTTTATATGGGGAACTAGATTAGTCATGCACTCCAACACATGCCAGCAGGTTGACTCTTCAGAGCTATCTCAGCCCCTCACCTCACAAGGTGTTTGTTGTAGTGGGGAAAGGGAAAGGAGATTGTAAGCCCCTTTGAGTCTCCTTACAGGAGAGAAAGGGGGGATATAAATCCAAACCCCTCCTCCTCCTCCTCCTCCTCCTCCTCCTCCTCCTCCTCCTCCTCCTCCTCCTCTTCTTCTTCTTCTTCTTCTTCTTCTTCTTCTTCTTCTTCTTCTTCTTCTTCTTCTTCTTCTTTTCTCCCCAACAAAGACTAAAGCTGCTTATCATATCTGTTTCCGTTTCCTCCACTTTATCTCCACAACAACACAGAGAGGTAAATTAGACCAAGATAGAGTGACTGACCAAAGTCACTCAGCAAGATTTCATAGGAATCTTCCAGGAGAAAGTGAGGATTTGAACCTGTGTCTCTCAGATCCTAGTCAACACTGTAATGTGTATCCTTTGCTGATTCTCAGCTTTCCTTAGCTTTAGCATAAAAGCAAAATTCAAAAAAGATCTGTCTGACCTTATTCATATTGGGATGGAAGACCATTCTAAACACAACACAAATTATAACTAGGTATTAGAGCTGTACAGCATTCTGATGTTAAAATGCACTTGAATTGATGTTGAAAATCCTTCATAGGTATTCTCTTAACAGAACACGCTTTCGCTAGCAATTTTTTTCATAGTGCACAGGTCAAACGAGCTCCTTTATTAAATGCTCTTTTTTACTTATGACAAGCAAAATTCATCTCCTCAATCCTACGAAATAATGCACATCTTACTGACAATTGCTAACTCTGTATCAGTGACACCACAAGCTTTCAGTAAAAATTACATTGATAGCATACATTATCTCAGACAATACAAGAAGAAAAGTTAGATTTTAATCCTTAACCAAACCAAATAATAGTAACAAAGATTGAATAGAGCTTAGAGTCATATAATTGGAAGGAAGGAAGGAAGGAAGGAAGGAAGGAAGGAAGGAAGGAAGGAAGGAAGGAAGGAAGGAAGGAAGGAAGGAAGGAAGGAAGGAAGGAAGGAAGGAAGGAAGGAAGGAAGGAAGGAAGGAAGGAAGGAAGGAAGGAAGGAAGGAAGGAAGGAAGGAAGGAAGGAAGGAAGGAAGGTAGGTAGGTAGGTAGGTAGGTAGGTAGGTAGGTAGGTAGGTAGGTAGGTAGGTAGGTAGGTAGGTAGGTAGGTAATATTTGAGTTCAGTAGTACCTTAGACACCAACAAGAGTTTCAGGGTACAAGTTTTCAAGAGTCTACATAAGTATATCAAATACAGGACAGAGAATGTGGGTTCAAAACTTTTGCATGTTTGCTTTCACTCCAGTCTCTCTTATGTGAGAAAAATCACTCTTAATACAATGATATAACCAATTGTCTTTGCTGGCATACATATCATTCAAATAGCCTCCATATGCTCCAGTTTTTAGAACAGGTTGGAGTTGTTTATGATCTTGGCAGGTGGGAATTCAGATCTAAACAGGAATATTTATAAGGCTGTTTCTCTTCATAATGTGAGGCAAGAAAAAGCCCAGAATAATGTCTGAATTTGAAATGGGTTTGTCCTGTTCTCTTTTCCTCTTGACTGTGTGAAAGCTTGTTTACACTCAAGTCAGAATCCTTATTATTGCTGCTTTTAGTTTTGAGCTGACCTTTAATTCTTCTGCTCTACTCCATAAGTTCACTGTTTGTTTCATTTTGCCTTAAATCTATCACAAGATGAAACGTAAGAAAGATTGCCTGAGTATGCGAAGCATTGTTGAGGTTTGTGAACAGAAAGTAGAACATGTGCTTTTATATCCAAGCAAAGCCCTTGGGAAATCATTCTATTTTCTTTTAAAAACACCATTGTATCTGACCAAGGTTGCTTTTGCTGAATTCTACATATACACTTCATTTCTAAAAAGTGGGAATATATGAGTCCAGTGAGAATGCTGATAAGAGCAACAGACTCACTCTTTCTGCACTGAAAAAGCAAACCTGGATACATTCTCTGACCCCAGTTCTTCCAAATGCTACCTAAAAGAATACATTAGCATGCAGAGAATGTTAAATATTGGAGTAATAATCCATTGTTCTATTTCTCACAATAGACACAATAAACAATCATGCTATCAGCATGTACCGATATTATATTTAAAACAATTAGTTTTTTTCTAAACGCTGCAAGTAAGGTTGCCATCTGGAGAATACCAAGATGCAACACAAAATCATGGGTTTTTTTTTCATTATGATTAGTCTGTAAAACTAGTTTTTGGCTTCCAGATAAAACTGTAAGGAACTAGTAAGGACCAGGCCAAAAGTAACTGTTCAAGTTCTTTATTGAGCTGGCATTCTAAGTCGATCACAAGCAATGCGGGAACTGGCCTCTAGCGTTCGAACAGTACCTCTTTTCACGGGCTCCCCACCAGTTCCCGCCAAAGTTAGATAAACACCTGTAGTTCCCATCCGAAAACCACATGGAAACAGTTTCACACAGACAGGCAAGAGAAACAGAAGATACAGATACTAGCAACTGCAGATACTAGAAACACTCTCCAATCCAGGCGTCCCGCCAACCTTGTCAGATGAAAACCTTCCAAGGCTAAGCAGCAACCTTACAAAAACTTCAAATCCTGGTTTTCCTTGACAAATGTTGGTGTCTTTGTCCTTACTCCGCCCTGTCCTTACTCCACCCAGGCATTTCTGTACCTGAGGATTACAACATGATGGCATCAGGGAAAAGCAAGAAAAAACCAGGATCAAAAGGGCAATCCTAAAGAGAATTATACCCTTCTAAACCTATTGACTTCAATGGGGGACATAATATCTGCTTTTGTATATCATGCAAAACGATAATTAAGAAATACTAACCTAGGGACATAGGTATAGATTTTTTATGGGGGAGTTCAGGGGTGGGGCCACACCCCCACCCACCCTAGGGCATGGCCACGCCTCCCCAAGTCCCACCCCTGGCCTAACACTTATAAAAGCAGCTCTCCGAGGCCGGGGATAGGAGACTCCCCTGCCCTGCCAGTAAACATACGCGCATTTTAGCCTCTGCACTTGTGGACTCAGGTTGCTCCCACTTCGTCTTGGTATGAAACCGCCAGTGGCGAGGAACTTCGGTTTTAGACCGAAGTTCCCTTTGGTGAAAGCTCCATTCCCTTTCACCCAAATGGACTGGTAGCCCACTGGGTGGTGAGGGGTCCAACCCGGGTTCAAAACCAACCGGGTACTTCTCCGTTGCAAGCGATCATTGGGAAAGAATTAGTTTCATTCTTGCTCCAGTTGCAAAGCACTCCATTGTTTTAGGTATGCCATGGCTACTACTTTTACACTTAACCAACCTTATACGTTTGGAAGGCCCGTAATCCCTTCAATTCTCAGATCCCCCCCCCCCTCACGGAGATCACATGGATGGGGGGGAAGATCCATCCCGGTAGGGAGGGGAAGCAACCATCGCTACAGGCTTTCAATGTACCAATGGCTCCCCACTTGCTGTAGAAATCCCCAAAGGCGTTATCAAGACCTATCTAGAGTTTTCCTTCAGGAACAGGAGTGCGATCCAGCTTCCCCCATAGAGATACCGATTGCAAGATCCTGCTACAACCCTCGGGCCCAATTACCTAAGGCGTTAGGATCTATCGTTATGAGTCCCCACCAAGGGAAAAAAAAAGAGAGCTCAGCCTTCTTAGATAAAAGAATTTAGCCCAGCAGGATTCATGCAGTGAGCCACAAAACACACCAGCATGCCGCCCCTGTTTTATTTGTTAAGAAAAAGGATGGTTCAGTTAAGACTTTGTACTGATTATCTCGTGGACTAAATGCTGTTTCCATCTCCAACAAAATATCCTTTTGCCCTTAATAAAGGACCTCTTGGATGCCCTAGAGCAAAAGGCCGGATTTTTTACCAAATCTTGGATTTAGCGGGGAAAGCTTTTATTATAGAGTGTCCGCCATCGTGAAGTAAGTCCTGAACATTTAACAGCATTTTAATACAAAATTCGGGCAATATGAATATTTAATAATGCCCTTCGATTAGCTAGGGCCCCAGGGGCTTTCATGGCCCCTCATAAATGAGAGTATTGTCCACATGATTTTACTTTGTACAAGGGAGTAATAGTCGATATATTTGGATGATGTTTTGATTTACTCACAGACCCTGGAAGAGCATGAGGCTTTTAGTCGGGAAGTTTTACAACTAGCGTTTACTTGATAACTCCCTCTTTCGCCAAGTTGTCAAAATGCTGCTTTTTCACCAAAGCCTCCACTTAGACTACCTGGGCTGCTCCAGATATCCTCTGGCCGGTCTAGAAATGGACCCGGCTAAAAGTGGTCGCGATGATGGTTGACTGGCCTGCCCCCACCAATAGAAGGGAATTCGCAATCTTTCTTAGGCTTTACTAACTTCTATCGTTGACTTCGTATTCCCCATTTTGCCAAACTTGCCTTTACCGCTCACTCGATCTTTTAAGCACTAAAGGAAAAGGGCGCTAGCGGCCAAGCCCGGAGCCCCCCCCCCTCCCTGGTCGCTTAAGGAATGCCAATTAAGCGTTCCCAGCAACTGAAAACAACTTTCACAACTGAGCCAATTCTGACACATCCCGACCCTGAGCTTCCCTTCTCATACGTTCGCGTGCGGATGCTTCCGGACAAAGTGCTGGAAGCTGCCCTCTTGCAGAAAAATACAAAGAGCAATAGAATTGGTACCGTGGTGCTTATTTATCCAAAAAAAAATTTTTCTGGTTCGAACTAAACTGGACTGTGGGAGATAAAGGAAACCGCTGCCATCAAACTTCGCGTTATGGAGCACTTACGCCATTGGTTAGGAAGGAGCCAAGCACCCCTTTCCAAGTCTGGTCGGGGATCATAACAATTTGGCTGCGCTTTCCACACCCCTCAAAATGTCCATGAAAACAATTACGTTGGGCTATTGATTTTTTCTCTACCGGCTTTTCCTTTACGGGTCCATTTTTCCCCTGTAAAAGCAATAAGCTGGCTGATGCATTGTCCCGCCTCCCGGGGAGAGGAGGCACATCCCTCACGGGGATATTCCACACACACGTTCTCTCCCTCCCAGCTAGGATTGGCTGTCACCCGCTCACAATCCTCTACGTCCCACCCCCCTACGCCCATCCCAGCCATCGCCTCTCCCCCTTCCTTCCAAGAACTCGCGAAGGAAGCGGGGATTACAGCGAGCTGCCAACAGAGGAAAAGATGTACAGCTACGCTTGGGAGGATGGTGTCTGGAAAGGGGGGGGGGTGTTGAGATACCGTTCTACTCCCTCGAAAGCTTAAGGTTCTTCAAGCATGCCATTGATGCTTTCGTCAGGCTGGAGCGCACTTCGGGTTTGTGAAAACCCTTCATCTAACTCCGCCGCCAGTTTTGCGGTGGCTCTATGCCAAGGAGGCGTTGGGTCTTACATTAAAGGGGTGTTCCCATATGTGCGAGGCCAGAGTCCAATACCAGGAAAGCCTCTACATGGGTTACTGGAAACCCTATCCCGTTGCCTCCACGACCCTGGCAGAGTTATTTCAATGGATTTTATCACTGACTTCGTCCGAACAGTCCGGGAACCACGGTTTTGTGGAGTGGTGGTTGAAGTCTCTTTCTCCAAACAGAAACGCTTATTTCATTCCCTTGCACCACCATACCTTCCAGGTCTCCCAAACTAGCCGGTTGTTCATTCAACACATCTACCGCCTACATTCCTCTCTCCTGAGAAGGTGGTATCGGATCGTGGCCCTCAATTCCATTTCTGCTCGATTTTGGAAGGCTTTCCCTGGAGTTGTTGGGAACTACACGCCAGCGATGCGCCGCTTCTCTACCCGCGTTCAAAGTGGCGGGCAAAAGTGAAGCGGACGAACAGAACACTAGAACAATATTTACGTTGTTATACAAACTACCATCAGGACAACTGGTGTGAATTGCTTCCCTTACTTGAGTATGCTTACAATAATGCAATTCATGGCAATTACGCGAGAAAAAACCCATTCAAGAAGTAGTCTCTGGCCGATTAGCCCGCCCGTTGCCCCAGCTGCGGCCGGTATTGCAACCACCAGAATTCAATCAATGGATTTTGTCACTAGCCGAAGGCTGGAAGTCAGTTCAGTCTACCTTAAAACAGGCTCAAGAAGCCCAAAAGTTTCAGGCAAATAAACACCCGCTCAGAATTCCCCTTACGTGTTGGAGCTTGGGTTTATTTGTCCACTAAAAACCTTCCAGACGTGCATAAATACTCAAAACTTGGCAAGAAATTTGTGGGTCCCTTTCAGATTACAAAAGTGATCAATGATGTTACTGCTCACTTAGATCTGCCTAATTCACTAAGTAACATTCATCCCGTCTTCCATTCCAGCTTACTCAAGGAGGCTCCCGCTTCAGATGCCTGGCACGACCCTCCGGAGACACCCCCGCCAGTTATAGTTGATTGACATAAGCATTATGAGATAGACGCTATCCTGGACTCTCGTTTCTTTCGCAAACGTCTACAATATCTGGTGTCATGGGTTGGCTATTCTTCTGGCCATAATCAATGGGTGTATAAGGAGAATATCGATGCCCCCTCTTTAATTGCTGCATTTCACCAAGCTTTTCCGGACAAACCGGGGGAGGGGGAAAAGGGGGAGATTTCTTTTAGGGGAGGCAGAGTGTAAGGATCTCAGTCGTTCTTGTTTCCCTTACAGCCTAACCTGACCTTGACGGAGATTCTTTTGGCCGGGCGTCCGGCCAGGACCTGCACCAACCTTGTGAGAATGCTTATCTCGCTGTTGCATAGTAGAATTCCGTTCTCATGAGAACGGGGCAGGGGGATGGGTTAGTCAGTATTATAACCTGTTGTTTGAGCGGGGCTGCTCATTCCTGCCATGTCGTGTGTGTGTGCTTTCCAGGATGTCTGAATAAACGGACTTATAATCAAAAGCCTTTTTATTTCTGCTCTTTGGAATTCCTTACACTGCCCTCCCCTGCCCCCCACCAGCTGGGCTCCCAGCCGGCAGCTGGCAGTTCCTTCTGCCCTCCCCTCTGGGCAGAGACATAGAAGAAAAATGGAGCCCTATGCAAAATCCTAGGTTCCCCCCCCCCTGGGCAGCCACTGTGATGCTGGAATCCACCCCCAAACAGCATCACTTTCAAAGGTGTTTAAACTAGAGAGCCCAAATTCTCCTTTTAAATCCACCTTAAAGGGAGAATCTGGGGTCCCTAGTTAAACTACTTTGAAAGTGATGCTGTCTGGGGGTGGATTATCCCCCACCCTGAAACAGCATCACTTTCAATTTGGCGTAGTGGTTAAGAGCAGGTGCATTCTAGTCTGGAGGAACAGGGTTTGATTCCCTGCTCTGCCAGTTGAGCTGTGGAGGCTTATCTGGGGAATTCAGATTAGCCTGTGCACTCCCACATATGCCAGCTGGGTGACCTTGGGCTAGTCACAGCTTTTCGGAGCTCTCTCTGCCCCACCCACCTCACAGAGTGTTTGTTGTGAGGGAGGAAGGGCAAGGAGATTGTAATCTCCTTTGAGTCTCCTGCAGGAGAGAAAGGGGGGATATAAATCCAAACTATTCTTCTTCTTCTAAACTGAGGATCTCAGATTCCCCCTTTAAATCCATGCCAAAGGGGGTGGATTTAAAAGGAGAATCTGGGGAAATTTGGGGGGGTGCCTGCTGTTAGGGGTGCAATTGTTAAGCTAGAAGTACCAAACTTTCAGGGTAGCCCCATCTTCTATTAGCTCCCATTGGAAACAATGGAGGATGAGGGCACCCCCTTTGGAGTCCATAGCTTTGTACCCCCTGGACCAAACTTCACAAAACCTACGTGGTATCAGTAAGAGACTCTCCTGATGATACCTCCCAGGTTTGGTGAAGTTTGGTTCCGGGTGTCCAAAGTTATGGACCCACAAAGGTCTAGCCCACATCTTCTATTAGCTCCCATTGGAAACAATGGAGGATGGGGGCACCCCCTTTGGGAGTCCATAACTTTGTACCCCCTGAACCAAACCTCACCAATCCTGGGTAGTATCATCAGGAGAGTCTCCCAAACAATCTCTGAAAGTTTGGTGCTGTAAGCCCAAACAATGCGCCCCCTGCAGGCCAAAAACTGAAAAAACACTAAAAATGTTTTTAAAACCCACAAACGGAGGGGTGGAGCTTCAGACATGAATTGGGGGGTTGAACCCAAGGAACCCCCCCTTACCTACCTCCTTGTACTAACTGTAATTTCAGATCGTAGTTTGATCTACCCTAACTAATCATAGTTAGTAGTGTGGTCTGCATTCTGTGATAACACTAACCAAGTTACTTAATTTAAGCAATCTTTTTACATTGTATCTGAGCCGAGCCATAGTAAAAAGAATAAAAGAAATGGGCAGCCCCACCCATGCAGCCAGGCGGCTGGATTGGGTGCTGCATCTGCATCACCCTGCCACTCCCAGAGAGGCTTCCTGGCATTGTAGGGAGACCTGCAAAGAGAAAAAGCCTCCTCACCACTGAGAAGCCTCTGTGGGTCTCTGTAGACTTATGCCACCTTTTTGGTGGCTGAAGTCTAAACTAATAGCTGCCATCATAAGGCAGAAAATGGCTGGGAGGGAGCCAACTAAAATTGACTCCTTTTCCAGCCATGCCCCCAGTTCTCCCTTGCTGCACCAGCAGCAGAGGTGTACTATGTCCCACCGCTGGAACAGGCAGCAGGGCCCCCACATGCCAGGGGTTTCACCCCTTCACCAGAGTAGGCAGGGCAAATCTGCCAGAACAGCCTTTTGCTGATCCCACAGGTAAATCACACCCTTTGGATGGGGCTTGAAATCTTCTGTGTGACATAATGTTGTTTTTATCTGCACATCATTGAATACTGCACTTTTGTTGCACTACAGCAGTCATGCACAGTTGGACTGGCTTGTTCACACAGGAAAATCCAGTTGTGAATGATTGTCATAGCACCAGGACCATGCAGTATCAATGATACGTAGTTGCAGCTATTAGCGGAACTTTGGCCCTTTCCGCACGGGCGGAATACGGCGACCTGGGGACGGCAAAAACGCCGTCCCCAGGGAGCCGCTCACACAGGGGGCACAGCTGCTTCGCAGCCGCACCGCCCGAGCAGCGCAGAGCCACCGTTTTCCAACCTTGCTTGCCAACCAAGGTTTATGGAAAATGGTGGCTTGGAGCCGCTGCCGTGCGAAGGGCAGTGGCTCCAAGGCGCCTTCCCTCCCCCCCTGTCTGGGCGACCTACCTGTCCTGTGGCCCTCCGGCGCGTCGCCGAGGTGTGGTCGCGCAGGGCAGGGGGTGTGTCCCCTGGCCTCAGCGACGTGCCGGAGGGCCGCAGGACAGGTAGGTCGCCCTGATGACAGCACAGCTCTGCGCCGTCATCCCGGGAGGTTCTGGGACCGTTCATGCGAACGGTCCCAGAGGGGTCGGGTCGGCGTCATCTACGCCGACCCAACCCCTTCCGCCGCCATGCAGAAATGGCCTTTGTTAGAATATACAACTTTTGCAACATCACATTAAGGTTGATTTTTGAAGTTATGATGCATCCGTTCTTTAATGAATATTTCTGCAATATAAAAATATAGAACAGTTCTTTGAAATGCTGTACAGATGGCAAGCCTTGCACCAAATGCTTGAGCAGGTCTCTAAAGAGGCAACATACTCATACTTTAAACAAACACATATTGTCTCAATTTATTCCTAAGACAACTTTGTAAAATATGACAGTGTTATGCTCAGTAGGTCAACCTGATGGAAAATTATCATAGTGGTTGCACTAGACAGCTCCACATCCTGATTGAAAGTCTCAGAGCCAATTGTAGCTAGTGTAGTGTGGTGGTTAGCAAGTCAAACAATAACCGAATGCCCACTCAGCCAGGAAATGCTATAGGTGACATCAGAACAATCATTCTTTCCCAACCTAACCTATTGCACAAATTTGTGGGAGAATCATATATGACAATCTGATCTGGCTTTTCCAGATGTCAAAAATGTGCTACTGCCATCATTTATTTTCTCCACCTGTTTAAGGCATGACGGCACAAGAAACTTTCCCCACAGCCACAAAGAAGCTGCTGGACATTCTGTGCAGACCTGACTCGATTCAAGACCACAGCACATGCAGCTCTGTACAGAAGCAAATAACTTCCTTCCCTCACGGAACACAAACCTGAATAGTTTTCAAACATAACATATGACTTGTCTTTTGTGAATTGCTTCAGGCTCAGCACAGTTGAGGAGGGAGGAAATCCCCCCCCCCCCCGTCCCAAGTAACTGCTTGATGGAGAAAGGGAGACTTAAGAAAGAATGATGCAGTTCTGGCCATGTTGAGTTCTGAAATGCAGAAGGCCATTTATCTGTGGTCAGTAGAACCACAGATATAGCTGATCCTTTTGCCTTAGTGCATGTGTTTTCTGAGAGGTACATTACTGGTCTGCTTTGCTGGCTTTGTTAGGTATAACTGAATAGGATACTTTGGCAGCAAGAGTTGACAGCTTCTATGCCTGGTTGCTCTCTCTTTAGCACCATGATGACAAGCAGCAATTAATTTTTTAAGTATGTCATGTTTTCTTCTATCACTATCACCAGATCAGGAAAATTTCTGCCTAAACTGCCAGGCTTGGGTTAACCCAAATAACAACCTTAGGTGTTTTATATTGATATAGATATATGGAGTTCACGACCTTAATGTCCCAAATCAAAGTGGTCCGAAATAGTTTTAAAATATTTGGCATAATTTATTCGACATATAATTAAACTGCAAATGTTTCTTTTCTAGGCACGTAATTCTTTTATTTGAATTTTCAGTATAGTAAGGTATACAATTTGATAATGAACAATAACTAAACAAAACCCAAAAGAGGTAGCAAGGAGAAACAATTACACGTCCTCACCAATCACTGACAGATAAAAATAAGGCCAAAGCTGATGGTGCAAATAGAGGGAAAATATATTTTATTACTCAGCTAAACAAATCTGCTGAACAATGAAGCAGAATGGATTATGAGACTCCAGACCATCACTCCTAAAGGATTAAATTTGTTTTTGGAATTGCATCAGCTTATGCAAAATAGAGCAACACTGCGTGAGCCAGATATTGATATATACTAAATAGTCCTTCCCCTGTAATTGCTGCTAATCTTGGTTGAAGAAACTCTGGTGCATTCCACACAGCTCATTCACAGTGAGTATAACTCATTATGAATGAACCCATTTCCCCATCTCCACCTTTGCACATGAGCAGCTTACCCATTCAGAAAGCAGCAGCAAATGCTGTAGCTCCTTTGCACTAGGATGCTTTTTTCTTTTCCCTCCCAGAATGCAAGTGTAGCTACAGAAGTCTACAGGAGACCTCTGTGACCACACAGTACTCAGGCAAAAAAAGAAAAGTATCCCCCGCACGATGCTTAGGACCTTTGAATGGGGGGAAGCAAGAGATTCCCCTTATCACCACCAAAAGGGTAGCCCCATCTCCTTAGAAAAGAATGGGGGATGGGGCACCCCTTTTAAGGGCCCATAACTTTGGACCCCCTAAACCAAACTGCACCAAACTTGGGGGGGTCCCATCAGGACAGTTTCCAGATGATACCCTGAAATTTTGGTGCCGATACATCTAAAAATGCGCCCCCTACAGGAACATCCCAGAAATTTGCCCAAGAATCTTTGTTCTTCATTGAGTTTTCTGTATTGCTGTCAATGGGGGTTGCAGGCTGGGGGGCGGCACATTTCTGAAGGCACAGTCTCAAAGCTTTCAGGGTCTCATCAGGAGACTGCCCTGATGATACCCCCCAGGTTTGGTGCAGTTTGGTTCAGGGAGGCCAGAGTTATGGATCCTCAAAACTGTAGCCCCCATCTCCTATTAGCTCCCATTGGAAACAATGGGGGATGGGGCACCCCTTTTGAGGGTCCATAACTTTGGACTCCTTGAACCAAACCTCACCAAACCTGGGGGGTAGCATAAGGACAGTCTCCTGATGATACGCTGAAATTTTGGTGCTGATATGTCTAAAAATGCACTCCCTGCAGGCACCAATGTCCTGGTGCAAAAAAATTGGTTGTGGTGGAGTGACCACCCATTGGGGGGGGCATCCAACTCAGGTTTTGCCCAGGGCTTCAGTTTGCCTCGTTACACCCTGCATGTTTAGCGTGCAATCCATTTTGCCTTTTGCCTCTCTTAATTGAGATGACAATTCATAGTTTTCATGAGTGATATTTGTGCCCTCCACCCATTCCGATTACCAACCACCAGACCATAGGGAAATGGAGATTATAATAGTACTGTGAATGGGTTGGTGTCGCGACCTTGCCCTAGATTGTGGGGTGCAATCTTGCAATCACTTGTGAGTTTTTTTCCCATCCAGCACTGCAGACTGCTAAGTTTCATGAGGTTTTTATTTCAAGCGAAAATAACAAAATCTTAGTACAGTTACCTTAGCAGAAAAGTTTCTTTTAGAGGTTCATCGTCTTCCCTCACCAGGAGCCCCTGGTAGAGAGATCCTTTCTGGACAAACCCCTTCGATGGAATCTTTCCGGTCTTTGTTTCACCTTCCCAGGAAAACTCTGATCACTGCCATGCGGACCCGCAAAGGCTTTGAAGCTCGCCTTTTGGCTGACTTCCTGTGATCAAAAGGCTTTTATCATGTAAGTGCAATTCCTGTACTTCACTAGTACTCTGGCACCACAGTCGGCATACATCTATTTCGTAGCATACTCAGCCAAATGTGATACTACACGGCGTCTCTCCATTGATAAACTCCATCATTCATCTTTCATTGAGAATTTCCAGACTGGTTTGTGCTTACAACTGAGGATTTATGCACTGAGAACTGTTAGTAGGACACGTGCCAAGTGATCTACAACATACAGGAACATAAGCCTAGTCTTTAACCTTTACACATATTAATATCCTGTATAGACTCAAATAAACATTCATTGGAACTAACATGTGCCTACTCTAGAGGAACTCCTTCTAAACTGCAATAATTCTTTCATGAACTTGTTTCTTTTATGTTGCAGCATTCAGTTACTGTATCCATCTGCAATTTTTCACTTCTAATAGCATGATAGTTTGTAAATAGATTGATGTACATAGTGTTGTTTATTTATAATATCGTTTCTTACTGCTATTCACAAAAAACTTTCACAACAACCCTGCGAGTTCGAGAGTTATAGATTGTACTCATAATTGTTTATACTTGAATTATTTCATAATATAGACCTTGCCTGCTTATACACAACATATGGTGTTGTTGCTTATATTGTTGCTTATATGGTGAACATATGGTGTTGTTGCTTATATTTCTCCCTAGTTAGGCTATTTAATTGTATAAGGTTCGTACAATTTCTTAAAGTTCAGGAATTCCAAGATTTTCTGCTTTTGGTTAAGATAGCTCCCATCTTGCTCCCTTTCTATTTGTATTCCAAGATAATTCCAAGTTGTTTCATTTCCACTTCTTGATTCATGTGTCATGGAGGTCAGAGGCAGCAGTGTGCGGAGCTGAACGCTGGGCTCCCAGGATTCCAGCATTCAGCTTTGCACCTCCTGTTGCCTTCAAGACCACGTGGACTTCAGCAGTGGTGCAGAGCTAAATACTGGGTCCAACTGAGCCAAGGCCAGCATTCCTCTCTTTGCAGCCTGAGGTTTCAAGTCCTAGCCAGCAAGTAAGTGATAGAGCGAAAAAGTCAGGGAGAGAGGGATTTTTTTAAAATAGCAGTAGGGCCAAGCAGGCCAAAATGTCCAGGTCAACAGAATTAGGAAAATAAACTAGTAAAATATGCAGCAATGGCAAAATTAACAAGCTTTATGAATAAACGGACAAAGAATTTCAAGATAAATTGAAAGTGTATTATTTATATTATTCAAAAAACTTGTGAACTGTGAAAGATATCACTACAATAATGTATATAAATTATCAACAAACTTTATATATATCAGATATTATACTAAAGGAGGTTAAATAGAAATAAACAAACAATTATATCATAAAGATTACAATAATATGCAAATATAACTTTTATTTTGTGAAAAAATCTAGAAATTTACAGTAGGAATAATTCATCAGAGCTTTTACCAATTTTGCATTATTAGAATTTACATGAAGAATAGTGATCATTAGGGTGTTGTGGGTTTTCTGGGTTGTATGGTCATGTTCCAGTAGCATTTTCTCCTGATGTTTTGCCTGCATCTGTGGCCAGCATCTTCAGACGATCTGATGGTAGTAAAGCAGGTGGAGTATATATACCTGTGGAATGTCCAGGGTGAGAGAAAGAACCACTCTGACACCCACTACGTCAGACTACGCAGAGAAGCCATTTAAATCCATAAGCACATGGACAATTTCAGCAGAAAGGAATAAACTATGAAAATGAACAAAATTTGGTTTCCAATATTTAAAAACACTAGAATCAAGACAATGGTTAGTGAACACTATCCAGACACAGGATGTCTCTCTGCGGGAAGCAATCAAATGGATTAAAATACCAGGCAACTGCTATGCAGATGCCCTCACTAATTGATTATGCAACTTCGATGTTACATACATATGCTAAAATGGGTGGATTCTACTTAACACATGCAAATTACACTAGCAAACTGCACTCTTAACACTTTCTAACAATGCAAATGGTTCTATCTCCCACCTGGACATTCCACAGGTATATATACTCCACTTGCTTTAATGCCATCAGATCCTCTGAAGATGCCAGCCACAGATGCAGGCAAAATATCAGGAGAAATTGCTACTGGAACATACAACCCGGAAAATCCACAACCCCCTAGTGATTCCGGCTGTGAAAGCCATTGACAATACAATAGTGATCACTGGTAATTTTTTAATATATAATATTATATGTATGCCAGGTAAGAATGCAAGAAAGCCCTGCCGAGGAATGCCCCGCCCCCAGAATGCCCAGCCATGCCCCCGTCATGCCCCACCCAGCCCCATTGGCGCTACGCCACAGTTTGAATCCCACCACCATGGGAACCTGTTACTAAAATTTTTGGATCCCACCACTGAGTAAAACTATAGTTTTATGTAATTCCGAGAGAGAACTGGGTTTTCCCGCAAAGTGACATGGATTCTCTTAAGAAATCACTGACAATTCTGTGATAAAAATTGTGATTCTCTAAAAGATGTATCATTATTTTAGGTTTCTCTAGAAGTTACATCACGCCATTGGCAATGTCTGCCTCCCCACAAAAAATCTCTGCTACCAAGGCTGTTTCCACACAGACAGAGGCAGTGGCTTCCCACCGGCATAAATGAAGCTGGTGGAGCATTGGGATTGTTCACATGGTCCCATGTGGGCAGTCCTGCCGCTGCCACTGCCTGCAGGGGTGACTTCGCACTGAGCCACCCAGGGTGTCTGCGAGGGACTTGCCTTCCTCTGCAGCTCTGGGCAGCTGGAAAGACATGCTCACATTGCCCTCCGACCCTCAGGGTGGTCGTGTCTTTCCAGCCACCCGGAGCAGCAGAGGAAGACAAGGTAAGTCCCTCGCAGATACTGGAGGGGCAAAAAGTAGCTTCCTTATGCTGGTGCGGTTTGCACCGTACCAGCGGGAAGACGCTGCTTTTTAAAAACCTTGGTCAGGGAGCAAGGTTTAAAAGCAGTGTCTTTGCGCCACTTGGGCAGGCCCAGCACAGTGCTGTTGCGATGCAGCACAGCCTGCTGTGCGAACAGCGCCCTAGCAGCGCCTGTGCGGAAACAGCCCAAGTCTCTCATCATTTCAGGCTGGGAATGATTCTCTAGATATCTGATAACGCTTAGAAAAGCATGATGTCACTTGAAGGGTTTTCAAGAAGAGATATCATGCCATCACTGACAGCTTTTTTTTTCTCCTGCCAGCTTCTGAAGTATCAAGCTGCAACATCCACTGGAAGCAGGAGATCTGCCACCCTAGCAGGCACATGGCAACTTTTTAAAATGAATTGTTGGCCATAGCCACCTCTTGTTTATCCTACAGAAGCTCTGGATCCAACAGCATCCCCAAGCTATGTCCCTACTCCTTTAGTGTGTGTTCAACCACATCCACAACCAGAGACAACTCAGTTTTTCAGTAATTTTCAAAAATAAGTTTTATCTTGTTAACCCTCATTTTTACCAGACTGGAAAATAAGCCAATGTACTATATATAAAATTTAGTTAAACTAAACCAAAGGAATCATCCTGAACCCTCTGGGCTACCTTAAATGTGTCATATTTGATCCTAAATTGGCCTGTAACTTCTACATCATGCCATCTAAACAATATTCTAAGACAATGTTGTCCTGCAACCTCCCTTGATTACTAAGACAAGATTTATAACAATATCCACAATGTATTCACTATATAAATTCTATAACAGTTTATCTTCCCTTAGTGTTTTATTTGGACTGAACTGAAGAATATTGCAACTCACCTCTTCCTTTACAAAGAAACAAAAGGCAGATGCTTCATAAATCTCTGCCCTTGATGGTGTGGAGCATTTGGTGTACATATTTTGGGAATCATTTCCTGAAAGGTTTCTCAGGAAAGAAATAAAAGCTTGTCCTTGAAAAGTGAGAACAAGTTACTATATTTTCCACTCTCAAGTACCTCATAATGTGTGCAGTGAAATGTCAAGAATAATGTAAACTGTATAGTAAAACACCATGAAATACAGTACCTAGAAATATCTCAGCTTAATAGGTGTTGTGCCATTAGTAGTGGATTTTATGGAAGTCAGTAGATGTAAATCTGCCACATAGACAAAGATTTACAATAATATCCACTCCACTGGATGATTTCCATCACATTCAGGACCACTATGTAACTAGTGTGTTTTCCAGATGCTCTTTAGGCATGAAGGCCCCTCCATATTAATAAAAAGTTGGCATTTTGACCTTCATGTATTCTCTATTGGTCACCTGAGCTCTTTCTTGTTCTCTCCAAATACATATTTTAGCTTTGAATTCTCACCAAAGGAGAGATCATAAGGTTTTGTCAAGTCAAAAATAAGGAATTTACTACCATCTTTTATATATTTATATAGGAATTCAACCTCAATGAAATGCCTTTTTAAAAAACCAGGTGCCTTGTTAAAATCACCACAGTGAATCTTTTTTTCCTTTATATTCAAAACTCTTTTTTAGCACTGAACAATTGCTTTCTATGAAGCCTATTTTACTGATTTTTAAAAAAATTGGGGAAAGTGGAACAATAGTAGAATGAGAAACAGAATTATTTCTTTTTATGTAATTAACAAAAGCTTGTAATTTTAACTTTAGTTCTTTGCTATTCTTATATGGCATAAGAGTGGTTATAACAACCATGGCCCCATTTACAAGTGGCTTTCAAATATCTTCTGAAGCCTTTCGTGCTAATATACCATTTTTAAAAAAATGTCCTTAATTTCTTCTTAGCTACATTTTTCCATTATACATTTTTAGTGTAACTGGTGGGAACGTAGGTAAATTCTGTCTGGTTATTCTCCTCATCAGCCTTTCAACATTTGTCTTGAAACATTTGCACTATGTATAAACAAATCCTCCTTTGAATCCCCAATTCCAGAAAAATCCAGCATTTACTGTTTTACCCTACAAATTGCCATTCAGCATTTTCAGAAACTTTTCTGCTTACAGTCTTCGTAGAACCTTCCAACAATCTTTTATACTTACATCAATAATGCTATAACACATTTCAAGCATACAAAGAGCTTTGCATACATTATCGTGGCAATCTTGGCAGCCTTGTAAGACTTAGACAGTATTTTCACACCCATATTTCAAGTATTGCTATTTCACTGTCATGACATCACAAACAATCCAGTGCTGGTCTTATGTGAAAACTAACCTTGCCTATTCTTGAGCTTGTGAACACACCTCCTCTTTCTCCCCTTTTCCTTTGTGAACTAAAATTGAAAACTTCCTAATTCAGGGAATTTTAAATTCAGCCACAACTGGTTGTGGATCAATAATTGAACTTCATTTAAAAATGTTCTAAGACATAAATTTTTCAGTCTAGCTCTATGGACTAGGAAGTTAGGGATGTAGAAGAGACCATAGAAGCCTAAGAAAAAACTAGGCTTGGTCTTGTGAACAAACTGCTTAGTGGTTGGGATACCTGAGAGAACAGTGTGTTGTCTGAAGGCCACCAGCTTCTGAGATCATGACTGAGATAAGAGCCATATTTTTAGTTCATATTGTTGTAGTGCACTCCTATACAAAGTTAGTCCAATGAATCCAGTGCAAGACTGGAGAAACGCCATATAATATTGCACAGTAACAAGGCAGCCTGAAATAGAATTACTCCCATCATTGCTCTTTGGCATAATTTTGTACTGCAAGAGTATGAGCTTTAAACACACACACACACACACAGAGACACAAAACCTCCCTCCTTCTCAAAGAACAATGCCCTGGTGGTAAGACCTATTGAGTACACTTCTGAATATACTGCTTAAAATAACATTACTAGTCACTGTATGACACTGGATCCCAACAATTCTTCTACTATCTTGTTTTATTATGTGTCTGAGAATTTAGAAATTAGTATGAAAATTCAAGACTCTGGCTATTTTATGTTGTTTTGATTTGTAAGGAATGAGGGGGAGCCATTACATCTTTTTGTGGAATACGACTAGGGCATAGGAAACAGGGATTGATTTTTTAGGATGCCTTAAGCATTAACTTGAGCTAAGAAAGCTGCTGCTTTGATTTTTTTTAATGCACTTGCTGATATTTAAATAAATCTTAGTGCATTAAGTGCTAATAAATGTAAAGGTTGCCACCATGTTAAGAAAACTGAACTTTGCTCAAAAACTATTTTTATTAGGAATTTCCTTTGGAAAGAATATCCTCTATGAATATACATTACAAAGCAAACACAGCTAACCTGAGGGATGTTGCATTGATTTCTCGTGCTGTGGCTAGGCTTCTAGAAAACAATGAAAACACATAGCCTGCCTACCACACTTGGGAACCACAATTTCACAGTTTGATTTCTGTCTCTGCCTTGAAGGGCTGCAGTTGTAATGACTTTTTGCATTTTCACACACAATAGTAGTGATTCTTACCATGGTTTCCCAACAGGAAAGGCAGAAAACACCAGCGGTAGAAAAAATGGTTTCTGAGTTTTGATGAATAGGCATAGGATGAACACTCCCAAACACTCCACTGTCGGGAAACATGGAGTGTTGTCACATTCTGCCCCTGAACCATGAAGGATTATTATTTCAGAGCACTGATGCAGTTATTTCTACATCAGTTAAAGTACAGAGAACATATGGGAGAAATGAGGGAGAATATTTTGTGAATAATCCATGAATCTTCCTGATTGCCAACTGTGTAGTTCTAGGCTGGGAGGAAAACTCTAATTTTAAATCACCAGAAATTGGCCAGACAGGCAAAGCGTGATGAGAAAAAAACATCTCCTGTGGACAGGAGCTACTGTTGCTAGGCTTTAATTTTTTAATGTGTGCATTCTCTATCAAGGATTTTTTTAATATGCTTTCTTGGGGAAGAAATGTCTCAGAAGTGCTGGAACCAGCATTACTTCCATTCTTTATCAGTTAACTTTGCATGTAGCTAAGTGACATTTGTGCTGATGGTCAGTAATCAATCTCCCAACAGTGCTTCCCATAAAATACATTGCTGAGGAAGGAAGAGGGGACAATAGAGAAGAGTACCAAAGCAACACATGACATGAGAGGTTTCTTTTGTGTTAGTAAAAAAGGTCACAGCTTGTGTGGAGACACAGCATAGGTGTAGCATCTTGGCCTCAGACAGCATGCCTGCTGGATCCAAAGCAACACCTTTTCTCTCAGCCTGAGTACTGGGGGAATGGAGCAGGAAGTAAATGGGAGCCATGTGGGCAATGGCAGCTAAATGGATCTCCCCCCACTGCCTTTAGGCCACCCCATAGCTCCCTCCTAGGATTCCTGCCATTAGATCTGTCCAACCCACCCCAAAGCACCTTAAGGGAGTTCCCTGCTAATGGGGAGGAAGGAACATAGGCTTGCCCCCCAAAAAGGATCCATCTCCTATGTGTAACTCACCAATGAGTCCACATGTCCTTGCTCCCATCAAAGCTCTTCAAGGCTGCAACCAATCACACGGTGCTTGCCTTGTGGTGTGGAGCCAACTGTCATGAGCCAACCCCTGGGAGACAAGGAACCAGACACAGAGCATGAAGACACCATGGATTAGGAGCTGGCTTCTTGAGAGGAAATTTGAGCAACAGACCCAGCTCCAAGGCTTTCCCTGCCAGCAGAGGCAGAGCTTCCATGGGGCGGCCTGGGGATAAATGACCCAGGCAGCCACCATTCACATCACGTGGGGGTGGAAAATCCCCCACGCACCCACGCCTGCACTGACCTGGCTTGGAAGAGCTGGGTCGATGCGGGGGAGGCACCTAAAAACAGCTGTGGTGCCCATTCGAGCTGCCCCCACATCCTACCCCCACCACCTCCCTGAACGGCACCTCCTTCCTTCCTCAGGCCCTCAGGGGCAAGACAGGTGGCGGCTTGGACAGGCACCACAGCAACAGGCCAGCTCCTGGGCAGCCCACTGCGGCGCCCTATCCTCCCCACCTCCCTGCAGGTTGGCTTCTGCCCTCCCCAGAACCCTCCCCAGGGCCTCATAGTTCAATGGGAGATTGAATTATCCATAAAAACATTTTCAGAGAAGCTGGACTTCTTTTTGTCAAGTACTGGAAACGTGCTATATGGAGCAAGCATGTTTAATATTCACTGAGTCTGTAAATTGCTTAAATGTAAAAAAAATATATTATGTTAATTAAGTATTAATATTGGCTCATTTTATCATATTAGTGTAAACAAATATGCAATGTTTGTTTTATCTTATAATTCCATTGCTTTTAATCCCATTATTGGGACATATATTTACAGTCCAAACATATACATTTGAAGTAACAGCAACTGTATTAATTACAAACACTTTGCTAATATCGGAGTACAATTTCAGAAGGTATAGAGCAATTCAATGCTTAGGGACAGACTTGATTGTTTCTATGCCTGCTTCCTACCTTCTTTCCATACATGTTTGTTTGCACGTATCTACTGCCTCTTTTTACCTTCTGAATGCAAAACATATGTACACTTTGTCACTAAGCTTCACTCCCTCTCCATGAAAATTGTTGTATACCCAGAAATGTATTACTGATACACACTGTTGTGGTTTATTGTCTTTATGTCTTTGTCTTTATGGAGTTATTTAAAAATATGGGTGCTGAATGCTCCTGAAGGGGGGTGGGGCAAAATCAGTTCTTGCCCTGGGCTCCATTTTCTGTAGATATGCCACTGCGAGAGGGTCTCTGCCCATACATGGTAGGGGGCAGAAAACTCAGATTTTGCCCTGGACTCCATTTTCCCTAGCTACACCTCTGCCTGTCAGCCAAGGCAGAGCCAGCAACAGAGCCAGATGTCATGCAGCTGGGAGAGCCATCAGTAGCCTCAGAGGAACACATCAAGAAGCCAGATGCACAAAGAAATCAAAGACAGAGGCTGTTTCCGTATAGCCCAATAACAGTTCCCTAGGGACAGTAAAAACACTGTCCCTGGGGTGCAAAGACACTCCTTTTGAACCTCGCTCAAGGGGTGAGGTTTTTCAAAAGCGGCATGTTCCCGCCGGTGTGGTGCAAACTGCACCAGAGGGTGCCGCTTTTGGTGTCCTCTTTACTCACCTCTCCTTCCAGTGCAGCTCTGGAGAGCTAGAGGGACATGCCCACACTGCCCTTCTACCCCTGGAGGTCAGAGGGCAGCGTGGGCATGTCCCTTCAGCCCACCAGAGCTGCTCAGAAAAAAGAGGTGAGTAAACAGGATGAACCTGAGGCGGCTCCATAGGGAACCACCTCTCCAGTTCGTTGCAGCTTCAGGGCCGCCCGCACGATACAGTGCGAGCGGTCTCCGAGCCTCCACCAGCATAATTAATGCCGGTGGAGAGCCGTTTCTGCCACTGTGCAGAAACGGCCAGAGACAGCAGCTAAATAGTAAAAGGAGAAGTGTCCATATTGCAGCTCAGTGTGGCTGAAGGTTCTGTGAGCTAGAAATGTCATCATCAGAAGAGGACTGAGTCTTTGCAGGATTCTGGCCATGTTATCAAGGGCATCTTGATGGAGCACCTTCCTTATGAGGAGAGGCTGCAGCGTTTGGGACTCTTTAGTTTGGAAAGGAGACGTCTGAGGGGGGATATGATTGAAGTCTATAAAATTATGCATGGGGTAGAAAATGTTGACAGAGAGAAATTTTTCTCTCTTTCTCACAATACTAGAACCAGGGGGCATTCATTGAAAATGCTGGGGAGAAGAATTAGGACTAATAAAAGGAAACACTTCTTCACACAACGTGTGATTGGTGTTTGGAATATGCTGCCACAGGAGCTGGTGATGGCCACTAACTTGGATAGCTTTAAAAAGGGCTTGGACAGATTTATGGAGGAGAAGTCGATCTATGGCTACCAATCTTGATCCTCCTTGATCTCAGATTGCAAATGCCTTAGCAGACCAGGTGCTCAGGAGCAGCAGCAGCAGAAGGCCATTGCTTTCACATCCTGCATGTGAGCTCCCAAAGGCACCTGGTGGGCCATTGCGAGAAGCAGAATTCGGGACTAGATGGACTCTGGTCTGATCCAGCAGGCTAGTTCTTATGTTCTTATGTTCTTATCTTATATAGGCCTCATACTGGGATTGGCTCTGTCTGGGTGTAACAAGTGTGTTTCAGTTCCAGAACTCCGGGGGGGGGGGGGGCGGGTGCGCGTGCCAGTCATTACTGATTTTAGAAGACATGTTAAGACAAATTTATTGATCAGATTTTCCAGAATATTGCTGGTTTGCACACCTTTAACTCAGCAAACTGGTTAAATCAAAAAGGATGTCCAAATTACAAATAATAGCATAGTGACACAGAAACTTTCCTTCCCAGTTATCATAAGATTATAAATTATTTGGAACAGAGAACTCTTCTTTTATTAGTTCTTTGCTTATATTATGTTACAACAGTGTATTCCTCAGTATGTCCAGGGAAGTGAACATCCCTGCCTTTCTTTGTGTGTTGTTTTTACATATGCATACACACCAACAACAGAGATGGATTGAATACCACTTTTAAATTCCACGTATGATTGCATCAAGCTTTGAGATCTTCCAGAGTCAGCTGTCTCCATACTAGCAAAAAGAAGTGGCCACAACTTACTGTGGCTGCCGTTGCTGCTGGGGAATGGACATCCCTGGCCTCCGGCTGCTGCCTTCCCTGGCCTTGCGAGACACTGTCCAAGGCTTGCGAGGCCCCAGCCTGCCTGCCATGCACACGCGGCAGGCACTCGGGCACCATTGGTGACATCAGGGGGTCATCCTGATGTCACTGGGGATGCAGGCCAAGCAGCCTATATAAGGCCAGGTCTGGCCTTGCTCTCCCCCACTTCAGCCGAGCCGGACGCTTTTCCCACCCACCTCTTCCCTATTTTAGTGTTTGTTAATGCATGTTAATTTGTTATAGCTGTTGGTGGGTTGCATATGGGGGACTGATCTATAGGTGTGAGTCAGCGGGGGAGATACCTGCTTTGATGGAACCTGCTTAAGAGGTTTGGGGTAGTACAGGCCAATGGGATGCATGCCCAGATGTGGGCTTCTATGGCTTGTGCCCCGGCAGTCTTCAGTCAGTGGCCACCGCCCATTTGGAATCTCCCATAGCTACTCCAATGTGCACTTTCCTCAGCAGGTGGGTGAAAGGAAAATTTAGGTTGCTGGGGGACAGCACTTGGGCTGCCCAGCACACAGATCACACCCCCATGCTGCGCCTTATACTTCTGTTTAACCTGAATCAATATGTTAAATAAAAGGCTATGGCCAACCTTTTACCATTCAAAATCATGTTGTTGTATTATTGAGGGTTTAACAAGGGGGATGGCTATTAGCTACTTCTCTCCGGAAGCAATTGGAATGTTCAGTTGTCCTTTGACATAACCATGTCAGCCTGTAGAGTTTCCAACTCAGGGTTGGGAAATTCCTAGAGATTTGGACATAGAACCTTGGAAGGCAAAGTTTGAGAATCAAACTCAACTGGGATGTGATTCCACAGATTCCACCCTCTGAAGCTGTCATTTTCTTCTGAGGAACTAATCTCTATATTCCAGAGATTAGTGGTAATTTCAGGAGAACCTCAGCTTCCACTTGGACATTGGTAACCTTGTTGGTCTGGGTTCAGTGACTTTACTGCATAAAACAGGTGACACAACAACTTTATATATGAGAAGTGCTGTCAGCAAGTTGTCTCAAGAGCTGCCTCTAGAGTATTTAGGGGGGAAAGAAACCTATCTCAGGGCCTTTCCCCCACTCTCGTCCTTCCCCTCTATGCTGCGTGCTGCTCTCAGCGAGCAGCATCCCAAGCGTGCGCCCGGCAGTCCCCATGATCCCGCGCTCTGGGCGGGGCCATCAAATGGCGCCGTTAAGAAGAGCGCCTGGGATGCTGCACGCTGAGGGGCGCAACAGCAGCAGCTTCGGGGCGGCTGCGCTGTCGCTGCCCCTCTCAGTGGGGAGTGCCGAGGGACCCCGCGCTACTCTCCTCGAGTAGCGCAGGGTTTAAGGTAAGTGGGGAAAGGCCCTCAGATTCATTTAGACTAATTCCAAAGTAAATGGAGGAGCAGTGTGCTTTATGAACAGCAGAAGAAACGCTATAATTTCCTAGCCAGCATTTCAACTGTGAGTTTGTTCTGTTGTTTCTTTCCTTATTTTGTTTTCTGACCTCTACTCAATTCTCCAGATCTATTGATGCACTGAATCAAATATTCAGCATATCACTAAGCCACCAGTCTACTGTAAAAGCCAAAACTGCATTTACTCCCATTTCTATAATCTTACAATTCTTAATTGCCATATTGGCAAAAAAGAAACAGTTGTTTACCTTGCAAAGTCTCTGGAGTGCCTGCCAAATTAATCCTTTTAAGCAGTGTTTCTTCAGCTCTGGAGATAAGTAAGGTGCATGCAAAGCAGCTAGAGGCTCCCTCAAGAGACTGTAAACATATACACACAACTTCAAAATTAACCTTGACAGGTGAGAACCTGTCAATGATTTTGTCTTATCTGTTTCATAAAGTCATGAGTGTGCAGAACGGGGGAAGTGAAGTAATTGGTAGGGGAAGGAAGAAAGGCCTTTTAATATGATCTCCATTTCTTATGGGAGAGGAGATTTCAGGTGATTCGGAACAAATTGCAGAGCACATTACAAGTTGCATATAATCCTTGATATCACTTATTTTTGGAAAAGTGCTTGTACCACAGTATGGGAAAGGCTAATCTAGTTTCTTCTTAACCCTGGTTTGAAAACTCACAAAATGTGTGGACTGGAATGACAAAGGTTTGCCTCTGCACACAATGTTCCTGAAAGCATTAAGGACAGTCCCACAATCTCAACATTTTAGTGTAGCACAATTTTCATTTAATTCAATAAAACATACACAAACTTCCTACCATCCCACCATACTTCTTACAGCCCAGCATAAAATTAACTGGGCATTGACTTGCACTTTTTTCTTTTCTTTTCTTTTTTTGCAACTGCATAGAAACAACAGTTCTGAAGCAATCTGAATAGAATGATGTAATGTAAAGTCTGAAGGTCAAAATAGATCAAATGGAAACAGTGATTCTCCCAGCACATTTTAATAACTAAATTTGAGTTGTATAGGACTCTAATTTGGATCACTGTTGTATGTGGTGGGGTAAGTTTTAATTCCACCACTGCATCATTTTCTTATCCCAATCAGAGCAATTCATGCATAAAAATCAGTTTTTAAAGATGCCAGAAGATCAGTGATCTTCTTTTCATTCAGTTTGACCTTGATTTACTATGCAGTTCAATGCAGAGTTACTCCAGTCTAAGCCCACTGAAATCAATGGACTTAAATTGGAATAACTCTGTGTGCTAGAATTGCTCTATTAGTCTAAGAGAAGGTGGATCTAGTGAATTCTATTTGTTTCTCCCCTGTTCTTTCAGGATGTAGCTGATTTTCTGCAGTCTACATTCATTAGCCAGTTGGAAACTTGGAATTCTGTATATGTAAGCCAGTCTTCCACTTGTAATTAAAAAGAATGAAAATGTGTTTCCCCTGACATGTTGTCTGTACATTGGCTGCTAATGAGCTGAATTTCTGCTGTGAAAACCCAAACAGGAAGCATTTAATTAAAGGCTGAACTGGCAATATTTACAACAGAATCTGCTAAGGATCACTTTACATAGCAACAGCCCCTGTGGATGAAGTTGAAAGTGCTGACCTTTGGTTCTTAAGCACTGGGAAAATAAGAGAAAAATAATAATGAATTCTATGAACAGAGAGATGGGAAAGCCATGAGTAGCCCTCTTAGTTCTGTAATAGCCATTTTTTACATGGAACACTTTGAAAAACAAGCCCTGGAAACAGCACCAAAAAAGTCTACTATACGGTTCCATTTTCTGGATGACATGTTCACAATTTAGAGTCACAGAGAAGAAGAACTAAACAAGTTTCTGGACCATATTAATAAATATCCACCCTAACATCCAATTTACTATGGGAAAAGAAAATTAAGGGAAACTACCATTTCTAGATGTTTTAGTCATCCGCAAACTGAACAAGCAATTGGGCCATACAGTATGCAGAAAATCTATACACACTGATAAATATCTACCTAAAAACTCCAATCATCACCCAGGACAAAAAAGAGCACAATAAAAACTCTGTTAGATTGTGCAAAAAGAATCTGTGAACCCCACTTCCTTTAAGACAAACTGAATCACCTAAACTGGGCTCTACAGGCTAATGGTTACTCCACTACAGACATCAGAAGAGCTGCAAGACCAAGAACAAACCACAGGAATGAAGATAAACAGCCACTCAGAGGGAAAGTGTTCTTACCATACATCAAGGGAATCACTGCTCATATAGGGAAATTGATGAAGAAACATAACCTCCAAACAATCTACAGACCCACTAAGAAAATTCAACAAGTGCTATGTTCAGCAAAGGATAAGAGGGATCCCCTAACCTCTGCAGAAGACTACCTCATACCGTGCAGTTGTGGACCAGTCTACATAGGGACCATAAAACTCAGCTCTCAGACATGAATCAAAGAACATGAAAAGGTACTACAGACTAATTCAGCTGGAAAAATCAGTAGTAGCAGAACACAGGAGGCTGTCTTTGTTCACCGCTTTGTAGGGTGGAAAGGTGGCATAAACTGTTTTAAATAAATAAAGTGCACTTTGTCGGTGTACATTCCACTTCAAAGATTTAACAGAACATATGAAACATGGGCAACAACACACAATCTGTAAGCTTATTGCCTGCTAGATCCTGACCATTACTAGAATTCCTAAAATCACAGAGCTGTACAAAACCAGAATACCATCTAATCCATTTCACAAAGCATCACTATCAACCTGTCAGTGTTCCATAGATCAACCCATGTAATGCAGACCACAGCATGGTACCAGAAGAGAACAGGTTATTTGCAGCATGACAGCTGAACAGAAATAGATGACTCAAGAGAGAATGCCATGTCATACATTCCAAATAAATAAATGTAAGTCTACATCCCAATCACACCTCACAGGATTTTCTGTGGGCCTCCAAAAAGGGTTACCAGCTGCAGGTTGAGAGATTTTGGGAGTGGACCCTGAAGAGGGTGGGGTTTGGGAAGAGAAGGAGGTTGAAGGGATATAATGTCATAGAGCTCACTTTCCAAAGCAGCCATTTTAGACAAGTGAACTGATCTCTGTAGCCTAGAGGCAGAGCCATAGCAAGGGGAAACTACGCCTGGGGCACTCATGTGCCCTGTGCCCCTGCCACACCTCGCCCACCATGCCATGCCCTGGAGTGCCCCAGGAATGCCTCCACCATGCCCCCGCACTGGCGCATGCTGTGTGCATCACGCACCCCCCCCCCTTGGTGCTATGCCACTGCCTTGAGGTCAATTGTAATAGTGGGAAATCTCCAGCCACCACCTGGAGGTTGGCAACCCTACCTTCAAATATGGTTGTCAACTGAATTCTTAGTATTAGAAAACCAGCTGATTTATGGTCAACATTTAATTTTCAGTTTACATCTTTTCTTTAAAAGAATGCATCCACAGTGAGCCAGAAACTGAGGCCCCTTCCGCACGGAGGCGGAAGGGGTTGGGTTGGCGTAATTTACCGGCTGGGATGACGGCGCCGCGGAGTGCCGTCGCCCGGCCGACCCGCCTCTTCCCCGTCCCTCTCCCATCACCTCCGTCGCCCTGCTGGCCTCCGTAGACCCGCCCACGCTGCCCTCCGACCTCCAGGGGTCGGAGGACAGCAAGGGAGGGCCTTCGGAGGCCAGCAGGGCGACAGAGGCGACGAGGTGAGTGGGAGAGGGACGGGGACAACAGCGCATTCCTGGTGGTGCCGTTCGCACCGCGCCGCCGGGAATGTGCTGTTGTGCCAAAAACGGCCTGAGTTCGCCCTGGGGGAAGGGGAAGGGAGCCAGGTCGGCGCTGCTGCGTTTTGGCAGTGCCACCTGTGTGATCGGCTCCCTGGGGATGGTGTTTTTGCCATCCCCAGGGCGTCATTAGCCTGTGCGGAAAGGGCCTGATTGTAATAAAAGAGGAGATAGTGTTTTACCCTTTCCCTTCAGACCTATTTGTACCCAGTGTTGTCTCCCTCTGATGCTATTCTGACTGAGTAGGGTTGGGGAATATATGTACTTGTACCTTTTCCTACCCATGTGTTGCAAAGAACTTTGGAGTACAATTCTGATCAGAACAATAGCAAATAGAGGAAGTATTCAGCAGGCTACATTCAACTAGTTTTTCACTCCTAATTATAGCCTTCTTTTTTCTACCTTTTTTTCATTTTAAAAATATGGGACAAAATTATACCCAGAATCCTCTTTAATATCAAGAGATTTCCATCCTGCCCTGAAGTTGGCTAACAAATATCAATAAATACAATATCCAATAAAACTCTATATAAGTGATATCCTCTCTTAATTCAATTTTCAACTATTTTAAATTTAAAATGGTCCCATAAAACATCTAATTAATCATTTTTTTCTGAAGCCTTCCATAAAAAAACCTCATCTTCCTGATAATTAATCAAAAGCTAATTGAAAGAGGGAACTGTCTAAATCTCAAAATATAGTCTATTTCCATAGGTTCTTTTGCAAAGTGATCTATAAAGTAGATGCGACTCCTTAAAAAGCTCTGCTTCTTGTGCCCATCATTCTTACTTCAGCGGAAAACAAAGTTTGTTGAATTGTAATGCTATAAGATAATTTGAATGTGGTCACTGTTTGCAAAACCAATCCAAAGATGAGAGGAGGCAGTTGAAATTTCCAAGTTGCTTTCAAAGTCTATTTCACATTGAGTGTATTACAGTGTCTAAGGCGGATTCTGCATGGGCTGATATCACCGGCATTGGTCCGGTAAAAACATCGTTTAGAGGGGGAACTTCCCATGGCTGCCACCTCTGAGTCAGCGCTGCTCTTTTCTTCTCCAAATGGTGTTTAGTTGACTCGCTAAACTAGCGAGTCATTTGGAAAGCAGCAGCATCCACGCAGTGCCAAGTGAATGGCACCTGGTGGACACCGCTGTTTTCCAGTGCACTGCTTTTTAAAAAAACTTCCCTGAGTACCTCGGTCAGGACAAGAGGACATGCCCCCTGTCTTCTGACCCCCAGGCTGCTGCCAGGGTCACGGGGGTAGGGTGTGTCCCCTCGTCCTGGTGGAGCTATGCAGGGACAAGGAGGTAAGTTTTTTTAAGTGGCAAGCCTCGTGCAGAGGCAATGATGTGGACTGCGGCAGCTCCAGGGCTGCCCTCACACACATGTGTAAATAGCTCTGCCACTCCCATAACCTGTGCTGAATCCACCTAAGTCTGCGCATTAAGCTTCCACCTTCACATGTTCTTTTACAATCTTATCAATTTTAACCAATCACCTGTCATCCTTCTGGGGAACTCAAGCAAGATATTCAGAGAATCAGGTCTGTACTAAACAGAGATTCTGTGTCTGTTTGCCAGCTTACCACAAGAAAGCATCTTTTTTTAGCAAAAAGTGATTGAGGAAACCAATGCTTTCTCATCACCTTCTTGACTTCTATCTTGTGTGATGTTAAATCTCAGATATTTTTCCCTTTAAAACACATTATGTTTAGTATTAATTCATTCTATAATATTGACTCTGAGAATAATTTCCATTATCCTGTATGAGTTCCTGGCTCATCATACAAATTATTCAATAGGGCTACTAGAAACGTTGCTGCCATATATAACATTGATTTGTTCAACCTTTTGAAGTAAAAGTAAATGAACTGAAGATTACTCTTTTTATCATTTGGTATTAGAAAGGAACTGTTCTACTAGCTGGAATTTGTTTCAGTTGCAGAGAAAACTCTTCTCACTAACTAAAAATGATTTAGATTTTTAGAAGGATTGAATGAGGCTTTGCTTGTAATAAAAGAAGCTACCATGTCCAGAAACATCTCAGAGGTGGTTCTCAATATAAAACCCTGCTGAGGTAGACTCATCTCTGCAACTCCCATCTGTAACAAAAAAGGAAGGGGTTCAGCAGAGAAACGGCCCTAATGGATGACCTTTACCGGAAGAGGGACAGGTGAAATTCCTCCCTGTTAATTCTTCTGGACCTGCCAGCCACTTTTGATACCATTGACCATTGACCCCTGGAGCGGCTCCATGGGTTGAGGGAGCACTGTACTTCAGTGGTTCTCATCCTTCCTTCGGGGCAGAGAGTAGCAGTGGGGGGTTCTTGCTCCCAGCCCTGGGAACTTTATTGTGGGGTTCTCCGGGGTTTGGTGCTATCCCCTCTGCTTTTTAATATCTATATGAGGGGAGGTCATCAGGGGGTATAAAGTTGGGTTCCATCAGTATGCTGATGACACCCAGCTCTACCTCTCGATTCCAGCTGAGTCAAGTGAGGCCCTCCAGGTGCTGGATACTTGCCTGGAAACAGTGTAGAACTGAATGAGGACCAACAAACAGATAAAACAGAGGTGCTGTGGATAGCAGGTCCCCAAGTCCAGGATATCAAAGGGCATCCAGCGCTGGATGGTGCAGTGTTGCCCCTGAAAAACTGGGTGTGAGACCTGGGGGTGCTCTTGGATTCTGTCCTGTCCCTGGAATTACAGTGGCAGCAGTGGCCAGGAGTGCCTATCAGCAGCTCTGGCTGGTTCACCAACTTCATCCTTATCTGGACAGAAGGGACCTGACCACAGTTCTGCATGCCCTGGTAACCATCTTGATCACTGCAATGCACTTTACATGGGGCTTCCCTTGAAGACAGTCCAAAAGCTGGAGCAGGTGCAAAATGCAGCAGCTAGGTTGCTGATGGGTCAACCTGGCCAGTTGCATATAACACCAGCCTTGAAAGAACTCCATTGGCTCCCTATTTGCTATAGGGCTCGATTCAAGGTATTGACAATCATATTTAAAGTCCTACCTAAAGGAGTGTCTTTGCCCATATGAGCCTGCCTGTGCACTGAGGTCAAGTGGGGAGGCCCTCCTGGTGATCTCCTCCTTTGCCGAGGTGTAGCGGGAGGAGGCACATGGGAGAGCTTTTTCTGTGGCAGGCCCCAGACTGTGGAACAGCTTCCCTGCAGAAATTTTCTAAGCACCAACACTTTATGGATTTTGGCATCTGGTTAAAACTTCCCTCTTTACCCAGGCCTTCAGTGTGTGACCCCCAGGGTCCCTCATATCAATGCCAGCTGAAGGGTGGGGGTGGAAGAGGTGGGGATTTTTAATGGATGTTTTTATTGACTGTTTTAAAGGATGTTTTTATGGTGGTATTTAATGTTTTATGTGTTAACTGGGCTTCTAATATGTGTAAGCCGCCCTGGGACTTTGGTGTAGGGGTATGTATGTATAAATAAACAAAAGTTCCAATAAACTGACCTCAGGTACAGAATCAGTTCTAAACAGAAGAGATCTGTGGTTCCTTTTGAAAGCCATCATGAACGCATTTCAGCAGCTCTCATCAGGAAAACCATGTCATAAACATTGGGTCACATCTTTTAAAAACCCTGGTTCTTGCTGACGTCAACTTGATTTCACACAGTGATAGGACAAGGAAGCAGACCCTGAAGAAAGCCCATAAACATACACACAACTTTTGTCATCAACTACAGAGTGGTTAAATATTATTTGTTTATCAAAAGAATACAAGGACATTCAGGCTTGATTTGATCCTGAACCCCCTGGTTTGATTGTTTTTTCTGCCCATGAAATCCATAAAACTCTCCTCCAACACCACATATCAAAGGGATCAACTTTCTTCTTTTTTTATGAGAATTTTTATTTATTTTACACATCTAAATATCACATACATAAAAAGCTAAAGAAAAGATACAATCTAGTCCCTCCTTATTATAATGATACGATCCCCCCTATAATAATGATACTAAGGCCCCTTCTGCACGGAGGCGGAAGGGGTTGGGTCGGTGTAATCCATGCCGACCTGACGACGCTGGGACAATCCGCATGGATGGTCCCAGAACCGGCTGGGACGACGGCACCACGGAGCGCCGTCGCCCGGCCAACCCGGCTTTTCCCTGGCCCTCCGGCACGTCGCCAAGGCCTGGAGACACGCCCCCGGCCCTGCGCACCTGCTGGAGCGTCGCAGGGCAGGGGGCGTGTCCCCAGGCCTCGGTGACGTGCCGGAGGGCCAGGGACCAGGTAAGTGATGGGTGGGAGTGGGGGGAGGGCACCTTGGAGCCGGCTGCGAAGCAGCTGCGCCCCCTGTACGAATGGCTCCTTGGGGACGGTGTTTTTGCCGTGCCCAGGGCACCATAAAACGCCCGTGCGGAAAGGGCCTAAATGAAAAGAAAAGAAAAAAACACAAACATAAGCACATATATATGGTGACTACCAGCTACCTCACTAAGGATCCAAGCATAAATCTAACTCCATGCTTATAACTAATATCTACATTTTTTCACTTTTAATCCTTCTTATAAAGTTGTCTTAATTCAATACGCTGTTTTCATTTAAGTCTCGAATCCTGCCGTTGTTTCTCTGTTTTTATATGTTTTCAATAAGTAATCCACAAAGGATTTCCAGAAAATTGTCTGTATTCTTGTCTCTTATAACCGCTGTCAACTTTCTTCTTCTGAGCTTTCTTCATTGCCCAACTTTCACAACCAAACATAGTAATGGGGAATTCTACAGCAAGAATTAATTTGATCTTGGTTGCCAGCAACATATCCTTACACTTAACAATCTTTTCTAGCCTTGTCCTTGCCACCCTTCCCACTCTCAGTCCTCTTATGAGTCCCTGGTTGCAGTCCCCTTTTGGTTGATTTGTTCAGATTTGTTCATTGCATTAGTACCAAGGCAAGAAAAGGAATGCTTTTCAATCTAAATCACAACTTAGTATGAATGCCATAAATATTCTGTGATCACTGGATAGAGCAACAATGGATCATATTTTTTGACTTGAAACACATTGTCTAAAACTAGTAAACATCTGGGCTGTAATGATCAGGCCTAAAGAACATGTCTAAACAAAAGGACACCTGGCATAAGGCACAAGGTTTCTTTCTTTCTATGCTTAGGGTGGGAAATTGAGTGATAGCCTTAGCAGTCACAACCGGTGTTCCAGGGGGAATAATGAAAGCTTATCACTGTTTGCAGGCAAGGTGGCTTCATGTGCAAAAAAAAAAGCCCTTTATGTGCCTCATGCATATTAATATATCCAAGCATTATTTGTGTATTCCCAATAGGTTTTGTGACTCGTTTTCTGGGGGTTTGCCAGTATGGTAAACAAAAGGCTATCAAGATAGTTGATAGCAAGATTGTCTTCAGGGCATCCTTGATGCAGGTTATTAGCTTTTTTATAGCCCTTATCACCACAGTACTTGTTGAATTTCTTGTATACTATCATTCTTTTACATAAAATAGCATTTTGGGCACAACATAAAAGGTTTGGTTCATTCAGAGGGTGATTCCAAAATATATTGGCCTAATTGATGGCAGTGACTATTTTAGGAGCTGTTGTTACATGGAGTAGGGGCAAGGGGCAAGAAATTACCTACAACAAGACGGTTATTGAGAAGTATGAATTTTTTCCTATCTCCCAGGTTTCAGTTTCCAAATTTCTTTACTTTGCATTATTAACCAATTTCAGCTAGTAATCTTCCATTTACCTGATCTCTGCCCCATCTCTCAATATTTGTTCAGGCTTCTGCATATGTTTGGTTGTCTGCAGTTTTCAGTGTGAATCTTTGACGTTTTCCCCATGGCCAATATATCCTGGGGGAAACCCAGGATCATAAATACTGGGATGCTTCTATCTCGGTTTCTCCCTCCGCACAGCCCGTCAGCACATTCAGGCCGAGAGGAAGAACTCCAGGTGATCATGCACAAGTTAGTTTCATTTTCCTTGCCGACGTTGCCGCGCATGCACGAACTGTCCCATTTTTTCAATGTTCTGATTTGCTGCAGGCAGTGAGGTGGGAAAAGTAAAATGGTCTGTCTCCCATGGTGTTTGCATGGAAGCTGCACAGTTTTTAAAAAAAGAACTGCCAATCTTATTTTTTTAAGGCACAAGAGAAGGGAAATCTTGCGGAGCGTGTCCAAGTTAGACCCAGAAGCCATGTGGAAGTCATGGCCAAACCGGGATGTTTCACCTCCTTATCCCAGGATATATTGGACATGAAGAAAATGCCTTTGTTCTCCCCAGTGGTCCAGTGCACATGTACTGTAATTATATCATGGAACAAGCAAGCTTCCTTTTGCTGTTTTGGTTTAATCAGTATATCTAATTTAACTTTAGAAGTTCTCCAATACTCATGGTTATTTAGAGATGGTACTAAAGTTCATACTTCTTTGACTCCGAAGATGATATTCACATGTATTTAATAATTATTGCTAAGAGAGTTTCCCTGAATTCTACTCTGGCTTAAATGATGCAGCCAAATCAGTAAGACTTATTTTTCTTCCTTCTTCCTTCCTCAGTTTACCTATTGCTGGTGAAAGGATGGGGAGAGCAGTACAGAAAACAGAGGAAGGTAAGAACGTTTACTTCTGCAAATGTTATCATTTATTCTAAGAGTTACATTCCCAACAGTGCACCAGACAGTTTGCCTGTTTTGTCTTCCCAGACCTCCCAGCTGCCTTGGTTGAATAACATTCTGGAATCTACAAGTTTGCAGATTGCACTGTCTGTACAATGAAGGGAGGAAGAAAAGAAAGGGAAAACAGAAATATACTGTTTCCGTTTGCAAGAAACTGATCTCTGTAGTTTGGAGATTAGTTGTAATTCTGGAAGACCTCCTGGGCCCACCTTTAGGTTGGAAACACTGTGGTTAGTGTTGGGCTAAAAACAGGAGGGGTTACTGTGTGTGCACCCTAATCTCTTTGGACAAAGAAGGTTAAAATGTGGTGCATAAACTCATCTTCCTTCCTTCCTTCCTTCCTTCCTTCCTTCTTCCTTCCTTCCTTCCTTCCTTCCTTCCTTCCTTCCTTCCTTCCTTCCTTCCTTCCTTCCTTCCTTCCTTCCTTCCTTCCTTCCTTCCTTCCTTCCTTCCTTCCTTCCTTCCTTCTTTCCTTCTTTCCTTCTTTCCTTCCTTCCTTCCTTCCTTCCTTCCTTCCTTCCTTCCTTTCCACTTTACTCCCTTCAGTTGTATTTATTTATTTATTCATCAAATTCATAGGCCGCCCTCTCCCAAAGTTTTGCTCGTTCTGTCTCTGTTATTTTGCTTTGGCTTTCCTTTCATATTTCCATCTCTCCCTGAATATGCTTCTTGGAACTGACCTTGGAACTGGCCAAGGGTTTTGTGACCAGTTATTTTCCTAATTATTCAGTGGGTTTCAGCTTGGTTCCTTCACTTGGTAAGATAAACTCAGGCAATACTGCCTGCCCCACTATTTGGCCACTAGAAGATAGATGCTGCAAGTAAGCTCCATGCTGTTCCAAGACCTGATAATTTTTTCACAAAATAACAATGTGTCAAATTCCCCGTTCAGACAATAAATCACTTGATTGGTTCAAGGCTTTTATTGAAGACTTATCAGGAACATAAGAAGAGAGTTCTGGTGAAGAACATGCCAAACCTTTGATAATATGAGTGTAAGATCCCCACCCCCACATGAGAAGCAGACAGTTCACATTGTCCAGCCTGGAGTCCTTTCCCAGCCACAGAGCTCCAAGGCTACAGCTAAAAGTGATAACACAGCACCTGCAAAAGCAAAAGCAATCCCCCCCCCAATGGTACTATCATGACACACTGACACTTCTCTCTTAAGCAGGTCCTTTCATTCGAAAAGTGGTCACTTTAAGCTTGCGTGAGAAAATGGAGTCTAATTCCTCTGCATAATCAGCTCATGGGCAAATTTTATGAAGAGATGTGTATTTCAGTTCATCACACATGGAATGAGAGGATAATTAAAAGCTGCATTATGTCACAAACACATGGTTCTTTCTGAAAATGTTTAATCTTGCAAATCTGGCAGAACTCATTTAGAGTACTCTAATTTGGAGCCTTGCAGATATTCCTACCATTCCATTAGCTAACCAGATATAATCAGATTATTTGAAGACAAATGTGTCTCATGCAAACAGGTTTGCTTCTAATTCATGTTCATTATAAAGCACCCTGGTATAATATGAATTGTTCTGCTTTCAAAACAAAAGGCAATGCAATTGGCTTATTGATGTTCTCCCGCTTGCCCTAGGTCCCTAATCTTTTCTCCCCGATATATTAAAAGCCATGATATTTACATTTGGATTTGTATGAAACTGAGAATAAAACTAAGTCCCGTGCTTCGATTTTACCACTCCAAGAAAAAAGGTCCAAGCCATTTGTGAGTTAGTTGTGGTGATGTGGATGGTACCTTCCCATATCATTGAAATTTTCTGCATTCTCATTTTCCTTACTTGTGTGTTTCTATTGGTTTTTTATTGGGGGTGCGGAGCGTGTTCCACAAGCATTTTGCTCCCTTTAGTGGTCAATTAAATATTGCATTGTTTTATGTCCAACATAGCTCCTTGCAGATTTAAATTACAGGTTTTTATGATGAACACCTCCACCATTTCCACACTAGTACTTATATAAAATAATACTGTGCTTGGATTGTTGTATTATAATTAATTTCTCCAAAGGGTGTCTAATGACAATTCTGAAGTTCTGAGGATTAGAAAGAAATACTGTATTCAGGAATAACTGGTCTGTGCTTTTTATGAAAAGAACACAGAAGGAACTAGGTCTTAAAAATATAAGAAGGAATAGATTTATTGTTGATTGAAAGAATAGGCTTGGGTCTGATGTTCCACATCATCCCTTATTAGGCCCAGAAGTGTCTCAGATTATGTCTGCTTTTGTTATATACAGTAATAGTTCAACCCTGGAAATGCTTCTATTTTGAAGTGCATGCTAATCTGGACTGATTATAGTATGGCAAATATAGGTTTGGCAAAGTAGTCACACAATCTTGTATCCCTATTCCAAAATTTTCACAATATGCTGGTGCCGTGAGGTAATCCTTAGTACATCAGTTTTTGTCATCCCCCCCCCTCACTGCAACTGACAGCTTCTTTGAAGAACAGCCTGCTGCAGCTGATAGCTCGCTTGAGAAAGGGTTAACGGAGCCTTGAAAAAAAAGTCAGCTGAATGGTAGAGGCTGAACTCACACAGGCTTCTGTCTCAGAACTAATCAGCAGGGCTAAAGACAATGCTAGAAGCTCTGAGTATCCAGATACAAACCTGAGATGCAGACAGAGACGGAGACTGGCCTTAAAGGAGAGACGTCGCTCAGCAAGACTACAGGCTAGGCATTACTCAGAGTCTTTGCAGGAGCTGTCCCAGGCAAGTAGCTCTGAAGCATAAAAGCCTTGGGCAGGAACTGCAATTGTGGTTGCAAAGTGGATTCTACCTGCCTTTGTCTGTGCCCTTCCATGTAAGGTGCACAGAAGCAGTGATGTACAGACAAGGGCAGGTAGAATCCACTTTGACTCCACAATTTGATTCCACTCTAGAATTGACTCCATTCCAGAATTGACTCCACTTTGACTCCACTCCAGAATCCACTTTGACTCCACTCCAGAATTGACTGACAATGAACCAAGCTTCTGACCTTGATTCCTGGATTCTCCTGGTTGTTGTATGTATTCCTGACAATTGATTCCTGGGCTGATTGATTTCTCTTTGGACTTTTCCATGGGCTTGGTAACCTTGGACTTTATTCTTTGTTGAACCACTAGCAGCCCAGTCCTGAGCCTCCTCAGTACTGCGTGTTGCTGTGGCAGCACACCAGTCCTACCCAGCCAGCACAGTTTTTTTATATTTATAGAGGTGCCTCTTCTAGACTCTTGCTCAGTTTCCATGTAAGGACACTGGGACAGTGAAGTTATATGAGAAATTGCCCTAAATATCAACTAAAACTTCCAATCAATTTTTTTATTACTGTTCTCACATCCAACAAGTCTTGTCAGTAGATCAAATAAATTATTCAGGGGAAGAGCAAAAATAAAATAATGTGGAGCTTTTCTTGCAAATCTAGGACAAAGAAAAAAACACAGCACCTGAGCTATAGATTCTGCTGTGTTCATGTCCCCTCTGTAGTTTTATGGCATTTTTCAAAGATTTTTCTTTTCTGGTCACATTTGTATTTATGGTAATGAGCAGCTTATCCTAAATTCTACTTGCCCATCTACCTCAAGATATTTTCAATTTAAAATATGATGTGCTGTGGAACAACATTAGAAGAAGAGTTGGTTTTAGGCCTCACCAGAACTGCTGTCCAAGCTATACTAATAAACTATACAGAAAGAAAACATGCCGTTTCCTGATTAAAACCTACAGCTGTTGCTTTATAAATGAGGTCACTGGAAGGTGGAGTATCCTGGACAGAAAGTTAAGTTTAAGTTAGGTTCATTTACAAAATGAAATTGTACTCATGCTTTTTATTAAAAGATGTATGTCCCACCTTACCTTCATTCCAGATTGCTCGGAATCAGTAGATACCATACATATAAAACTATAAAAGATAACAGAACAGCCACAAGATTCATTAGTCAAAAGGCATTACTAATTAATAACTGCTAAATGCAACACATTTGCTAAAAACCTCGATTAACCCTCTGGAAATAGTTGCACTGTTGTTTTGAAAGGGCTGTAGGTTTTGAACCTATTCAGGTTTCAGGAGTTTCTAGAGTATGGGAATTATGGTGAAACATGCTCCAGATCTTGCTGAGAAGGCCCAGATCTCCATTGCAGCGGGGGGAGGGGGGGAAGCACCAGAAACCACTCTGAAGGCATAAGTTCATCAGTAGATTTTTTTTTCCACAACAAATTTTAAACTACATTTTTTTCTCAAACAACAGTCAGAAAAGGCTGATTGTGTTGTGTGACCTTTTCACAGCTTTGTTCCATCAGGGCTAAAGAATGATTCCCCAAAGGGTTGGTGTCAACTGTTCCTACAGCAGTGAGTCATTTCTGGGTAGCTTCGAAGCTTCTTGCAAAAGAAACTGCACCCCAGAAGTTTATCTATTGAAGTTATGAGGAGCATTCCACACACATACATACACAAAATTCTGGCTATCCTAGGAATTTTGGAAATAAGGCATGAAAAGGACAAGTGTAACATTACTTGGGGACATCCCCACATTGCACAGCTTTCTAGAAATTCCCCCTATCTCTTTAGTAAATACCATTAAGAATAGGGAAATTCCTAGAAAACTGCAGACACAATAACTGGAAGTGACATTGCCATATCCATGACATCATCCCCTGCAAGAGCAGAAAGATCCAGTGGGGAGTTTTCCTGCCATTGTGGACAACCTGGTAAAGTAATTTTTTCTTCTGCTGTGGGTGAAAAGACACATAACATTCCTCTCCAGAATCCTCAGTATTATATGTACCTATATGTTCATCCCTGAAGCAGTCAGAAAATTACTAATGTATGCAGATGGTCACATATAAGTTTGAAATAGTCAAACACATCTCCCAGAATGCCCAACACATGTTTTAGAGTTGTGGCTGACGATGTTCCTCCATTTCTACACGTAATTTTAGAATGTAAACAAGGAAAATTAGTATGGGAAGGATAAGTTACTCTGGCAAAACATCTCTCCTACACTAATGGAACTGCCAGCATCAGGACAGAACTTTCACTCACACAAATCTTCCAGATCAAACACATAGCTAGTGATAGTACTGCCTGTTGAGTCTGCCAAACAGGTCTGTCAAAAGACCACAGAGTGAGCAGAACAAGCCCTCTAGCCATAAAATTGGCATGAAACTACAGTAACGTTTTTGAGCTATGTGTATCTCCCAGTTGAATACATTGTGGAAGCTACCTTGACATGTGTATTATTGAAGAGTCAAGTTTGATATAGCAGCATGTAGATTTTCATTGCTCTGTGATTGCAATTTGTCACTGTAAAATGAGCAGCAATATCTAAGCCTAAGGTTGATTGATATTTGCTTGAATAATAGCTAAGGTATTTTTACGACATCTATCAGCCATATTTAGGAATCATTTCTTAATTTTTTGCATTATGTCCTTTTCCTAAACCTATTCTTTAAACATTCTGCAAAGGCAGATTCTTTCTGAGTCACAAACTCTGAGGGCTAATCTGCCTCCAAGTGATAAATGGCCCCATGGGGGTCAAAGCTATATGAATATAGCTCTGACCCAGATATATAAACAATGGGCTTGCTTATATATCAGGGACCTCTTCCCTTGATGTCTTCAATAGAGTCCACCTCAGAGCCTTGGGTAAGAGAGCCTCAGTGGTAACCCTCCAAATAGTCAGGTCCTACATGATGGCACTACTTTAAAATGTGTGCCATGTACAGACAAGATGTTATATTAGATGTATTGTCCTGGATCATCACTGCCAGATGACCAAATTAACCAGAAACAAAGATGCTTGTAGTGAAAGGTTTAAGCCATTGTGCTAAATCCAACCAAGATTATTTGGCCTTTTAAGGCCCCTCCAGAACCATCCAACCACCCAAGTTCAGGGTCAGCGCTAGTAAGGACTGACTAATCTGAAAGTTAAGGCTTCTGAACACCTATCAGCCAATATTAAAACTCTTCCCTATTTCTATCTTAAGTGCACAAAAGTTCAAGTAGTTGCTTACACAAAAGGGTGTTTGAGGGTTACAATGGCATGTTTTGTGGCTATTTTTTTATATCAAGTTCAAATACCCTTATTAGGCATTAAAAACGTAACAAAACTAGGTAATCCAAATACAGTTTAATGAGATAAAACAGGTACTCCTGTTTCATAAAGTGCATACTTCAGAGAGAAAGAGGAACCCAGGAAATTATTTCGTAACAGTGAGCAAGAATTTGGCCACTATGTCCAGTTGCTTAGGATTCTCTGTATTCAGGAGATGGTTCAATTTAAGATTAAAAAGGCTTGGGTGGACCAGTAGGGGATCCCCTGAAAACAGGTTTGGTCTAAAATTGTTAAATTTTGGACAGACTAATAAAATGTGCTCCAATGACTCCTCAGAAGTTTGACAGTATTCACAGGTACGCTTTTGCTGTGACGGTACCATGAATCTCTCTGGGGAAAAGATTAGTGGAAACGTGTTGGTTCTTGCTCTGGTAAGTAACCACCTCAACTTAGGGTCAGACAAGATGTTTAAGTATGCGGCTGTCCTACATTTACTGGGCATGATGTTAAAATGAAGGGGGGGAGAACAAGCTCCTTGCTTTACTAACTAGATGTTGATGTTCCTGATCAAATAGCCATACCTTGATACAATGTCGTATCTCACTAGGAGAAAGCATAAGGAGCTGGTCCCAAGAAAGACCCAGGGAGGAAATCTTTGATTTGATATGGGCCCACCAGGTAGAAGATTGGAGTTCGTGGTGGGTGCAGTACATAAGACTATTAGGGTTATTAAGGAAACATAACCAAATCCAAAATTTAAAGGTGGCCCACCATGCTTTTGTTTCCAAGAAGTGTAGTCCTGCCTCGAGGCAGAGGGCAACATAGGGTTACACAATGGGGAACCCTGAAAAGCTTATATAAAAATTTAGATTGTATTCGCTCCAAGGATATATGCCAGGCTTCAATCCATAGGGAAACCCCATAGAGAAGTTTTTGGCATCAAATACCCTTAAAGCGGCTGGAATAAATCTGTCACCTTTAGTAAAGAAAAACCTTTCAATGGCAGCAGAAGTAATTTGACAGCTCTTGACAACAGTTTCCCTATATTTGACCCAGCTAGATTTGTGATGGAAATTAATGCCCAAATATTTGAAGAACTTAACCTGTTTAATAGAGTCATTATCTAAGTGCCAGTTAGAAATCTTGAAGGTACTTGAAAAGACCATAATCTTAGATTTGAGAGGGTTAATTGACAGCAGGTTTTTATTACAATATTTGCTGCATGTATGTAAGGGGCGAGATAGACCAACCTTGGTGCGAGATAGTAAGAGCGCATCATCAGCATAAAGCAGAATTGGCAGTGGCATATTCCCTAACAAGGGACAGTGTGAGTCAATAGTTCTCAAGATAGGGGCAAGGTCATTTAAAAACAGATTGAACAGGAAGGGGGCCATAACGAAACCTTGTTTGACTCCTTTAGTTACTCTAATTTGGGGGGTCAATAGGCCAAGAGGCGGGCATTTCACTTGACAGGTGTTATTGGTGTGCAGGGCTTTTTTGTGGCTATTTATCATTCCTGCTATTAGTGTTGGGCTGTAGGTAGTTATGGGAAGTGGCCCCCCTCATCATTCTTCAGAAAAGGCAGCAAATGAGAATAAGAGCAGTGCACAAAAGATGTGGGTCAGGATCTTTTGCATGTCATATATAATGGTCCTGAGTTGTATACTGGCCATATTTTCCTGTCAATATATTCTGTGACTCAAGATCTTGGGGTATTCTCATGCACAATATCTGACGATCAAACAGCATGGAATGAGCAAGCCAGGATTCCTCCATGCTCAAAGGAAGCAGACTGTGTACACTAAATAGCAATATGTATACTACAAAAGGATCTTATCATCTTTTATCACATAGTTTTGATTGGACTGCTGTCAAAACAATATGCCCAAGTTCTCAGTCTTAGTTTATGTTCTTCTGACCTAATGTTATGGACAGAATAATAGATTCCAAAAAAAGCCACACTAAGAGACTGAACTCAGACTTCTCTTTCTGGATTTCAAGTTTGGAACATATTTGTTACACATTCAGGTTTGTTTCTAGCCAGGAATTGGAACAGAGTCCAGAATGCTGATAGCACTTGCAAGATCTATTCAAAGAATCCTTATAAGACAGGATACTAGTTTTAAAGGAAATGTCTCTTTCTTTGTAAGTATATTAAGCACCTATTTGGTAGACCGAATAAATCACAGCCAACAGGTCTTTAGCTTCAAAAGAAATTACATAGCCAACCAAAGGGCAAAAGATTATTGCTCACCCTCTTAGTAACCTAGAGAATAAAAGCAATGAAGAATATCACAACAGAGAAAGTTCAGCACAGAGTAGGGAGCAATTAGTCACTTGCTAAATACCACTGGTAAGGGTTTTTTAAAAAATTAGAATTAGAATTTAAAATGGCACATGTCTTAAAGACTGTATTTATGCCAAAGTTGACCACAAAGCCTGTTATTGTTGCCTCCCATTCCTGTTCGTCAACAACCCAGAGTGAAAGAACTTTCTTTGACTAATTAAACACATCATGGCGTTTTCCTTTAATGCTGAAAAGCCACACACTGGTGGAGAGTTCTGAATGCCAGTTTATTTGTGGCACTGACTTTGTCCCTGCTGATAGTTATTGTGAAGGCTGAAAGGTTAACAAGAGTTGGCTGGGACCAAGTCGTTTGCCAGGTGTTATTCCCTGTGATGGATGGAGTCAAGCCAAGTAAAAATTATCACTGCAACACAAGTCTCTGGCAAGTCTTCACTTCGACAACGTTATTTGGGAAGAAAAAAACTGTCTCCTTTCCCCCACTGCAACGATTGCTACATAATTTGTAATAATTGCATGCAGCAGCTATCGAGGCCCTCCAAATTTCAACAGCTTCTTGACAATCAGAAGTGTGATTCTTTGTGCTAAAACAACAATAGTCTGTCCCATGCAGACTATCCTTAGACAACGTTTTTCATTGTGCACTGTTGGATCATCCATATACCAGCCTTAATATCTCCAGAGTTGTGGTGGAAGTCATAAGTATACCATTTCTGTACTCATGAATTGCTATAATAAAAAGAGCAGTTCTGATACCTACATTGAGGTGTCTCAGGAGATGCTTCCAGGTGGTTTTATTTAGGAGTGTCATGCTTGATCCCTGCAGCCACATGGCACCTGCACACAATTCTACCAAACAATAAAAAAGGATCTACCAGACAGTAAAAAAGGAAATGTTGCAAGCACAAGATCTATCGTTCCAAGCATAAAATTTCTCTCCGATTTGGCTGTAAGACCTCTGTTACATCTTGTGAATTTAGAAGCTGGAAGTCTGTCTTACAGCCGATCATGCTGTGATTCTTTTATGGATAAGGAAAGAGCTTCACATTCAGGCCAGCCAGTCCAAGACCTTTGACAAGCATTACATTCACTTAATGAATAATTCTGGATTATTTTGGATTAATGTTCACTGTGGACACGTTCAATGCTTAGAATTTTTCTCAGTACCTTTCCTGCCCTCTCATATGCTTAAAAATCATATTTTACTAGAAACTTGACAGATTCTATCTCTGAGAGCCAGCAAAGGTGAGTGGAAGAAAGCTGAATAGATAGATTGTGGCCTGCTCTCAGCCTCATAGAGGAGAGAGGAGAATGCTTCTAGCGCTCAAAAGCTCTTAAAAAGAGTCTTCTGGTCAGATCTCTATGACTTGTCTGCACCTGCACAATCCCATGCATGCCTCAATGAACAACAGCTACAGGTAAATGCAACTTTGTTCTTGATTCTAGTAAGGAAAATCCAGTTTCTCGGTTCATGCTAATCCTCCTTTGGGTTAGTAATGTAGAAAATGGGTCCCAAACCATGGTGCCTGCTGACAGCTTTCTTTGTGCCTGCAAAGTGTTTTCAGAAAGTGGGGCTTTTGCCCAGCAAGCCTTTGGATTGACTGTGCAGATTTTTAAAAAACATTGATTTTGCAGAGTTGCCACCACAGCACAGCCATCATCATTGTGTGACTGAAAGTAAGCTGAGGCAGCCATTTTGTGGCTGTGCCCACCACATTGTGTCAGAATTCCAAAGATGCCAGCAGGCTCAAAAAGGTTGGGATTCCTTGGTGTAGACAGTATGGGAGAGGAATAGTTTATTACTAATGTTACTGCTGGAGTGATTTTTTAATAGAGTGTAGGTGCAAGTGAATCCATTGTAATTAAAAGGAATACTACAGGCTTCTTGTCCTACTATAAAACAGAACAACCAATGCCCCACCATTCCAAGAGTGTGCAGTTGTGTCACACAAAGACAACAGAACAAGTGGGTCCATATGATTCTAGCAAGCCAAATTATATGCTGCAGGAGAAGCCAGTCCAAACAACAACCATTTGCCAACATGACCTTTGGGGGGCAGGGGAGAGGAATCCTTCTTGACCCCACTCCATAATGACAGATTGTAAGCAGGAGACAAATGTTCCTGTCTAGCATTCCTCAGGGAAATGTCACTGGGCACCATGCCATCTTAATTTTACAGATCAAGGAATCCAAAGAAAGTTTCTTTTCCTTTCTTCCTTCTAAAGGCCTGAACCTACTACCTGCCAATTGCCTGTCCAATCAACCTGAAACACTTATTTTGCAGCTTCCCCTTTTCTTTCTAATTCAAACTTTGGGGATCTATACAATCAGCAGATCCTCCCAAAGGGAGAAAAATGTTTTCATAAATGTCTAATTGCTGCACTTGCTTGCTAGTTGCTTTCACTTAGGAAAGTGCCATGTTCTGAGCACTCAGCAGTCCATGAACTTGTGCATTTCTTTCACATTGCGTGACTGGATACCCAAGGGCAGGAAGGAAGCCCTCTCAAACGCATAACAAATGCACTCAACTTGAAAGAAACATGGATGTTGTCACTGGCCTCTGGAATCAGCTTGTCAAATATGATGGGAAAGAGAAAAAAAGAGACGTCAATGCAGGGTGGGGAGAGAGAGGCAAACACACACATACAGTGCAAGCATCACAGGAAATGCAATTGCTCTATGTTTACTATGTCAGTTGCAGTATGATGATCTTGTTGTTTTCATATTCACTCTGGAGATCAGAACATTCTGCATCAAGAATTTTAAAAAGCATGCAGTTGGGCTTTATTTTTATTTTGTTTTACCGATTCATACAAAGAAATGGAAGGTCATCTACCAAATTACTATGAATACAAAAGCATGACATTTCTCAAATACATCAGAAATCATTTTTGCTATATCTCAGTATTAGTAAATTGCACATACTTTTTTCAAGTTTCCTTTAGGCAGCACAGCAGGCCTATGCCTGACTTTCTTTAAAATCTTGTGAAACTGAGATACCAGAAAAGTTAAAATAAACCTGTAGTCAAGAAACACAAAAAACCATTTAGAGGTTCAAGGATCATATCTTCTTGAGTAACAGTTTCCATGCTCTTAATATGTGCACTTTTAAAAATGAATTTAAATAATATTAATTCTGTATCACTTGAGGAGAATTTAGGTGATCAGACTTAAAAAACATTTTAAGTTTATATCTAAAACACAATGTACAAAAAGTTGAATATAAATGAAGTAGATTAAATAATGTAGTTAAAATCCATTCAGATCTCTGCTGAAAGTCTACCATTTGAAATTTTAGGGGCAAATGGAATGGGAAAGAGCATGAAAGCAAACAATAACAGTAGAATGTCAATCAATGTTAATTTGCAAATATTAGAAACATGAAAAAGGTTTTAAGTCTGTGGTCATTACACGGATACAGAATGGATCAAGGAGAATGACTACCAGAGTTCATCAAACTCCATAACTGAGAAAGGAAAAAGTACTACGTGGAAACACTGGGTATCCTGAGAATCTTTTGCTAAATCCAGATCTGATAGACACATATTAGCATGCTGAATAAACAGGTTCACCTGACATGATCACAGCATTCAGTCATCCTAGCTATGTGTGCTGTTCTTAACAGAGTAGTAGATAACAGGAGAGAAATCAAGCTTGGATACAAATGTGGATCAGGAGCCAATATAATCCCAACCAAACCAGCATAGCTAAATACTTGCAGAATTTAATATTCAAATCCTGCTTAAGTGTTTATCAGTCAATTCCCCCGCCCCAACATTATTTATAGAGGTATTTACTAATGTTAGGGAGAAAGCGGGACAGTATTAAGAATGGAAATCTCAGCAATAGCATTGCTGTTCTGGGTCCAGTTTTTGGGTGCAGATGAATGTCATTTTTACATACAAAATTCAGTTCCCTCATCTCTCTTCCTCCCCAATTTTACGTAATATCCATTCCTCCTTGTGACAGAAACAACTGCTGCATCTTTCATTCATCCTATGATTTAACTAAATTTCACATATAAATTGCAGGTAGAGGAAAGAAACCCTCAGCACCAGAGAGAAAAGTTCACTGCCATTCACAGACAATTCCTCTACTAATAAGTTATGATTTTCCTTTGAGAGATGGATGCCACCATGTGGTTCAGTGGAGTAAACCTCAATCAACCTTTTGCTTGATCAGAGTAATGTTTCTGCATTTAGTAAATTGATTCTGCAATTAGTAAATCCCCTTCCCTTTTCTCCCTTGCCCTTCTCCTCCCCACCATGCCCCATTTTCCCCTCCTCCCTTTTTATTGAATAGAGTAGGTTTGGGGGGCGGGGTAAATAGGAGTTTTTAGCTTGGTTGATTTTTCTAATACATGCTGTCTTGGAAAACTTAAAAAATTTTCTGGTGCCAAAGCTTTTTAAATTTTCGGTTAAGAGTTGGGTTTAAATTATTATTGGGCTGAATGTTATTGTATTATAGTTTGTGAGCCACCCTGAGCCTGGGATAGAATGGGATATAAGCCTAAAATAAAGTTTAAAAGTTAATATTCCCTAATTTAAGGAAGGAAGGAAGGAAGGAAGGAAGGAAGGAAGGAAGGAAGGAAGGAAGGAAGGAAGGAAGGAAGGAAGGAAGGAAGGAAGGAAGGAAGGAAGGAAGGAAGGAAGGAAGGAAGGAAGGAAGGAAGGAAGTAAGGAAGGAAGGAAGGAAGGAAGGAAGGAAGGAAGGAAGGAAGGAAGGAAGGAAGGAAGGAAGGAAGGAAGGAAGGAAGGAAGGAAGGAAGGAAGGAAACATTTTTCTCCACTATCTCCAGCATTACTCACATAATCACACAATAGCTCCTACTCTACTTTAAAGCTACTGACAGACTTAATAACGGGCATCATGTTAGCTTCTCCCGATAATAATATTGCCTGTTATAAAAATAGAATCCTGAATGTCTCCATAGTATTTCTCAGCCTGTTCTGTATTTCTAATATGTTCCTTTAAAAAGAACCAGGCAGTATTATATCCCCAGGAGTTAGAGAAGAACTCAATCCTGCTTTATAGCTGCAGAGAGAAAAAAGAGAACAAGAGCTTACTGCCCACATTGCCAAATGAATCAACCTGATTAGCTGTCGAGTGCAAAACTGCTGAGGGCCTAACATGGAGCGGTCACCTTTACACATAACAGCACAGGAAAATTACAATTTCAAAAAACATTTAGACACTTACACCGAAGGAGCAAATCCAGTCATTTTCAGGAGCGTTGTTTAACGCAATTTCATGCCCTCCCAGCCTGACTGAGCAGCATTATCTTCTCCTGTCTCTCAATGAAAGTAAGCGATTAAAGCAGGCAGAATGGGCTAGTTTTAAACATTGTTGACTTGAAAGGGCTTCGAGCTTTGGCACTGTTGTGAAGTGAGAAACAAGGCTGGAGTATACACAGTTGTAGGTCATGCTTGTGTAGAGAAACAGATTCATATTAGTGGATCCAGGATTTCAAATGGCTTCATCTGGACCTTGATCTTTCTCCTCAGCACCAAGCCCTATCCAGACTTGGGTTTTGCATTGACTCATTAGGGACTTCAAACCATTAGTTTTCCGTGTTGTTAAACTTCTAAAAATTTATACCTTAATATTCTGTTTCACAACTAAGAAAGTATACTTGGAATGAAGAATAGTAATGACATAGGGCATTTTCCCACTTACCTCACCTCCGCCTTGCTGTGCGCTTCTCTCAGCGCGCGTCATTTGTGGCGCGTGCCCCGGCTTCCCCACGACCCAGTGCTCTCTGTGGGGCCATCAAAAGGCGCCGTTGCAAAGAGCGCCTGCAATGATGCGCGCTGAGGGGGCGCGACAGCAGCAGCATTGGGGCAGCTGCGTTGTCGCCGCCCCTATAGTGGGGAGGCGTGGGGGACCCCGCGCTACTTGCGCGCAGCAAAAGGTAAGTGGGAAAATGCCCATAGACTACCTCACTCAATCCTGGCACTTCAGACAGCAAATCCCATGGCAAAATCTGTCATTCTTGACCCACCACCCACTTGCCTCTGGATCAACAGCTGAAAGGTGAACTGGAATTTGATTCTCAGTGGGCTAGGATGGGCACTATTTTAGTATCATGATCTTTTACATAACATGATAACAATTTGGGTATTTTAAAATAATTACAGGATCATAGAAATATAATTATGTAGATATTTATGTTCTGAATTTCAGCAAGTGGCCTTCAGCCTTTCCTATCCTACAACCAGTGGTGGGATTCAGGAGGTTTGCACCACTTCGGCAGAACCGGTTGTTAAAATGGTGCTTGTAAAGAACCAGTTGTTAAATCATTTGAATCCCACCGCTGCCTATAACCCATCTTTAACCCTAGTGTTCTTCATGGGATCCATTTTGATATTTAAAGTTGGTGATATGCAAAAATCCACAGGCAGCCATTTTCAGTTTCTCCTCCACACCTATGTTTATGAACATGTTATGAAGCTATTTATACTGCATTCCTACATTCCTGCATTGCCATATCAATGGGCAAGTGAAATGGGGATGCTACTGACGTTGTCTACTTATTCTCTGGCAACCCAGGAAATATATTCCTGGTCGGCAGGCCATGCCTAACTGGAAGGAAAGGCTGTGAAAACATGAATGGCGGCAGGACTATTGGTGCATGGCGGCAGGACTATTGGTGCATATGAATGGCGGCAGGACTATAGTGATACAATTATGGGTTGCAACAGCTCAGCCACTGACCAAAAGAAAAGGCTCAAAAGCTTGATTTGCCTTCAATATCTTGAATTTTAAAATGATAGTGTGTCAGATTCCCCAGGGCCGTAAAGTCAATAAATCACTTGATTGGTTCAAGGCTTTTATGGAAGACATGTCAGGAACATAAGAAGAGAGTTCTAATGAAAAACATGCCAACCCCTTGATAATATGAGTGTAAGATCCCCAGCCCCATGAGAAGCAGACAGTTCACATTGTCCAGCCTGGAGTCCTTTTCCAGCCACAGCACTCCAAGGTAACAGCTAAAAGTGATAACACAGCACCTTCAAAAGCAATTCCCCCCCCTCCCCGGCACCATCATTCATTCATTCATTCATTCATTCATTCATTCATTCATTCATTCATTCATTCATTCATTCATTCATTCATTAGATTTCGTAGACCGCCTCCTCCCCAAAGCGTTCTAGGCGGTTCACAATACAATAAAGACCAATAAATTACTTAAAAACATCTAAAAACATTTGAAGTTCAGTATACAGCATCAAACCCAATAATAACAGTCTAATCCATATTGGTGGTACCCGGTCTTAAGGCCAGTCTTAAGGCTGGGAGGGGCTGGCAGCGCCCAAAGATGAAACCAGTGTGGGCACTGCCAGAGATGATAAACCATGGCAGGGCCTCACAAGCCAATCCGCGGCCAGCCTCACCAAAAGCCCGGTGGAACAGCTCAGTCTTACATGGCCTGTGGAACTCGCCAAGGTCCCGCAGGGCCTGGACAGCTGGAGGAAGAGCATTCCACTAGGGCCAGGTAAAGGCCAGCCACATCATTGAAGGGCCAGGGACTTCCAGCAACTCGCCGTTGCAGAATGCAGTGGCTTATTCGGGGCATATAGGGTAACATGGTCCCACAGGTATGAGGGCCCCGAGCCATGAAGGGCCTTGAAAGTTAATACCAGCACATAAGAACATAAGAACATAAGAACATAAGAACTAGCCTGCTGGATCAGACCAGAGTCCATCTAGTCCCGAATTCTGCTACTCGCAGTGGCCCACCAGGTGCCTTTGGGAGCTCACATGCAGGATGTGAAAGCAATGGCCTTCTGCTGCTGCTGCTCCTGAGCACCTGGTCTGCTAAGGCATTAGCAATCTGAGATCAAGGAGGATCAAGATTGGTAGCCATAGATTGACTTCTCCTCCATAAATCTGTCCAAGCCCTTTTTAAAGCTATCCAGGTTAGTGGCCATCACCACCTCCTGTGGCAGCATATTCCAAACACCAATCACACGTTGCGTGAAGAAGTGTTTCCTTTTATTAGTCCTAATTCTTCCCCCCAGCATTTTCAATGAATGCCCCCTGGTTCTAGTATTGTGAGAAAGAGAGAAAAATTTCTCTCTGTCAACATTTTCTACCCCATGCATAATTTTATAGACTTCAATCATATCCCCCCTCAGACGTCTCCTCTCCAAACTAAAGAGTCCCAAACGCTGCAGCCTCTCCTCATAAGGAAGGTGCTCCAATCCTTCAATCATCCTCGTTGCCCTTCTCTGCACTTTTTCTATCTCTTCGATATCCTTTTTGAGATGTGGCGACCAGAACTGAACACAGTACTCCAAGTGCGGTCGCACCACGGCTTTATATAAGGGCATGACAATCTTTGCAGTTTTATTCTCAATTCCTTTCCTAATTATCCCCAGCATAGAGTTTGCCTTTTTCACCGCTGCCATGCATTGAGTTGACATTCCCATGGAACTATCAACTAAGACGCCCAAATCCCTTTCCTGGTCTGTGACTGATAGCACTGACCCCTGTAGCGTGTATGTGAAGTTTGGATTTTTTGCCCCTACGTGCATCACTTTACATTTCGCTACATTGAACTGCATTTGCCATTTCTTAGCCCACTCACCTAATTTATCAAGGTCCGCTTGGAGCTCTTCGCAATCCTTTGTGGTTCTTACCACCCTACATAATTTGGTATCATCTGCAAACTTGGCCACCACACTACCCACCCCTACTTCCAGGTCATTTATGAATAAGTTAAAGAGCACTGGTCCCAAAACGGATCCTTGGGGGACACCACTCCCTACATCTCTCCATTGTGAGAACTTCCCATTTATACCCACCCTTTGTTTCCTGTTCCTCAACCAGTTTTTAATCCATAGGAGGACTTCCCCTCTTATTCCTTCATTGCTGAGTTTTCTCAACAGTCTCTGGTGAGGAACTTTGTCAAAAGCCTTTTGGAAATCCAAGTAGACAATGTCCACTGGTTCCCCCTTATCCACATGTCTGTTTACACCCTCAAAGAACTCTAGTAAGTTTGTAAGACAGGACTTGCCTCTACAAAAGCCATGCTGACTCTTCCTCAGCAGGTCTTGCTTTTCTACATGTTTAATAATTTTATCTTTAATGATAGATTCTACTAATTTACCAGGAACAGATGTCAAACTGACTGGCCTGTAATTCCCGGGTCCCCCCTAGACCCTTTCTTAAAGATTGGTGTGACATTGGCCATCTTCCAGTCTTCAGGGATGGAGCCTGATTTCAGGGATAAGTTGCATATTAATGTGAGAACATCAGCAATTTCATGCTTGAGCTCTTTAAGAACTCTTGGATGAATGCAATCTGGGCCAGGGGATTTGGTAGCATTTAGTTTATCAATGGCTGCCAGAACTTCTTCCTTGTCTACCACTAACTTCGCTAGTTCCTCGGATTCACCTCCTAAGAAGCTTGGTTCAGGTGCAGGAATTTTCCTCACCTCCTCTTGGGTGAAGACAGATGCAAAGAATTCATTCAGCTTCTCTGCAATCTCCCTGTCACCTTTTAGCACACCTTTTGTTCCTTCATCGTCTAACGGACCTACCGCTTCCCTAGCTGGCTTCCTGCTTTTGATGTACTTGAAGAACTGTTTGTTGCTAGTCTTGATGTTCGCAGCCATGCGTTCCTCATAATCCTTTTTTGCCTCCCTTACAGCTAACTTGCTTCTCTTTTGCCACCATTTGTGTTCTCTCTGGTATTCTTCATCAGTTAAGTTGGACTTCCATTTTCTAAAAGACATCTTTTTTTTCCTAATAATTACCTCAACCTCCCTTGTTAACCATGGTGGCTTTCTTTTGGACTGGGCACTGCCTTTCCTAACCTGCGGAACACATTCCAGCTGAGCTTTTAAGACTGTGTTTTTAAATAACCTCCAAGCACCTTGGACATTTTTGACTCTCTTGATTTTCCCTTTCAGCTTCCTGCGCACTATCCCCCTCATCTTTGAGAAATTTCCCTTTCTGAAGGCAAATGTAACTACATTAGTAGTTGTCACTTGTTCGCATGCAGAGATACTGAATCTGACAGCATTGTGGTCGCTGTTCCCTATCGGCTCAACAACACTGACTTCCCGCACCAGGTCCTGGGTCCCACATAGAATTAGATCTAGGATCACATCTCCCCTGGTTGGTTCTACAACCATCTGCTCTAAGCCACAGTCATTTAGCATATCCAGGAATGTTCTCTCCTTACTATGACCTGAACATGCATTTTTCCAGTTTATGTGGGGATAGTTAAAATCGCCCATTACCACGACATTTTTGCTTTTGTTGGCCTCTCTAATTTCTTTTTCCATCTCAGAATCCTCTTGTGCACTTTGGTCAGGGGGACGATAATATATTCCTAATGTTAAACTTTGCTTCACCCCTGGTATTGATATCCACAGTGCTTCTGTAGAGGAATCAGCTCCCCCTGCATTGTCTACTTTATGTGACACTATGCTCTCTTTGATGTAGAGGGCCACCCCACCCCCAATACGCCCTGTCCTATCCTTCCTGTAGAGCCTGTAACATCATTGAAGATGATCCAGAATTCCACCGGAAGCCAGTGCAGGCAGCACAGCACGGGAGTAATATAAGTACCCCCCGTAAGTACCCTCCGTAAGAAGCCAAGCTGCTGCATTCTGGACCAGCTTCAACTTCTGGGCCAGTCTCAAGGGAAGGCCCGCGTAATGTGAGTTACAGTACTCCAACCTCGAGGTGACCATAGCATGAATCACAGTGGCCAGGTCAGTCTGGGAGAGATAGGGATATAGCCACTGGGCCTGGTGGAGACAAAAAAAGCTACCTGGGTAACATGGACCACCTGGCCCTCCATAGAAAGGGAAGAATCCATGCGGACCCCCAGGCTACAAGCCAGGGAGGTCGGGGCCAACGTGACCCCTTCCAAAACCGGCGGCTGAAAATCCCTAGGCCTCTCACCACAGCCCAGCCAAAGGTGGATTGAGTTTTAACCTGCTCTGCTTCAACCAACCAGCAACCAACTCCAAGCAATGCTGTAGAGCCACAGGGGCAGAGGCTGCTCCCCCTACATCAACCGAATGAGCTGGGTGCCATCAGCATATTGGTGACAACTCAGCCCAAAGCTCCACACCAACTGACCAAGGGGTCGCATGTAGATATTTAATAAGAGCAGGGACAACAAGCCCCCTGTGGTACCCCTCATTGAAGCGGGCACCTTTGGTAGGGCTGGTCCTCACACCACACTTGCTGACCCCTATCCTTGAGAAACGAGGCAATCCACTGAAGGACAGTGCTCCGCACCCCAGAAGCAACCAGGTGGTGGGTCAAAAGATTGTGGTAGACCACATCAAACGCTGCAGTAAGATCAAGCAATACTAGCAGCGCCGATCCGCCTTGGTCCAGCTGCATGCGGAGCATATCTGTGATAGCGACAAGGATGGTCTCCATCCCATGCCCAGCACAGAAGCCAGACTGGAAGGGATCATGACATAGTGTTCCCATAAAATATAACATATTAACAACCCCATGCAGTTTGGGTAATGCTAGCAAAGGCCTGGATTTGAACATGACTAATACAAAATTAAATTACCTTTTATGGAAACTGTTACTCTTTCCAATTAAAACAGGTAAACAAAGTCCTTTGAGAGTCATCAAACACTTTGAACTGCAGACAGGCAGGAAATGACGCAGAACCATACAAACTGCATCACCCAATTATTGTAGTCTTATAAATTTTGCTCACAGAAATATCTGAGTCCAGTTACAAATACTTCTTTCATACATGCTCTCACATCTCTTTTCCTGCAGTTGTATCTCTTCTCCTCTCATCTGCCCACCATGCCTGACAGAAAATAAACCATGACAAAGGAGTACTTTCTTTGATTTTCCCAATCCTTCTGAGATGGGTACAGTGAAAGAGAAAAGCTACATGCATGGATGTACTCCTGTTCCATTTTACCTGCATGCTGATCACATCAGCATCTCATTTAAAAATATCAGAATCTTGCCTGGAAAGTATAGTTCATTACAGTAAACACAGAGCATGTACCAACATGATTCATGCCACCAGTTATGCAACAGCAAATATAACACATCGACTCTAACATGGGCTGTTTCCGCATGGAGGCGGAAACGGCTAGGTCGGCGCATTTCGCGCAGACTCGACGACGCTGGGACCGTCCACATGGATGGTCCTGGAAACAGCCGGGCAGTCAAGCCAGCTGGAGCCCCGGGCGCTCAAGTCGGCCCGGCATGTCCCCCTCGGCCTCCTCGCACGCCGCTGCTGCCTGGGGACATGCCCCCTGGCCCTGCGCGCCTGCTCCAGCAGGGCAGGGGGCGTGTCCCCAGGCCTCAGCGACGCGCCGGAGGCCCGGGGACAAGGTGAGTGCCAGGGGTGGAGGAGTCGTGAAGCCACTGCCGTTCGCTCGGCAGCGGCTTCATGGCGGCGTTTCCCCAAAAAGAGCGCTTCCAAGCGCTCTGGGGAAACGCCGGCGTGGGGACGGGCGGGCGGCGCGAGGGCTGCGCAGCTGCGATGCAGCTGTGCCCCCTGTGCGAATGGCGGCCTGGAGACGGCGTTTATGCCGTCTCCAGGCCGCCATTATATGCCTGTGAGGAAACAGCCATAGTTAAATAAAAACAGTGTATCCTGTGATAACCTGGAGCAAATATAATCCGATGAAGTGTTTAATTGGTGAGGTGTCTTTATTTTTAGTGTGTTGGAATCTTAAATAGGTTGTCTATTTCTGCTGCTAGATTGTCCTCTTCCATCTTGATTAAATCTGCCATGGCCGGGAGGAATCTCATTCTTAAATCTTCCTTGTCTGTTTCCTTTAGGCCCCTTACTCGCAATATTCCTTCCTTCTGTCTGAGTTCAAAAAGGGCCATTTTGATTTCCAGGGCATTCATTTGTTTTGAATGTTGCAACGATTCTTCTTTGAGCTCATCTAATTGAACTTTTGTGTCTTTAAGATCTGCGCTGAATTCCAAGATCTTCTTTTCCAATTTTTTTACTTGGGAGACCTCTTCTTTTACTGCTTGTAATTCCTCTTCTATTTTCCCTTGTCTTTCCTTGGTTTCTTCTTGGTTAGCCATGATCTTCTCTAGCATTTGTTCCAGTTTATGAGAGTGTTCCAAGTTTTTTCTGGTATTTTGGCTTCACCATTTGTTAATTTTGCATTATTAGTGCATTTGGAATCCATTTTCTAACATTAATTTATTATGTGTTAAACTGTACTATTGCAGGGTTAATGTCCAATGTCCAGACCTTCTGTCCCACTTAGAGTGGGTTTTCTAAAGGTACATTCAGCTCATGTGCGTAATATATACAAGAAGGGCAGCAGTAGAAAAGTAGTGGAGTGTCCGTGGTTTTTCTCACATCCTCCTTTACCATACAGGCATTCACCATACAGTGGCTAGTTCCCTTGATTGGTAATATTGTCTCTTAGTTCTGTTGTTCCTTTCTTTCTTTCTTTCTTTCTTTCTTTCTTTCTTTCTTTCTTTCTTTCTTTCTTTCTTTCTTTCTTTCTTTCTTTCTTTCTTTCCTGCCTCTCTAGCCATTTTCTTTTGTTCTCTCTCCTTTGTGTTTACTGCTTTCTGGTGACTTTACTGCTGTCTCTTCTGTCTCACCCAGAAGCTTAACTCAGTTTTCAGGAGTCCCCTCTCCTTTATTGATTGTTTATCAAAAACATTAAAGGGGAACAACTCACTCCAATCTCAAAGCTCTCCGTCATCTCTGAGATCACAAAAGAAGTTGCTGTCTCTTCCACCACCACCGCCACTCACCCTTCCCATCTCATCAGGATCGGATGGTAGGTTTGATGTAGCCTTTGTTGTCTTCACCTCACTTTTCTTACTCACTACTCGCTACTTTCTCGCTACTCTTTGTTTCACCACAGAAAATTACACACTGGCTTATAGTGGACACTTAGTGCAACCTCCAAGCAATGCACCAGTTTTTCCTTGTCTCAGGATTTATAGAAGTTAAGGAGTGCTGCATCGATGGGCTTACGGGCCCTAGTCTGCACTAGTCTCCCTCTCTTCCCCTGCCACATGGCAATGCCGCTGTTTAGAGTTGCTTGGTTTTAAGCGGCAAGCACCTCAGATAGCACCAAAGAGAATAACCTCCCATTAATATGGAGGGTATGGGTCTGAAAACTGACACAGACCCCAGATGCAGGTGGATGGATGTGGGAATTGCCTCTCTTGTTCAGGAGAAAAGATGTTGCCGATCTTCCTGCAGCACCAGAAGTCCAAACTCTGCTCAGGTCACAGCATTTTAAAGCAACATACTATACACAGTTACAGCTTGTATAAGATACATTATATTGTAATTACATTACATTGTTTATCTATACACTTGGCTTATCCTGTAACAAATATTAGATGAATACTAGAAAGGAATGTGTTGTCCAGTTCAACTGATCAGCTTGCATGGACAGATAGAATCAATTATTGCAATTGTGTTTTGGACAGCAAAGCAATTAAATAATGCATGAGCTGTCTAAATGTTTAAGCCATATTTCTGTTCATTCAATATAGCCATATATGGATTTTGAAGGGAATGGCTATAATGAAATTGGATACATAAACCAACAAGGGCATCTTTAAAAGCTTAGTTAGCAGGTTATTTGAAGAATCACTTGCTCCCAAAGAAATCCAGTTCATCAATTAAAATGGGGTTTCTGCTTTGAGCAGTTACCAAGGAAGGTAAGGTGGCTATCCACTTAGAACAAGGCCTTCTTAGTGATGGCAAGTCAGGTGTAAAACTTCCCCTTCAAACAGTTTGCTAGGTTTAGGTGCTCATCAAACACAGTTTTGTTTATGTAGGTCTTTTATTTATTTTTAAATTTGCTGGTGCTTTTGCTGCATAACCTGTGTGGGGTTTTTTTGGCTGGTTTTATTTTAGAGTTTATTGGTATACATATATTATTAAACTGTTTTTATATCTAAATTATTCTGTTTTATCTTTTTTGTTTTATTCTGTTTTATTTTTTATTACTGCATGCTGTCTTAGGAGCCAATTTGCTCACAAATGAAATAACAAACACAACATGCAATAGGAAAATCTGTGTCCATATCATGCATTGTTCTAGGTTCTTGAAAAGTATAGCATGCATGCACCAATTTGGCTCTGTTACAGGAAAGCTTGACTGGGACCTAACAAAGTAGGCCTAACCTGGGCATCTTAGCATATTTGATTCTGCAGCTGTTTTGCTGAACACAAAAGTTCAATAAATGATGGACACAATCTCCAAAATTGGAACTTTGATCCCAATGGAGTCTTGTATTATTGTAGCATAAAAACGGTTATTAAACTGTCAGAAGGTTAATAGTTTCATCTTAATACCTTGATAGATGGGGTAAATTGCACTTGCTCTCTAAAATCCCAGGATGAGGCATATGGTATTTTACTATAGGCTTGCCTTGGATTTCCCAGTGAAAGATAGGGATGAGCCTTTTAGCTGCTATTAAAAATTCTTTAACATAATACCTGCTTTTCCTGTTCTGCATCTTTTGTTGGTCACTCTGATTAATTGAACTAATGTTATCAAAATTAAATTTCCTTCTTTCTCAAGAAAGTTATTTAAAGAGGCCACTTTGGAGACCTCACATTAGAGCCTAAATTTGTTTACAGGTCTGCTTCACTGACAGTCTCCTCTTTTGAAGGATTCCCTTTAAGCACAAGAGTGATTTATCTTTCCTTTTTAAAGATCACCAACACTCATGAAGAACTTTAGAACAATTAAGGGAAAAGTCTATGTCAAACCTCAAGGCATTCACATAACATGGTGGCACTCACTGTTTGCACCTAGAAAAGCTATTCTTGATAAGATAGCTCCTCATAAACTTGCAGGCTGTTTATTCATGAGCCAGTTCTATTGTACACAGTGGAATATATCACTGAGCAAACCTGCCTAGGATTAAGCTGTAATTATAAAAATACTTAATGAGAACTCATTGAACTCAATGGGATTTCTGAGTAAGCTTATACATATACATGGCTGCCCACTTCACTTGCAGAAGGGCCTCATGAGATGGGCAGGTTATCGTCATTTTAAATATGGAAAGTCTCAAAGATAATGACTTGTTCAAGGACCTTTGGAATGTCTCTGGCAAAGCTAGGATTTAAATCCAAGTTCCTTCATGTCAGTTTTGCTGCTCTGATCTGTCCACCCAATGCACTATCCAACACAATAACAGGGCAGAGTTCAAATGGAATATATATGTATATAAAATCCTTGAAATCACATCAACCTTGAATACTCAAAAACAATGGGAGAAGTAATCCTCAATAAAAAGTAAACCCCCCCACCCCCAAAAAAGAGCAACAAAGATATTCAGTGAAAGTCTGATCCCCCTGGAAAATTGGTTTTGAAACATTAAATTATGATGGCAGAAGGGTTATTTCTCCCTTTCCGCACACCAACTAAAACTGGGAACTTTGTACGGATATTTCTGTTTTAAAATGCTGGTAAGGTTCACAGCTCTCCAACCTCATATTTAACACCATCTCTTGAACTGTGCCCTAAGCCTGAAATCTGATTTGTCCCTATGGGGTATTTTAGAAGATTTACAAAAGAAGTAGCAAACTCTTAATGGCAATAATGAATTTGCATACAGTGGCAATGAGCAGCTAAGAAGACAGCTTTGTGAGAATAACCGATTAAATAATAATTCCAAACTACCATAGCTAAGAGGAATGATCAAAGTCAAGTCTTTGTCATCTGCCATTTGCTTCATGGAAGCTACTGTCTTAACTGTGCACCTGGAAAAATAACTGTTACAAACATAATTGATCATATGCTATTATCTCACCTACAGCCTCAAGAATAGAAAGAAGAAAGACTGAAGAGGGTGATCACATCAGTTTTTTGTTTTGTTTTGCCTTTGCCTTTCTCTCCACCACACCGGAAAGCCCTCTGGAGGTAGCAGGGCGGCACTGCAGTGGTGCCATCCTTGGATTCATGAGGTTCTAGACTGGGCTGCCAGTGTCTTATTTATATTAGAGATACAACTGAAATGATACCAAAAAAACAAACAATGACCAGAAATTCCTTAAAGTATGCCAACGATCAATTACTATATTCTGTCCCACCAAAAGATTTAAAAATGTGGTTCTGCATTGTTTGGAAGAAGTTAAAGTAGTAGGCTTCCACTGCAGAAATATTGTTCCGATATTAAAATGGCTGCAATGGATAAAACCAACTGTCTCTGGAATCTCATGGGCTATCGCAGCAGTTTTAACTGCATTCTGCTCAATGGCCTGTGACGATTCTCCCCCATGAATCTTTTTTGTTTCATTTGGACTCTCCAATCTTTCCAAAATGGCCACCGCCAGTAAAAATGCTTGTATCTCTGGAAAACTTGGGCTATCACAGCAGTTTTAACTGCAATCTGCTTGGAGTCACCTAGGGATTCTTCTCCATCCATTGTTTTTCCAAAACTCAAACCTTCCAATTTCATAATTTTTTTCCCTGGTCCCCTAAGATAGCTACCACCTCCTTTCAATACAAAGAAGGTCCAGGAAGTGGCTATGGATTAATTCAATATTGAGGTGCCATCTTTCTGTGACACAAGATATAGTAATAATACACAACAGGTCGAAAGAATCATCAATATCCTAAAATCAGTATAAAAACAAGAGGAAAATATCTTTAAACCTTTTAGGAAAATCAACTATAAATGATCTAAATGACTTGACAGTTTGACAATATCTTTACCAGGCATTTGACAGTATAAAGTTGCCCACAGGAGAACCTCCCAATGGTAGATGCCAGCTAACCCACCACCACCATGAAGGCACACAGAGCAGAGCCAGCAACAATTACATCAATTTCTATGTAGGCACATATGGGAGATGGCAAGCCTACCCCCAGACCATTCAGGGCTTTAGAATTCAGCTCCAGCACTTTAGTGGAAACAAACCAGCAGCCAATGTAAAGCTTTTATAACTGGCAAAATGTGGTTTCTGTAAGTTATATCCACTATGTACTTCAGAGATTTAATCAAAAAGCACCTCCAAACTGTGTATTTTCTCTTTATGTGGGAGCGCAGCCCTATCTAGAACAATCATGGTTGATTTTCTTTAGTGACTCGAAGCTAGGAAGAATTTTAGGTTTGACAAATAATTGATCTCAGCTGCTTGTGAAGGAACTGAACAGATTCATTTACATATAATGCAACTGGGGCCTAGAAGTACTAACAGACCGCAGCAACCATCTTAACGTTTTTTGGAAAGTGTTCTCTTCCCAGATACTACCAGGAAGCAGATAGCTTCTTTTTGAATATTTAACTCTTTCTTATCCGTATTTTCAGTGCAACTCTTTATCATACCAACCACCAAAACTTCTTCAATCTCAGTATTGATATACTCACTAGGGGTTAAGTATCCAGTGTGCCTGATTAGGGGCAGATGCCATTAGAGGCAGGTCATCCTCCGTGGGGCAGGGGGGCAGGCGGAATTTAAAAGTAGCATTGTTAACAATGTCACTTCTGCAGAAAATCTGGAAGTGACAGTTTGTAGCTGTAGGAATTGCTGAAAATTCTAAGGTTTTGCATACCATAGAGTCTCCAGTGATTCTTGGAGTTACCTACCATCACCTCTGAGTTTTCTCTGGAAGTGACACCAACATGCCAGTGATGCCTCCCCCCTCTATGTCTCCACTTCCTAATTTTCCCAATGGTTGACACATGTTGAGCATATTGTATATCACTCACTATCCCTATGGTACCTATTGAGAAATGAATCCCTCACTAATGCCTATGGTACCTATTGAGAAAGGAACTGAAACTGAAAGGAACATGTTCCTCCCCATGTTTTAAACATTTATGTTTGTTTTTATATAACAATTATAGCAATACTGTCAACACTGAGAAAAAACAAAGAACTACAGCAGCCCAGTGGGTTTCAGGCAGCACGGGGAGGGGGGGGGGAAGGGGTGACCTGGCAACCTGAAAAATCCCATTGGGAACACTGACTTATGCCACACTGACTGAGAAAGTCCTTTGGGAGTCTACTAAAGTTGACTTTGCCCCCAGGAATGCACCCAGAACACCCCTCCATGCCAGCAGAGGCCCACCACCATAGGGGTAAACTTCCAAGTTTGGGCGCCACCATGGTCGGCTGCCAAGGTAAGTATCTCTGCACTGGAATCTGTACCACTGATGGCATGGGACAGGCACAGCTCTTTCACTGTTTCCAATGCAGCTTCACCCCACCTTGGATTGCACAGTTTTTAGCAGCGATGACCATTTTCTGCATTTTCTTATATTACACTGCTCTATACACCAGATAGCTGTCTGTGGGTCAGGTGTGTTTGGCTACATACACTTATCTTCTCAGGAATACTCAAATCCAGAGAGGGGGGTGAATAACTCTTGAATGTGGTGTAGGCATGCACCAGCAGATTTGTCCTCTCTGGGGCACTTCCTCCAGTGGAATGGCAAAAATGCAGGTGGGTACAGCAGGGGTGAGCCCGAGGCATTTCTGGGGGTGGAGCTAACATTATTCTACTGAGCTTCCAGCTTGGGAAAACGGCCCTCCCCACCATGAAAAACATGCCCTACATCCATTTTCCTTTCCAGGAGTTTTTTGGTGGCCAGGGTTTCTTCCTATTTTTGTCCTTTTTGCCTTGTCAGGCTGCCAGGAAGCCTGCTCTTGATTGGGCTGCCTGACTCACAGTTATAAAGTGCATACACACAGATCAGGTAAGATTCAATTTTCCTATAAGGCTTTTAATGTAATAATATGTTATATATCCTTTTGAAACTTCCTATTTCATCTGCTCATCTTGAACTAGATTGACTATTACTCCACTTTCACTTATTTAGCAATGCATAGGAAGGATTCTTTGTGAATTTATTAGTCTTTTTATCAGATCTTGTTTTAAACTATTATCTCATTGTAACATACTCCCCAACACACACACACAGAAATATTGGAAAGAATTTACCTAATGGATATATACTTCAATATATCTGATGAAGTGACCTCTGATTTCTGGAATAAATTTTGCTATTTTTTTGGTGCCGTGGTATTCCTGTTGTTTTGCTGCTACAGCCTAACATAGCTATTTATCTAGAATTATCATTGAAAGCAGAGCATTTTACAATAAATTGTAACTGGTATCCTAATTCTAAGCAGTAATTTTGCACCTTTTATCAGGAGGCTGCTGTCCCACAAAGAAAAAGAAAAAATACAATTTAAAGAGTCACTACACTAACTGATTGTTTGTTTTCTCTCTGGCAATCAGTTTAGAGATTGCCTTCAGAATCCAAATCCTTCCATAGCCTGTGTATATACAGCTAACTCAGAAGACTACTACAGATCTAACACTGGAACAATCCCTTTGTATCATTAATCAGGGAGCAAAGAATCTAACAAATCCATCCTAACATATAGTTAGAATTTCTTCCAAAGGATTTCACTTAGTTGCCTTTTTTAATGGGAGGACGTAAGCATAGATTTAATTTTCTTCTTTACAGCAAAATGGAAATTTTAAAAATGATACAGAGAACCAGAAATCGCAATAAACAGAAAGAGAGAGAAATTGTGTTCAGAAATTGTTTGGAAAGATTGGTTCTTGGCCAGAATGCGTTAGTATGATTCTGTACCTCAGTTCTGTACTTGAGCATTGCAATTTCCGTAAAATGTAATCTTTCTAGTGATCAAATCTTCAATGGCTTCCAGTCTGAATTTCATAGTTCTCCATTCACTGAAGGTCATGTGTACAAAATGTGTTCACTGGTTGTTTGTTTGGACACACAACTGCTACTTTTAAAATACCTTGTTCAAAAGTGATTTGCATGATTGCATGGCTTTGATGTACGATCATGCTTAATTCACCCTTTATTACTGTCAAAGAAAATACAAAATTCTTCATATGCTGTGCGTTTTCTTTTACAGGATCATTCTTTTGACGTTACTTGTACAGTTGCTTCTTTTTTGGCTATCATTTTAAAACGATAGTTACTGTTTTACTTGACTATTGCTGTTGGTTTATATTTAATTATTTTACATTATGTTGTTGTTTTATGCTAATAAAAGGCACTGACTGACTGACTGACTGACTGACTGACTGACTGACTGACTGACTGACTGACTGACTGTGCAAAAAACACTTTGTTGGCTAATTAGCGTTCAATGTTACGTTTTAATATCCTCAGTCCCTGAAAAACATGTCTGTTTCAAGGTGGATAATCAGATTCTGCAGTAGTTTTATCAAGTTAGCTTTTCTTCAGGAAGCCTCCACTTCTCAGAAGTGAATGAATGTATTGATTGTGAGTATGAGAGCGATAACCCCGGAGATGCAAGTTTTCTGATTATGTAGGTAAGGGCTAGCAACACATGCTGTGACAAAGCACAAACCTCCTTCTTTTTTCTTTGGCAGTCTCTCTTTTTCATGCCCTAGAGAAACCTAGTTTAAAAGCTAAATAGGTAATTCAGTCTTAGAACTCTGTCAGGCCTAAGCTTTTCTGCTGAGCTTACCAACAAATGAACCAATTATATGAAGCTGTGGCTGAGCTGGCTTTTGTGAGGTGGACAATTGTTCAGTGTGAATTGAAGCAAAGCAACCAAGTCAGTTGGTACTGGTGACCATCAACCACTGAGCAGATAGCAATTACTTTCAGCTAGTACTGGTGTGAAACGAATACAAACCATCAGTACACGGCAAAGATTCTCTGTTAGCTTATTTACCAGACCCATGAAGCCCATTTAGCTGACCCTGAATTAGTTCTCATCTTGAGTACCTGTTGTAAAAATGTTATTAGAGGAGGGTTTTCTAACTGAGATGTCTGTGGGAGTATGAAAAGCAAACAATAACATCCTTTAATAATTTCAGGGGAGAGAGAGGACTGAACATGTAAAACCTATTATGCTTAATTTTTAAAAATTACAACAGTTTTGATACTATGAAATATTCCACCTTTCCTATAGGACAGTGGTGGTGAACCTATGGCACTCCAGATGTTCATGGACTACAATTCCCATCAGCTTCTGCCAGCATGCCAATTGGTCATGCTGACGGGGTTGATGGGAATTATAGTCCATGAACATCTGGAGTGCCATAGGTTCACCACCACTCCATAGGACTACCCAAAGGGACAAAAATAAGTTAATTTGTCTTTTCCTGATACAGATCTGAGGGCTTAATAAGCGTTTAATGGTTTGTTTGGACACACAACTGCTACTTTTAAAATACCTTGTTCAAAAGTGATTTGCATGATTGCATGGCTTTAACTAATTGTAACTAAATTATCACCTAGACTTCTACAAAAAAAATTACAAAATGTAGATTTGTCAGTGGTACATCTCCACTAATTGGCGATTTTGTGTTCCCAAAGCATGGGATAACACAGGTATTGCCTGCCAAAATGAAACTTTTTCCTGCCTGCTTCAGAGAGCTCTTGTGTTTTACAGTGGTCCCCCCATTGCTATTTCACAATTAAAAAATAGATGAATAAAGTTTGTTTAGCCTAGTGTAACCTCAGCTTGTGGGTTCTGTGGGGCAGTACTTGGAAGGAGTTGCAAAGAACCAAATTTAAACAAAACAGTTTACTTCTCTTTACAAATAACATTAAACATCAACATTTAACATTACAATTCAAGGTCCTGTTCAGTTTGCATTTCAAGTCCTTCTATTACAGTCTACTGATACTGCCAAGTCCAATTCTTCTTTGCAAGTGGGTTGGCTCCTGAAGACTCCAAGGGCTTGGTGAACAGGATGCAACATGATGAAGGTTTCCAGGAGAACTCTCACCCATTACAACCACAAAAAGAAACCCTGAAACAATAAACTCCAACATTTACAACATACCAAAAAACAAACAACTACCTTCCCAGTAGTTCCCAACAATATTGCTGTTTACCTTAACAAGGTGTTAAGGGCTTATAGAAATCAAGGTCCGAGTCTGGAAGCCTTGTCTTCTCCAAAGAGCTCTGCAGCCTTTCTGCTGCTCTGAGTCTCCACCCCCTTACTGGTTCAACCCATTCTGGGCATGGGGATTACATTTTCCCCCACTTAAATTCTGTCGTCTCGACAGTAATTACAATGCAACTCTTGAAATCATTAAACAATGATTTCCCCAGAGATTCCTGTACTTGGAGGAACCACATTTGGTGCATCTGAATGCAGAACATTGTCTTTCCCTTAAGCTTAGCTGCACTGGCAGTTTGCAAAACTCTTTACAGCAATTGTTGCAATCCAGCCAAGCAGTTTGTACTAGAAGGGGATGGGGATTCCAACTGAGATCCCTTCCCTTCATTTAACTTCCAAACAGAGATCAAGCGTGCGGTTTCCAAATTCACACAAGCAACATCTCTTGAACTTACATCAAATAACAAAACAGTTATATGGGGATCAAACCCAACTTGCTGCACACTTCCATTGCAAGCAATTTATATTTGCAATCTCACTTCCAAGCCCCACGTTGGGCGCCATTTGTAACCTCAGCTTGTGGGTTTCTGTGGGGCAGTACTTGGAAGGAGTTGCAAAGAACCAAATTCTTAAAACAAAACAGTTTTACTTCTCTTTACAAATAACATTAAACATCAACATTTAACATTACAATTCAAGGTCCTGTTCAGTTTGCATTTCAAGTCCTTCTATTACAGTCTACTGATACTGCCAAGTCCAATTGTTCTTTGCAAGTGGGTTGGCTCCTGAAGACTCCAAGGGCTTGGTGAACAGGATGCAACATGATGAAGGTTTCCAGGAGAACTCTCACCCATTACAACCACAAAAAGAAACCCTGAAACAATAAACTCCAACATTTACAACATACCAAAAAACAAACAACTACCTTCCCAGTAGTTCCCAACAATATTGCTGTTTACCTTAATAAGGTAAGTTAAGTGGCTTTATAGAAATCAAGGTCCGAGTCTGGAAGCCTTGTCTTCTCCAAAGAGCTCTGCAGCCTTTCTGCTGCTCTGAGTCTCCACCCCCTTACTGGTTCAACCCATTCTGGGCATGGGGGTTACACTAGCACATATTGTTTTTCCTTTTTTATTTTGAGGGGACTGTCTGCGAATCTACAGCAACACAAATACGTACATATTGCTTCTCTAGTCATGTCGCCATAGTTTCACAGACAGCCTTCTCAAAACAGAAGGAAAAAAAGAAAAAAATGACATTTGCACTCATTGCTAGGCTAACCAATTACTTTGGACAGTGAAGTAGCAAATGGATAAGCTGCAAGCAGAGGAAACTTCTATGGAGAATCTCCATGGAGAATCTGCTGCAGCACACAAAATGGTGGGTCCAAGCAGCAACAACGAAAGTACGACGTTTGGGCAGGAGGAATAAAACTTTCCCTGTCTGCTGGCATTTGCTCAGCAGGCAGGAATCATCCTCAACCTGGATTCGGGGGGGGGGGGGTGTTTGCTAGTTTAGCAGTTTTTGAAAAAACTTGGATTGAGAGGAATATAACAAGTTGAACTCATTTTGGGGAATAGAGCTGTGTAAAGTTCTTCCCAAAAACGCTATTTATAATGTTCTAAAGATGTTATATTTGTGCTGTGAAGAATCCAACTTTGCCTCCTAATCTGCAGGAGTTCCTAGGGTTGCAAGGCTGAACCTGGCAACAAGAGGAAGGGTTGGGGTGGGAAAATGGTGTGGGGATTGGCAGTAATATCATTTCTGAGTAATGCCCAAAAAAGACTGTGATAATTAGGAATCACCAGAAACTCTATGGCAAAACCATTCAGCTTTCAGCAATTTCTAGAGCTGCTGGTGTTACTTCTGCGTATTGCCTGGAAATGACATCTGACTGGGGGCATGGCAACCTTGGTAGTTCCCTAGGCTAAAGTTTTGGTCCTTTAGCTCCCTCCCTTCCTCAAAATCCAGTCTTCCCAGCATCTTGTCCCAAATTTCAGGGCATTTTTCAGCCTAGAGTTGACAGCCCTAAGTGGTCATGTGTTACCATGAGGAAAATAAATGAATCTGTTCAAAATACAACTGCACTTTTCATAGGCCATTTCCGCACGGCGTCGATGGGGGTTGGGTTGGCGCATCCCACGCCAACCCAACTCCCCTGGGACCGTTCGCATGAACAGTCCCAGAAACAGCCGGGACGACGACGACGCGGAGCACCGTCGCCCGGCTGACCTGGCGCGTCTCCGGCCATCCGGCACATTGCCGAGGCCTGGAGACATGCCCCCCGGCCCTGCGCGACTGCTCCAGCGTCACAGGGCAGGGGGGCGTGTCCCCAGGCCTCAGCGATGCGCCGGACGGCCAGGGACGAGGTAAGTGCAGGGTGGGAGCGGGGAAGGCACCTTGGAGCCGCTGCCGTTCGCACAGCAGCGGCTCCAAGCCGCCGTTTTCCAAAAACCTTGCTCCCCGAGTGAGGCCGGAAAACGGCGGCTTCGCGCAGCAGCTGCGCCCCCTGTGCGAATGGCTCCCTGGGAATGGCGTTTTTGCTGTCCCCAGGGCGCCATTAACCACCTGTGCGGAAAGGGCCATAGCTAATTTTGCTTAGATAGGCACAAGGTACAATTTGCCAAGACATATGTAGCTAACAAGACAGTTATGCTAAATGGTGATTCCTTAAACCTCCAGTATTTACTGCCTGCTTGGAAATGTACAGTCAGAAAGATAAATACATGTGATTTCCAAAACAACCAGAAATAATATCTTAGCCTCCTCTTGAAACTTTAATAGAGGTTTGATCAGTAGAAACCAGGAGGTAAAGCTTTTCACTGCATGTCTGCAGTTTATATTACAGGGCTAGCAATCAAAACTACAACAAAAAATGGCAAGGTGAGCTAAAAGTTGCATAGACCCTAGGTGGGGCAATATCTCAGAAAGGGATGCTTTTTATTTTAGAGGGTAAAATTTATTTTAGAGCCGTGGCTGCAGGATGGCTCCTGCCCAATAACCAGCCTGAGGTCACCACTCAAACAAGCACCTGAGGCTAGCTCCTGGCTCCCCGACCTTTCTGCTGACAGGGAGACTGGCTGCAGCTGCAGCACCAACCTGAGCTGCTTGCTGCTGATCCGTAGCTGCAGCCACAGGCTGGCTCCTGCCCAAGAGCCAGCCTGCGGCTGCAGCTCACTCAGACGCCTGAGGCTTGCTCCTGCTGCTCAGGTGGGTGCCACAGCCACAGCCAGCCTACCTGTAAGCAGGTAGGCCGGGAGAGTGCAGGAGCTATCCTGCGGCTGCAACGCCCACCTGAGCAGCATGGAGGGAACTGCTGGGTGCCAGCCGGGTGCCACAAGGACCCGGTCGGTGCCCAGCACCCCCCCCCACCCCCACGTGATCAAATGATGTGTGCCTTGGGACATGGAATATCCCATGACACCATTCGTGGTACCATTCGTGGGTATCTATGATGGTCTGCAATGAAACAGCTAGATTGTCCAATAGCAATACCTTAGAGACCAACTGGATTTTCAGAATATAAACTTTCAAGAGGGAGCTTTGTCAAAATTTATGCCCTAAAAATCTTGTTGGTCTTTGCTTCTGGACTTGAATCTAGCCTTTTTGTTTTGTTGTGCACAGTTTTCCCTCATCCAGGAAAACAAAGGAACAGAACAGCTGACCAGCTTCTTTGAAGTATATCAACTAGCAGGTGATAATGCTTTGCAAACTGTTTTGCATACTGCTTGCTTATTCCTGTATATCAAACTTTTGAGGTTCAATTAAAAATATTAGTTCTACTGTTAGCAACTGAATATAATGATGAGAGCAGATTAATTTATCAGTGCCTTCCTCTCTCCCCTCTTTCCCCCGTCATTCTCTTCCTTTCAAGGGTTTGATTCTGCACATAATAAGTGAAACAATCAGGCTATCTTCTCACTTTCAGGTGCCATTTCATGCCTGGATGAATATGAATCATCAACAGGCAGCCTTTTACAGTCCTCAGAAAAACAAGTCACAATTCACATAAAATTATTGTACATTGACAAGTGGCCTAGTTTGGATACCATCCACAAGCTATATGACAAGATTTCATTCCAAGAAGCATATTCTTTCATAGTCTGCACTTGAGAAGATAAAGAACATGCTTTTGTAGATATACAAGGAGAAAATACAAGTGTTGTTATTATCTTATTCACCAGATACCAGATGGCATTGTATTCTTTCATTCTTTGTTCTACGAGGAGTTTCCTGGTGTCTTAAAATAGCATCATTTTATGACTATGCCAGGTGTTTTTCCTTTTTCAATGATAAATTACTTTTTCAACATTTTGACTACTAAAAATACAGAATCATGGGGGATAAGGCTATGCAAATTTCCACTGAGTCAAGCTGAGTTATGTCCCTAAGAAACTGTGCTGTCAGTTTCAGCCTATCAAAGATGAGTCTTCAACGTATTGGCTATGTACCTTAATATTCCAACTTTTTTTGAAATCTTATTTTAGTAGTCAAGATGTGGGAGAGAAGGCGGCATGGTATAGCCCAATTTCATCAGATCTCAGAAGCTAAGCAGGGCCAGTATTTGGATAAGATACCACTAAGGAAGGCTCTGAAGAGGAAGGCAATGGCAAACTATGGCCCTTTCCACACAGCAAAGGTAAAGCAGGTTGCAGGTGGGATAAATGAACCTGTCATAGCCCCAGGCCATTTGCATGGCTGGGCACCCTGTGGTCAGAGAGGACATTGGCTGGGGAGGAGGGTGCCTTCACATGGAGGCGCTTTTTTTCCATTCACCTCCCTCCGCTGTGTAGCTACAAAGCCTGGCAGACATGGACCTCCACAGCCATGCTGCTGTCCCTGTCCCCCTCAATAGCTATACAGAAGAAAGGTAGAGACTGAAAAAAAGGGAAGCAAGTCCATGTAATGTTCTTCCCGGGGCAGCCATTCACTTGGCCACAGCTGCAATCCATGTTAAAACAAAAGAGATAGTGTGATTCTTGAAAAACCCAGGTTGGGGAGGAAAATGCAGAGTGAACTCGCATTAGGAGTGGGATCCATGCGAGGTCCCCCCACCCCCGCCAAACACGGGCTTTAGCCTGCATTTATTGACCTGTGGGGAAGGAGCCTATGTTTGCTTCTCTTTTGCTATGAAAGCCCTTTCCTGGAGTTGCAATAACTGAATTGCAACTTCACAACAGATATGTATATAGTTAAGATGGTAATCAGCATAGACCAACAATCATACTTACAGTGTCAGAAAAAAAAAGACCAAAAACCAGGTTCAATTCTCCACTGTAAACCTTGAATCTCACTGGATACCTTGGATACTTTATCTCAACCAGCTTAAACTACTTTGTTGGCTGTTGTAAGGATAAATTATAATAGGAGAACCATGCACACTGCCTTGAGCACCCTGTCCTGAATAAAAGATAGGATAAAATGAAATTTATAGAGGTGTAGTTTTGAACTGTGACATGTTAATTATGATCGCTGAGTTAGCTTCTGGAATGGCTATTCTGCTTTACTAAAAAAGCATGTCTTTGCCTGTAGGCTAACATCAGCTCATTTATAGAAACGCAAGAATTAATTTGTTGTATCAGTCCAGCATTCCATTTCCAATTGCAGCCTGCAAGATGTATCTGAAGGCTCACAAGCAGAGTTTGAAAGTGATGGTTTTCCTATCTCCCAAAGCATAACTATATTGTACTTTCTTGTGGTGTCTTTTTAATGGATGTATTATCTTACCCTATGTAAGTCAAGTTAAAACAAGCTTTTGAGGGATTGTTGTTTTTGTTGTTAACAACATTTGCATGCCATTCCCCCCCCCCGCAAAAGAGACCCAACAAAACTCAAAGAATAGTACCAAAACACAACAATCAATCCAAATAAATAAAACAATTAAACTGTTCTTCACACCTCTGCTCAGACCTGATTTAGATATAGGTGTGCACTTAAAACACCCCCAAACATCTATTTAGCTTTCCTACATCAGATCTTTTAACTCCTGGCTAGAGGTATACCCTGATGCAGTTTTTTTGTTGTTGCCATGGGTACAGTGTACAAGTGAATACTATTAGAGAACTTCTGCTTCCATTTTAAACTTTTATTAAAGCATAACTAGCATTCTTAATATTGACCAACAACAGAAAATTTATTGTAACAAAATCTATTTAAAAGTAGTGTCTACAAGTTTCTCACATATGAATATCCTTTGGCCCTCAACAACACAGCTCATATTTGTACCATGTTTTCCCATGTATGAAGTTACACATTCTTGACATTTTCAGAAGCTTCTTCACCTGTGCCTCAATGAATAATATTTACTGATATGGGTTAGGCAGCTTCTAAACTTTGCAAGACCATATAATTGTGTTATTACTTTGTTTCTTGCCCCTTCTCCAAGGCTACTCTAAATTCCCTTTTTGGCAAGTTTAGTTGAGAGGCCAGGGTAGCTCTGTTTTGTTGTACAGAAGCATCCACTGGGATCTTTTTGACCAAATCCAGCAACTGTTCCTCTATATTCCTGGCTATATCTATAACAAAACAAAACAAGATGAACAGATACTGGGATGATCCCAACTGACAAGGATGTCTAACATATGACTTCAAGCTGTAGACCCTTTGGCTCTGATCCTTTGAAACATGCTCCTTCTGATCCTGCTTAGGCTTTTTAATGCCGAGAAGGAGAGGAGAAAAATAGTAGGCCAGTGGGAATTCAGCAGCTGGTGGCTGACTATCAGCAAGATCACCCTTACTTCTTCCCTCTGCCAGCATTTGATCAGACATGGAAACATATTCCAACTTGGACTGGGGCATGTGTGTATGGGTGTCTTATGAGACCCATGGAATGCAAGAGTTTTGCAGGCTGTGAGAAACAATATGGAAAGTATAACTATAATTGTGACAGGATTGTGACTGGTCCTAAGTATGTTCATATGAAAGACTGGAATCTTACATGATATAGCATGATTACTCAGCTTCTCTTCTCCCCTGTTTCATGCTCTTCTCAGCCTCCCAATTTACCTAGTACATTTTCTTTCAATAGCATTTTAGGAGAACAGAGATAGAAAAGGTGTTTGAAATAAGAAATAACATATGTACTGTGTAAGGCATGTGAGAAATACAAAGGATTCACCCGAAGAGTCCTAGTAAACATAGGCACAATTATTAATTTTTGTCATCAAACCTTGAGTCCTTTTGACAGTTTGAACTTAAGTTGCCTGAACATTTCTAACCCATGTTACTTACAACTTGTGAAAATTTTACATCACCAGAAGTTTCACTTTATGGAGGAGAAAAACAGTAAAGGAAATTTTCAAATACCTGAATCCTGGAAACCCGGAATGTGTATGTGTGTGTGTCAGTATCTTAAGTGATTTAAGCATTCTTTCAGATAGAAATGAAACAGTTGACAGTATAATTAGGACATCTGTCCCATGGGCTGGTCCATAAAGTATGTCATACTTCTAACTCACTCTTGACGTCCTTTTCTATCATATTTTTAAGAACTGTGAGTACTTCCTTTCTTACATTTTAACCAACATTACATTCATTCTTACAACTTTTTTCATTCCATTCTCCCTGTGATGTATGACATACTTTATGGATGTCTCTTATGAAACAAAGTGAAGAAGTTCTGTCATGCAGCAGGTTCCTCAAATAGTGTCATTTTAGTTATTGTTCAGCTCAGTGATATATCAGTTTGACTCTAAAGAATAAGGATACTATTTGACTCTAAGGAATAAAGGAATTTTAAAAAATATTATTTTATTTATTTTAGAGTTATATCTTGCCTCTCCCCATGGTCATGGTCCAACTGAGACTTGGCCACAGACAGAAAAGGAAACAGCTGATGAGCCCAGCAGAGGTAGGGAAATCCCAGTCTTTCCAAAGAAGATAGTTGTTTCTCCATGGCAACAGAGAAATCTCGCCAACTCCACAGCTCTTCACAGCATCCACTGACAACAGCTGGACCCCATCAAGTCTGGAGCTGCAGTTCCCACCAATTACCCAGTCCTCCCCAGCCAGATAAATTATGTTTTTGCTGGATTTGACTTTACTTTTTAGGACTTTGTGGCATATGATGTCTGTCAGTATGGTGGGACCCTCATTTGAAACTAAGGGTTGTAAGATTCCTAGAGTTTGGGGGGCTTCTTTGGGATATTTGGGATTATCCTTCTTGGACAAATCAGGATTTGGACGTACAGCTTCTAAATTCCCTCCAAGACTTTTGACCAATCTGTCAAAAATAAAAATCAAAGGAGTTCTGATTTCCACACTAGTTTTAGTCCCTTGTGCCAGCTGAAGCACCAGATACAAAGAAATGAAGGACAGGAACACTTTATCAGGGCAGTTATATCATGGCCGAATGGCCTGAATTGGCATATTGCGTCTACATCTTTTCTCTCCACCTATCAGATTAAAAATATCTATTGCCCTCCAGGAACACAGCTCAGGATCCTATTGCCTGTCTGCTGTTTTAAAAACGTATGCATACATATTCATACATAGCAACTAGAGCAATAGTGCTCAAATATATGTAACTGTGAAAGTATGACTGAAATTAAAAATGTATTTCCTGTGAGTTTTTACAACTTTCAAAAAGTTCAATTGTATCTGTATCTTAAAATCACACTTTCTCCTGTGTAGTCTGTCACAATCACCCTTAGCATTCTTCCCCACTTAATTCAGATATATTCTTCTTAACTACTACTCTGTAACAATGTTAAAAAAAGAGAAGTTTCTTGCATTGAAATCAATGCTTTTAGTAGAATCACAATGCCTAACCTTAGCATAGTTGCACCCTTTTAAGTCAATGGGCTAAGAAGCACATAACTCTGCTTAGGATGGTTCTGTCATTCTTCTTCCCTGCAGAGCCCCTATATATAACTTTCCTCAGAACTTCACGCTCGGCATCTACTATTGATTGAAGCAAAAAAGTAGGATCATAATGGATGGGAACACTGTTCTTTTTTGCCTGTGAAACTTATCAGATGCCATAAGTTGCTGGCCAGGAAGAGTGGGGAAGGCCAGGCAGTTGACAAGCCAGTATATGCTGCTCTGTGGGCAGAACCATTCAAGGCACTGGCTCAGTGCTCAGCAGCTCCATTAGTCAAATATGGGCAGGGCCACAGGGACAAGCCATGCAGCCCTTGACCTTCTTTCTATGTCCTGGACCTACCTGACCACAATCAGGTTGTTTTGGCAGGACAGGCGATCGAGGGTTGGAGAGGGTTGTTTTTCTGCATTGGAGTCCTTCTGTTCCACACTGCATTCTGTCTGGCCTTTTTCAGGATAATCCACTGTAGTGAACTGGTATCAGGTTCATGTAACCACAACAGCGGCAGAGCCATCAAGCTGCATCTATGGTATTATGGCACACAGATGGTGCTCAAGTAGTTCCTCAACAAGCAGTTCTGCCCTGTTCATGCCTTAGCCAACTACCTTGAGTGGCACATGGCAGTGTCTGGCCTAGTGGTGGGATTCAGCACCGTGAACATCACTTCTGCAGAACCAGTTGTTAAAACGGTGCTTGTAAAGAATCAGTTGTTAAATTATTTGAATCCCACCACTGGTCTGGCCCCTTTTTCCCTCTATGCTGATGGTTCCTGCCTTTCCCACTTCCAATTTGCCAGTGTACTCCAGGCCTGCATTTCTGAGATTGGTCTCAACCATCATAGCAGAGGTCTTCTAGGGGGTCCTCTGCACGCAGTTTTCATTCAGCTTAATGAAAATAACCTCCCCGCCAAAAAGTGTGTGCTGCTGGCATGATGTATGGTGGAAGACCTTCGGACAATGCCGCAGAGGCTCCCCAGAGCTGTTACATTTTGATCTGGCCTTTTGGAGTGAATGGAGGTCCTCACACCAGACAGGGTCAACTTGGCTAGAAGAAAGACCTGTAAAGCAGTCGCATGGTTTGTTCAATCCATGAGTGAATGGGTTGTCACACACACTAGCATTTCATTTCACCAAGCCAAACTGTACCAGGCTGATGAAGTGCACCTGAGTGGGGTTCTGATATTTGGCTCGATGGAATATGGTCTGCACTGGCCAAATGGTTGCAGACTTAGGAGCACTGGCAGGAGTGTGGGGAGGTTCACTGTTTGGTGAATTGTGCATGGGGATGAAATCTTTTGAGGGAGGCAGTGGAGGTTCCAGTAAGGAGCCTGAGGGTTGTGGCAGGCTACCATGTCACATGCCCAGGCATGGATGAATGGATGGCCTACACCCCCAGTGGTAATGGGAGCACCAGCTGGAGGCCAGCATCAACATGGCATTCCCATTCACTTGCCATCCCAATGGGTCCCCCCAGAAGCCTTGCTGGGCAAGAGGGATGTTGGTTTGGCAGGCGTACCACCCAGTTTGGATCTATCCCCATGCTGTGCCTTTGCTTTCCTGTTGTTGCGGTAATTAATAAACAAGCCGTGGCCACCAATTTATCTAACATATGGTGTGCATTTGGGTTTTTTACTGGACTGCCTCTCTACTCTAACTCCGATTACTCACCTCAGGCAGCAAACACTTCCAATAATTCCGAGGGGTACAAAATAGCCATATTGCCTGAAATGATCAACAAAAACGGGGGGAGGAGAAATGATCAGCAGAAAAAAGATGAAATGAGAGATGCCCAAGTAATACTTTGTGTCCAACTTCATCAAAGCATTCCATTTCATATACAAACTTTCAAATAGCCTGAAGGCATTTTTTGCACAGCTGTATGGTACATCAGAGAAATGTGCTCCAACTGGAAGAGATTCCCTCTACAGAAGCACCTGCAGGATACACTACATTTGTCTGGAGCAACCGTGCATCACCGAAGACTGATCATTTCCATTCATAATGGACAGCTGGTGCCAACTAAATGAAATGTTCTTGTTCATGTTGTCAATAGCATAGAAGAAACTTAAAAAAATTCTCCAAGCTCATAAATTTATAATTGCCTTTGATAACCATATATCACCCCCACTTGTACAATGAGAAAAGAGAAAAACAGAATTTGAATACGCCATGTTGATGAATCAGTTTGCTGAATGAGGGGATTAGAGAAGCAAGCATGATTATTGCAAGATTCTGCTTAATTAAGACAGTATTATTCTAGAGAAAGGCAAGCCACATGTTGCAATTTGAGAAACTGTCTTGAGGCAGATTTGAATTTCAATCTCTCTAAGAGGAAATGATGGATTACCTATTGGGTTTTCAAGCTAACCGTTTCCCTTCCTTCCAGAAATGCAGGTTCCCTGTTTAGATCTGGTAGGCATGAAAAGAATCATGATTTTCTACCAAGTCCTTGTTTGTCCTTTTGCAGACATTTGACACTTTCCAATCAGATCGTCCAGTATTTTATTGCTCCTCCAATAAGTGATGCACGAATACTAGCTCAAGAACCTACCAGTTCAGCACATGTTTTGTTAACCAAGCCTGACCAGAGAACCAGTTGTTTGATGAGTTGTTTATGTGTTTCTGAATGAATTTGCATATGCCCATTTCCATGATAATTGGCCCCATCCAAAGGGGCAAATCCACCTGTGGAAACCATATGCAGCTGTGCCAGTGGATTTGTCCTCCCCAGGGCACTTGCTCCAGCAGAGGGGTGAAACAGCTAGTGCATGGCGGCTGCAGCACTCCTTGGTACTGGGATGTGGCACTAGACGCAGCCAGTGCCAGTGCCCTTATGCCATCGCTGCTGGCATAGCATGGGCAGTCTTGAGGCATGGTCATTCCCTCCATTGGGGTGCTGACTTACACCACCAAAAACAAGGCATAAGTCTATTCTGCCCAATAGGGGCTTTCTGGTGGTAGAGAGGTTTTTCAACTTTTTAAGCCTCCCCATGCCACTGAGAAGCCTCTATGGGAGTGTTGGAGCAGTGGTGCATCAGTGCTGCAGCCTGCCACCCTTGAGTTTGGATGGGGCTGCCTGCTGTTTTTTTTTAACAAGATTACAATGCTTTTTCATACCTGCTTTCCCCCTTATCTGCTGACCTTTCCCATTCTAAAAAACACAGTTAAAGGGGGTGGGGAATAAATATGAGATTTTTTAATTGAAACTTACTACTTTGTGTATTTCTGTGTCTGCTCTGAATCCAAATAAACTTGAAATCATTTTCTGTGGTCACTTTTGAATAGAGGCCCCTGAATTCTCAGATGCAAAATGCAGACAGTACAATATAGCTTATATTTCTCATTTAAAAGATGCATCTGACTGCATAGATGCAAAGAAGGCTTGGAACACAAGAAACTACTTATAAGTACATAATTTTGGGAAGGTCCAGTGGCATAGTGGTGGAACATCTGCTTGGCACACAGAAGATCCCAAAGTTCAATCCCCAGCATATCCAGTTAAAAGCCTTGGGTAGTAGTGTTAACCTAAGTAGGCAGTCTCTTTACTAAAAACTATTTACTCATGGAAATTAGCTGTGTACACAGATAATGAGAGGAGCTAAATGAGCACCACTGTACTCACCTGCAAAATAAATGTGATAGTCCAAAAATTGCTGCAGTCTTTGGCATCTCCCTTTTTTTGGAATTGGAATGTAAATATTTTCTGTCTCTGGGCCATAGTTTTGTTTTTCCTATTTGTTTGCATATTCTTCTTAAAACTTTTATGCCATCTGATTCTGTGGCTTGGAATAGCTCTATTAATATCCTATCCACTCCTGACTATTTGTTTCTCACAATTGCTCTCAGTCAAGTTTTCACTTCACTTGCTAAAATGGTTGGTTCTTCTTAAAAAGATCTTGAAAGAAATCTGTCATTATTTAATCTCTTTTGCATAGTTCTTCCAGGTATTGTTCTTATCTATTCTGTTTTGTTCAGTTAATGTACTTCTGTGTTGACCTTTCAGCATGGCTAACCATGCTTTAAATTTCCCTATGATTTCTTGGATCTTGTGGAACAGATCTCTTGTTCTTCCTTTTGTTTGTTTGTTCATGTGTGTTTTCTGATATTTCTTTGCACTAGTTCAGGGGTCTGCAACCTGCAGCTCTCCATATGTTCATGGACTACAAATCCCATCAGCCAATATTATAATAGTTTTCTTTGACTCTATGTCCAGTTGATGAAACACTGCATTTAAACTTCTGATTCTGTAAACTTTTGCTTTTGCTTCTCATTCATCTTTAGAAATTTTAAGAGTTTCATCAGTCATCCATTAAAGTTTTTTCATTTATTTTGGCTATAGGAGTAGTCTTTACACATTCTTCCTTGATGAAATCTCTAGTTTCAACCCATAGTTCTTCTGGTTCATGTTCACTTGAACTTAGCTATTTAAATCTGTTCTTTACATGACCTTTAAACTATGCAGGAATGCTGTTTAGATTATATTTTGGTACTATAGTTATTCTAATTTTTAATATTAACATGTCACGGTCTGTTCAAAAGACTTTATTTTGAAATACCTAGCATTTAACCTGAGGCAAAAATATGAAAAGTGCAATACCATGTAGTTAGAAACTTTACCCCAGTGGTATTTGTTTCTCAGAACAATAGCCACTCATTTTCAACATTAATACCTGTATGAGTTTCTGGGCATTTCTGCAAGGCACAATTACACCAGGTTACAACTGGTATTATACAAACCTGGACTATTTTATCCTGGTTTCTCCCTCCACACGGCTGCCTGTTTCTTTCCAGGAGCCGAGTTAGGACCGGGAGGTAATACTCCAGTTTGTTCTGCATGAACCTGGATCTTGTATTTACACCCCCACAAAAATGCAGCACCTCTTAATTGGTTGACCCAGAGCAGCCAGGCAGGAAAAATAAACTGATTCTGCTCCCATGGTGTTTGCACAGGAGCGGGGTCACCCCGGGATATTTTAAAAGAATCACCAATTTGGCGATTTTTGAAAATCCCTGGATAAGGGAAATATTGCAGGACACACTGGGGCAGGCCCACTTTAACACCGGGAACTGTGCAGAAAATTTGCACAAACTGGGATATTTCACTTGCCAATCCCTAGATATTTGGACCGTGAGGAAATGACTTCTGTGTATTATTTGGACAAGATAATAAAAATAATTAGGCACGAGTGCAACTTATTTCTTCAAAACCATAGGCAACTGCTAAACAGTGTTCACCAGAAATATACAGAATAGGATTTTGTAGGAATGACCAGAAATATACCTAGTATTGCTAATTACATATAGACCATTACATTATGATTCAGCCTCTTAAAGCAAATGGCTCAAGCTTGTTAAAGAGGAATTAAATTAGCTCTTCTATAACTCTTAGCCAAGACAAGAGATGCACTTAATGTACTCTTGGCTTGATGAAAAGTAAGCTAGTTTTTTATCATAAAAATTCAGTTCTGTGTCATTAAACAAGAACAAGCAGCTTTTAAAAGAATCTGGATTTGTACTAGCTCAAAACACTAAATCTGTTCAAACCACACGACTCTTCCCTATCCATAGTTTGAATGATGAACTTGCCACCTGGATTTTAATTACTGGGACCACTGTTACATTCCCTGCCCTGCAAAAAAGTGTACTATACTGACTGAATGACAGCAAGTGCTATTGCTGATTTATGCCCTTTCCAGGATGTACGTCCTGTATAAAGTGAATTATGCCATATCTTTATGGACTTTATTATTATGTCATATTTCTATGGACTTCTTTTAAAAGCATCTTCTATGCATTGAAGCAACCTGGAAGAGAAAAGGCTGTTTGTGAATACAAAAACTCTATAGAATCTTTCTTCTTGTGAACAGGAACAGTAGCACAGTTCATTTAGATATGCTATGGAAAATGGCTTTAAATGAGTTTGTATAAATGACCAGTCTCACAGTGAACTATAATGTGACAGAGTTATGAACTTCAGTCATGTATTTCCTTTTCATCACATTGCTGTCCTGAGCTCTCTGTCATATCTGAAGAGAAAAGTATAGCTTGATTTGAGCAATTTGTGTATCTGCTATCAAAGGGAACACAAAAGAGAATCATGTGAGTGACAAAATGCATGAAAATGTGATGGAATTACTGGCGTTAGGAGCAAACCCCATCCATGATTTTTAGTTTTTCACTATTTCACTATTTTGTTAAAGACCTGAATTCTTAACCAATTCTTGAATGATATTTTAGAGTCTTTCATAAGCACCTTGATACAAACACTATATTTTTTAAAAAAATATTATTGGCTTTTCTAGTGGCAAACTATTAACAGAAATATATTTTAAAATGATATAGGGTAAATTTTACAGCAGAAAATATGCAAAAGAAACATATTTGCCCTTAGAATATATTAGCAATAATTTCAGTCTTGACCTTGCCCTCCTAGTCCTAACTGATCAGCAGTAATGGAATATTTCTGTAAATTGGTCAATCTTGTTAGAGCAAGGTCTCCCACTCTGCAAACAAGGACAGATACCTTAAAGTTGCCTCAAGGAGAAAAAAGGTTGGAATCACTTGCCCATTTTTAAAGAAGTTATTTCTTTGGGATAATGAGCAATTCTGATATGATTTCAGGTACCCATACCAAGGTGTGGACAAGCCCATCCCAAAGCAGGACGGATTAATCACAAGATACAGGAAGAAGCATCCATTCAGAGTGCGGCAAAAGCACTGGCGTAATGCCCATTGGGCAAGGTGGGCAGCTGCCCAGGGCATCACCTTGTGGGGGGCATCAAAATGCTGGGTTCGTTTTTGGGTATTTTTAGTGGTTTTCCATTTTTGGCCTGCAGGGGGCGCAGTTTGTAGGCTAGTGGCACCAAACTTTCAGCGTATCAGCAGAAGACTGTCCTTATGCTACCCCCCAAGTTTGGTGAGGTTTGGTTCAGGGAGTCCAAAGTTATGGACTCCCAAAAGGGGTGACCCTATCCCCCATTGTTTCCAATGGGAGCTAATAGGAGATGGGGGCTACAGTTTTGAGGGTCCATAACTTTGGCCCCCCTGAACCAAACTGCACCAAACTTGGGGGGAATCATTAGGGCAGTCTCATGATGAGACCCTGAAAGCTTTGAGACTGTGCCTTCAGAAATGAGCCCCCCACAGCCTGCAACCCTCATTGACAGCAATGCAGAAAACTCAATGCAGAACAAAGATTCTTGGGCAAATTTCGGGATGTTCTTGCAGGGAGGGCATTCTTGGATGTATCAGCACCAAAATTTCAGAGTATCATCTGGAGACTGTCATAATGGTACCCACAAGGTTTCGTGCAGTTTGGTTTAGGGGATCCAAAGTTATGGACCCTCAAAAGGGACCCTTTGAGGGTCCATAACTTTGGACCCCCTAAACCAAACTGCACCAAACTTTGGGGGTACCATAAGGACAGTTTCCAGATGATACCCTGAAATTTTGGTGCCGATACATCCAAAAATGTGCCCCCTCCAGGAACATACCAGAAATTTACCCAAGAATCTTTGTTCTGCATTGAGTTTTCTGTATTGCTGTCCATGGGGGTTGCAGGCTGGGGGGGGGGGACATTTCTGAAGGCACAGTCTCAAAACTTTCAGGGTCTCATCACGGGACTGCCCTTATGATACCCCCCAGGTTTGGTGCAGTTTGGTTCAGGGGGGCCAAAGTTATGGACCCTCAAAACTGTAGCCCCCATCTCCTATTAGCTCCCATTGGAAACAATGGGGGATGGGGCACCCCCTTTGGGAGTCCATAACTTTGGACTCCTTGAACCAAACCTCACCAAACCTGGGGAGTAGCATAAGGACAGTCTCCTGATGATATGCTGAAATTTTGGTGCTGATATGTCTAAAAGCCTCACCCCCTGTAGGCACCAATGTCCTGGTGCAAAAAGAAATTTGGTTGTGGTGGAGTGGCCGCCCATGGGGGGAGGGGCATCCAACTCAGGTTTTGCCCAGGGCTACAGTTTGCCCAGGGCTGCCTCGTTACGCCCCTGGGCAAAAGAGTCATGAAGGTGACTCAAGGGCTCACCAACACAAGTGTCCTGTACGCCAGCACAAGAGGCAAATACACTGGCAGGAGGGGCAGGAGGGGCATTAACATCAGTAGTGGGATGCTGCATGGTCCATATCATCTGATCCTGGAAACTGCTACTGCACTGGTCCTTATCTGGTGTAGGAGCTCATGCCAGTGCTAGTGGGGGGCATTCCAAGGGTTAGAGCAAGCTTTAGTCAGCTTCCTGTGACCTTTCAGCTCAGGAACACCCCCACTTTGAAAGATAAAGATGCATTCTGATTCAAATCATCCCCATATGTAAGTTCATATTAAACACAGTCTAACAATTACCAAAAAAGAGAGGAATTATTGGTAAAGGCAAAACATTTGATAAAACTCTGAATAACTGAAATGATTAGGGCTTCTAGTATTATTTTTGTGAAGAGCAGCTGATATGTGCAACAAGTTAGTATAATATGTTTAATCCATTAACTGTGTGATATGAGCCACTTTGAGTGCCCATTGGGGAAAAACAGTGTATGAATGAATAAAATAAATAAATACTTGTGATGTTAGGAATGTATCTGAAATTTTAAGTTTTACAACAAATTCTTAACCAGGAAGTCCTTGATTTCAGATTAGTGTATGAGGGGAAGGTGGGAAGGAGCATGCTAGCCTGAGAATTTCAGGCTTATACTTGACATGAATGAAATACACAATGCCTGCTGTTCATCTACTGGTGCTTGTCAAACTAACTTGAAACCAAAAATGATGTGAGGTGCATATATTAATTAACAATGTATATCAATAAGTGGGGAACCCACAATAATTCTCAGGGGGTCCTCCTTACTCTCTCCTTATTTGCTGTACTGGCCACTCAATGATCCAGCCACTTGCCAGTCAGTTCATGTAACTGCAGCACTGCTGCCACTTCCTGCCTTAGTCATGGCAGTGTGGTGGGGAGCAGAGTTTGGCTCCTCCTCTCTTACACTGCTACCTCCACTTGCCTGAGTTATATAGTAGCAGCAGCAGTGGCAGCAACTCTCAATCCTTCCTCCTCAGCAGCACTTTCGGGATTTATAAGAAACTCCTGTGAGAGTGGGAGTCCCAGTGGCAGTGATGCCCTGCTTCTGTCCCACACTCGCTCACTCATCCATACCCTCTCATTGCTCTACTTCTCCTCAGCCTGCTTGCCAGCTTGCCTACTTCCCTTCCTACTGTTCCTCACATTATCTCTGCTGGGGTAGATCTCCCCCACCCCTGAAAAAAACTTTTCAGATTTTTCAGCAAGCCTGGAGCGGGTTCCCAAGTTTGGTAAAATTCTTTTTTTTGTACATGGACACAATCTCTGGATTTAAGAATCTGCAGTTAAGGGTAATGTTATAAATTAGATATAACAAACTGTTGTAGATTATTTTTTAGTCATCAGATGATGGTTTCAAAAAGAAAGGAGAGGCATCCATGATTATTACCCTCAAGATTTGATCTGCCCTGGTCCACTTTACAATCAAGCTCAAGAAGTGATTGCTTGGAGCAGGTAGCTATGGTCCAATCCAATTAGTTGTTAGAAAGGGCTTTGTTGCCACCATGTGAAGCCATCCTTTCTGCCTGCTGTTGACCCACACACCCATCTACCCTGGGACATTATGAGATTAGCTGGTCCCTGTTTCTGGGATCAGTCAAAAATTCTGGGGTCTTTGTCTGGCAATTTGACAGGGCCTGTTTCTCACCTGCTTCGTGATGTTTTAAGGTCAGTAGTTAATATACTGCATTTTAAATAGACCAGATTGTTCTACTGTTTAGGCCATAACTAGTTTTGTCAGGGATATGGCAGGTTGCAAAAGTTAGATAGGGATATGTGATGAGCAGCCTGAGACATCTGATGTGATGGGGTGAGTGTCCTGATCAGGCTGTCACTGGCTAGTTGGAGGGATATGTTGTTGTGAAGAAGTGGTCCTTAGTACTGAGTAACATCTTTCAGAACCTGATTACAGCTTAACAACACATCAAGGAAAAGGGACAGGGCTTGAAACCTCTCAAGCACAATAGGTGCATGTCTAGGGTCAGGGTCGCTTCCCCTCCCCAGACCTAACAGCTCCCCACCCACAGCAGGCAATGGGGATGGGAGTGCTGGGGGAAAGGGATAAAAGGGAGAGGGGAGGGAAGAATGGGAAGGTGGTGGATGGTAGAGAGAGAGAGGAGATAGAGCGTGTACGAGGAAAGACAGAGGAAGGAGGGAGAACGTTAGAAGCAGGGAGGAGAGAGATAGCTGAGAGGAGAGGGGAGAGAAATCTGGAAGACTTGGCAAGGAGGCAGGGACAGTAGGGTTGGCAACCCCCCGCCCTCCCCTGTGCCCAGGCAAACTGTGGGCAAAGAAGCTACTGGGAAACACCTGGTCCCAAGACAGCGGGACCCAGGACACCCAGGCAGGTGAAGGAGGGATGGCAGAGAGCCCCAACCCTGGGGCAGAGGTGGGCCTTCATCATAGTGCATGTGAGGGTGAGTTTGAGGCTAGCCACTGACCAAAGTTGGAGGAAGGATGGATTTGCCAGAATAAAAGTTGCTACTGATAGGCTGCCCAGCACAGCCTGCTGTCAATAAAGTTATTAGCATAATTAAGGGTTTGATGTAGATCAGTTGATTAAAGAAAAGTAGTTAAATTCATTTATTGTCATCTTGACAATATTAGGGTACCAGGAGAAGTCCAGGCATTGCAACTATCATCATGCGAACTGAAAACCATCATTTTCTACCTTTGCATCCATTCTTGTGGCTCTGACAGCATGCCAGTCAGGGAAATCCCTGCAGTGAGCTCTTGCAGCAACAAAGATAGCTGAAAAAGAGGGGGGCAGTTTCTTACCTATTTCCAATCATGGTTTAGGTTGAAAAAAAGGAACATGGTGTGAATGCCCCAACAGCCACACTCTCTGAATCCCCAAGGATGCTTGCAAAGGGGTGGCACCATTTCTATACCCTTCCAGCCATCCTTGGTGCTCTGACAGCCCAGCTGAAGTAACCCTTGAAGGCACATACGTCCAATCCCAAGGATGGCTAAAAAGAAGAAACTAGTTCTACACATTTTCACAGATTCTTGGGTCCACTTGCTTACTGTTCCCAATTGACATGTGCTTCTCCACAGTGATGGGGAAAAGTAGGACCCGAAAATACTTATGGGGATGAGAAATCTCATTTCCACTCTCACTCTGCATTTGTGCTGGGGCAGCAGCACTGCCAGAGAAAGCTCTATACAGTGCTACCACTGCCTGCCCGCTCCCATAGTGGTGCTTCCTCTTACCATAGTAATAGCCTTTCCATCTCTCCCCATCTGCTTTGGCACCTCCTCTTTTCATGCTACTGCCACCTTGTTCCCTTACAGTAACCCTCCTGCTGTACAGTAACCCTCCTGCTGCTGTTTTCTCCTCCTCCCCTCAGCTGCTCTCTACTTTTTGCATCTGAAGTGAATGGTTATGCTGATACATTTTTAAAAAAAATCGCTACACCAGCACACCCACTGCTTCTCCATTTTTTGTGGATTTCCTACCACTGCCCTGCTTAATGGCATTGCTTCCCACTAACTAGCTTCTATGGCAGTGGTGGTGCCTCTCCCCATACTGCCTATCCTCCTGTGCCTCCTGTGCCTCTCTCCCATACTGCCTATCCTCCTGTGCCTCCTGTGCCTCTCCCGCACACTGCCTATTCCCACACTGCAAAGCCTCCATGGTGACAGCAGCTCCTCTCTCTACATCTCTTCACCTGCTTGCCCTGTTTGCTCTCCTTCCTACTCCCTTCCCTCTGCCTACTCACAGTGACTGTCCACTTCTCCCATCCTCCTGCCTGACAGGGAATCTGTGGCTCTTTCTCTCTCTCCTCCCCCCAGTTTTGTCTAAGTAGTGGCAGCAGCTACTGCTCCTTCTCTTACCCCACAGCCATCCTAAAGAGGTCACTGTTATACACTATTATACACTGTTTGCATGGACAATATTTCTATCCTTGGTTGATTTAAAATTGCCCTTCCTTTTGGGGGAAGTCCACACATTTCTGCATGTCTGCAAAAGAATAAACCCCATTTAAAGCTGGCCTGATTCTCTGGCTCTGTCAATCTATATGGAGATCAGATTCAGTATTAAATATATGAAAGTTATTAACTTTTGTTTTTTCCTACTTCAAGAAGCAAAATGTGGTACTTGTAGTTATTCCTCCCCTTGCATTTCATCCTCACAACAACCTTGTTTTGTAGGTTAGGCTGAGAAAGAAAATGTCCAACCCAAGTAAGTATTGTGGCTGAGCAGTAATTTGAACTGGAGTCTCTCTGGTCCTAGTCCAACATTCTAATCACACATGCCATGCTACATAATATATATAGCTGTAATTAGAAATAATAGATCTCAGATAGTATATTTTTATCTGGCCTTCAGTCTTTGCAATTGCTATCAATGGTTGCAGCCAGCTCAGATATGGCTTGTGTTATGGCTTTATATAAAAAAATGTTCTCCTAATAGTAATGGGAAAATATTCAGGTGTCTCATATTTTGCTAGGTTTTCCCCCCTAACACCCAGCAGTCTATTTTCCACCTGTGTTCTTCCTATAAATGTCTTACTTTGAGCATAATCAAATTGTTTGTTTTTTCTCTGATTCAAACAATGTTCCTCATGCATCTTGTTAAACAAGAATGCATAACTACAAACATCCACGCTGTAGGAGACCAGAGGAAAATAAATGTGATAGATACAGAAGTGCTAAACAAGGCATGCTCCTGCAAAGCTTCTCCTAACAATCTAAATGTGCATAATACATTGTTCATATTCTTTATGCCCTTAAAGAGCCAAAGAGACTTTCAAAACACATGAGTTACTGCAAATATATAAAACATTAAAGAAAAAGCCATGCTCTGAGAACAGTGGGGAAATGAAAAGGCAGCTTTTTGGCTGATCATTCGGCTGTAAAAATGATAAATGGGAAATCCATTAAATAACGCAGTGAAAACTTTAAATAGCGATGAATGCCCCATTCATGCCATTAGTGGTACTACCTATAACACTGGGTACTATCTTTATAAATGTTTTGTACATGTGTATGTAATTGTATATTATTTGCACATTAGTCCTTATCAGATGCTCTATATGTATAGGATAAATGTGCATTGAATCCCAACAGCAGAATCCCAACAGCTCTGCCCCAACATAAACATTGTCTTTGGAATGTATAATTGGCATCTTCACATCTATATTTCTGTGAATGTGGTTGGGAAACATTTCTTTAGAACCCAATAATACACATGCATACATAAATATGTGTGTGCATATTCTTTATACATATGTTGCAGTGAATTAAGTGTAGCACTCGTGAAAGTTTCTCCAGTAGGAGATATGGGACATAATATGTATATTTTCTGACAAAACCCCTGTATGTGGACTACAATGAAAGACAACAGATTTAACAATTGCATTTAATATATGACAGATTTAACTACTGCATTATTTGAGCGAGTGCTACAGTACATGGTACATGCCTAATGCAGAAGGTCTGGTTTTTGTATGTGCAATGTTTCAAGAAGTTCAAGATGAATGTGGATTAAAACACCAACAGTTTATTCCATGAGTAACTCCACAATAACAGAACAGCAATGCCTACAACTGCACAAATTAAATACAGGATTCTGACAGCCAATTGCAGTTCAGCTACGGCAGGTGCTTTGAGTCAATACACTACACCCCTTCCTCCTAATTTACGTAATAATCTGGTAGAAGTCTCTTCCGCTGAGACTCCTCTGAGATCTCAACTTCTGCTCTGGCTTTTGATTCTGTATTAGTTCCTGACCCTGCACCAATATTGGGTTTTGAGATGCTTCATCATTCTGCATTGGTACTACCCTTGGTTCCTCTAGTACCCAGGGACTAGAAAAAGGCCTAGGTGCCAGGAAAAATCTTTGACATATTTTCCTGCAATTTTCTCTAACACCTAACCCAACTTAACCTTAGTTATTAGATTCACCATCAAGCCTTCTATATAATATGAATGTAAAGACTCTTCCCTAAAAAATCAAAATGTTTTATTCCATTATGTTCAATTTAAAACTGTGTTTCCATGTGAAATCTTTTTTGGATTAAAACCATCTAAATTGGCATGATTCTCTGTGGCCATGGCAAATCGACTATTTACTTCTTTGCCTGGAAGTTTAGCCTAAATCTGTGCTATAAATTATTAACCAGCTTCTGCTTTTCATAAATCTGTCTATCTAGTTTGTCAAATTGGCTCTAGTCAAAACCTACGTATATAGCCAAAAATGTTTGGTGTGATATCTTTTCTGACCATGTGCCTTATTTTTATTTTATTAAAGTGAATTGGAAGTATGCTTCATTGTGCAGTGGCATCCACCCCCTATTCCTCTTCCCTGATAGCAGATTCATATCTCTGAATATTTATCCATCTCGTCATGTTTATATATCATGATGTAGTGGTTAAAAGCAGGTAGAGTCTATTCTAGAGAATCAGGTTTGATTCCTCACTCCTCCACATGACCGGCAGACTCTTTATCTGGTGAACTGGATTTGTTTCCCTGCTGCTACACATGAAACAGTGGATGTCCTTTGGCTAGTCACAGTTTTCTGAGTACTCTTTCAGCACCTCCTACCTCACAAGTTGCCTGTTGTGGGGACAGAAAGAGAAAAGGAGTTTGTAAGCCACCTACAGGAGAGAAAGGCAGGGTATAAATCCAAACTCCTCCTCCTCCTCTTCTTTTTCTTCTTCCGTTTGCAGTAGCTTAACCTTAGGATGCCTGACGTTAGGTTCCATGTCTTATAACCTCTGCCAACATTTCAAAAATAGATTGAAGAGTTTCACATTTCCCATTACAATAAGTTTTTTAGGGTGATTTCCATCCCTTGTGTTCAGGCCTGCTTCCTAGTCTGATATCAGATTGTGGCAAGCTGCATTTGCAATGCACAGAAATTGAGGGTGACACATACAGCAACATGCATGCACATTGACTGGAATCGTTAAGGCAGTAAGGCTGTGACTCAATGGTTGAGCTTTGGATGCAGGAGGACCCAGGTTCCAAGCCCAGCATCTCCAGATGAAAAGGCAATGGGTAAGACTTTTAAATGAGACCCTGGATAGCTGCTGCCACACAATAATACTGCCTTTAACAGGGTCTGAATCAGTTTCATATAACTATCAGCAAGTTGAAACTTGCTGCTGCATTCCTGCTCCTACTTATGTGTGTGTAGAATATTTGAAAGGGGTAATTGAGCAGAAGAATCCTCTCATTAAATATCCTATCAATTTTAACATTTTTATTTTACACTGATTTCAACAAGATATTTGACAAAGTCCTCCATGATATTTTGTATAGCAAACTGATGAAATATGGGCTAAGTATAGTACCATCAGATAGATTCACAGCTGACTGGAGAACCGTGCTCAAAGAGTACTAATTTTATCAGTTTGGACAGAGGCCTGAGTAGGTGCCTCAGGGCTCAACATTTTTATCATTGACATGGTTGAAATTGTGGAGGAAATCCTTATCAGATTTTAAGATGCCATAAAATTGGGAAGAGCAGCAAACATTTTAGAAGTCAAAAACAAAATTCAAAATGACCTTGACAGTTTAAAGGCTAGGCTGAAATGAAATTCAACAAATTCTGCATTCAAGCACAATGAATTACATGCAACCTGGCCTGGCAAGTGAAAAAGATATCAGCTGGTTAATAATAGTCAGAAGGTGAACATGGTCAATAGAATAATGTGCCACAAAAAAGTTTTAAAAGGTTAAAGGTTGGACTGCATTAATGCAAGTATAGTATACAACTCACAAGAATTCCAGAGCGGTAGCTATTTTGCATAAAAATAAATAGGACCCTTGTGGCATCTTAAAAACTAACAAAATTTTATTCCAGCATAAGCTTTTGCAGAGTCGACCTCTTCCAATGCCTTGTACTAATGGTATTGCTTTAAAACAAGTGGGACCATGAAAGCTTTATACGTTCTGAAAAGCAATAGCTCTACTCTCCAATAGCTCTACTCTTTTGTGCTAGTCAGAAATCATCGGGAGCATTTTGTTAAGTTATGAGTGCCTCACTTTAAGAAATAAAAATTGAAATAGGTTAACAGTAGGGCAACAAAGATGATCAGAGGTCTGGAAAAGAAGTTTTCAGGGAGTGTGTGCTTAGCTTGGAGAAGAGAAAATGAATGATCATGCTTTTCAACTACCTGAAGAGCTGTCACATGAGTAAAAAAAACTTGTTCTCCTCTATTCTGTTACACAGAATAGGATAATGTACTGCATCTCACTGTGAGGTAAATTAGGCTGAGAGAGAGAGAGAGAGTGATAGGCGTATGGTTGGAACTTCATGGTTGGAACAGGAGTCTCCTAATTCCTAGGCCAACAGACCAACCATTGCATGATATGGAATGGCATTATTTATTTATTCTCTTCACTTATAGCCAGTCTTTAATACTGAGACTCGATAGGGATTACTACATGTATGTGTATTTATACGTATATAAAACCATTCAGTCACACAATTTAGAATACCCAATGAACAATGAAATAGGAGTAGAATCATAGAGTTTGGGAAAGTGTTCCAACAGCCCTTTGCATATCTATAACTAATGCTTAAATATGCTTTTGTAATAAATAATACAGACACACATAAATCAAATCAGATCAAATCAACCTTTATTGGCATATCAATACAATATCATAGATGGAAAAATTCATTCAAACAAAACATACACACACACAAAAGGAGATATATTTTCTCTTGGAGCACTTAGTTATAAGAGAATCGAGAAATCTGGCTACTGAGTCAGTTACATCACTACTAGTGTTGTCTAGTAAGAAGTTAATCTCCTGCAGATTAGCCTAAGCAAGTTAATTCATAGGGGTATTAAGACCCCCTACTTCTTATAAAGGGGATACCCAGGGTAAGAAGTGAGCATGACCAAGTGGCCTTCTTTATTAGAAAATGATGCTCTTGGTCTAACAGCCTCCTTTTCAGAGACTGAAATATTTCCTTGGATGAAAGCATGGCCAAGGAATCCAATGAGTAACCTAACAGAGATTTTAATTCAATATGGCCCCACCATTCAGAGGGATGAAGAATCTTTAAGGATTTGTGGGTCATAGAAGTGGCTTCACATTTAAAACAGAGATTTAACTAAAATGTAAACGTGGCAAACCAGGCTTGTCTCCAGGAGGTGTTGACCAGTCTCAAGGTGCAGAAACAGCGTAAGGCATGCAGTGAGGCATAACTAGCAGTCTATACAGGAAATGTGATTGCACTTGCTCACCAGAATTGTTGCAAGAGCCTATCCAGACTGAAACCCCAGACAGAACCTGCTGAGATACGATAGCATTAAAAACATGTTGCTGGCCCTTGTTATAAAAAAAGCATGATGTCCGAGACACTGACCATACAGTTAGTGATTGCATAATCTATAGGTCTAGCCGCACCCCCTTTATAATGGAGATGCAGGCCCAAATATTTAAAGCATTTAACCTGTTCCAACTGGTGGCCTCCTAATAAACACCAGAAGGGCTTCAAGCTCTTGAAAAGCTCTTGAAAAAACTACAGTCTTGGATTTTTGAAATTTTAGTGTCAAGCCATTATTGAAGCAATATTTGTTACAGGCTACTAGTAGTCTCTTCAAGCCTATTTTAGTGTGCATTAAAAGAACAACATCATCTGTATATAGTAATAATGGGATTTGGTGACCAGCAAGATTTAGACAGTGTGAGTTGACAGATTTAAGTGCGTGTGCAAGATCATTTAAATAAAGGTTAAAGAGCACCAGTGCAAGGACACAGCCTTGTTTTACTCCCAGTGCAAGGACACAGCCTTGTTTTATTTTGGGTGAGAGCAGTCCCTCCTGATTGCATTTAACTTGACATTCAGTATCTTGGTGTAGCGCTTTTATGAGCAGAAGCAGTCTATCCTCAATGCCCATTTTGGTAAGCTTGACCCATAATTTGTCTCTTGGGACAGAGTCAAAGGCAGTGGCATAGTGCCAACAAGGTGGTGGGGCATGATGCCATGGGCGCGCACCATGGTGGGGGCATGGTGGGGTGTGGAGGGGGCAAGGAGGGGGTGGCCAGCACTGCAGCAGGGGTGCAGGGTGCACGTGTGCCTCAGGCACAGTTCCCCCTCGCTCCGCCCCTGGTCAAAGGCCACCTTTATGTCCAGAAATGCACCATACAGGAACCTTCTCAGTTTGCTGCAGGTTTTGACAATGAGTTGGTTAATTACTATTATGTGCTCAAGGGTAGACTTGCCTTTACTGAACCCTATCTGTTCAGGGCCCACTACTCCATTCAAGGTGACCCATTCATTTAGTCTGGTAAGTAGAAATTTAGCATAAAGTTTTCCTGGTGTTGACAGTAGGCTAATTGGCCTATACTTTGTGGGAGAGAGATGGTCACCTTTTTAAATAATAGGGACAATTATAGCCTTTGTTCAAGCCTCAAGAATTAAACCAGTTTTGTTGATCATTGTAAAGAGGGAGGCCAAAAGCGGTGCCCACCAGTCAGCATGTTTTTTTTAAAAAAAGCTCTGGTGGTAGTGCATCAAGGTCTGGCACCTTACCTGTCTTAAGCTGTTCAATTAGTGTCACTACTTCAGAGAAAGTAACTGGGGGCCAATCCGAGATATTATCAGGAAATAGTTGGTCTTGAGTTGTAAAGCCAACCTCTTCCACACTAAAGATGTTCTTATAATGCTGACGCTAAGCTTCAATCGAAATGCCAGCAACCAGATTGTTGTTAGTTTTTAAACTATGGTCCAGAAGGATCTGGAATCATTAGAACTGGTTACCTGAATGTCTGACACAGCGGTACATTGGAGTGTCTGGCGTCAATCTAGTTCAGCCAGGTGGTTGAGAACATCATTCATGTTGTAGAACACACAGCTATTACCCCCACCAAAATAATTGCTTTCAGATTCTAGATACTTGTAGCCCTTGGACACATCTTTCTCCACCACCCTCATACCCAAGGGGCTTGATAAAGTCTTGTTTGTATCTCTTTTCACTAGAATAGAATAGAATAGAATAGAATCTTTATTGGCCAAGTGTGATTGGACACACAAGGAATTTGTCTCCGGTGCATATGCTCTCAGTGTACATAAAAGAAAAATACATTTGTCAAGAATCATAAGGTACAGCACTTAATGATTGTCATATAGGTCTAGTAACTAGACAGGTTTCCCAGGAGGGTTCAGTCTGGTTTAATTCTGACACACATATTTTCTGACTCTAGAACAAGGTTTGCCATGTATTTAAAGATGCTGATGTACAGCAGTCAGATTTTGAACAGGTAGCATATGAAAATCTATGAGCTCCATGGTCTCCACATGCCTCAGCTACTTAATAAAAGGCATATGATAAAGACACCATTCTGAGCCAAATGTCTCTAACTTATTAATTCCTCACAGATAAGGGGAAAGGAAACCTCTGAAGCATGTAAATTCCATTGTTTTAAAGCACAATCACTTTTAACCCTTTGTAGTCTTGCCAGATCTTTGAAGTACATTCATATCAGTCCTTCAATGTCAAATATTGTATTTCCTTAATTGTGATCATTATCTCCATATTTTCAGGATCAGAAGACAGGAAGTGTACAACAGAACAAGGATTAAAAGGCAAGTGGGCAATCTAAGATAAACCTTACAAAAAGGACCGAGATTTATAAAGAAGCATAGTAACGTAGAATATGAAATTAGTCAATTTATAGATATTGTTGTTGAAAGACTAAGATGAGAAGATTTGTTTCTGCCATTGGTACCATGCAGATTGCTGTCTTTGGAGTCAAGAGGGAATTTCCCCAGATAAGATTGGCAGGTGATGACAATTGGGGCCCCTCCGCACAGCAGAGGCAACTAGGGTTCGACTTGTGTCTTCGAGGAGCTCGACTCCTCTGTTACTCGTGTCTTTGAGGAGCTTGACTCCTCTGTTACTCCGCACAGCAGCTGACTTGTGTCTCTGGAGCCAAGTTCAGAGGGCAGGATTACCTCCTCGTGTCTTCCACTCCTCATTCCCGATTGGCTGCCGTTCTATGGTGGGAAATGTGAGTGCACGTCCCTTTTATTTCGTTTACCGACGTAGGAGCTACGTAGGAGGATTTTTTTAAGGTGCACTTCTCGCTGCTGCCACGAGTCTCCCGTTCTGCGCATGGCTAAAATACTGCACTGTGATTGGCTGGCTGGCAGAGTCGAGGCGAGGGAGATTCCACACTCCGCTGGCTTCGGCTTGAGTGCAACCCGAGTTTGCTAGGAAGTTGTATCTCCCAGTTGAGCTCGAAAATTTAACGGTGAGAGGGGGGGAGCCAAGACAGACACGAGTCGAATGCTACAGCTGTGCAGAGTATCTGGGTCGGACCTACATGGAACTAAGGTCGAATCCTACAGTGCAGAGGGGCCCTTGGATATGAGTGAATTGCCCTCTGAAGCCTCATACTTAATATCAGATCCTGCAGATGGAGTACAGGGAAAATCTACTACCTTCATGTCATGCTTGTGGGCTTCCCAGAGACATCTTGTGGGCTACTGCTGTCTCTCTGATTCTAGAATATGTTTATACCTGTAAATTTTGTTTGGAATTTCCAACTAAATTAATGTATTATAGAAAAGCGAAAGACAGAGTTTCCTTGAAAGATTTGTGGAAACATGGATTTTATTTATAGCACATTGGAATAACAATATTCTCAGCAATTCAGAACTGCAGCACATAGCTCATTTTCTTTACCCTAAATTGTATCAGCTGAACAATTCTTTTTAAATTGGAAAATAAAATAGAAACGTTTAATTAAATTCAGTAACCCTGGCCATCCATACACATATGGAATTCAGGAATACAGTTTCTTGCCAAAGGCACAGCTTGAAAGCAGACACAACAATGTTTTATCTTTTTAAAACATGAAACATACAAACGCAGTTTCTTCTCCCAGTTGAATCTATGATGAAAGTAAACTGCAGGATTTTAAAAGTACTGAAATCTTGGCATCTGCATAATAAATGGAATGTCTATCAGATCCTTAGCCAAATAATTAGAGTAACTTCATTTGAATGTACATAAGTTCCTTGATAGGTGCATGATGTACATTAATTTCTGACTGGATAGGAAATTATATATATAAACGAATGCTGGGTATGTGATTCAGCAGTAGAGTAGCATGCATGAAACCCTTTTACATGATAGTAGCTCATGATGTGAAATCACAGTTTAATTAAATCAATGATGGTTTGTGTGTTGTGTGAACATGCACCACTTTATTAATCATGGTTTGAAATAATGGTAGGTTTATAAACTTCCGTTATGTAACTATGGTTTCATGTGATGTATCAGCACAGACATTCTGCATTAACCCTGGCTTAGGGTTGGATCCTATGGATCCATTCCACTGGCAGGGGTGCTTTTCTCTAGGCCAGTGAATCTACCCCTGATTCAAGAGGCTCTTCCACCGGTTGGATCTGTAGAAAGATATTTGACCTGAGGGATTACACCAACAGATCTAACAAAAACAGATTTGCAATATCTTTGTACAGAGAAAAGGCCATGAATTCAGAATTTGTCAATAAAAACCAGAATTTGAGTGATTATCACCTCACTTAACCATAGTTTTAAAAATAAAAGTTTTGTTTTGTGTCTGAACTGTGCGAAAATGTCATATATCAGCTGTTTAGTTAGATTCTGCCCCCTACTTTTCATTTAAAAAAACAGCTGTCATGTTGCGGTATCTCCCACCTCCCTGTACTTACAGGCATTCAGAGTTCATGTATAAACTCTGGTACCCAAATCTAGAAGGGATGGAGTATTCACTTTTCCCTTCAGACTTTCCCAGACTGTAGGAACACCTTATAGCTGTTGAAGTAAATTCACCTCATTAAGGATGGCAGCAGCAAGCCTTTATTGGCATAGACAACAGTACAACAATAGTAAAAAAAAACCTGATTAAAATATACAATACAGGAAATAAATGTTAAATGGAAGGAAAACTACTGGCATTTAGTAATTTCCCGAAGAAAGTCTGCCACTATCATACAAAGAGAAGGATCAGGATTGTCTAGCAAGTAGTGTAATCTAAATAAATTGGGGAGATCGGATAAATGTAAAGGAGTAAGATTCACATACTTGGATCTGATTTCCTTGAATCTGAAACAGTGTAGTAATTGGTGGGCCAGAGATTCAACTGAGCCATCATTACATGGGCACAATCTTTTAGCCTTTTCTTGCTTGTTAAATCTGCCATGTAACAAGGCAGAAGGCATAACATTAAACCTGGCGAGTATTATGGATGGGAATTCTTCTCCCACATGAAGTTTAAATTCCCCTTTGACATCATCACTATCATTCAGTAAGTTCTCTCTGTTCCATACATACAGTTTGGAAGATGAACTTGCTCAGTTTCTAGAACCTGGGCTAGAAATTCTTCTTTCCCTTGAGATTTACCCCTTCTCCAGTTAGTGTCCTCTTTCCAAATACTCTTTCCCTGACAACACTACACGCTATACACAGTCACTAAACATGTCTGAACCCCCTGGTCCATAAGTTCCAACCAATAATCTTGATTGATTTCTAAACTCCATCCACTTTCATCATGTTACTCACACACACAGGCTCTGTGAAAAATTAATTCTTCACACTCAGGTTTTTTTCATGCCTATATTCCTAGCTTTGAAGTAGGATTATACGGAATGGAGTTTTTATACGTCATTTTCCTTAAACCCATCACTGAATCAGCTGAATGCTTGAGCAAGGTTTTTTTAAAGAGTTCTGTATGAGCATCATTGACAACTTTTTTCCTTTATCATTGGCCAAAGAACTGGAGAACATATATGTTTTGTATGTAAATACTCTAGAAGCTGAAATGATTGAACTAAGACTATCATACTTTGATCACATTATGACAAGAGTCCCTGGAAAAGACAATAATGCTAGAAAATGTGGAAGGCAGTAGGGAAAGAGGAAGACCCATTATGAGATGGATTAACACTGTAAAGAAAGCCATAGCCCTCATTTTTCAAGACATGAGCAAGGCTATTACCAATAGGACATATTGGAGGACATTGATTCATGAGTTGGAAGTGACTTGTTGGCATGTAACACACACACAAAGTGCTGTCAAGTCACAGCTGACTTCTGGCAATCCAGCAGTATTTTCAAGGCAAGAGATTGATGGAAGTGGTTTGCCTCTGCATAATGACCCTAGTGTTCTTTGGTGGTCTCCTATCCAAGCTCTAATCAGGACTAACCCTGCTGAGCTTCAGAGATCTGATAAGATCAGGCTATCCAGATTAGGGTGAGAGCATGTGTACTGTGCCTGAATTTGGTGCAAGATTACAGTATATGAAATAATAGGGAATTTCCTAAACTAGTATTTCCATATATGGCAACATAACAAGCCAAAATTAATTTAAGTAGAGTTATGGTCTGCTTTATGCCAAGCAGAGATGTTTTAATAAATCTAAAAAGTATTTTGACAAGCTAAAAATTAAAGAACATCTATAGCAGGATGCAGGGGTGTAGGGGGGGAAATGGCGCCTGAGGCAAAATGGCACCTGGGCTCTGCCCCATGTGCCCCCCCCCCGTGGAGCCTCACCTCCCTACCCACTCACTTTAGTTCAGCTGCTTTGCAGTCGGCTGAAAAAACAGCTTGCTCTGGGCCATGGGGTCTGGCTGGTGGGGTAGGGCAGGGCGAGGTGAGGTGAGGTGAGGTGATGTGGGGAGCACCCCCCATGGAGCCTCCCCGCAGAGCCCACTCACTTTAATTCAGCTGGCTGCAAAGAGCAGCTGACTGAAAAAAACAGCCTATTCCGGGCCATGGGACCTGGCTGGTGGGGCGGGGTGAGGGGGGAAGGGTGTGTTTGTGGAGGGATGGAAACTATGTGACCCCTATGGCACATGTCTAGGGCAGGGCGTTCCCCTCCCCAGGTTATTGCTTCGCCACTGGCAGGATGTGTGGCTTTTAAAACTTATTTCTGAAAAAGGATTTCTGTCCAAGCTGTAAAACATGCAGTGACATCATCCAAATTTAGTCAAATTTATCCTTGTGGCCGCACTGTCTAATCTTTTCTGTTTTTATGGTGCTCATTCATTTGTGGACATTACTTCAGTTCCTACTTCTGTAGTAAAGACTCCCAGCAGGTACTGGAAAAAAATTAATTTCCTGGAGTATTTGCAATTGCATACAGCCACAGCCAATGAACGTTTCAAATGCATCTTGACCACGTTTAAAGAGTTATTAATTCCCAGTTATTAATTCCTACAGTTATTTTTTTTTTGCATTTTGCGCAGGCTTCATATGATAGAACTAATTAATACAAAGCTTGAAACAGACCCTATGCCTGTACTCTCCAGTGTTCTGAAGCACTGAGTGAAAGTGCAGCAAAGGTTCACCCACAAAATATATCAATAAATATATCAATAATTGATATATTTTGTGCATGAACCTTGGCTGCACCCTCACTCAGTGTTTCAGTACACTGGAGAGTACAGACATAATCTCCAGGCAAAGTCTACAAATCTGATCCTCATTGGATAGACTGAAAATCTTGTTTAGCACTAAAAATCATATTTTTCACTTGGGAATTTTACCTGCATGTGTGGTATCTTGTTCATCTGTACAAATATGAACACAAGATCAAACATGCATCATGGTTATTAATCTTTTGGTGGGTGTAGACATTTATTTACTTATTTAGAACATTTCTACACCACCTCTCCAGAGGACCTATTTGAGATGGCTTACAAAGAAAACATAATAAAAACATAAAACAATAAAATAATTAAAATAACAAACTACTAAAAGCCCCACATTGAAAACCCAACCAGGGCATTAAAAAAGCACAAAATGTGCACATGCAAGAGGCATCCACTCCTTACTTTGAGGTTTAACTGCTAAAGTCTGTGGAGTCTTTGACTTCCAAAGTATTCCAGTATGTTGAAAGACAGCAAAGGGGATGTCATTGTATGGTTATATTTATTTATATATCAGATTTAATATACCTCCCCATCCCCAAAGGGCTCTGGGCAGTGTACAACCAATAAAACCATCACATTAAATCATGATCACTACAACATTTTCAGTTAAACGCAATTAACAATCAGCTTCAACCTCCATCTTAAAATCAGATGATGACATAAACAATGACAAACTCATTGGGCGGGCGGCATAATACGGACATGCCCCCAAGGTGTAATATGGGGTGCAGGGGATGGACTGCTTTACAATTCTAAGATTGGAATGTAATTATCTTAAATGTATACTATGTGTAGTCATTAATAAAAGCTTGTCTTTTCATTGAATGTCCTTGTTCACTAACTTTAACCCACCCTCTAAATTATTGTGCCATATGTTTTCCCACCATTTTTTACTATTACTAATAACAATTTGGTAGTATTCTAATGAAGTTCCTATGACCATCAGATAGATCCAGTTCTTTATGTCACAATGTAAAAACAGATCCGAATGCCAAAATTTTCCTCAAATTTAATTTTTATAATAATTTCCACATTTAATTTCCTCTAATTTCCATAATGTTTAACAAGAAATGCTCTAATATGGCTCTTGTATCTGTAGAAGGAAGCCCGAATGCTAGAACTGTCAACCTACTGAATACAACTCAGTCCATGGAATTCAGTGGAATTATTCATATCCTGCTGGGAGAAAAGAAGGTCTTGATATCAACCTCTGACATTATATCTCTAAATCATCTTGAAAAGTACAATATACCCTTCTGTGCAGCTGTCCTGAAGATGAACCTGGCTGGTGTAATTGACTCTCAATCTTTTGGAAAGAGATACTGAAAATAACTTTATCTAATGCAACTTCTTTATTACAACTGTAAAACATTTTCCTCCTTTTCTGAGGTCATGGGCAGAAAGCTCATCAAGTTGCATAACTAAAGTGGTCTATGGAAATTCAATACAGCAGCAAGTGTTATTGAGAGTCAGCACAAATCTCAGCCACCTTGTCCCATTATTGTGTTTCTAAAGGACCACTGATAAATTAAATCAAGGACTCATATCCAATGTGAGTAACAATTAAACAACTCCATTCAATTCTACTTCAGTTGAAACAAATGATAGGTTTGCTGAACAATCCTGATTGCCCTCAGTGCTATCTTTTGCTTTTTATTTTTATTGGCAGCTTTCTGAAAAACAGATTTCCAGTAACCTCTAGAACTGAATGCTGGGGACAATTCATTTCTAAGTTTAATGCTGTGTTTGTCCTCCAGAATGATGAACCATGCAAAAAGAAAGTCTAGACCAGGGGTAGGGAACCTGCGGCTCAAGAGCCGCATGCGGCTCTTCTGCCCTTGCACTGCGGCTCCACGAGCCAAGCCGCCAGCCCCATCCTTGCCTGCCCTGCAGGCAGCAGGGCAGGCGCACCAACTGCCCACAGCCGGCTGGGCTGCACCGCGGGCTTCCCCTCTTGCCCGCCCCATTGGAGCGGGGCGGGCACTTTCCTGGCGGCCGGCGAGGCGAAGCTGCTGGCCCCATCTATGCCCACCCTGCAGGCAGCAGGGCGGACGCATCCATGCGCTTCTCAGAATGAGCGGAGTAAAAGGTAAAAAACCCCAATATGTACAGTGTTATCTTTATTTTAAATGTCAAAAATTATTTGCGGCTCCAAGTGTTTCTTTTCCCATGGAAAACGGGTCCAAATGGCTCTTTGAGTGTTAAAGGTTCCCTACCCCTGGTCTAGACTTAACACATTTTATAATTTAAATGTAACTATTATTATATGAGGGAGGGAAAATAGCAGGTGTAGCCTTATCTCAACAGATCTTGGAAGCAAATCAGGGTCAGTACTTAGAAGGGAGACCACCAAAGAAAATTGTGCAGAGGAAGGCAATAGCAAGACACTTGCAAGCCACTTGTACTTCTCACTTGCTTTGAAAGCATGTTGCAGGGGTTTATTTTATTCATTTATAATGATTTCTAGGCTGCCCTTTCTGACCAAGCCAGGCTCAGGGTGGTGGCAATTTGATGACACCTTACACATATTTACTATCTGATGAACTCAATACGAAATATCTCCCAGTGGATTTTCATGTTCTGATTAGACATGTAACTGGTTGAATAGTCAATAAAAATTACAACTTGGAACATTGGTCCACTTGTTTGTTTCGAGCAGCTGCTTGGGGAGGCTGCCGCCCCCTCCCCCACCTCCGAACTGGCGCCTTCTCGGAGCAGACTCCAATGAAAGTGGAGTTGAGGAGTGCCCAGTTGGGCCACAGCAGGCTGCTGCCAGACCACCTCACCCCACCTCCATTGGAGCCTGTTCTAAGAAGGCGTCAGCTCAGAGGTGGGGTGGGCGGCAGCCTTCCGCAGGTCCTCTGGGCACCCCTCAGCACCGCCCCACCAGGCTGCCTGAGACCGCTACAGGCTCAGGTAAGTGGAAGGGCACGCCCTGCATGGTGGGGAGAAGGCACCCGGAGCGGGTTTCATCACCTGGTGCCATTTGGCCCCCATATGCCTCTGGCTGCCAGGCTGTTTAATTACACAGAATGTAGAGGGTGGAGTCTTATTTCAGGTTTAGCAGATCTTAATCCAGTGTACCTTCCAATGTATCATTCTACAGTGCACATTCTACATTCCACTTTGGAAATTAGGGATGCTGACTCTGGTTTTGGAAATATCAGAATATGTGGGGACAGTGCCCAGAAGGTGAAGCTTAGGGAAAGGAAGGGATGCTTTACTCTTCTAGTGGAAATTTCTGGGCTCTCTGGTGTCTGGAGATTACCTGTAATACCGGGAGAACTCCAGACCCCACTTGAACGTTGGTAACACTATTGAAATCTGAAACAAACTTTGCTTTTCCCCCAAAGTGAAGAACCAATTAGTTTTCCTTCATTTCCTCATTGTATGAGGTTTGTTGGAAGAGACCAGGAGGCATTGTCTTCCCAGAGACCTACTATTCAGAATACATTCTAGCATTATAGAATTCTCGTATTGCTGCCATTTTGGCAGTGTACCTGATAATTTTTGTCAACGAGCCTGTAGTGCCTGCAGAGTCAATAATTGGGACTCTGTGTTAACCAAGTCATTTTTAATGAGAAATAAAGAAAGACTGTGAAAACATAAATAGTCCAGCATCAGACATTGATTTGCCTTTTATCAGTTCTTCTACTGATTCTGAGGGTAAATAGCTGTACATTTGCACTGTGGAATTACTGTTGCAGGTTGAGAATGTTACATACACTCTACTTCCCTGAGTAGTAAGGAATTTCATGGATAGCACTAACAGGGTTAGTTTCCTTTCAATGAAAGGATTCATACATCTAATGTCAGTCCTTTTACAAATATAGAAACACAGACAAAAGGACCCATTGCCAAGTGGACGATTCCCCAGAAAACATGCTGTCCAGCACTTTCCCACTGCATGCACAGTTTCTTCTAGTTTAAATTGGAACAGTTACTGAACTGGAAAAGCTAAACATTCTGTCTGTGTCCTTTAAAACTGCTGCTTCTGCCACATGCAAACTGTGACTGAGTCTCATTCCAAAAAACTAGAGAGATCTCCCAACATTATGCAATCATTTCCGACCATTAATTCTTTGTTGATGACATATCAACCAATTATCATGTACTATGAAGCAGCAATTTCCTTAACAAAGCAATGGAGAGCCAGCAACTTTAATAAGGATTACCATTATATGTAAACCATGGTGGACGAATGGTTATTAACACCAAGTGTTTTTAATTTTTAACAGCTCACATATTTATGTCTTTTATTAATCTAATATCTTCCACTAGGCATCATAAGTGAGGAAGGGGAACTATAAGCCATAGAAAACTAGTGGTGCTATTGCCTTTCATATTGAAATGAATAATTACTGTTCAGTTACAAAATTTAACACCTCTTCCATCTTCTTTATCTTTTTTATTGAGGACTCATAAATATTAGCATGATGTAGCTACTCCACGATGCTCTGGACTTTTCAAATGTCCCTAATTGGTGCCATTTTGCATCAATCAATATGTTACAGAAGACTAATAGGTAGTATTTCAGCTAATCGCTGAAAACATCCATGCCAAGAAACTAGAGTTGCATTGAATATTCATATGTGAGTGCAAAGGTTAATTCATGCCATACTTGTGTTATACTGTTCTAATTATCTACTGTAGGAATCTTTTCAAGATATGCTGTCAATTCTGCAGATTGGGTTCAATGGAGTGAAACTCAATAGCATACCCTTTTTTTAAACTAAATGCAAAAAAAGGACTTGCTTTTTAAAGTGAATAGAAACCCTTAGCTTTGTTAACACACGTACCCTAGCTAGACAAGAGGGTGCTTTTTCCAACTGGAACAGCCAGCTTCCACCTCTCCTGGCCTTTTGTGTGCACACAGCATAAGGAAGAGTTACTATCAAAAGGTTCACAAAAGGGCTTTGTATTGTTAGAGTATTATTTGTTATGCATGAGGCTATTATTACTACTGTTATATAGTAATGAAAATCCAAATGAAGAGCTTTCAAGAAATCATTTAGAGTTTGTTTTCAAAGATGTAATGTAGCAGCTGAAGTCATCAGACAAGAGACCCTTGAAACAACAGAGACATCTAATACAGAAAGCAGTGATGAAGAAAAGTGACTGTAGAATGAAAAGTCTGTAAGCTGCACCCCTGCTTCATCAGTCTGAGTGTTATTGTTGCACTATAACAACTATTTGCAACGGAATAATTCTGTGTGGATCAGCCAGTTTAGTGCAAATAATTGGTAAAGTACAGTCTTATAATAGTGAAGATGGCCAAATCTGTCTATATTTAAAACCAGTGTTTGTAGTTATGAACTGGCAAGGCTGATCTTCTCCAAAGCTGGAAAGGGTCCCAGGTTTGCAAAAAAAATCTGAAATTTAAAAGAATGGGTGATTTTAAAAATCCAGTGATAAAGGAGTGCTGCATCTTTAAGCAACAGATTCCTTCAGTGGCTCTTCCTAGATAACCACAGTGTTCCAAGGATTGGTTCTGTCAGTAAAAGCAAAGGGGAAGGGAGCAGGTCCCTTTCTAGGTCTATCCACCTTTGAGGGAGGACTCACTGGGGCCAGGCCTGGCTAGGGTTACTGGGAACTCCCTGGAGATTTTGTAGTGGACTCTGAGAAGAGTAGGCAGAGGAAAGGGAAGAGTCCTCAGGCAAATCTAGTGCCATAGTGTCAACCTCCAAAGCAAATTAAAATTCAGTTGTAAATTTGGGGGGTGGGGTATCTTCCAGTCCCACTTGCCAACCGAAGGCCAGGAAGCAACCTCTGGGTGACTTGATACCACTCCACTTGCCTGACTCAACTAGACCTGGCTGCTTGCTACTGTTCAACAGCAGCCACCTGATGAAAGCCAGTGTAGTGCAGCAGTTAGAGCTCCAAAGTAGAATCTGGAAAAGACGGTTTTGCATTTCCATCCTGCTGTGGAAAGTTGCTAGGTGATTTTGGACCAGTCCCATACTTTCAATGTAACCTACCTGACAAGGTTGTTGTGCAGATAAAAAGGAGAAGAGGAGACTAATGTAAGCTGCTTTGGTCCCCATTATAGAGAAAGACAGGAGTTTTCCAAGCTAGAGGGAAAGGAGGAGAAGGAAATAATATAAAAAATACCATTAATCTCCAGTGTTCATTCAATTACCATATTACATAAAATATCTATATCTATATATCTATATCCTTTTTATAATTTTGGTAGAACAGGTCAAAATGCTAAGCTAAAAGCACCATTTTTTGCCAATAGGATTTTTTAAAAAATCAAGATCCGTTCAATGCCCAAAGGTGATTGCAATGGCATTACTATACCTGCCATGTGCACCTCTTTTTCTGTGCTCTGAAGTGTTCTACCAGCGTATCTAATTTTCCCGGCAGCCAATATACTAGCAGCATTACACTTTGCGACAGCTTATAACAAGTATTTAATGGGCTCATTTCCACCAGTGGATGACACAGCAAAAAGTAGTCATAACTTATGGACTGATTTTTAAAAGCTACATTAAAACACTGTACTTTGTCTAAGGCTAAACTTATTAAGTTTCTGTGGCAGTCTGAACCAATAATAGAAACTGGCAACAATAGCCCAGAGTGCCCAGAGAGAGGGTGCTGAGAAAAAAGGCACTAAAAAAACCCCTGCTAAAAACTTGATGAAAGGCAAGAAGAGAATATTAAATCACATCCAGTGAGGTAAATCAAAGCCTCTTAAATAGTAATGAAAATATATAGGAATACGATACCAGAACTTAAACAAGGTCATTTATAAGAGAATATCTGTAGCATATTTTCAACCCACAGCAGTAGGGAAAATTCATGAATAATATTAGAGGTATTTACATGATCCACTTTCCTCTGGTGCAGTGTTTGCCTAATGTAATGAGATCCAAAGAGCGAGAATAAAATACAAATTTCAAAGTGATGTACCTGAATCTCACCATACACATTTTTTAATTATTTAAAAAGCAAACAGGAAGTATTTCATGCATCTAATACTGTATGTTAATATTGACTCTTGCTTGCATTAATATTGCAGGTTATTGTGAGCGAATTAAGAAACTTGCAAATTAACAACTTTGTAGACTACCCAAAGTCCTTAAGAAGAAAGGGTTTTTTATTCAGGGCAAGGCCTTGCTGTTCTAATTTCATTTGTGCAATTCAAATCTTATTTTGGGAAGCAGACAGTGCATAAGACAAGACTGCATCTGAAAAGATATTGAGAAATGAATTTGCTTTATTCACATAAATACCAAGTGAAAATTGTTTTCTTTATTCCAAGCCTTCCAAAACCACTTTTCTTTATCTGTACAGCCACATACACTTGCACACTGCATTTTAACCCACCTCATTCTAATATTTCTTTTTTTTAAAAATCCTACAATTAGCTGCTTAACATTTGTATGGGATATTCTGGCATACTGGTGTACGCCTGCTAGACCTGTGGAGTGTAGTCAGATTTTTCGTTTAGCCTGTCAGGGGATTCTATCTGTATTTGCTCCCTCTCTTCACCACCGCTCATCACTATTTGCTTTTTATGCATCATGAACATAAAATTCAGGAAATGTTGTCTCATGCTTATTATTTTCAGGTTTAACAGTTGCCATCCTAATCAGAGTATGCATTGCAATGGATTTAGAAGAGTGTACCTCAGCTTAGGATGGCACGGGAAGTGTGCTATGGGTTTCTATTTCAGCAAGTATGCTGCAAATTCAAAGCTCTGCTACAGCCAAATTCTCATACACATTGCATGTGAGGGTTTGTTTCTCTGAGATTCTTTCCGGTATATGTCTCCTGGACCTGCTTGTCCTTCTCCTGCTGGAAAATTAGAACAAAAACAATTCCTACCACCTGACCTCATTGCATGGGTATCTAGGTTCTGAAAAATCACAAATAGATTGCTTTTAACCGGCGTTCACCTTTGCTGTTGCCACTATAGCAATCAATCCTTGAAAAACTGTCATGAATTTTTTCATCTTCCTTAATGTTTTCCATGCTTGTATCCGTTAGCACATTCTGACCATCATTAGGTTTTATCACTGGACATGTGCCTATGTCTGTTTTATTTTTATTTTATTTTTTTTAGAATTTCAAGGTAGCATTTCCATTTTTCAATATTATTTTTGTGACCTTTGCATGTAAATCACCTAAAAATGATGTAAAATGGGTATCAGAGAAACCAATGAACTAGAAACCAGCAACAAAAATGGCTAGAGAGTTATTGTGGTATGTTTGGATGCCAAACTAGGATGTAAGAGAACCAGGTACAAATCTGAACCCTGCCATAAATGATGTCTGGGTGATTTTCAGCCAATGGCACTTACTCTCAACCTAACCTACCTCATAGTGTTGTTAGGCAGATAAAGCAGGGAAAGTGCAAAAAAAAAAGTGTTCGATAGAACACCATGTCTGACAATACCAACATAAAAAATAAAATTTATATATTTGTATGTTGGTGGGTTTATTTGGATTGTGACCTTGAGATTTTGGGTAAACTGTTAAAAAACTGTTACTCTACCTATTAGAATACTGTGTTTCATGTTACTCAATTCTGTATTTATTTTTACTTTATGGAACTGACTTTTTATGCCCTCTTATTTTGTAACAAAACTCCCAGTTTCCTTGGTTTATTTTTGTCAGACCCAACAGTCTCCGGATAATTTCTCAACAAATCCTTTATAAGCATTGTAGCATACCTGCCAACCTTGCTAATGGAAACATGGAATGTACAATACAATACATTTTTAGAGAAAGCAACAGGGAGTAGGAAAGAGCTCCTGGCATAGAAAGGCGATAATGCTTTCAGTATGACTTTGGAGCAATGGGGGTCAATGCACAGGGAGAAGCTGTTAGGTAGTCTTTAACTCTATCATTTATATTGACTTTCCTTAATAGACTTTGGTAGCAAGATGAAATATATTTTAATATGGATTCAAGGACACAGTTACATGAGCTGAAATGAGAAAGATGACAAGTGTGCATTCAAAGCATTGCTGTTTCTTTTGTCTTTTGAGGAAACAGGAACAGAAAATGACAGCAAGGACTGAAGCTGGCTTGACACACTGTCTATCACATGCTAAGAAATGAAACGACAACATTATAGTTTGTAGCAGCAAGACATCCATTCTACCATTTATAAGCTACATTTCCTCATAATTTGTTTTCCTTTGTTAAACTTATTTCAGCACTATCACTATGCAGTAGTACACTGGCTGGTCTGTGAAGGGATGACAAGAGGGGCCACCCACAGACAAAATAGGTGTATCTATGATGGTGGGAGTGACTCAGCGTGCCAGGACATTGGGGTCCTACAACATCATTCTAAGTATATATAAGTGTTACCTTGTTGAATGAGATGTCTCTCTCATTGTCTTACCCTGGGAGCTGTACTCTGACCCCTCGTTCTGTGTTTTCTTTGTTCTTTCCCAGTCTTCGCGTGGCTTTGCGGGAAGTCCCAGGTCTCACCTGCAGAAAAAAATGCCCTCATACTTCCATGTACATGATGCTGAATTTAGCTGGTGACTTGTGGTAGAGAAAGTACTGTTCAGAGTAGGATTCTTTCTCTCCTTTCAATTGCAGCCTGAGTGTGAACTGAATCTACATAAATAAGTGTAAGTTTTACTTTTGCAATACATTTCTTGGGAGATTTATCTACTACACTTAGTATCATGGTTCTATGACTGGGCAAACTCTGCTATGTTAACCAAATTTCCCAATACTCTACAACCATGCAGAAAAATGTGTATTTGCAAATCAACCGAAAGGGGAAGCAATAATTGATTAATGCAAAAGGTTGACAATTTCAAGGTGGGAAATTCCTGGAGATTGGAGATTGGGTGGAGCTAAATATGTCAGGGTTTGGAGAGGTACCTCAGTCATAGACTTCACCCACCAAATCAGGCATTTTCTCTAGAGGAACTGATCTTTGTAATTCCAAAAGATATCCATGTTGCACCTGAAGACTGCCAGCCTTTTGAATGCTCCAGAATGGATAGTCTGTTAAGAGTAGCTGATTTGTTATAAGGAAAAAAGACATAGGCCAAAGCTGAAACTGTTCACATCCACTCTGCCTTTTATACATTATTTTTTCTTATAATTTCAATTAATTTTCTGTTGTTTAAAATATTTTGGTGCTATTATTTAGAGTAATCTGGAAGGGAAGATTGTAGGGTAGCATGGAGGTTTCAAAATAGCTCCCCCCTTTCCCAGTTCTTTTTAGTTTATTATTTTATTTTATTTATTTATTATTTTACTTTTATACCGCCCTCCCCCGAAGGGCTCAGGGCGGTTCACGACAGTAATGGAACAATAAATATATAGAACACTAAAACAGTTTAAAAGCAGCAATCAGTTTCTATCAATTAAAATTAAAGATGGCATCCAACTAAAACTCCTACAGAGGGAACAGCAGGTTTTAGCTATTTCTGGCACCCTAACAGCGCCTGGACTCTCCAAAGGCCCGGCGGAATAACTCGGTCTTACAGGCCCTGCGGAATTCATTGAGGTCCCGCAGGGCCCGGACAGATGGAGGGAGAGCATTCCACCAGGCAGGGGCCAGGGCCGTAAAAGCCCTGGCCCTGGTGGAGGCCAGCCGCATCATAGATGGGGCGGGGATCACGAGCAGATTGGCCTCTGCCGAGCGCAGCGACCGACGTGGGACATATGGGGCCAGACGGTCTCTCAGGTACGAAGGTCCCAGACCCAGTTCTGGTTACATGTCCAGACCCAGTTCTGGTTACATGTCCAGTTATTCTGTCTCAGATTAATCTATCACAGAGTTGGCTGGAGGATAAAATGGAGGTGTGAAAAATTATGTATATTAGGGCACGTAACCACAGATTTTCAGAGGTGAGGCAGGTGACAACCTGAGTGGAGGTGTTTTAGTGGCAGCACCTGGCCTGAAAAATGCCCTTCCCCTTCATGCTTTTCTAGTACCCAGGGGCATATCGCCTATGGGAACGTGGGGTAACCCATGTCCCTGGGCGCACATAGACCTGGGCGCCAACACCAGCTCTGGGCGGTAGATCTGGAAGCCACCGTCGGCTCCCAGCAGTAGACCTGGACGCCGGTGTGAGCTCCAGGCAGTAGATCTGGATGCCAGTGCGGGTTCCAGGCAGTAGAACTGGACATCGACGTGGGATCCAGGCGGTTGACCTGCATGCCTGTGGGGGGAGGGGAATTCAGATTTTGTCTCCAGGCTCCATTTTTTCTAGATACAACTCCACTAGTATCTATCAAAATATTCCTTATTATCTAGGCTTTCAATTAAGAGATACCACTTTTATGGGAAGAAAGGCGGCATGATACAGCCAATCTCATCTGACTGTGAAAACTAAGCAGGATTGGTTCTTGAATGGGAGACCAGCAAGGAAGGCTCTGCAGATGAAAGCAATGGCAAACCACTTATGCTTCTCATTTGGCTGCAACTTGATAGCACTTTACATACTTATACACAAAAACTGTTTTGTTAGACTTGTTTTAAGCTGCTCAGAGTTTTGTTCTCTTTTATAGCCTGGATGGGATTATGATGTTGAGTTTTTAATTGTTAAAAGATTTTGTTGTGTTGTATGTTTGCGTGTTTTTATTAAGCTCCATGGGAACTGGGTCTTGTCACCAAAATTTTCAAATCTTGGTTTCAATCTTACCTTAAATGGAAGACTAAAAATGCTTATCCAGAGTAGAGAAGGGGGGTTCTAAAAAATTTGGACCTAAAAATCTGTTTTGTGTTTTTATTATGTTTTATCCTGTAAGCAACTCAATCAGATTATGAGGACGTGTACAGATATTTTCAAAACAAGTAAAACAAGCGGATTTGTGCGGATATCATAAATTGTAATACTCTAAACAGTGTTATGTCAGTTTCCATTGTACCTCATAAGATGAAACATCTTTAAAAAGGGTCTCATAAACGTTAGGGTTGTCTGCTCTGGATTGGTAAACGTCTGGAGATTTAAGGGCAGTGCCAGGAAATGGCATAATTTGAGGAGGGACCGGAACTCAGCAGAGCTGTGATCCCATAATGTCCACTGTCTGAAGCTGCCATTTTCTTCAGAGGATTTCACCTCTGAAGCTTGAAAATCAGAAGTAATTATGGGAGAGCTCCAGTGTCCACCTTGGGGTTGATAACCTAAGCTGTAATTACTTGGTAATGTTGATTTGATTTATCAGGTGTCAAACAGCCAAGCTACCACCAGAGCCTACTTGAAATTCTGAAAGAAATAATAGTTAAAATAACCTTAAACTGCAAGATAGGACCCCCCACCCCCCACCCCAAATCTCTTCTCAAAGGGAATCATCACAATTTTCTTTTTGAATAATGGTAAACTGAAGTTTTCTTGTTCTGGTCAGAGTCAATGATGAGATCGAAACATTCTTACACAGAAGTTTCCTGCTAGTTCACAAAGGCCAATCTGGAGAAAGAAATCCTTGTCTATCATTCTTATTGCATTACTCATATTGCACGGATATGAAAGAATATAATATAATGAGATTTAATGAGGCAAGATCAAAATCTCTGCAGCATGCTTGCCCCCATTGTCTGCACGTTTTTAATAAAAGCGCTAAAGCGGGAATAGTATGTGTTTATGTTTACATTGCAATCTCCTACATTCTTTGGAACATTTCCACGTATACAAGTGGAACAATCAGAAAGGAAAGGTAAAAGGACTTTACATAATGGAAGAGATTAACAAACTGTATTTTGATTTGTTCTGGGAGGCAGGGTGGAAAGGAAAGACTCACAGTAAGAAAACTACTACAAATCTGGGCCATGGAATGTTAATCTTTTAAAAATAAACTATGCTTAATTCTATTTGCATAAGTGCCACTGTGTACTAGAAAATATACACAATGAAGAAGCAAAGAACTAGGAAGCCTAAATGAGTAGAGGGTTTAAATGTTGCTCATTCTTTCGCTTCATTTCCCATTAACCATATTTATTCATATAGGAATTATAGCCCATATGATAGGTTTGTTGTTGTATGGTTGAAAGAGATAACCAAACTGTGCTTACTAAAGATTCACTTTGGGATTTTAATCCTGCTGATCAGTTCCACTTGTGGAAGTGCTTTTTTCTGGTGAAAGGCACTTTCCCTTGATACAAGGCACTTGGAAACATGCCTTTGGACAAGTGAAAGCTACTTCAAACAGAGAAAATCATATCCACTAGTGGAATGGATCTGCATATACATCCTACTGTTTTGCATGTACACTCTCCTCTGAAAATTTGGGAGGAATCTCTACAGTCTGCCTTCCCACAGTCTAATGTGTCAGCCTATTTTTGGTACCAGTTGATACAGTGGATTAGTTTTATCTGGAATAAAATAAGCGCAAGAATAAATGCTTTGATGCGTAAGATGAAATGGCTGGTTATGTTATAATGTCAGTATTAGTAGGAAGAGTGCAGAAAGTAATATAATATGGGTAACCCTTCCTCAGACTTTCTAGCTATCAAGATTTTGTGGAGTCCATGACAGCAAGGTTGAGGAATGTTCTATGCACAAAATGGTAGACTAATTCTGGGATGGAGGGAAGATCTCATGCACACATAGAGATCTTAGATTTGAGTGCTGGAAGTTATCATACAGGTGTTATTTATTATTACCCTTGCTGAGAGAAGTGCATTTTTTTCGTGAACCCCCCACCCTTTGGTTCAAACCATGATCTAGATCAGTCCTTGGCTTCTTTCTGCTGTTGAAACTGAGAGGCAAGACAAGGGGACATTGATTGCTAATATTTCTAAATCAGCAGGAAGGAGGACTTATCTGGAGATATAACCATTCTGAATCTTATTGTTTTCATTCCACCTTGTGTCTTCTTGATACTTGCATTTTTAACAGGGTTTTATTTTATTTTTCATTCTCTGTGAAGTGCTTGTTTATTTGAAACACTATACAAATAATAATCCTGCAAGAAACTGTAACTGAGATGGTGTAGATGCTCTCTGAATCTGTTTGGCCTCTTGCTTTCCTGAAGTCATATGGATCCTTTTTCAGAATAACACTTCCCATTATTTGTAACGATACTTGTTTTAGAGCCAGCTGTACTGTTCTTGTTGTTCTGTGAGAAACCACTGAGGCCAGTATATCAAAGAACTGAATAGGCTCATGCCAAAAGATGACAAGACTGAGCTGTGAGCTGGAGAAAGCGGCAGAACACAAAGGATCTTTGCCACAAGTCCAGCTATTCTCTTAATATAAGAAATGGGTCTCTTTTTCATTTCCTTGATTTAGTTACAGCTTTGGCTCTCGCTAGTTTTAATCTTTGAAGCCTCTAGAGTTTGCAGTATTTTACAGTCACCACTGTGGCATCTGCTACTGAAGGTGAAAAAATTAATTTGGAGACTTCCAGCAGCTGTTCTGCATTGCCAAATAGAGTACAAGATGAAATGCCATGACCATTCCCGAGATAATAGATCTGAACTACCTTATGCAAACCCCCGCCCCCATTTTCTCAATTAAAAGCAAAAGCTATCTTCTAATCAAAATACTCAGTCAAAATACAGTCTTTTATTTTAACTGGCAAGCATGTGATCATAGTGACACTTGAAAAGAAAATAAAGAACACAGAACTATCTTTCACATACCTGATAAATTTGAACCTACATAAGAAAAAAAAGTCTTGTGATATCATAGGTGATAGCTAATAGGCAACTCATGCACTGATAGGCAACACAGAATTCACATCTACAGTACAAGTACTACTGGACACAGGGGAGAATGTAATTGTTGTTATTGGACTGTTTTATTGTTTTATGATTTTCATTGCAGAGCTCTAGAAATGTGACATACAAATTTACTAAATAAATAAATGTATTTTACTGAGCAATATCATGAATTATTTCTGTTATTGCAGAATACAAATTTCTTGCCGCAAAGCTACCTTATAGTGAAACTTTTTGGGATTCTCAAGGGATTCACATCAATGGAGAACATTGCTCCCATTATTCTTGGATACTAGATAATATTTTATAAGGCCCTTAGAAAAAGAACATTTAAAAAATTAAAAAAGAATGTATAATATAAAGACCAGCACCAACCCATTAATTAATTAATTCACTCACTCGCTGACTGACGTTAATATACTAATTATGTTACCCCCATTATATTTCTTATGTTCTGTTTCCAAATTATAAAACAAATGTTCAGAATATTATAAATTTGTTTTGCATGGGGATGTGTGGAGACTCATTCCAATCAATACACTAACACACACTTGTTGGAAATAAATCGGCCGCAGCCCAAATTTTATTTAACATAACCAAAACCTTGAAGCTGGGCGAGCATAACAGAGCACATCCTGGCCCCCAGGCAGCAAACCGCTAAACCTGGTTATAGGGCAGCCCAAGCTGACCCCTTAGGCCCTTCGGACAGAACCCCTGTCCGGCATATCCCCCGAGGGACTGGAACAGGAAGTTACTAGATGCCACATGGACGCAAATCCAATTTGTGACACCCCTCCCTGCCGGGCAGCGAGCTCTCAGCACGGCCCCAAGGCGTTGCTTACCACGAGCTCTTATCGCCACCACCGGGACTCCTCATATGGAGGCCCCCCGAGGTGGGGAAGGCGTCCCGGCACTGCATAGCTACTGCCTTCCCCAAATAGGGATGTGCTCTTATGCCCTACCGCCCAGTGCGAACTGGGCGACAAATAACAAAGCCATAAGAGGACCCTGCAAATCACTTAAAAAACTGGGAGGGCCCGAGGAGGGGAGGGCTCTTTCAAACCTGCCGCCTTCGAGGAAAGAGGCCGGGCCCCGCTTGACAGCTAGCCCTTTATGGAGCTGCTCTGAAGCCCTTTGTCACGTACCCGGTACCCGGCCACGTGACATGGCTCAAGCCGGGCCGGCGGGGGAGAAGGTTTGCATCTCCCTTCCTCCCCATGTAATGCTCGCCCCAGGCTGAAGCCTGGGACTTAGCGATTTGCATGAGGGATGTGGTGGAGACTCATTCCAATCCAATACACTAACACACACTTTATTTGGAAATAAATGCGGCCGCAGCCCAAATTTTTATTTAAACATAACCAAAACACTTTGGAAGCTGGGCGCAGCATAACAGAGCACATCCTGGCCCCCAGGCAGCAAAACCGCTGGAACCTGGTTATAGGGCAGCCCAAGCTGACCCTTAGGGCCCTTCGGACAGAACCCCTGTCCGAGCGCATATCCCCCCCGAGGGACTGGAACAGGAAGTTACTAGATGCCACATGGACGCCAAATCCAATTTAGCTAGGACACCCCTCCCTGCCGGGACATGGCGAAAGCTCTCAGCACGGCCCCAAGGTGTTGCTTTACCAGAGCTCTACTCGCGCCACCACAGGGACCTCCTATATGGAAGGCTCCCCGAGGTGGGGAAGGTCCCGACACGCAAGCTACCGCCTTGCCCAAATAGGGATGTGCTCTTATGCCCTCCCGCCACCGAAAGCTGTTGAACCAACAGCTCCTCGCCTCCCCAGCTTCCAGCAGCCCAGAGTCACTTGCTCATTGGCGTGCCGCCAAAGCGCACTGCATCAAAGCGCACGATTTCAGCCGCCTTGTGCGCGGGACTCGCGAAGCCACTACTGCAGCAGAGCATGGCCCGGACATCATGCAACCAGATGTCCTGGCCCTAACCGGGATAAGTGGGACTCCATCGGGCAAAAAAACAATGCTGGCCAGCAGAGCATGAGATAGATCAACATGGGGAATAACATCCCCCCCCATGCTCCAGCACCAGCCGGGCCGCGGACCCGAATAATACAGTTTAGACCTGGTTTTGTTAACCCTGGCCGGAGCTACACCGCATTCCCTCCGGAAGTCCTGCGCTCTAACAAGCAACGAGCCAGAACGAGTTTGGTCTTCGGCATCTTACGGCGGAGCAAGCATCAAGTGCGTCCCTCATTGGGAGTTCCTGCAGCGCCACCCCTTTAGGAGGCAGGAATGTCATTTTCGCCATGAGATTGAATCACCAAAAACTGCATCAGGGAAGCCAAATTGCAGGATCTGGAGTTCATTGCGAACTCGGGAGGAGGAGCAGAGCAGGCACATCATCATGCCCTCTGTCTCGCCAGCCAGCGAATATCCACATACAGAGGTGTCCAGGGACCCAGATGTTCTCCCCAGCCAGATTTCTTCGCGATAAGCGGCCCGCCCAGTGGACAATACTGTGACCAACCAGCCAAACTTGGTACCGACGGGCCACCGGAACTATAAAAGAACAAAGTTACTTAGCGGTAGAGGTGAGGCCGGACATAAACACGATAGGGCTAGAGACCTCCAGCGGCCTAAAAGCCTGAATCTCCAGTTGCAGAGTGTCCTTCCTGAGGAGGCCCGTGGGTTGCCGGCTCCGATTCGAAGCGAGTGAGAACCAAACTGTTCAGCTGGGAGGCCCACCAAACTGTAGTGACAATGCCGCCAGAACCGCTGTAAATTTGGTATCTGGACACTGCCCAGTCCATCACTATGCGGATGAACAACAGGTGGACCCTTGCTCCTTCGGAGACGAGAAGCGGCCAAAAAATGCCGCCATGTGTGCCACCGGGCAGGGAGACCCTGTTGGGAAGGGGCCAAAGTCACTCCTGGTTTCCTCGACGCCCTCTGGTCAGTCTTGGACCCCGGCAACCATATAAGTAGGCTCCCATCGGCCATGGAAACATCGGCTCTTTGTAAAGCCTTAGGGGCCGATGATGTGGTGGACGGAGACAACTAACTCAAGCAATCGAAAGGCCCCATACAAAGGCCAAAGTAAATAAGGCTTTGGAAATAGTGCAACCTCTGCTAAGCAGAGTCACATACTGTTTCCAGTAGCATTAATTAGAACTCCCTAAGAGCTCCCTGAAGTGATGGGACGCCTCTACTGTCCTGTGGCCTAGGGGAAGCCCGCCACGCCACCCGGCCACCGCATGACGCCCTAGCTTCAAAGGCTCGGGAGTGGTCGGTGGTGATCCCCAGAGCCTGGCTGAAAAAAGGCGAAATGGCCGCCAAAATGGACCTTTTAATAGTCCTGGCAGCCGATCTCGACGCTGTCCCTCAATTCCACCAGATACCTGGAGGAGAACCAAATCCTTAGCAAACCCTTGTCGCACAGGTTCGCCTATGGAAGCGTGTGCAAATCGCGAAAAGGTGTTCAGAGCCCCTTCCATACGCTGACGTGTAGCTGGGGCCAGTGACTGCCAAGACACCTTCGCATTTATGGACTGTCTCCCCAAGACGCCACAGATGGTCTGGACACTTCTCCGGAAACTGGCTGGCTTCGGGGAGCTAAGGGGAGCCGAAAAGCGGCTGACCTGATGACGCAGACAAAGCCGCCAGCTATATTGTTATTTATACCCGACAGAAAATACAGCTCTTTGAAAAGAGATGTTGTTAGACAGGCAAACCATCATACAAATTCCCCGCATTTCCAGCGCGCGATCCCCACTTTCGCTTCCTGACCCGGGCTGGACTGCCGGTTTACCACCCTAACAACAGCCTGGTTGTCACACCAGAACTTAACTGCGTGAGTAACGTGAAACACATCCTTCCAGATGTGAACCCGCAGCCACCAGAGGGGAAACAACTCCAAAAAAGTCATGTCCCGCAAAATTCCGGTCTGGAGTCCATGCCGATGGCCATTCCCCTGCACACCACTGGCCCCTAAAAAATAAATACTCAAAACCTATAGAGCCAGCTGCATCGGTGTGTGAACTTGAAAACTGTCTTGAAGCTCCCATGGCACTCTAAGCCAAAATGACACCCCATTATAATTTTCAGAAAACTTAACCAAAACCCCGCATTTGTGGTCTTGATCGCCAAAACCCGAAGTCACCCTGATGTGATGGTGGGGAACTGAGTAGCCTCAAGCCATGGACCTGGCCAGACGGGAACAAAAAAAGGCCTCTTCCCGGGGAGACCACCCTGCATGCAAAATTAAGGTGCCCAAGCTTAGGGACTGTATTTCCCAAGCGAAGCTCGGGCACTTTCTTTTGCAGAGATTTCACTTGCTAATCAATGTAATGCGCAACGCCGTCAGCTTATCAGAGGGGGGCAGGGAAGATGTTCCCGCTGTTGTGTCCAACTGAATTCCTAAGTAGGTTAAGTAAAGACACCCGACCCCTTCGGTCTTGTCGGCCGCCAAAGGAACTCCCAGCTCTGCCGCTTAAGTCCTGAAATGCTGACAACATCGCTGCACAGTCATCAGTGCCGGGTGCACCTACAAATAAAAAAAAAATCATCCGAAGATAATGAGGTGACTTTTGGCCGATGGCATGCGATCTTTGATTGCTCCATTCCAAAAAGGTGCTAAATTTTTCAAAAGCCGCGCAAGCTATAGAGGCATCCCATGGGCATGCATTTATCAAACATACCACTGTCGTCCTCAAATTTGAAAACCTTAAGAGGTTCAAGAGTCCCTGGGGTGTATGGGCAACAGTTTCCGAAAAGCTGATCACTGTATGTCACATTTTGGCTAACAGCTGGCAGGCTTTGTTCCCACCTCCCGAATGATACTCATACTCGCCTCATCCAAAGTGGCATGTACCGAACTGAAAGCAGATGCCGGGTCGATGAAGTCGTTTCACCGACCCCCCTGCAGAGGTAGGACAAAGTGTTGTGGTATCATTCTATACTCCCCCCCGAAGGGTCTTTTTTGGGGACCACCCCAATGGGGGAAACTCCTGGAGATTGGGTAACGGCGGCTCAAAGCCAAAGGGGCCTTTTGCAATCCTACCCACGCCAGGCATTCTTTTGAAATTTTGGCGGCCACTACCGCAGGCAATTCCCTTGGCTGATTTTAAGTTGGGGAGCTGATGTTGCCTCCCTGCTCCCCAAAAAGGGAAATGTAGGAAACCCCATTTGAAATCCCTCCTTTAAGCTATAATGCGTCTTCCGGACGCGGGTACCTGTCCAGCCACTGGGATAAAAGACGACACGCACCGGGGAGGGGGCGTAGGACTCCTGCAGGACCCTCCGGGACTTCAAGCCTTCTGGACCGGAAGGATCCTCCCTGGCCGCCACCGTCCTTCTTCGCGCCGCCCGGGAGCCAGGGTTCCGGCCACGCGTTGCGAAAGGGGAGGCCGCGCCAGTTGAGGAGCACTGTATCCTGGTGTGAGCCCTGAAGCATCTAGAGCAAGAGTGCTCAAACCTGCACTTATCTTTCCTACAAGAGCTCCTTGATTAAAGGCCCAACAAGCGCGGACGTGGCGGGTCTCGGGCTGGCATAACCCCTTTCTTTCTTCGACCTTTCCCCACTAGCAGGGGCGACCTTTGACCACATTTGTCATCCACGCGTTTGAGTCGCGGAATTATGTCCCACCTGCGCGCCTGGGCGATGTGAAGCTACTCTTTCGAAATGCTTCATCATATTTCCAATGCTGCTGCATCCCCCGAGAGGGATCGTGGCTTTCAAAACGTTGGGCCCAGTGCGAGCAGCCAGGTGCCAGGCCCTTAGAGGGTAAGCGGCTCCAATCAGTGCCATATACTCTGCGAACCCTTTTGACCAATTGTCAAAAGAACGCTCAGCTTTTTCCGGGAGTTCCCTTTTCTTCTTCTGGCCGTAACGGGAACCGGACTCCTCAGGATCCTCCTCCTCCGGCCGCGAAAACCGCGGAAAGAGGGTCAACGTAGTAACCCGTCCACAGGGCTCCTTTTCTCCTCAGTTTTCTCGGTGAAATGGGAGCCCGGAGGATCTCCAGGGATCCCATGCTGAGCAGAAAAGCTGCCAGCTCTGGATTCCCTGTACTGTCTGCTGCACAGCAAGGTCCCCTTTCCTCGCTTTGAATGATCCACTGAGGGAGAGAGCTGGCACCTTTTCCCCATCCCAGTAATCCCCCCCTGCCGCTTCGGGCGGACTCATCATCCGGCCGACTCACCCGCATGAGGATGAACTAGGGGAACGATGTAGAGAACGACGCAGAGGCCTTCTTCCCCCTCGCGTCTTGCTCTGGCCGCATTGGCTTGAAAGAGCCTGCCAACTCCTGGACCCTGAATTATGGGGCCCGCCGCTACTGCAGGAGCTAGGCCTCCAGAAAGTGGTTGGCAAACTCCAAGCTCTGCTGGGCTTGAGTCCCCTGGCCAAAGGTGGGAACGGAGGAACTCAAGCCCTGCTGGACCCTGCAAAGGGGGGAACAGAGGAACCCATGCTCTGCTGGACCTGAATCCCTGCCAAAGCAGGCCCGGAGGAACACAAACTCTGCTGTAACTGAGTCCCCGCAAAAGGGGGAACAAAGGAACCCAAACCCTGCTGTATCTGAGTTCCTGCGAAAGGGGGAACAGAGGGACCCAAGCCCTGCTGAATCTGAGGCCCCCTAAGAGGGTGGCTGGGAGAACTGTGTCCTTGAAGAGGCCAAAAACCGGGATGCACCTGTTGGGTTCCCCCCAAAACCCCCTACCCAATGTCCAAAGCCAGGGGCGGGGTTAAATTGCCCTGGCCAGACCATGCCAGGATTCACATTCGTGCCCATGCCCGCATATGGAGCATAAGAGGCCGGGCCCCGCCGACGCAGCCCTTTTATGGGCTGCTCTGAAGCCCTTGTCACGTGCCGGTACCCGGCCACGTGACAGGCTCAGCCGGCCGGCGGGGGAGAGGTTTGCATTCCTTCCTCCCCCCCCTGCAATGTCGTCCCAGGCTGAAGCCTGGGACGCGATTTCCAAGCATTACTGTTTAAATAACAAAGTAAATTATGGAAGGGAACTATTTGTTGTACTCATAAAATGCTACCATTCGTTACAATAGATACTTTCAGTTTATCAGGAATATATTCCCCAATGGAAGTTAACATGTGAGGTAATGGTAGGTGTGTCACTACATAGTAATAGCAGCTGTACTCACTCCAGTGAACACACTTATTTAAGAGCTTAAACTAAATACAGGATTATGCTGTCAGTTCTACTAAAAGCCACACATATTGCCTCTGTTGGAGGCAGACCTATGGCAGTTTTCTCTGGCTTTTACATTTGTTCTGCCATGCAGATTTTTTTCCCAGTTTTGAGATTTCATGTTGGATTCCATGTATTCCAGAGCTTGGTATTTATGGCTGAATATCTGTAACTCTTTATGTGATCAGGAGGATTTGTATGTCTCTTTGGGATTGATGGCACATAAGTGGGGAGTTGCTGTGCATAAATTGTAAGTATGGAGCAAAGTAGCATGAAGATCATCCCAGAAACTATGGTAAACCAAACATAGGCCATTTGTGCACTTGTTTCCTTCACAGTGGCGTACCTAGGCAAACTGGAGCCCTGGGCAAAACTTGAGTTTGATGCCCCCCCATGGGCGGCCACCCTTCCCCAACATGACCAAAAATGATTTTTTCCACTAGGTTGTTTCAAAGTCACCATCACATTATAGAACGTGCCCCAACTCACAAATCTGTACACAGCAATAGGCCATGCCACACAGCGGAAATAATTAAAAAAAAACATTTTCAAAATGCTTTCAAAATGTTTTATTACTGCTATGAAAACATTTTATGGTGTTGTATCCAGTCCCCTCAACTGGGGGAAACAGCATCACTTTCAATGTTATTTAAACTGGGGACCCCAGATTCTCCCTTTAAAGTGGATTTAAAAGTGATGCTGGAATCCACCCCCAAACAGCATAATTTTCCATGGTGTTTAAATTAGGGAGCCCAGATTCTCCTTTTAAATCCACCTTAAAGGGAGAATCTGGGGTCCCCAGTATAAACAGCATTGAAAGTGATGCTATTTTGGGGTAGATTCTCCCCCATCCTGAAACAGCATCACTTTCAATGTTTAAATTGGGGACCTCAGATTCTCCCTTTAAATCCATGCCGAAGGGGGTGGATTTAATAATAATAATACTAATAATAATAATGATCATGATCATGATGATAATAATAATAATAAACAACCTTTATTAGCATTGAGAGAATAAAAAAAGAAAGAAAAAAGCATTGGCAGGAAGGGCGTGGATTTAAAAGGAGAATCTGGGAAATTTAGGAGATGCCTGCTGTCAGGGGTGCAATTATTAAGATAGCAGCACCAAAATTTCTTCATGAGACTCTACTGATGATACCACCCAAGTTTGGTGAAGTTTGGTTCAGGGGGTCCAAAGTTATGGACCCTCAAAGGTGTAGCCCCCATCTCCTAATAGCTCCCATTGGAAACAATGCGGGGTGGGGGCACTCCCTTTAGGAGTCCATAACTTTTGACTCACTAAACCAAATCTCACCAAACCAGGGTGACATCATCAGAAGAGTATCCTGAAAAATCCCTGAAATTTTGGTGCTGCTAGCCTAAAAACTGCGCTCTCTGCAGGCCAAAAACGGAAAAAGTACTGAAAATACAAAAACCTACAAATGAACCTGCATTTTTGGTGCCCACCACAAGGGGGCGCCCTGGGCAACTGCCCACTTTGCCCAATGGGAGGAACGCCTCTGATCCTTCACACTGTATGTTTATTCTCATTGCACCTCAGATCAGAGAATCTGTGCAGTTTCTGAAACTTCTGAAAGCATGACTTTTCCTTTGGCTTCACAGGGAGAGGAGGGGAATCAATATGTGTTTAGCTTTCTTGGAATTTTCTAGCTCTTCCCAGCTTTTACCACACAGAGCAGTTCCTCCCACTCTTCTGGGAACCACTTCAGAAGGATTGAAAGGGCTATTTTTTGTTTGTTTTTTAAATTTTCACACTGAAGATCTATCATTTGAGCAACATGCCTTTGAAATTAACCTAACACTTACATGGTCTAGCAAATTAACACTAGACCAAAGATGGCAACCCAAAAAAGCTGCATGCAACCTCCCCAGTTAGAGGTTGCATTGATAGAACAAGGAAATGGGGGTGGGCAAAATGGACGATCAGGTCTGCTTGGCTGGAAAAACATCACAGCAGGAGAATCTCATTTAAACATATAAATTTAAATAATAAATAAATAAATAAAAATAAACAAAAAAAGGGAAAAACCCACTGAGAAGCAAACAGCCATGAGGTAAGCACTGTATGCATAAACTGCCATCCTCTTAATGATGCAGCCTTCATTCATCAGCCTTAAATACATTTATTCTAATCCTTCCATTAAGAAGCTAAGGATGGATAAGCTACTTCCATTTTTTAAATTTAAACAACAATTCTATGAGCTACCGTATATACTCGCATATAAGCCGAGTTTTTCAGCCCTGCTTTAAGGCTGAAAAATGCCCCCTTGTCTTATACACAAGTCACCGCTTACCAGCAATCACAAGCCGCTTGTTGCTGCCCTCCCCGGAGGGCAAAGGGGAAACCCTGGCAGCCAGCGGGCTCTTCAGGCCTCTGCCGAGGCTGGGGGCGTGGCCCAGGACAACCTCTCTGTGTGGTGTAGTAGTGCACTGCCGACCCAGCAGTGCCGTAGTAGAACGTTGGCACGCCAACGGACCTGCGGCCTTGCCGGTCGCATCGCACCCCCACTCCTCATCCCCCCATGAGTCACGGTCGGGTGCGTGAAACTGTCTGGCTCAATCACCGTGGGCGCAGGGACAATGATCTTGTAATTCCCCCAGGTGAGGATTAGAGCTCAGGGGACGTTGCACGCTTCTCCGCGATCGTAGCCAGATGAGATCATGCATCACCCTGGATGATCTCCCCGACCTCCCAGCTTCTCCCGAGACTCCCCCAGTCCCTCCCTCCTACACGCGCCCCGATAGAGTAACAATAAAGAGGTGCCAGGAACCGGCAGATCGGGAGATTCGCTTAGGGAACACGGACCTCCGGGTCTCCTCACAGCTGCTGGCGATCTCCACCAGATGTTATCTCCGGCGTCTCGTCACCGTTCTTCACGCTGACCGCGTGGGTCAACTACATGTTGGTGCCGAAAACCCGGGAATCTCGAGACTCTCCACCCTGCTCACCGTCAGCCTGGGGAAGGGCCACATAACCTAAGTCCGCTGGATCGAGGGCGCATCCAGGAGGGGGACCCCCCGTTTCGGTATCGCTCCTCGTCCTCTGGATCGGCGCATCCAGAGACATCGCGTACCCTAGGGACACTCTCTCGTCCGGCCGGAACACCGGTGAGTATGGGGAGCTTGCAAAAGCAGGGCTTATGACAAGCACGTTGACGAACTGAAAGCGTTAGCGAAATGCGGCAGGGTCCCCATAAGGAGAAGGGAGCTGCGCAAATTGGTTGAGGAGATTGAAGCTCAGTGTCCATGGAACCCAGAGGGGGGGACATTGAATCTTAAGGACTGGGGAAAACATCGGCCATTCTCTTCACATTATCCTCATAGCGCCCGATGTCGCTGCTACCGACGTGGAGACAATGTTTGTCGCCATCAGGCCTGCCAGACTCCACGCTGACTCCCTGTTGTAGGTCAGCCCCTCACTTCGGGATCTTTCACCTTCAATTTTGACCCCGAATTTTCTCTCATTCATCTAAATTGGACGCTTGTCCTCCTTCACCTATTTCAAACTCCTCCGCTGCTCGGCCGCCTCTCCCCTACTCTGCCTTCATTTTCCGGAAGTCATCAGCACCTGGCCACGCCATTGCACGCGTATTATCGCTGGTTTCGAAACTCTTGCAGAACGTGATAGCCACGACATCTGTGCAGAAGAAAGAAACTCCTGACGGAGAGAGCGATGTTGAAGATTCTTGCATTGTGCCCTCAGCTCCACTCCACAGATACCGCGGGGGGAGGATGGCATAGTTCGGCGCGGGTTGTCGAAAATCAGCCTCTGGAGCTATAAAATCCTCACCGAAGCTCCATAAAAGCGGGTATGCCGACGGGAGATTTTACCACCCCCCACGCAGAGCATGCCCAGGCGATTCACGAGGAAGCTACCTAATGGTCCCGGATTCCACTGGAAGGTCAGCCCTCAAGCATGCTCCCTGGAGCCCGGCGCAGAAGTTTCATGATCTGGGAGAGCGAAGTTCCGCCAGTTAATGCCTTAGCAGAGCGGTTACCTCGTGGCGGGGCTACACCGCCAATCACAACTTCACGGGCTTCGATGCCTTCAGTAAATCTCTACTAGTCAGATTGTCCTACCAGCCACTTCATGCGGTGCGCCTCTGAGTGCGCTTACAAAGGCGCTTGTCAGGGTCCCCAGTTCTGGCCAGCTCACACAGAGCTTCTCTCTGCCATCCGGCAAAACCCCAAGAACCCTAGTACGCCGAAATTAGGTGAGCAGACTCCAGGGAAGGCTCAAGAGGCAGGCTTGACAACGGAGGCTCCAGGGCGGCACCTAAGCTGCCTGCAGCCAAAGAGAGAGCCATCCGGCTGAGATGCCGCCAAGGCTACTCACTTCCGCTTAGGTAAGGACCCTGAACTGGCCATGCTTGGTTTACAGGGATATCGGGTCCTTCGCTTCACCACGCTGACCTCAAACTTGGCAGCCCTTCCAATCAGCCAGAAACAGCCCTCCCCGGTGGCAGAGTGTTTCAATTGCCACCAGTCCAGGACACTTCGGTGAGGGATTGCATGCTGCCGTAGGGGGCTACGACTAAGCATCAGCGGGGTTCTTCCAAAGGGAGAAGAGCCACTCAGGGCCCAGGTCTCACTCTGCTTCCACGCCTTAAGCAAAGAAGCTATCCCTTTGTTACAGGGCATGCGGACTCCGGCTGGCTGAGAGCCCGCACACCCCAATGTATGGCATCCTGGCAGGAACGGCCTCACGAGGGCAGCCGCACTGCCATCTGGGCTCCTACGCCTAAGAGCATCCCCGCCGCACTCCACACACACAGCCTCGAGGCCCAGGTGAACCCCAGGTGCTGAGGGAGCCCAGCAGGACCATCGGACGACGGCGTCCGGCTGCCTGATCAGTGGCCGGGCCGGGACACATTTGGCGCCCGGGGAGAGGAAAGGGAGCAGGCCGACCAGGAAACCCCCCTAGAAATCGGGCGGTAGCTCATCGCCCCTCCCATGAATTCATGGAGAGGCTCGAACGAGGTAAAGCTCAAGGCCACTGCCTCTCCCCTCACGTGGATCCACGGGCATCCTAGCATGGGTGAGAACAGTGGTCGCTGCCCAGAGAGAAACCGATTGCCATGCACCAAGCTGCGTCAGAGGAGCAGCTGACCGCAGGCCACATTGAGATTTCTAACGCCGCCTCTGGAACACACCTGTTCTTTGTGTAATAAAAGAAGAGTGGCGGTCACATTACTACACAGGATCTCAGGAGCCCGGTAAATGCCTGTATCCAGCCCATGGGCCCTCTTCAATCTGCGGCTTCACTCCAACCCTCCCCAACCTTATCCTTCAGACTACCAGGGTCCTGGTTTGTTGACTCCGAAGGATTGTTTCTTTGTATCCCTCTCCCCTGAAGACCGAGTATATTTCGCCACGGGTGCCGGTGCTTAATCATCAGCAGCCCACGGCCAGATACTCAATGGAAGGTCTTGCCCCAGGGGATGCTCTAACAGCCCCACCTTGTCAGTCAATTCTTCATTCCATCCAACTTTAGCTCCCATTTCGGCCAAAGCCGAGCTATGATCATCCACTACATGGATGATATCCTAGTAGCCAACAGCTGACCATCCCCCCAGTGGGTGACAGCTTGCTAGCCGACACGCTTAAACAGTCCAGGGCTCTGCACATCGCTTCCCCGGAAAGGTGCAGAAGAACGAGCAGGCATTTTGTATCTGGGGTATAAGCTCCTCCACTCCTACTCCGCCCCCTGTCATACCGGGAGATCCAAATCCCAGACACGCTCACGCCTCTCCAGCTGCAGCAGCTGCCTGGAACCAACCCTCAACTGGGTCCGCCCCTTCTTCGCCTCACCACTCCTTGCTCAGCTCCCCTGTTTTCGCTACTCCCTGCCAAGAAAACTAGGGGACAAGATCCAACTCACTCCAGAAGCACAAGGGACACCTTTCAGGCAGTAAAGCAGGTCCTATTCCGCTGAAGGGTGGATCGAGTCCTCAAAGATCAACCTCTCGGGCTTTCTTCCTCTTGAACACCCTCTCCCTACCTACCGGGTCCTAGGGTACACACTGGCCGCCCTACAACCTTTCCCGTCAGATGGTTTCACCTGCTCCCATGTGCCCTCCAAGCAAAATCTCTCCACACCGGGCCAGCTTTACGCATGATCTCTCATCAACCAAGGGAGCGCCAACGTGCGACTCTGGTAATGGTGGGATGGGACTCCGAGAAAGATCGCCATGCCTCTAAACAGGACAGAGTTCCAACTTGCCTCTTGAATGCCTCCTCACCCTCCAGCTGGCTCCTAGGCCCCTGAGATCCTCTTCTGCATCTCCCCAGACCCTGCATACTCACTCTCCTCCACTCCACCCCTGTCCTATTCGCCTTTAGCGGCCCTGCCCCACTCCAAAGGCGCTCTCACCATTTTCGCCTTGACAGGGGCAAGCTGTCCGGCGCCATTGCATTTCAACAAAGTGGTCAATGGTGACCGCCACACGCCGCCTTCAAGCTCTCCGCCACCAACGGAGCCGGGCTTAACTCGCTAAGGCTATCCTGGCCCTTCAAACTTTCCCCTGCAACTCTTTCAACCTTCTGTCGATTCCCAGTGCACGCGGGCTGCATTTAATTGCCCACTCACCGGAGCCTACGCGGGTCTCAGATCGACTCAAACCTCATGAGTCTTTTTCCTGACGCCACGGAGACCTTCTAGCATCCAGAACTCTCCTAGTACTTTGTGGGAAATACATGCAGCCACATCACGCTTCCCAGGCCCCTCAGCGAAAGGGAAACCAGCACGCAGACAACGCTACCCACATCTCCACCCTCTTTCCCACCCCTTCCAGTCACACTCCATTTTTCCACCAGGGGCAAAAGCACTCGCCTCCGATCACCTGCAACATCCCCCCAACCAGGCGCATGATCTATCGCTAAATCCTTGTAGCTCAATGCTCACCGCCTCGCCCCTCAAGCCAGACCTGAGTAAACCCCGAGGGGCCCTGGCAAATGACTTGTGGCAAATGAATGTTCCTGGTCCTCGCCCTAGCCCCTGGAAGCACCTACATAACCATATAGATACCCACTGGGTAATGCCTTGCCATACTCACTCCAGGTGAGACTACCAATCATCATTATTCAGCACCTCTTTGCGTATAATCGCTATACGCTTAAACGACAACGCTACCAAGATATTCTCTCTCCAGAAAGCCATGTCTAGTTCTGTAAATAACTGGGGAATCGTGGTGTTAACACACGGACTCTACAAATAGCACCGGGCAAGCACCTGAAAGGGCAACGTGAACTTCAAAGAGATTTTAGCCAGACAACTAAAGAGAGGGAGTTAGCTCTATTTAGGCCATACAAATAAACAGTCTCAGCAGTAATTTTTCACCATTAATCATCTAAATTTGTCATTTCTACCATCAGGACAACAGGTCACCTCTATAGAAAGACAATTTCAGGTAGTCAGACCCTCCTCACGCCTTAAGGTTCACTACCGCCAACTCCTAGACCGGGAATCCCATGGGACCGCCTCTCATAACCTGGGAAGGGGTATGCTTCAGTCCTTCTCCTACAGGTGGTCCTCTATGGATTCAGCCCGACATGTCCGGAATCGCCCGCAGGAACGACAGCAATCCAAGCTTGTGGCCACACCACGTAGGACGGGAACAGGCCTCCCGAGCACCCCATCCCACAGCTCCTCAGAGCTCGGGTAATCAGCATCGGAACGACCCAAGATCCGGGCTTCAACCCGGCTCCCGCAACAGCTTCACCCACCTCTAGACGCCTTCAAGAATCCTGGCAAAGCTGCAGCCTTGTGGCTACTTCACTCAGGGATTTTACAGCCACGCAGCAGCCAATACAGCTAACCCCACCGGGTGACAGTCGGTCACTCCCCTGCAGGATCCCATCTACCTAATCGCCATCCTCCTTCCTCCCTAACGCCTTCCGGCCGAATTTGAACTTACAGCCGGGAACATCCCCGATAGATTAACTCTTGAACTCATCCGGGCTGCCCTCAGCTAATTTGCATACTATCGAACACGCCTTCTTTCCAGGACTCCTTTGCTCGCAGGAGAGCTCACCTAACTTATAGCTTTGGTAACCATGTCTTCACTGTTTAATTCTTTATCGCATGCTCCAGTTTTCAAGCTAGTACCTGCATCTCCGCTTCTGCCTATCTGCTGGACTCTCAAGCACCGGGCCACACAATTCTACTCCTTGTGCCCGTCTCTAGGAGCTCCGACACTGGGCCGCCATCAGCTTCCACTCTGGGCTTTCAATCCTCCTGCTTGCTCGGGATGCGAATGTCTCCTCTCCGGGCTGGAGTTCGCCTCCTCGGGAATTTCCCTTTGTGGGAGCCCTGACTTTATTTCCCTGACGACATTGGGCTAGGCTGGACCGTGACTCCTCAAGGGTCCACTAACTCCGCCACTGCCCTCTGGATGTCTCCTGGCCTCCGGGAAAGCAACAATAAGAACTTCATTGCTGCCATGCTAGATAATCATGTCGCCATTGACTGAATCCTTTCACCAAAGCGTGAGAGGTACATACATGTACCAGGCTTTGATCTTCCCTGATGACTCCTCGGATTTGAGCTTACGCGGAGTTGCACAAAATCTTAACGGAAGTGTGATGTTTTGCCCGCTGGTGGCTCAGCCCTCCTAGCTGGGCTGCCTAGGGGAAATGGCTGAGTGCTCATTGTACAGCTCTCATGCTTTGGTCTCTTGATTGTGTGTGCCTTGTTATCAGATCTCTGTTCTCTTGCTCAAATGCGGTTCTAATATTGCCTGTAAACGCAGTGTAAGCTCCCTCGCGATTCTACCTCATTCAAGAACCAAACTCTAATAAAACAAGACAAGCCGTGGTTTGGTCATCCTGACCAAACGTAAGTGGAGGAGACAAGCTGCCCTTTAAATCAGCCTCTTAGTGCTTCTGGCCCCCCCCGCTAAAATGTAAAAAAGGGAGGAGATGTAGTAGTGCACTGCACTCCAGCAGTGCCAGAGTAGAACATTGGCACGCCTAACGGGACTAAAGCGGCTTTCTTGCCGTCGACCGCACCCCACTCCTCATCCCCCATGAGTCACGGGTCGAACTATTCAGCCTCTAATCATCATGCTTAGGGACAAATGATCTTGCTCCCCAGGTGAGGATTATTAGGCTCAGACGCTGTGACGCTTCAAGATCGTGAAGCCAGATGAGATCATGTATCACCTGATGATCTTCCACCTCCCGCCTCGAACCTGAACCCCAGTCCCTCCCTCCCACACTCGGATAGAGTAATAATAAAAAGGTGCCAGGAACCGGGCAGACGGGATCTGGATTCAAGGAAACATCGGACCTCCGTCTCCTCGCTGCATGATGCATCTCCCACCGATGTTATTAGATGTTATCTCCGCTGTCTTCATCTTCAAGGTTTTACTTGACTGCAAGGCGGTCAACTACAGTGTGGCTTCACATCACGGCTGCACATCATGAAGATACTCTGAAATGTTGGGATTCCTCAAAACCCAACTTCCCAACCTCGGCTTATATGCGAGTCAATAAGTTTTCCCAGGTTTTGGTGGTAAAATTAGGGGTCTTGGCTTATACATGGGTCGGCTTATACACGAGTATATACGGTAAGTTGGGATAACGGGAAGTGATTGGTCCATGGTCCATCATGGCCCAAGACTGAATTCTAACACACCCTGGTTCTTGTCCTGTACACTTAATTATTATACCACACTGACACTGTCTCTTTCTCTCTTTCTGGTTTAAAATACTGTCCAAGAGTAACACAAACTTCCAGTGTGTAATTTGAAATACATAATGAATATTAATAACAAATATTCAAATTTATATGAAAATCCCTTATAAAGAAAGTGGATACTTAAATATTTTCTCTTTGTTGTGTGTTAATGGGAAAATTGTATGACAGCCAATATGTCTACAAAATTATATTCACGTCCACATAAATAATAAAAGCTATACTGAGCTCAGTTTTATAATTTGACACCAGCCCCTCCTCTTGAGAACAGTTTCACAGCTACTCATCCATGAAAGAGAGTTATGACATTTTTGCTGAAGAAGGAAGTCACTTTATTTTAGATATTACCTCCAGTGCATTTTAAATAGAGCCCTATGAGCTGTGGGATACCTGCCACAAGCTTCATGTGGCTCTGTAAACAGCTTGGATAAAAAGTTAAAAAAATATATTTGCAAAGCCCACTATTCCACCCCCACCCCCCACCCCCCGAGGGATTAACAGCCAGGCTGGGAAGACTGGAAGAGTAGCCGATGAAAGCTCTTTTTGACAGATTACTCTTTATTAGTAAGAAGCAGTTTATATGAAATTATCTCCAATCAAAATCATGTATGTGAAGCACAATGCTACTTCAAAGATGCAAAGAGTATGCATTTACTCCCCATGCTTACCAGCTCAGCTTGACAATCTGATTACAGAATAGGTAAATAAAATTCACATTAACTTTCATTTGTACCCAATAGTAGGAAATTGTCAGAAGCTCACACATACCTGGTGGAAGGCAGTGTGCAATATTTGACCCAAAGGCTAGGTGGACAGATTTGTGGTCAGTAATACTTTGCTGAATCAAGTCAATTTACCATTTGATCAGCACTGCCATTTTAAATATAATTATGCAATTGGGGAAAAAACACAATGCTGGTTCTATTGGCCGATTATGCACTAGGTGTTTGTTGTATGGTGGAGATGAATATCCACCGTGGCAAGATTTCCTGAACAGACATATTTCCTCCCCTCGCTCAGTGACAAGCAAATCCACTTATAGCACAATTTTAATTTTGCTTCACTGCCAAAGTGGAACAGGTTTGCTAATGGAGCTATCTTGCCCCCCCACCTCTTCCCTTCCACTCAGGTATGTGTGTGAGGGATAGCGCCGGGCCGCTGCCTTCTAGAACGCTGGGCCGCCAAGGCGGGGGGGGGGCAGAAGGGCCCGACAAAGGCTCTAGGCCCGCTCTGCGCATGCGCGGCCGATCTGCACATGCGCAGAGGGCCAGGCGGCCTGGGCCCATTCTGCGCAAGCACAGGGGGCCCGGGACGATTGGTGGCGTGCTCTCACGTTGCGCGGGAGCACGTCATCAGAAGGGGCCGGAGGTAGGGCCTATAAAGGGCCCTGCCTCGTGGTCAACGGCCCCACTCTGGACCAGGACGTCGAGGGATTTTCCCACCCACCCGATCCCTGTTTTTAGAAATGTTTAATTGTTTGCTGATTTTGTCATGGCCATTTGCGGGTTGTGCATGGGGGGTGATCCGCTGGCAGGGGGGATCTGTTTACTATACCTCCTTAAGAGGTAGGGGCGGAACAAGCCCACGGTTGGAATGCCCCGCGGGGGGCTAAGGAGCTTGTGCCCCTAGCGAAGGATGGAGAGGGGGCTCCAGTCATGGGCATTTCGCCGGTCTGGAGCGTCTCACTCCAATCGTCTGCTTGGTTACATTCCTCCAGCAGGCGGGCTGGAGGAACTAGTCATCCTCTCTGGTGGACAGCACTCGGGCTGCGTAGATGCTTGGATCACCTCCCATGCTGCGCCAATTTGCTTTCCTGTGTTTTCGGTTAATAAATTCTTTGGCTATGGCCAATTTTCTTACCCACACTACATACATATTGTCTGGCGTATTATTCTGTGTATCAGGTCTCTGAGCAGGAGGGGCCACGCCTCCACCCGCAAAAATTAAAGATTATTTTAAAAATTAAAGCATGCATATGCAATAGAGAACACACGAAACACAAACCCCCACCCCAGGCACAAGCAAAAAGCCAACTGATAGGTAATGCCTGCCCCACTGAAAACAGGGCAGTGGGCAAGGACGTAGGTAAGGGGGGGGGTTTCCTGGGTTTAACTCCCCCCCCCATTACATCTACGAAGCTCTGCTCCTCGTTTGAATTCTGCCAGGATATAGTACATCTTGCTGCTCAGCAGGTTCATTACTGGCTAAAAGGTCTTGATCTCATGGAAATTTGGTGCTAAGGTGTCCATCATTCATCCTAAGGCCTCTGTTGGAGGAGTTGAAAACTTTATGGGCTTGGATCTAAAACTTCCATTCTGCTAATCACTGAATCTTCCCACAATGCAAGGGACTTTCTGCCAACTGAAGAAGGCTTGTTCTGTCAGAAGGATGTTTTGCCAGCGACAGCCTCATTATAGAAGTGAAAGTTTTCACTGTTACCAGAAAGGGAAACTTTGGATCCAATCCCTAATCTCTATGGCAAGCACTGGTTCATCTTAATATACATCAAAGCCAATGCATAGGAGATCATTGACAGGCTGTCTGAAGCAGAGCTACACCCCTCCAAGCTCAATGGATTTAGAAAAGGTAAAGATTTTTAAAGGACTGCTTTATTGTCATGAACTGACAATTATATAATAAGTATTGAGATCCAGGCACTTCTTAGCTTTATCAAAGCTGGAGGTCCTGTTTATTTAGTTTGCCTTCAATGGATGATGAGTCAACATGGTTTTTGAGCTGCGCTTGGGATTTTTCAGTTGGGAATGATGACAATTGTCGTTGACATAATTAACCTGTAGGATGGAGAACTGAAGGGTACTTGATACAGTTGCTCCTATGAACCCATTTCCACCATTAGAATTCATCTAGATCTTTTATGTAGAGACATTTGCTGGGGACAATGAAATTGCAATGGAAATGTTTCTAGCATAAATGGAGATGATTAATTTAGAAATAAGTTTGACAGCATAAAGGATATCTTTCCCAAGAACGTTTCCTTGGGTACTTCTTTCTCCATTTTTGGATAAATCTGTAAAAAAAAGCAGCTTTGTTCTTGGGGTCTTTTGTCTTCCAGAATTATGCTGAAGCTAACTATGTGTTGTGCATTGGTTTTAATATTGATTTTGTTTCTGAGCTAATTCTTGCTTTGCTGGTTTTATATTTTATGTTTCATGGGTTGTTGTTTCATTATATAATTTGTTATTTTATTGGTTATTGTATTTGTATGATGTATTTGGGAATAGAAAAGGGAGAGGAAGAGAAACTAGGGGATTTCTATTCAACCATGAATTTTTAGCCGTTTTCTCAGAACACATTTTGCATTGTTCTCAAATGATAAAGAAGAGAAGAGTCCAGATTTATACCCCCCTCCCCCATTTCTCAGCCGGAAGGAGTCTCAAGGTGGCTTACAAACTCCTTTCCTTCCACTCTTCACAACAGATGCCTTGCGAGGTAGGTGGGGCTGAGAGATTTCTGAGAAAACTGTGACAAGCCTAAAGTCACCCACAGGCTTCATGTGTAGGAGCAGGTAAACAAATTCAGTTCACCGGATCAGAGTCTGCTATTCATGTGGAGTGTGAAATCAAAGCCAGTTCTCCAGATTAGAGTCCACTGCTCTTAACCATTGGACCAAGCAGGGGCAGAGCAAGGAGGAACTGTGCCCAGGGCGCATGTGCCCTGCACCCCTGCCACCGTGGTGCCCGCCCCACAATGCTTTCTCCATGCCCCTGCCGCGGAGCATGCCCAGGTCGCCGCCCCCCTCGCCCTGTTGGCATTAAACCACTGGGACCAAGTATACCCAAACCATCAGAGAAGAAGAAGAAGAGTTTGGATTTATATCCCCCCTTTCTCTCCTGCAGGAGACTCAAAGGGGCTTACAATCTCCTTTCCCTTCCCCCCTCACAACAAACACCCTGTGAGGTAGGTGGGGCTGAGAGAGCTCCGAGAAGCTGTGACTAGCCCAAGGTCACCCAGCTGGCGTGCGTGGGAGTGTACAGGCTAAACTAGTTCCCCAGATAAGCCTCCACAGCTCAGGTGGCAGAGCTGGGAATCAAACCCGGTTCCTCCAGATTAGAGACACGAGCTCTTAACCTCCTAGGCCACTGCTGCTCCTGAGCAAATGAATTTTCTTTTTCTTGTATTTGTGAGCATGAGGACTGTGCTGTGACTTTCTCCTTGCTCCTGCCTATATTGCTTATACTGCTTTCCCCGTTCCTGCCTGTTGTTTTCACTTTCCCCTGAAATGGAAATTCTAGTCACAAAAGCATTTGGGACGACAGTTGCCGCCCCCCCTCCCCCCAAGTATTGCTTTGGGGAAGGTAACTCTGAGACTGGTCACTGCCTGACTGAAAGAGCTCCTGGACTACATTGCTAATAAACATCATTGAAGAGATAGTCCCCTCACTTCCCACCCCCAAGGCAGTTTACAGGTGATCTCTAGTCTGGTGCTGCTTAAAAATTACAGGGGTAGAAATGAATGTCTCTATTGAGGAACCCACCAAAACCTCCCAAGATGGAGGTTGTGTGGAACAAAGAATGCAGTTGACTGGGAAAAATGGCAGATCAGGACCTCATGACATTTGGAGGGGAGGGGAAGCAAAACCACACTTCAAATCAAAAGATTTGGAATCAACTGCTTCTAAAGTGTGCAGTAAGTTGAATGTGCAGAAAAGGCCTTGTTCAATCCAAATTTAGGGATGTTTACTGTGCAATAAGGGTCAAACAATGCATTATTGTTTTTTTTAAGAGCCAACTCATGTTCTTCACAGCAGCTGTGGGGACAGTCTTTAAGAAAAAGTGGAGAGTCTAAATGGGCTTGGGGAGGGGGGGAAGGAAAGGCTTCTACCACCTCCCAGGATGTTTTCCTATGAAAAATTATGATGGGGCTGGGGAGTTATTTCCACAATTTTGTTGCTTCACATGGAGTATCCATGCACATGGAACAGTAAAACTGGGGAGATCAACAGTGTTTTTGCACAAAAAATGGCTTGAAGAGGAAGCTGGAAAAATTCTTTTTCCCTGTGGCACCATTCTAAGCCTGTGTTTTTAAAGAAACTGTACCCTGCAGCTGCTGTGTGGCTCTGGAAACATGAGTTGGGTCCAGGGAAGTTGGACCCAATTTTTTTAAAATGAGTAGCTTGGCCCTAAGTCCTATATAAGCCAAGGGAATGTACCTCCAACTAAGTGTGCAGTCTTTGGATCCTCCCCAAACTAACACTTTAATGGCACTCTTTTTGAAAGTGAAGGTGCTATGAAAGATGAATAAGATATATGGTAGGGTCTCATACAAATTATATAGTGAAGTTAGGAAAGCTGAGAAATATATATTTTAAGAGCATTGCTCTTTCTTAACACACAAAAGGACCCACAAAGAAGCTTGTCTCTTTTCTTCCATTTGGTTCTAATTTACCTGGCAGAAATAGTTGCCTGGTATCCTCTGAGATGCTCCTTTTGTTGTCTTAGCATTCTCTTTCTCAGAGAACTGGCTAGGATTACCGGCTGGCATCCCAGCAAAAAGTATCATTGGTATTAACCGTGCAAATCACTTTACAGAGTCTCCAACAGGATGATTTGGAAAACAGATATTGTTCCTAGGTCTGACTAGGGATGTTAGCTAGAAGGATTTCTGTGTTTTTGATAATTGTCAGATTTTTTTGTTGGTGAAGCCAAAACTTTAAAGCGAAGGCTGGTTTTCTTTCCTGAGATCTAAATTTCTATGAATATGCAAACACATGGATGCAACATATAACCTTCTATGGACCTTCTAACTTCTCTACAGCTGCCCACACCATATCTGTATCCTTATTATTTTTAGACAGCTTTGTCTTAAATACTGCTTGATACTGTTATTGTGCTATTGCCAGTTTTCCCTTCAAGGGAGAAGGGAGGTGGGGAGGAGCATGGAAGGGAACCGTGTGAGGCAGCCTCAGCCTGGGCATCTGTCGCTCTGTCGGGCTGCTCAAGAGGAGGAGGAAGAGGAGGCAGCCCTGTGACCCTCCACCCACCAACCAAGCTGAGAACAAGGAGCCTATGGAGGAGGAGAAAGACAGAGGAGTTTCCAGGCTGGCTGGGTATCTTGGAAAAGTAGAACTTCCCTGAGAGACAAGCAAAGACCCTACTTTCCTCCAGCCTGCCTGGCTCCAGCCTGCCTGGCTTCCAGTGGAAGCTTGCTACTCGCCGACCTTGCCGCCCACCTCTCCATGCTTGCAAGCCAGCAATCTGATGCCACCTGGAAGCTGCTGCCACTCAACCACCGGTGGCCCACAAGGACTCCCTGGACGTCTACATCAAGCACTGGCTGCTGCTGGAGTGGTGCATCCAAGAACACAGCCAGCCCTGGGACCCCCAGAACCAGTTCCCGCCTAAGCTGATGCGCAGATTCTCTAGCATGACTATATGGTGCAGCTGGGCTTCCGCGACCCGTGGTGTCTGCAGGACGAGGGCCTTGATACTGAAACCAGCTGCCTCACCTGCCTCTATGCAGCCCTGCCTGCATTACTGTCTGCTAGCCACAGAAGCTTCCATTGACACTGGAAGAACTGCAAGCCTGACCAGGTGAGCTGTGGCTGCAGCTCCTGCACCCCATTCTATTGGGAACACATGCAGGGGGTCGGGCCTGGCAGCTACTTCAACAGCTGCAGCAGCAGTACCCCAAGGCAGCAGTCATAGGGTGGCAACATAAGGGTGCTGCCCGTTGTAGGACAATTTGGGGGCAGGCCACTTCTTCTCATGCGACTTGGGCATGTGGCTGGGTTTGGCAGACTTAGAGGGATTATATTGTTATTGTTTAATCTTTTTTAGCTTGGTTTTAACTTGTGGGATTTGGGGGCTTAGCTGGCATTTGGGTAAGAGGAGAACTGCCTCCGTGGGTCCCCTATTGATAGCCATCTTCCTGCATGGGAGTGGGATAGAGCTCCTGGGGTGTGGCAGAAGGGGCACCCTGGTCAGAAGACCCCAATTTGAAATGAGAGTCCATTCACAGTGTTTTTCCATCCCTCTCCCTCCGAGTGAGAGACAGAGGGCCCACTCCCAAGGGCATAGTAGGGGATCTAGAAGATTAATAGGGGCAAGACCACCTGGGGGGATGTGCCTGGGTGAGGGGAAGACCAGGGAGGCTGAGGCCATCCCAGTGCTTATGAGCAGGGGGCATTGTGGTGGTGGGGGTCAGAGGAAAATGGTTTTCAGAATGAGTACTGGATGTCTTCAGGCCATTATTCCTTCTGCTCTGCTCCCCATCCAAAGGAATGTGGGGAGGTCAGTCATCCTGCCCACTGGCCTGGTGATGCTGCTTTTGAATGCTAGGTCGGCCCTGAACAAGATAGCCCTCATCCAGAATTTGATATTGGATAAGGGGGTTGACTAAGCTTGTACAACAGAGACCTGGGCAGGTGAGGGGGGGGGTTAGAACTGACCCAGCTTTGCCTCCCAAGCTATCAAGTGCAGCACCAGCCCAGAATAGGTTGGTGGGGTAGCCACAGTCCACAAGGAATCATACACATTCACCAGGTGCCCCTCTCGTCCCGTGTCCGGAGTTGAGAGTTTGTATTTGGTGTTCGGCCAGAGAGAAAAGTTGGGATTGTTGCTGGTGTACCACTCACCCTGCTGCCCAGCAGCCTCCCTGCCTGAGCTGGCAGAGGCAGTCTCAAAGGTGGTGATGGACTCCCCAAGGATTGTTGTTCTGATGGATTCCTGAGAGCTCTGGGGGAGTTTTCAGGTGACATGGCTAGTGGTCCTGTCAAGACCCTAGTTTCACTGTTGAATAGCAAAATCAAGAGGGCCATCAACATGATCGCTCCTGAGTGCCTCTGTCCAGCCTGTAGAGCTCACTCAGCCCCTTGGTTCAATGGAGATTTGCGGGTAATGAAACAGAAGGGGCGACGACTAGAGAGCAGTGGAAATGGCTAGAGCGCAGGTGGTTGAAATCCCTCTGCGGGTCTGACCAAAAACTGGTTAGAGCCCATTTTCAGGCCTATCAGATGGTGGTAGAGGCAAAGAGAGTCTACTTCTCCTCCATCATTGCATCCTCAAGTAGTCGTCCAACAGAACTGTTTTAAGTGGTGAATGACTTGCTATCCTCCAATGGGGGGGGGAGTAGGGGCTGGGACACCTCTGGAGATCTGTTGTGACACTTTTGCTAGGCACTTTTGGGATGAAGTTGTCCAGATCCACAGGGGATTGGATGACATCATTGAGCAGTTTTTAGTATGGGTGTCCAGAGGGTCATCTGGTCATGTTGTGATGGATAAGTTTCAGTTGTTGTGGTCTGAGGATATGAACAGGTTGCACGCAGGGATGCGGACTACGACTTGCCTCCTGGACCCATGCCCATCTTGGCGGATAAAATCAAGCCGAGGGGGACTGGCTGAGTGGATCCAGGGTGTTGGTAACGCCTCATTGAGGGAGGGGGTCGTGCCACTGACTTTTAAGGAGGCAGTGGTTAGCTTCGCACCCTTCTGAAGAGGCACTTCCTGGATCCTACAGTTCTGGACAATTACTGTCCAGTTGCCAGTGTCCCCCTTTTTTGCCAGTGTCCACTGGAGACAGTGGCAGGAACTTAATTTAGGGTTCCATAGGGCTTGGTGCTATCTCCTTTGCTTTTTAATATCTATATGAGGGAGGTCATCAGGAGTTTGGAGTTGGGTGCAATGGTGCTCCGCCTTCCCGGCCCCGCCCTCTGAGGCCTGGTCCTTTCCTCCTTCCCTTATCCAGATGGTGTCCAACCCATTCTTGGCCTGAGGGCTGCTGGCTTGCTGTCCCTAGAAGCTTGCACACCCACAGCTTGGCTGGGCGCCCTGGCTGACCTTAGCAAATCCCCCTCCTTGCCAATTCTTCCACCGCCTCCTCCCCTCTGCCCACGTGTCCTTCACTTGCTCTCTCTCCGCCTCCTTCAAAGTTCTGCTTCTCTTTGCTTTCTTCTTCTTCCTCTGTTCTCTTCCACTCACCACAACCACTCCCTTCCTGCCACTCTTCCTTCCTTAAAACCTCTTCTCTCCCCTTTCCTCCCGACCCCCGGTAAGTTGCAGGGTCTGGGTAGCACCTGAGGGGACATCTGAGAAGGGGGGGAATCCCCCAACCCCAGACAGGTGCCATCAGTATGCAGATGACACCCAGCTTTACCTTTCAATTCCAGATGAGTCTAGTGAGGCCCTTATGGTACTGGATACTTGAACTGGATGAGGACCAACTGGATGAGGACCAACAAACTGAGGCTGAATCCAAATAAGATGGAGATGCTGTGGGTAGCAGGTCCCCATGTCCAGGAGATCAGAGGGCACCTGGTGCTTGATGGAGCGATATTGCCCCTGAAGGACTGGGTGCGAGATCTGGGGGGGGGGGTGCTCTTGGATTCTGCTCTGTCCCTGGAATTACAGGTGGTAGCGATGGCCAGAAGTGCCTATTAGTAGCTCTGGCTAGTTCACCAGTTTCGCCTATCTGGACAGAAGGGACCTGGCCACAGTACTGCATGCCCTGGTAACCTCTTGTCTTGATTACTGCAATGCAGTTTACATGAGGCTTTCTTTGAAGATGGTCCAAAAGCTGGAGCTGGTGCTAAATGCACCAGCTAGGCTGCTGATGGGTCAACCTGGCTGGCTGCATATGACACTGGCCTTGAAATAATGGCACTGGCTCCCTATTCACTATCGGTCACAATTCAAGGTACTGATAATCATATTTAAAGCTCTAAACAGCTTGGGTACCACTTACCTGAAGTAGCACCTACGCTCATATGAGCTTGCCCATGCACTGAGGTCAAGTGGGGAGGCCCTCCTAATAATCCCACCTGGTGCCAAGGAGTGGCGGGAGTGGGCACACGGAAGGACTTTTTCTGTGGCAAGTCCCCAGCTGTGGAACAGCCTCCCTGCAGAAAATTCACTAGGCACTGACACTTTATGGATTTTGGCACCTGGTTAAAACCTTCCTCTTTACTCAGGCCTTCAAATGTGTGACCCCCAGGGTCTCCCATATCGATGCCAGCTGAAGGAGAGGTTGAAGGGGGAGGGAGAGGTTGGGATTTGTATTGATGGTTTAATGGATGTTTTATGGGTTTTTTTAATGTTTTATGTTTTTAGGATTGTAATGTTTTACCGGGAATTTTAACCCCATTACGTAAGCCGCCCTGGGACTTCGGTGTAGGGCGGGGTATGAATGGAACAAATAAATAAATATTGAGTTGCTGTTTATTAACTTTTGTTTTTAAAAATTGATGATCTGCTATTAGGTCTTTTTTTTTCTACACATATTGCCACTATTAAGATTGTTTATATTTTAATTCCGATTGTCCTGTTATTGTTTCTCCTTAAGTTGTTGCAAGACTGTCTTAGCTGAGTGTGCCGGGGAAAATAGTGCAAATTAGTAAAAAAAGCCCAACTTCCAGTAGACCTGCTCTGACCTTGATAGCTCAGGTTAAGCTGATCTTGTCAGAAGCAAAGCAGGGTCAATTCTGGCAAGTATTTCAATATGAGGTCTCCAAAGAATACCAGGGTCATGATGCAAACCACTGCTGAACATCCCTTGTCTTGAAAACTGCACAAGGAGTTGCCATAAGCTAGATGTGAGTGAACAGCAAAAAAGAATGTATGACTCATCATCAATACCACTTCCACATGGCTAAATGGTACATTACTACATGATCTGACCTAACCAAATGGGCAGAATGCAAAATCCTGAAGCCACCAGGCAAGTCAACCAAGACCAGTTGTCAGTCAAAGTCTGTGTGACTAGATCTAATTACTTGTGTCTGCAAGAAACTGTCCAACTCATGCCTATAATTTATCAATTTTTAAAAGCAAAAAGGGATAATCATTGTTGCCCCTCAAAGATTCATCTGCCTCTCTACTGGACACATGGTTTAACGTTTTGGGCACCCTTATTTATCCCTTAGTGAGCTAAACTGTTGAATGGAATCTAGTCTACCAGTGCCACACTCTTGTCCAATCAAATTGTTTCAGTTAATTGCTTCTGTGAACTCTGACAAATAAATGATGTCCTGGATGAAGGCTCATGAATAGTATGATGCTGTAGCTTGTAAACAAATAAAAATGCAGATACAGCTCCACAATACCAGGCACAACCATACCAATTAGATATAGGCCATCAAGTAGCTTCTCTAGGTTTGGTTTGTGCATCTCCTGTCTGCATTTCCTGCTACAGCCATTATCAATTTCTAGTGCACTTTCCAGTAATTATTATGCTTCTCTCACATTATTCCTGGGAGATAGATTGCTTGTTATCTATATACAGAGGTAAAGTTAGGTTAATTGCCACTTTCTTTATGCCACATGTGTCTGTGACATCAACAGAACTCATATACAGCTCTCCCAATTTGAAATTTCAACTGAGTTATCATTTACAATCAAAGTAAAGTATCAGTTTTCATAGTCTTCCCTTTCTGTCTCATACAACCTTTCTCCAGAACCGTATACTACTTTCTTCTGTTGGGTATTCTCTTACATGCCATTCCAACTGTTCTCTCCTGTGCATGCAGACAGTACATGCATTATTTCTTTTCACTGTAGCCTGAATTCTGTATGTCACTAGTATGCTTGGGACCCCTTGAAGCCTGAAGTATGATCACATAAAATACACACTTTCCTAATACAGTAAGATGACATTTGCTTCATTTGTGAACAAGTAACACTGGCAATCCCCAAAATATAGACAATACCAGAATTTGAAATCATCTTAGGGTACAAATTCAATTGGACAAATGTATCCTTGTTGTAGTCCTTTGCTCTCTGCAGAACAAATTGATGGTGAAGCATAAAAGCAGAAATATGTTATCCAGATGTAAACAAACTGTGGCTAAATTATGCAGCAGAAAAATCATTTGAAATATCCAAAGAGCACCATAACAATTTCTGAAGTTGGATTTTTGGTGTTTCATTTAATCTGTGAGAAGATCAGTGAGTACAGTATCACTACAAAAATACATTTATCAAAAAGAATATAGATTGTTGCAATCCTGGAACGTGAGGTTTTCGTTGTTTTTATTTATGTGCAATTGCTTTATCTACTTTCAATTTTTTTCCTTAGCTTCAGTGGTATTTCTTAATTGTTTCACTTGTATTATGTTTGCTGAAAGAGCTTCATAAATTTTTCTGAACACTGTTGCCTTGGCGGTCAGATCAATCCACAGGCACTCAGCATACAAGACTTTGCAGCTAAGGACAACAAAAGGTTTCAGTTGTCACTAGGAATTACTTTGGAATCAACACAGTCACTATTTCATGGCAATAAACTTTCAAAGACAAGGAAGCTCAGAAGAAAACGTGGCTCACACTGGGTAAAACTAAAGACAGGTCTCTGTGCAAGCACAGGGTCATCATTGGCACAAGGGAGACATCACATCACGATATTTACTAGGCAGACTGTGTTTATGGGATGGTTTGTCATTGTCTTCCCCAGTTGTCTACAGTTCACCCCCAGCAAGGTGGGTAATCGTTTTACCAACCTCAGAAGGATAGAAGGGTGAGTTAACCTTAAGCCAGCTACCTGAAACCGTGTTGGAAACAAATTCAGAGCACTGACTGCAGTCCTGTGGCTTACCACTTTGTGCCACAGTGTTCCTTTCACACTGGGTAGAAGTCCTCATAGCCAACCCTGATTTTGTTGAGCGATTGGCAGCATAAAAAATAAAATAAATTAAACCTTACTTCCACTAAGGAAAGCACACATCTAAAAATCAAGTTTCCTCTACGTTGTTAGGCCTCCAACGGCCGGAAATGACCATACTTTAATATGTAACTTTTCCATGTAAAAGTTAAAAAGGGTCACCACAACATGAGGAACTGTATTAAAGGGTCGCAGCATTAGGAAGGTTGAGAACCACTGGTTTGAGGAGTGATGTTACAGCAGATGTATGTTTCCCATATTTTGTATAATTCAGTCTGATTCTGTACTAGAAAATACTTGCAAAAATAATAATATATATAACAAAAATACAAATAGGTTTTATTTTTATGCTAATAAACTTTTTAAATGTATATGGATATGAAGCGTAAATCTATTTTTATATGAAAATTTGGCAGCTAGCTTATTACTGAAAATAACACAATTCTGCAAAGAAAGCATGTTCTTAAATACTGGCAGGATTTCAGGAGTGGCACAGCGGGACATTAGGGAAAGTCTTTTAAATAAGGATGTCATTTGTATTTGTTAATTTTTAGCATTTTGTTATTGCTTTGAAACTGTGACTTATAAAAATGAAAAACGTGAATGGACTTCTGTATAAAGCAACGTTTCTTCATTCTTCTTTCATATATGGCAGAGAACGAACATCACTTTGGTCAAACCATTTGTTCAGATTGTTTATGTTTGTAATTAGAGCTTCAGTTATGTAGAAATGCTCTTGTAACACTGTGGTGACTACAGCTACACTTCATCATCCCTTCAGTTTAAGTATTCTTTCTACAGCTGCCAGATAAAAAGCATTAAATCTTCAAACTACATGCCCAAGTGGCACTTCTGTTTGGGAATCCACTGCTTGTAACGTAGTCTATTATCCCACTGTATATTCTGACAAAGGTAGTAGGAGTAGCTATAAACTGATCTCATTATAATCTGTAACTTCTGGAAGAGACCGAAGATAATCCTGCATGTAAATTACCGGTATGTGCAACACAGAAAATATGTTTTACTGGAGCCTAGGTGATCTCCACACAGAAAGACAGATTCTACATAAAATCCTGTTCTTGACTTTGAAAAATCATTTTATGATATATCACAACCATGAGATAACAATTTAATAATAGCTAGACCCCATTATTAATAATCTTAAATCAGGCACTCAAATAGCCTTAAAATGTGACGATATTTAGGAGGAGGAGGAGGAGTTGGATTTATATCCCCCCTTTCTGTCCTGTAAGGAGACTCAAAGGGGCTTACAAACTCCTTTCCCTTCCCCTCTCACAACAAACACCCTGTGAGGTAGGTGGGGCTGAGAGAGCTCAGAAGAACTGTGACTAGCCCAAGGTCACCCAGCTGGTGTGTGTCGGAGTGCACAGGCTAATCTGGTTCACCAGATAAGCCTCCACAGCTCAAGCGGCAGAGCGGGGAATCAAACCCAGTTCCTCCAGATTAGAGTACATCTGCTCTTAACCACTTCACCACTGCTGCTCCTTACAGGAATATATTTACAGGAATATATTTGTGTTGAAAGCAACTTGTGAAACTGGGTGACTACTAGATTTATTTTATTTTTCAAAAAAATATTTCTATCCTGATTCATAACAGATGTTCAAGGTGAGTCATTATCAGTCTAATAAACAGACAAACTGAAGATGGGTAATTTTTATTGCTTGCTAATGAGGAATGACGGTAAGCTAGCTGAAGATACTTTTTCCATGTTTGAAGCTTAAAAGGTTTGTTTAATGAACATATATGGAAGCTGGGTGTGGACAAGGACACGTGTTCTTGTAGTTAATGGACAAGCAGTTTGGAGCTGAAAAAATATTGCCAGTGAAAGGCAATGAGGTCTCAGTTTTGCAACCTGCTAATAGTTTCAGGGAAGGAGAGAGCTCAGATGGTTTTCTTGGGGAACAGGTAATTGTCTGCTGTGATATTTTATGTGCCTTCTCATTCTCACATGTAAACAGCTATCAGAAAAGCACCCAAGTCTTCAGAAGTTCTCCTCCAAAGGAAATAACAGCTGCTACCAGAACTTCGAGAAATGAGGAGTTCCATGATTATGAAAACACTTGCCTCTATGTTCATGCATTTTTACATTGTCACTGTGTATTCAAATAGATCTACCATAATCAAGAGGGCTCAGACTGAAGACGATGATTCTATCATATGTTTATGCAGAGATTGAGCATTACCCACAGCCCAACTCAGAGTTTAAGTCTGCTTAAGTCTAAATTTGAAATTAAGGACCTTCAGGATACTCAAATTCCCTGTCAGATTATTAACCCTGTAACAGTTGCATATTTCTGCATAAATATACCAGAAACAGGCATCACAGAAAACATCAGTTCTTGTGCTAACCAGTTTAGATAGTCAGCTAAAATACTACACTGCGTTCAAAATGCAATACATGCACATGGTTTTTTAAACAAGGAAACTCATCAAAGCTAGTATTAAAAGCACTTCGTGTGAAACACTTAGGCCCAATTTCAAGTGCATCTTGAGCAGAAAAGAGTTCTGTGGTTGTCAGCAGTTATTGAGAACACAAGATCCTCCTTACCTGGCACTCAAATGGCATAATTCAATGACAGCTCTATAAAGACAGAATAGTCTGTGACAGGACACAGACAATATAACTTTTTCAAATGAATGCAGTTTCCCTTAAAAAACCAATATCTTCATTTAGAATTTGCATAGTCGCAAAAAACAACCTGAAAGTAATTATTATTATCTGAATGATGAAAACAAGTACCTATAATATCTTACCAGTACTCATATGCAGCATACATTTGAAACTTTTATACTGGCAGAGTGCATTTACAGCTGCTTATATCACAGCTCTCAAAATGATTCTGACCGCTGTAGCAGGGATTCCCACTCTTTTTTGCCAATCAGTTTCAACCACTCTGGTAGATAAACAAGCATTTCAGGAATTTATTTTCCTTTAAAATATCATTTGTACCAAAAAAACTGCAAAGGAAACAAGTTTTTCAAATGTTCAAATTACATTATGAAAATTAGTAGGTAAAATGCTAATTGCTAAATAAATAAATAATTTTAAATTATTTTACTCCAGTGACATATTTAGCCTTCAATGTTAAAAATTGTATCCCCTTCAAAGTCAGTATGACTTACTGAAATCACACAAGAAACCACATGAATCATATTTTCTTTAGTTTAGATATGTACATGGGGCCCCATGCTTTTCCCATTTCTGGAAGTATGAGAAATTCATGCTGCTGGAGATCTGAAGAAAGAGAGAATTCTTTGGATACAGCTCTGGCTAGGGTGCTTATATCCACAGGCAGAACATTGTTGCAGGTGTTAAGGGTGTGAGTTATCATGTCACTGTTCTCTGCCTTAGAAAGAGTGCACGTGGAATAAACCAGAGATCCTCCAGGGCGTAAGGCCTTGATTGCTGACCTGTAAGAATACACAAGGAACTGAGCTGGATTTATTCAACATTTACGAGTGCATTAAACTAGAAGACTTTAAAGCAGAATACAATATTCTACTTATTCAGCATCTATTAGCATTCTGACAACAAAGCATGCACTTAATAACAGACAGAAAATGAATCCAATGGTGTATTATTTGGAAAAAATATTTTAACCCTTTGTTGGTAATAAGTGTTATTAGTTCCTGTACTGGTACTTAATCATTATGCTTAGATTTGGATTTATGCCTTTTATACATATGAATTTCTGTATGAACCCATTAAGTACATAGTAGACAATGCCACTTCCATATGCGCTCCCCCAAAAGTGAAATGATTATAAAACAGCAGTAATACATTTGCATTACAGATTTGTCTGTCATTATTGTTGGTTAAAAAGTAAATGACAGAAAGGACAGACTACTTTATGAAATCACTTATGTTTGAAATATAATATTTAGAAATATAATATTTAGGGGCTCAACAGTACAGACTTCGCACTCAGCGCTGGGATAGTAAGAAGTTGTTAAACTGAGATAAGCAACTGCTTTAGAATAAGCTGGGCAAAGTAAAACTGCCTGCTGTTTATTGACTGAGTCAAAAGGTTAAACAACCCATAAAAATTGTAGTAATGCATTTGAGGGCAATTCCATTCTGCTCAAGAGCTTTACAGCACCAAAATTTCATAGAAGTAATCTACTACAAATAGTGATGAGAAGTCACATGGACTATGTCATGACCTTACCCAAAATGGATTGTACCAGTGGGAGCACATCTATCTTTTGAAGAGAGAAGGAAATAGAACAGGGAGATAGAGGAGAAGACTAAATTGGAATCCCACTCTAAAGGAATTTAGTCACTCATCAGTCCATTGAGATCATGAAAATGAAGATTTTTTTAAAGTTTGCAAGAAATTTATGATTGTTTAATTTCTAGCATGCTATTTAAGTAAAGAAGGGGGATATGTCGTTCTACCCTACAACCACGTGTCAGCTGTGTAATTATTCATTAGGTTTGCCTGCATTTCTGGCACTACCTGGTTTGACAATCTGAGTGACAATTTTTCTAAACAATTAAGCGTGTAATATGGAAGTCAAATGCACAAACTTCATCACTATAAAGGATGGCAGGTTGTTAACATTATAATTGTTATAAACCACAAAAATGCTTCCAATATTTTCTGTTATTTTTTTGGAAAGAAGAAGTCCAATTTATTATTATTACTACTATTATCATTAGCAAACGACAGCAGCAAAAGATGACTGTACAAACCTACTTGCAGGTCATACTGGGACCCAAAGTTGTATCAGAAAGCAAAAATGGTCAAGAAAGCAAAATCAACATCTGAGATAGCATTTTTCATCCTGCAGGATATCCAGAACATTTCACAAGCATTATCTCCCAAACCAACCCAATAAGGTATGCTATTATCAATATTTTTAGGATCAAGAGCTGAGGCTGGAAGAAACAATAGCTTCCTCAAAGCCATCTAATGGCTTCCTTAAAGCTTCAATACAAAAATCAAAATCACCCATGCCTAAAATAGACAATATCTATTCCAGAACATTAGCTATTACCCTACAATGAAAAAAATAACAAAGGAAATGCTCAAAGTCATTAACAACACTATCCTAAACAGTTCAATCCTTCTAATCTTACTGGCTTGAATTGACTCAAAGGGGTAAATCTATAGTAGATAAATGTACAGATAAAGGCCGTTTCCGCACGGAGGCAGAAGCGGCTGGGTCAGCGCATTTTGCGCCAACCCGACGACGCTGGGACGACGGCGCCACGGAGCACCGTCGCCCGGCCGACCCGGCGCGTCCCCGGCCCTCCGGCACGTTGCCGAGGCCTGGAGACACGCCCCCCGGGCCCTGCGTTACTGCTCCAGTGTCGCTGGGCAGGGGGGGGTGTTCCCAGGCCTCGGCGACGCGCCGGAGGGCCGGGGACAAGGTAAGTGCAGGGAGGGAGTGGGGGGGGGAAGAGCCAGGAAGCCGCTGCCATTCGCACGGCAGCGGCTTCCAGCCGGCGTTTCCAAAAAACCACGCTGGGAAAGCGTGGTTTGGAAACGCCGGCTCGGCACCGGTCAGGCGGCGCGGCTGCGAAGCAGATGCGCCCCCTGTGCAAACGGCGGCCTGGGGACAACATTTTTGCCGTCCCCAGGCCGCCATATTCCGCCCGTGCGGAAACGGCCAAAATTAGAAGTAACATCATACACCAACAGAAAGATGCTTTAAGTTAGGATTTATGCATTTCCCTCTTTTTCATCACTATTCAGAGAACATATTGCACTGAAATACACAAACTCATTCCTGAGCCCAAATTAAGGTTTTGACCTTTAAAGTCCTTCATAATTTAGGGCTGTTTTCGCACGGGCGGAATACAGTGTCCCAGGGATGCTAAAAACAGCGTCCCTGGGGAGGGGTTCGCACGGTCGCCGCTGCTGCATCACAACAGCACCGGCCTTGCAACCCCCAAGCAGGCGAAGCCGCTGTTTCCAAACCTCGCTCCCTGAGCGAGGTTTTTTTGGAAACAGCGGCTTCCAAACGCTGCCGTGGGAATGGCAGCAGTTGGAAGGCGCCATTACCCCCGCTTTCCCAATCATCTTACCGTCCCCTCCTGGCTTCCGGCGCATCGTACAGGCCAGGGGACACGCCCCCTTGCTCTGCGACTCTAGAGCTGTCACGCAGGGCAGGGGGGCGTGTCTCCTGGCCTGTACAACACTCCGGAAGCCAGGAGGGGACAATGAGGCCATCGGGGGACGGCACATCCTCTGCGCAGGCTGCGCCGTCTTTTCCACCCCTACTGGGACTGTATACGCTGACACCCCCCCGAAGTGTGGCCGTGTGGAAACGGCCTAGTACTGAAATATCTGAAAGACTATCTTCTCCCATATGTTCCTGCCCAGGAATTAAGATCACAGGGAGAGGCCCTCCCATCAATCAAATAAGCTTGTTTGGTAGGTGCACTAGAGAGGGTTTTTTCCCAGTGGAAGCCCCAAGATTATGGAACCTTCCCTGGCAGTTGCTCCAGGTTCCCTGACTTTCTACCTTTAGGAGGCAGTTGAAGATGGTTTAATTTAATACCATATTTGGTTATGTTTACTAGCAGTAGTGGATTATGATTTTTAAATTTTGTTTTTTGATGGTTTTTTGATGTATTTTAGCTAAGCTGTAAGATGCCTAAAGCCCTTTAAGAAGAAAGGCTGCTAATACATTTTAAATACCTAAATAAATAATTTTAAAATGAAGATGCTTTATATTGGTTTTCATTATTTTCCAGTTCTATAAACCTAGTACTTTTTGCATTGTTCACTGGAGTTCTTTACTATATGATTTAATTACTTTTCATATTTTGCAGTCTTAAATCTCAGTGAGAAAGATGGTCTATAAATGTTGTTATTATGACCTATCAACTGGTATAATAGTTGACAGTCCATTCTAAGCACATTTCAATTGAAGCTAATTTGAATAGAAAAACTCTGCTTAGAAAGGTAATCTAAGCCCATTAACTATGGATAGCAATCCTTGGTTCAGAATTCAATCAGATTTTTTCCTAATCATGTTGCCTTGTTATGAAATGATTTCTTTTAATTGGACTGATGTTATTTTTCTAATTCTCCTTACAGAATTGTCTTTTGAAGTAACATCACACTAAATATGAGTTTGTTTTTGATTTTATGGTATATAGTTATTTCTCTTTTTTATATGATGTGTTTGAATGCAAAAGTTTGCTTTATTATAATTTATTGTTTATCTACAACTGCTTACCAGTATAATTTCTACAGGTTTCTAAATTAATCAGTGCAAGGTAGTTCATGACTGATAAAGATTCATACTTTGAAACAGGAACTTAGCTAATATACTGTTCTTTGTTGTGAGCACTTCTCCAGTTTGTAAACTATTTTACAGAAATGCCACATCGAAATCGCACATGATATCAGCATTGAAATTGTTATTGGTTATACTTGGTTTGTAAATATTTTGATGATGTTTTTAATTGTTGGCATTTTGGCTTGTGGCTACATGACCTTGTAACTCTAATTCTGTAATTTTTTTGTTTTCTATTTTCTATTACATTTTGCAATTTTTGAATTTCTAATTTGGATGTTTCTATAATAATTTTTCAGGCCTTTGATATGTTATATCTTTTGTCAAAATTCAATCAGCCATAAACATCATACATAGCCCTATCTTGTACCCTCAGCTCATCAAAATTGTAATTTACAGATAATAACACTGACTGATGTTAGAATTGCTTGTAAGGATTACCTCCTCCCTCCCCTCCCCCCCCCAAAAACCCTTGGAAAAATGGCTATATACATTCTAACCTTTTTACATTCTAACCATTATTATTATTATTATTATTATTATTATTATTATTATTATTATTATTTATTTAATTTGTATACCGCCCGATCCTTAATTAATTGCAAACCTAAAACAAACTCAAATAACAAGATTTGAACATGAACAATATCTGTGCATACAATTCAGTGAAACTGAAAACTGAATTTTAAAGCTACATATACCAGTCAGTCAGCATTTCATTTCAGTTGCTTTGAATCAGTTCAAACATACTCAATAGCTTTTAAAGGCTTCTATGAGAAGTAACTGCAAAACAAATAATGAAAGAAATGCAAAGAAAAATAAGAGACCAGAAAATGGATGCAATAAGTATCTCTTCAAATTCTCAGCAGTTTTGAAGAACACTTCTTAAATGTCAGCAAGAGAATAACCAAACCCACAAAATGCCAAAAGCAAAGACCTCACATTGAGATAAATTAAACAGTGGGATCAGTTGCCATTTTTGTCTGTTTTAATATCTGTGATTTTCAAGCCATGTTGCACACAAAAGCACACTTTCCATTCACAGAGACGCATACATCCCGAGGTACACCAGTAACTGGTACAGAAATTCATGTTATAAGTTCCACTTCCTCATGTCTTCAGAGGCTAATTACATGTTCTTCATCCCATTAGAAGGGCCACCATTAATTATGTCACTAATTCAACCATTCTTCACTTTTTTTTATAAAAGGAGGAAAAAAAACAAGGACGGATTATGAATTGTATTGTACTTCAATGCTGCCATCTTGTGTTTAACTTTAGAAGTATTTTCGTAGAACATAGAGCAGGTTCTGATCAGCAGGAAAGCAATTCTTTCATAGCTAGTCAAGAAGCTGAAATAACATTTACTTCCATCCCAGCATTCCCTCTTAACCAAAATGATCACAGATTTTGTTTTCCTTTCAAATATCAACCTGGGCATTCCACTTACATTCTTCAGCTGTAGCTTTTGGGGAGGTAAGAGTATATAAAATTAATCTGAAAAGGCCAGGGAAAACTCCCCTCCCGAATCCACAAAATGCAATTTATAATATGCCCATGAAGCGAGACCACACTGGGGACAGTCTTAGAAAGCTTAATCCATGTTTCCCTCGGATTTTGGATGGGCCTTCCTGTTGCAGAAAAGTCAAACAGCAAAGGACAGTATTTCAGAATAAAATGAGAATTGCGGTTGTTTTAATATGAAACTACTCCTGGAACCATTTCTCCCAGCCCAGAAATCTGTCCCATTTGTCATCCATTGAGGACATAATTATACACTGAATCCATCACTTAATTTTACATTTTGTCTCTTCCTCATCTGATCTTCTTCTAACTATAGGATTGTAAAAACTGCTCTCATCAACATAATTGCTTTTGCAGTTTCAAAAATAGACTCAGGTTCTGAACTTAGCATACAGTTCTCATATTATAATCAAGGAAAGCCAGGGAAAAAAACTAGTGTTGTGGATTTTCCGGGTTGCATGGTCGTGTTCCAGTAGCATTTTCTCCTGACGTTTCACCTTTATCTGTGGCTGGCATCTTCAGAGGATCTGATGGTAGTAAAGCAAGGGGAGTAAGTATACCTGTGGAATGTCCAGGGTGGGAGAAAGAACCATTTGCATTGGTTAAAAGTGTTAAGGGTGCAAGTTGCAAGTGCGATGTGCATGTGTTAAGTGGAATCCACCCATTTTAGCATATGTAATACTGAAGTTGCACAATCAATTAGTGAGGCCATCTGCATAGCAGTTGCATGGCATTTTAATCCATTTGATTGCTTCCTTCAGTGAGACATCCTGTGTCTGAGTGGTGACCACCCAGACACAGGATGTCTCTCTGCATGAAGCAACCAAATGTGATGGGAAGAAGTCAGGAGTCATGGTACATGTTGACACCAATGACACTAGGAAATGTAGTTGTATAGTCCTAAGAAAAAATAAGGATAGCTAACAGAAAGATAAAGGCCAGGATCTTAAAGATAGCATTGTCAGATGTTCTACTAGTTCCATTTGAAGGCCAGCTAGAAAAGTATAGATCAGGGATCTCAGTGTGTGAATGAGAACTTGGTTCCAGGAGGAAGGGTTTAGATTTGTTAAGCTCTGGGGAACTTTCTGGCCAAGTCTGCAGATGACAAATTATTTAGGATGGTGAAAATCAAGGATGACTTTGAAGAGGTCTAGGAGGAACCTCACAAATTGGGTGAGTGGACAACAATATGGCAGATGAAGTTCAATGTTGGTAAGTGCATTGGAACAAAATATCCAAACTTTAAGTAGAGGCTAATGGGATCTGAACTTGCTGAGACTGGGGTTATAGTAGATAACTCAATAAAAGTGTCCCAGTGTGCTGCAGTGGTGAGAAAGGCAAACTCTGTGTTAGGGTTTATTAGTAAAGGGATTGAAAATAAATCAGCTGATATAACAACCCTGAATAAGTCTATGTTTAGGCCTCACTAAGCAAACAGTTTGGACACCGTATCTCAAAAAGGACATCACAAAACTAGAAAATGTATAGAAGAGGACAACTCAGATGGTCAGAAGGCTGAGGAGGAAAGAATGAACAGAATGGGAGTTTTCAGTTTTGAAAAGAGACAACTAATAAGGAGGGATAAGATAGTGGTTCATAAAATTATGTACCGGGTAGAAAGCATTAACAAAGAGAACTTTTTCTCCCTCTCCCAAAGTATTCGAACTTGAGGGCATCCAATGAAAGTGATGAACAGTAGATTCAGGACAAAAGGATTTTTTTTCACACAAAGATTGTAACATGGAATCGCTGCCAGAGGATGGAGTAATGGACACAGGCATAGACAGCTTTTAAAGGGGATTAGATTGATGTATGGAGGATAAATCTATAAGCGCCTACTAGCCATGGTGACTAAAGGGAACCACATTCAAAGGCAGTCAATCTATGAATCCCAGTGCCAAGAGGCAACTTCAGCGGGAGGTCTTGACCTCTATGGTCTATTGTTGGACCTCCACAGGAACTGGTTGGCCACTGTTGGTGTGCAATTGTTGGTGTGCAATTGTTGGTGCGCAACAGGATGATGGACCACATGGACAACTGGTCTGATCCAGCTGAGTCCTTATGACAAGAAAATATTGTAAACTGCTTTGAATTTCCACTGGGAAAGCGGGAGATGAATAAATATTAACATAAATTTTGAGAATTTTTAAAAGTGACTTATAAGTAGTTTAATAAATCCATTAAAAAGCTTTTGTCAAAAAAGGAGGTTTATGGAAAGTTGCCCACTTTGAAAGCTTCCATAGCATCTGTGATGGGAGCGTGAGATAAGCAGAGATTCACATGAATTCAAATGTATGCACATCCAAGGACAGAAATCACTCTGCAATATATTAAGATTCCAATAATTAAAATGCAGGTGGACTCAATCTGGATGAGGGCTGAAGCTCTAGATGGCCCATACCATTCCCTATGAAATTATTGTTCAGAGCTGGCACCTGCTCCATTCACATACTTGCATGCAATTTCCACAGGGAAACAGTAGCGTCAAGAAGTGACTGAGAAAATGCTGTGAAGGGAAACAGTTAACTCGCACGTACACACCCCTCCAGTGTCACAGACATGAAGTGGCTCTTCTGTAACTATGTTTTTATACCTCTATAATCCCTAGGAAATTCATCACAGATTTTCTAGCACTGTGTCTAATACACATAAGTAAGAAAAAAATTATCTTGCAATTATTGCTATGTTTTGTAGCCCCATCTCTTCTCCTTTAGTCATACTGATTCTGCACTACTCACATTTTGGCATATCTTTCTTAACTCTGAGAAAAATTCAAACAGAATAATTTATCAATAATTCTAATATTCTGACTGGCTTCCTGCCTATACTTCAATATTGTCACAGATACTGTATATACCGGCGATTAAGACTACTGGGTGTATAAGATGACCCCCCCCCCCACTTTTCCAGTTAAAATATAGAGTTTGGAATATACTCGCCTTATAAGACTACTGTGTAAGTAGAAAATCAGGTTTTTTACATGGGATCACTATGCAGTGTTACCTAAATCAATCCTTGTCACTTATGCCACATGTAGAGCACCCTCCACATAGATAACTAGAATATGCATTTCAGAGGAAGAAGGGATCTTCTTAGTCTGTTATATTAATGTGTATTTTCGCACATGCAGAGTAATGCACTTTCAGTCCACTTTCCCAATTGTTTGCAAGTGGATTTTACTATTCCACACAGTCAAATCCAGCTGCCAAGTGCATTGAAAGTGGATTGAAAGTGCACTATTCTGCATGTGCGGAAGTGCCCAATGACCCCCAGTTTGAAACAATAAATACCATATCTGGCGATCATAAAGATTGAAGGGAGACAACACATAACAAGTAACTATCTTGAACTTCTGGTCAGAGCATGGCAGCTGCTGGACGTCTCTAGGAGAACTCCAAAGAATCGTCCCCCACCCATGCCCTCTCTCTCGGGGGGGGGGGAGGGGGGGCAGCCGCACTGACAGTCTCCTGGTCAACCGCTCCAGGCACCACCACTGCCTTTCACTCCCCCCACCGAGATACAGCACGGTGCTGAGGGCAGGCGCATGCACCAACACCAGGGGAGAGGACGAGCGAGGCGCCTGGCACCCGCAGAGTGTGCAGGAGAAGGAGGGAGATCTGCTGGGAGGTCTGTCTGGAGGGGCCGGAGCCAGCAAGCAGCTGCATCCATCCCTGGGATGTGTGGACAGGCGATGTTCAAGACAAAGTTACCCAGAGGCAGAGGGAGGACTCCAGCTGGTTCTGCCGTGTCTTTTACCCTGCTTTGCCCTCAGGAGACCGACAGGCTGATATTTGTGTGGAAGAAAGCGAGAACTTGGGCGCCCTACCCGGGAAACAGCTCCTGAGCTCCACTCCACTTGAGGAGGTGCTGGTGGGGTGAAGAGCGCGCGGGTCCCAGGGGATAGAGAGACAAAAAGTCGGGCTGCCCCTGCGTGTGGTTCTGCTGGAAGGATGTGCAAGAAACCCAGTTCGGAGGGGGATGTAGGTTGAGCGGGGGGGGGGCAGCTGACCAGGCAGAAGGGAAAGTGAAACCAGGAGCCCCTCTCCCATGTTGGCTCCGCAGCTCCATCCTTGGGGAGCAGGAAAGTTCGTCAAGTGCCTGTGGGAAGGGGGGGAGCCTTCTGCGCCTTTAAAGAGCTGGTGCGTTGGTTTTGTTGATTTTGCAGAAATAAGGAAGGGGCTCTTCAGGCACAGGAGTCTCCTCTTGTCCAGTAGCAACGCCTCCGTCGGCTCGGGAGTAGCCTGCCCCACGGACGCCGACGGGGCTGACTCTGCAGGCAGCTGGCCAAGCCAGAGTAGGGCAAGTTTCGTGTTCAGGTGTAAGAAACTGAACCCAGTGCACAGGGCAGTAGAAGCAGCAGCAGAGCTGCGGCTCCAGATCCTGGGCGCTCAGTACCACCCGCTCAGTACCCGGCATATAAGATGACCCCAGACTTTATAGATAATTTCCCAGGGTTCAAAAGTCATCTTAAACCCCGGTATATATGGTACTATTTTCTCTCTCCTTTATTCTTTTGGAGATGAAGTGGTTAGCAACTAGGAGCATGGCATTTTTAGCCATCTTATTTCTCCATCTGGGAACAACACAACATGGAACGCTGAATTAATATTCAAAATTATTGTGGAAAAGTTATAGGTTTACAATTTTTGTTCTTGCATAGCTCATATAAGCTTGGGATACTTTTATCAGATACACTATTTTCCTGCTCTAGATAACAGGCCCAACTAGATTAAACATGTTTTTGAGAAACTGGCTATTCTGGTTTGCTTAGATTTCTCTCTCCCAACAAGAATCTTACTGTCAAGAATATTCCACTTCAGGATTATAATCCAGAATGATTTATTCAAATTTGCAAAAAATTCACAGAATGATGTATGTTTTCTTGAGCCAAGGGGCCCACAAATTGGATTTTACATGTCAAATATTGGAAAGAAAAAAAACTAAAGGAGGTCAGTGTTTTAAATATGATTGATTTCTTCAAAGGAAATGGCTGACATGATGCATTACTGCAATAAGACACTTATATTTCGGTTATAAATCTAAAGCTTCCTTTAGACCTTTTCCTCAGGAAATCATGAAAACAAAGCAAAACAAAAAAGGACGACCATTACAGAGCTTTCCATCAAGAACCCTAGTTTTAGGAAAACAAACTACTTTATTTCTCTCTCAATTCATCCTGACAGCTGGGATACTTCTCAAGTGAAACACAGCACTACATAAAAAGCTTTAGTATTCGATCAATAACCATAAAATAATATATAGCAAGATAAAATGACTGAGGAGAAAAAAATCCTTTTTTAATTCAGCCATCAGCCACCCCTCTCTCAAATATCTTTGTAATATGGCTCTACATTTAAAATTCCTAATTGTTTCTTCTTATTTCTGTAAAACAAATATCAAAGGCTGTAATTGAAGAATGAGTAAACCAAATGCATTCCAAGTTACAAGGGTAGGCAGAAAATCTAAATAACAAAATAGGAAATAAATTTTAATTGTGAACATTTTGCCAGCAGTAACTACACAGCAAAGCTTCCACTGCATATGAAGGCTAAATATACTACAAGTAGAGGATATGATCTCCTGGGATAACCTGTGCAAACTTCATTCACTTCAAAAGGGAATCTTCCCAGTTAATTGTTCCCATGTCGTGGAATGTGTCATTAAATTACAGCTGGTTTATGACATCCCCAAAAGGTTTCCAAGGTAAGAGGGACTCAGGTGGTTTGCCATCTGCGTAGTTATCCTGGTCCATTGCTTGCCTCTGCATAGTTATTCTGGTCTTCCTTGGTGGTCTCCCATCCAAATACTACCCAGGGCTGACCCTACATAGCTTCCAAACTTTGATAAGATAAGGCTAGCCTGGACCATCCAGTTCAGGGCAACTGTGCCCATAATTTGGTTTCACTGTCATAGCTTCATGGTTCTGAAAGTCCCAGGTAATAATGAACAGGACTAACAATATTTTTCCAAAAATATTTTTCAGAAGCCTCATAATTAAGATGTTCCTAGATCACCTTCAGGAAACCCTGACAATTAAATGAGTTTGAAATTTAATCCTATGTGGTTTGACTGAAATACTCATCATTGCATTGTTGCCAGATAAAGAACGTAAGTACAGCCTGCTGGATCAGGCCATTGGTCCATCTAGTCCAGAATACAGTTTCACATAGAGGCCAACCCTTTGCCCTGGCTGGCCAAACAAACAAGGCGCAGAGGTCGAGGCCCTCTTCTGACGCTTCCTCTCACTCTCTCCACCGGTATTCAGAGGTTTGCTGCCTCCCCCCAACTCCATCCCACCTCACAACAAAAGAAAAACTTGTAAACTGTGTGTGTGTATAAAATGCCATAATGTCAGAGCCAGTAATGGCAAACCCAGTAATGGTGTCATGGTGACCAGGCCTCCACACCCTACCTAGTTCAACAGCAAGGGGATGTTATATGGCTTTGAGAGTAATAGCAGCCCCGGCATCCTTGCCCTCGACCTTGCCACTGATAGAGGGGAGACATTTCTTGGGCTCAAAAGCAACACAGAAGCAGAGCTTGCTGATAGCTACAGCAGCTTGGATGAGGAGCCAGCTGTCAGTAAAGCAGGATAAGGCCACCTAGAACTGCCTGAATACCGGCCATCCACGCAGGCTTCCATCTCGCCATGGAAGCACCACCTAGCGATAATAACTCCATGCCAGGACCATCTTCCTGGACCCCTGGTGATCCTGCCCTCTCTTGGAGTACACTGTCAGCACCCAGGGCAAACCCTCCCTCTAGCCCACCTTCCCCCTTGAAGCAATGCTGCCAAGACTTTGTTCCAATCTGGCCAAGTGCTGAAAGTTGGCCAGATTATCAGCTGTCAGTAGCCTGCAGGAGTAGGACCAATAGATGAAGCATGATGATGCAATCTGTTTACCTGGCCAACAAAGGAGACTGTAGCCAGTGGACTCTCCACAGAAGGTAATGCATCACCTTGTCTTACTGCTGCACTGCCCTGGACTTGCATGCCACTCCTGAAATCCTGTTAACCTGCTCATCTCCCTGGCTTTTGGACCCCGGACCTCTCCTGGACTTCTCTTCTGAAGACACGCAAGCACATTTGCTGGTGAGCCTTTGACTTGGGACCATGCCCTGACTACCATTTCTGTCTCATGTTGGACTGTGCTTGCTTCCATCAGATTAAGACCTTGGACTGTTGCTGACTAAACGTTTGCACCTCAAGGCTCTCTCCAATCGCTTGGCAGCCAGCCCATGGCTAACTGGCTTTCAAGGCAAATGAGAAGAAGATTGTTAGCCATTTGCCTTCCTCTGGAGGACTTCCAAATTCCAACAATGATTAGCTTCCAGCATCTGATGAGACTGAGCTATGCCATGCTGAATTCCTTTCTCTGTAAACTGTAGGGAATTTTTAAACAACCCTTTGCTAAGAGACAGAAGAAATCACTTTGCTTGAAAACTGCACATAAATGATGTCATACCACAATATTTAATAGAAAGGATAACATGACTCTGTGCTGAGAGGACGGGCATTCTCACTCTGTGATAGACTCCTTAAATGTAATTAACAAATAACAAAGCAGTGGAGATTTTTGTGCATGAGCCAACTGCTTATTTCTCAGCTAACCTAATGTCATCTACTCACATTTATGGTTTTGAGGCTAGCTTTCTTGATCCACGCATGACACTGTATTGAATATATTAAACTGGTTGAAACATGACAGGAATTATTATTGCAAATAAGTGGCCAAGTGTATAGTCTGAGCTCCAGCTCCTCCTGACTACTCCCTACTGATTGCTCCATTTGCTTTAATATGATTTTTTTCTTAGCTCACTAGACATTTGATGTTTCCCTTTTAAACTGGACAATCCATTAACTGTTTGCTACAACAATTAAAACAATTAAAGAGACATAGTTATTTAGGAATTGTGCTTTCAGCAAAACATGAAAAATCAAATGAAAACCCGCACAGTCCTGCCCCCTTTCTTCCACCCTATGAAGTCCTAGATACAAGCCAACTTTTAAAATACATTTTAAAAGCCAACTTTCGACAATATATTGAACTTTTAAAATGTTTATTAGGCACCTATCATGAAAAGGTAGGTCAGCTCTATGCCTTTTTAAATGGCTAGCTCCATGTGGCTCTACATGGATCAGGCTGATGAAGACCTTCAGAATACAATCTGCCATGCCCTTCAAGTCAGGGCAGAAGATGATTGAATTTCAGGACATTTTCCTTCACATGTCTTACCTCAGCAGCTGTATCTGTACAGAAGACAATTCTTTCCTTCGTGCTAACCTTGCAGTGGCCTGCTGAATATCAGAGGAGAATAACCAGCTTCTGTCGTTTGAGCACGGGGCATCTACTAGTATCTGAATGACCAATTAGAAGAAAAGACAAAATGATACCATATCGACAGAAATCTATGTAAATAAAAACTATTTATGAAAGTCTACTCATTTAAATATCAAATATCTGCCTATTTATTAAATTTTCAAGTTCTACATCTGTCTTCTACAAACTCTGTTTAACACGGGATTTAATCTTACCATTCCACTTACATAAGTGTCTAACTTCTCAAGATGTCTTTCTCCAGTGGAAGAGGCTCTTTCTCTGGGTTAGAAGGGGGCTCCACAGTTAGTCAAGCAGAAGGAGTCAACAGACAGGGAAATATAAAACAACTGAGAACTGTTCTTTGACAGATGAAAAAATCTGTTCCAGAATAGGTTTTGTGGATGATTAATTTGAAAGCATGGAAAATACTATCCCCACAAAATGTGATCCAGGAACTTATTTTGTGAATCAATAAAATGGGCTGGGGATATCCAAAGCTTTAACTAATAGGGGAAGAGATCCTATTAGCTCCTGGATGAAAGCCCACTGCAAGCCACTGTGAGTTTACTAAATGGGTTCACAGCACTGGTTGTTGAGAACTTTCTAAGGCTCAAATGATCACAATACATTTTATATATGATTGCATCCATATAAAAGCAGCAAGTTCTCCATAACAACTCAATGTAGAAATTCAGATTGGGAGCACAGAAAGGGGAAAAGAGGGGTCTTTGTCCACCAAGCCATTTTCCCTACCCGAAATGGAGGAGTTATTCCCCCCAACAAGGAGGCTGCCTGTGCACCACATGTTAAAATAATATGCAGTTTGAATCTATGTGCACAACAGGATAAAGCACAATTTCAACCCTATCCACCTTGGTGCTCCAGGGTAATTCAAAAGTTTAGGTGGGTTGGGCCATGGGGAGTGTCCGGTGGCCTTTGGCCTGCCTACGCTTCTTGGCGAGACGTTAAAGTTAACTTCGTCCGCCAAGAGCCTGGGGGTGACTCTGGATCCATCTTTATCATTGGTGGACCAGGTCACCCAGACAGCTCAGGCAGCTTTTTACCATCTGCGGCAGGCAAGGCAACTGGCCCCGTATCTCTCCCGTTCCGATCTGACCATGGTGATCCATGCCATGGTCACCTCGAGACTAGACTACTGTAACTCGCTCTATGCAGGCTTACCTTTAGCCATGATCCGGAAATTGAAACTCGTACAGAATGCGGCAGCCAGGCTCCTCTCCGGAGCAACAGCTAGGGACCGGATTACGCCGGTCCTGTACCAACTGCACTGGCTGCCAATCGAGTACCGGGTCATGTTTAACGTTTTGGTATTGACCTTTAAAGCCATTCGCGGCCTTGGCTTTAAGGGACCGTCTCTCCCTATACCGCCCTTCTAGGCACCTCTGATCATCGGAGGCGGACCTACTGGTGATCCCTGGCCCCAAGGCGATCTGGCTGGCCTCTACAAGAGCCAGGGCTTTTACGGCTCTGGCCCCTACCTGGAGGAACATGCCTCCAGGTGAGATCAGGACTTACAAAGTTTCCGCAGGGCCTGCAAAATGGACCTGTTCCGCCAGGCGTTTGGCCAGCCGGGATGATGTCAACTCCACCATAAGAACACCTGGCCTCCCGTGGGTACATAAAAGAGGGGGAGGGGTTGAAGCCATAGGTGGTTTTAGTATTTTAGGCATTTTGATGTTTATGATGTTTTATGATGTTTTAAATTGTCTTATTGATGGACACCGCCCTGAGCCTTCGGGGAGGGCGGTATATAAATATAATAAAATAAATAAATAAATAAATAATACTTATTTTATTTTGGTTATTTTTGTACTTTGTAAATTTTGCATTAATGTGATGAATGTTTTATTGTATGTAGTGTTTTCCATTTGGTATATTTCTCTTATACTGCTGATCTAAAGCCGTACTCATTAAATTTGCATTTGCACAATTTCAAAATAAAAATTTGGTTTCTGAGCTTTGTGAACACAAAGAGTTTGCAGATGTGGATTTTCCCCATTTTCTCCCAGCAGTAGTTTTTTTTCAAAGAGCTGATGAAGGTCGCAAGACCCCCCAACCAACATGGCATGCAGCATATTGGGAAACTATATCAAGGAGGGAAGGGCAGTAGGCTTGATCTGTTTGTAAAGGGGAGAGAGAATTGGAAAACAACTTCATCTTATTTCTCCTCCTTCCTGCAGCTCCTTCTTCCATAGGATGCTGCTGAAGGACAGGGAAGTCAAGGAAAATTCACTTCTTCAATTTATAAAAGCTAGGATCCAACTCAACATATTTTCATATTTATTCTACTCGATAAACATATGATGTAGCACAAAATAAGAATAGTCACCGAGAGTTGTGATAAGCATGAGATTAAAAATACAGAAGAAAAGAAACAAGCAAGCCAGAGTTCGAGGAAGTTGTCAGCATATTAGAGATACCTTATCAAATCTTTCAGGTTGGAGATTTCCAATTTGTCTTCCATCCAACTGAGAAATGATAACTAGATTCATCAAAGATTCTGGGATGAAAGATTCTAGTGTATTCCTCAGCCAATTTGACCTCAAATTATCATATTCATTGGACTGCAGAAGACCTTAAATAAGAAAGATCTTAGATATATAAAAAATTGCTACCTTTCCAACAAGTTGTCAAGGCAGTGTTTAAACCAAACTTTTAATACACTCAAACTCTAGCAACAGCTACTTCCATCATTATCACAATTATTAGGAACAAGTTGCATACCCTTTGTGAAGAGGCATATGGGGTCCAAACTGCGTCTGGAGCCCCTGCTGCAGGGAGCCTGGAAGGGAAGAACGCCCTGACCCCACCAACCTGCAGAGAGTGCAGAGTTGGGCCTCCATCAGCCCCACCCCCTGGTCTGCCTGGAAACCAGGAACATAGCTCCATCCCCCTGTTTTTAGCAGGCCCAGTCCTGCCTTGAACTATCTTTTCAAGTGATGGTGAACTTGAAAAGATAGTCAAAGGCAGAACTGCCCCTGCTAAAAGCAGGGGAATGGGGCCATGTTCCTGATCTCCAAGGTCAGTGCCTTGGACTATGTTTTCGAGTTATGCTGAGCATTTCAACAACATACCCATGAGCCTTTGCTAAATATGCAAATTAATAATGGGTATGTTGTTGAAAATATAGTCCAAGGCACTAACTCACCTACACTTACTTTAATTCTGCCAGCAGCCAGCAGAAAAAGCAGCCTGCTCAGGCTAGGCTGTTTCGGCTCCGTGCAAAGCAGAGTTGTCTCCCTCGGGGAGGCTGACTCTCTGGTCACATGGGGGGCTGATTTTGTGCCCCCCATGTGACCAGATGGCATGAGGCCAGAGACATGGGTTACCCCATGTCCCTGAGCAGATATGCCACTGCCTTTGTGTCAAAATGTGACATCGAGTGACTATCTGGCTGGTTTGTCACATTAATCATCTGTCTATCAAACCAGAACAAAGCTGAGTAAAAATAATCCATAAAGCTCATCATGACCATTTATCTAAACAGATGCTGAAACATACCTTTTCTTAATACATTATAGAAAAAAAGTAACATGAGAACTAACCTTAGGACAAGCAACATGTTCAATTGCTATGATGAATGCTTAATTTGCCCTTGCCAATTACTTGCCCTTGAAATGTCATTCCCCCTTCCCCTCCCCACTCCACAAACACTGCTTTTACCCCACCGATTCCAGACTAAGGCAGGGCATTCCAGGACAGCACTGATGTGACTGTAAGGACTTCCTCTGCAGAACATGACTTTCTCAACTCCCACCTCCTGAAGCAACCTCTGTAAGGGTCATTTGGGGTTGCAGTGGAACTGCTGAGGCCAGAAAGTCATGCTGCATGGATGCAAGCTCTTACACCCACAGAAATGCTGCTCTAGATCTGAGACTGATGCAAAGTAAGAACATGTCTGGAATACTGGCCGGGATCACGCATACCTGGGGGACTGAATTTTCAAGGGACGCTACTAGCCAGGGAAGGGTTAATCGTTTCTGAAGTAAAAGATCAACTTTGGAAAAGAACCTGTTGATGCACAATTTAGGTGGTTTAATTGCTGTGTATTCATCTCTTAGACCATGTCTAAATTCAACAGCTGCTATATTATCCTCTTAGATTCTCCTGAGTTCTATAATAACATTCAGTTATTATGAAATATTCATCAAGTGTCCTCCAATTTTAACTGAAACCATCCAGCTGCTAAAAGATATTCAGACTCACTGTCTGTAATCTCTTGCAGCTCAGCCTTTATTTTATAGGCATTCTCTGTGCCACACATTTGGAAGTGATCTTTTTAGGGATCATCATCTCACTAGCATTTGAAATGGCTTTGTTTCCTTTACAAGCTGATCCTTCAAACTTAAAAAACTAATGAAATATGTGAAAATAGCTAGGGACTGCAAAACACCTGTTTTCATGTACCTTCAACTAATAAACAGTAAAAACAATGTGCTGGGCAGCATGGGTATAATACGCAGATTGCATCTGAGACAGAAATTATACTACTTCCTGGTGTACCAAGCCAGACTTTAACAACACCTGCAAGATTCCAATTGCAACAGAAAAATAAGGAACTCCACCAGAGTTTTCTTAATGAATTCAAAATATCTGCTTCCAAATAACCTATTTAATAAGTTATTTAATTAAGCTAGCAGCCAATTTGAGTGTGCTAATTGGTTTAGGAGCACAGTGCATTACCTGGGCAAGCATACTGAAGTGTCACTATCGATTTACCCCCTGGAGCAGCACACATATCCAAAACCTTCTCCTCATTCTCTATATCGAGGGCCATCACTGCCAAAATAGAAGCCGCATTCAGTAGATAATATTCCTTCAGTCTGCCAGCTCTGTGTTTCTGAGCAGGGAATCTACCAGGAATGCTAGGGATGTAACACTTGAATGACTGCCGAAAACAGGACAAGGATTCTGGGAAAAGAAGCCGATAACCCTTTGAAAGCAAGTCATTCTCCACTTCAGAGGAAAAACAGAATGGATTAAGGAGGACAGCATATTGCCAACACTGAGGTGAAGTCAGCACTCTCCTAAAGATTTAAAGTAGAACAATACATGTTACTACACTTAGACATTTGCATAGAATAAAACAAAAAGCAAGGTAAACTGTACTTAAAAATAGGATATGGTATCTATTCAGTATCTATTTTGCTACTTTATAGGGCAGGGAACAATATGGATAATTCCCTATGTATATGGCAGTAGTTCAGATTACATTTAAACAACAGATCTATGTAAACTATGTTTTCCCAAGGTCTGACTTCGGGGCATAATCTAAAAGGAGAGGTGCCAGGGCTAAATTGTACCAAGCTTCTATATCAGAAGACTAGATATATAAAGTGACTGGATAATCCAGAACAAAGGAAAGATTTGCATATCCTCAAAGAAATCTTGATAACAAACTGCAGGGCCCAGAAGAGGTCTGATCGATCAAACCTAAAATGTTGATTTAATATATTTTCTAAATATGTCTCTATGAGGATGACCAGAAGTGCTCAAAAGAAATAGCCCACCTCTGCTGCTGCCCTTTTACCAACTGGTATTCAAAAGTAGTTTCTGAACATGGGCCTGTCTAATCTCCACCATGGATTTGTCTATTCCCTTTTCAAGGCATCTAGGCCAATAGTCATCACCACAGCCATACAGACCTAAGCCATTCTTCATTGCATTAGATCGTTTCTCATCTAGAACTCCTTTTTATACTGAAAAAAAAATCCGAGACGTCTAAATTATTTTGCACTTTGTAGAATTGTTTCAAATTGAATTACCTAATGAGACACTGAGGGTAAGGAAGAGTCAAGAAAAAGAAAGAAATTAACCTGACTGAATTCCATGCTTCTCCCAACTCCTTGCAGTACTGTTTCTCAAAATGATTGAGGACAACTTGGCATATTTGCTTTTGAAGTTTTGCTCCTGATTTTGTTTCCAACTTGGACAGAAAAAGAAGCACACAAGAATACCAATTAGGCAAAGGCTGTGCTCTGTTACACTTTCAATAAATGTAGTGTCATTCAAAAGTGCATATCTAAGAGCAACAGGCAAACAACAGATATTTCTATAGTTTCCTAAGGAAGTGATAAAAAGGTACATGAAGCTCTTCCTTAAAAATCATTCTTGTAATTGAACAGTGTCTGTACTGCATTAGTCACAGTAATTTATTTATAAAATGTTTATTCTATCTCCTTCCACAAAGACAGAGCTCAAGATACAGCATGTAATTCTCCTTCCTCCATTTTATCTTCACAACAACCCTGTGTGGTAGATTAACCTGAGAGCATACAACTGGTTGAAGTCCATCCAGTGAGTTTGATGGCCGTATGAAAATTGGAACCCTATCCAATAATTCATCCTAATCCAGATCCCATAATATAACTGTAAGGACAAATACTGACACATAAACACCACTGAGTTCAAAGGACTTACCCACTAGTGTATTCAGGACTGCAACAATAGACCGAGTCTAACTACTACATCACACAATTTCTTACCTCAGTTGATCCACTATCATGCCCTGCAAGTGCAAAAATGGTCTCTCAGGAACTGTGGATTATCAATTGGGTAGTTTATGTTAATTTTGTTTAATGTATTGTTGATTTTTAAAAATTTATTATTTTTTAATGTATCGATTAATTTTGTTTGTTTATTTAGGAAATGCAGAAACCTCTCCAGAGATCTGCTTCTAATTATTTTGTGCCACTCTCCATGCAGGAAACTGAAGGCACTGTTGATTACTTCTTCTTCCCCTTCTTCTTCCCCGTTTAAGAAGAAAGCTGGAGAGTCAGTTACTGGCCCAAGGCTAACTAATGAATTCAAGGCAGAGCGGCCAAGAAGGTTGTTGCAGTAATACGACTCAAAGGGCTTAGCAAAAAATAGGGCGTAGCAAAAGTCTGGAAGGGCCTTAAAGGTCTTTCCGGTCTAGTACAACAGTCTTCGCATTGCACCATACTACAGATGTTGAAATATGAACTGGTATGTAGAGCTTGAAATATTCTGGCAGCTGTACCAGTAATAACCCCAGATTTGCCAGTAACATTATGTTTTCTCCATAAAATGCACATGGCCAGGTAGTGCTTAGCATGAATTGCACCATTTCCTCTTTCAGGAGAACTTCAGAATCTTTGTCTCAGCCCAATTAAAAGGAATGTATGTGTGAATGGGTGTGTGAACATTTAATTCAAGCCCCAAATACATCACTTCCACTGCAACAGCTCAACCATGGACTGTTACAAAGAACTTACAGAGTGATGATAACAGGAATAATAAGAATGGAAGGAAACAAACATACAGCCTCACAGACTGAGATTTACAAAATCGCATGTGTGCTTATCAACTACAACTGGAAAGACCAGGAGAGGTCAGGGTGCTGTGAAACCATTTCTCTCAATCATCATCACCCAATAAAACTAAGGCTCCTTAAAGAAATGATGGGAAGGTCATAACCAGAGAATCTTCCCAGACTTGTTCTCTTTCATCTTTCCCTATATTGGACTGGGGGGAAGCCGCAGCTTAGCATCCAGCAATAACTGTCTTCGGTTCCTTTCCAGGCTGTATTTTTTTTGCTACTCCCTTTGAATCGTAATCCTGCAACAACCATCTGGGCCTATCTGACCTCTTAACGCAATTTCATAGCCCAACCTAAGCCCTTGAGGACTAAGGAAGAGGACTAAGCTGCTTTGCTTGATCTCAGGGGTGCACAGAGATCTGCGGACTTCATCTGATCCAAGCAGAAGCCCGTCAAACAAATGCACCACCCAATCTATTCAGGACTATCGGGTTCTTGGAGGAACAGAGGAGATCGCTTTAACAGAGAAGCAGCATAACCAGCCGGTCCTGCTCAGACTAGGATCGCTTTGCGTATCATCACTGCAGAAATGAAAGCTGAAGGGACCTGCACTTTATTCTTGCTGCGGTTGCTGGCAAACCCCCTGATCGCGCTCACCTCCTCCCGGCAAGACCGGTGTGCTTTTCTTATCTGGCGAGCAGCGGAACGGCAGTTTATCCCAAGGAGAGGGCCCGGAAGCCGGAGCAGCCACATGGCGGCTTGTGATCCTTTCGGCTCCGAACGGCACAGCGGCTGCCCCCCTGCGGAGACCGAGGGAAATTCCGGCCTGTTCTTACGGTGCCGGGCTGTTGTGGAATGGACGCTACCATTTTAAGCCGCAGGAGGGGAAGTCGCTCCTCCATGTAATGCAGGGGTGTCAAACCCAATCGCACAGGGGGCCAAAACTCTAAACACACTTTAGGATGCGGGCAGAACAGGATAAACATTTATTGCCAGGCATGAAAACCCCCTCTGCACCATGGAGAAGGCAGCCGCCTGCTCCGTTGGGCAGAGAGGGGACAGTGACGGTGGCCTGCCTGGTGCTGCCAGTTCACCAGGCATGAAAAACCCCTTTGCCCCGCATTGGGCAGAGAGAAGATGGCAGCAGCGGCGGCAGCCTGCCTAGTGCTGCCAGCTCTCGCACTGCACGAGCCGGCAGCACCGGTGATACAAACTCCCTCTGCCCTACGGAGAAGGTAGCTGCCTGCTCCATTGGGCAGAGGGGGCGGCGGCCTGCTTGGTGCTACCAGCTCTCGTGCTGTGCAAGCCGGCAGCGCCAGGCATGCAAACCCCCCACTGCCCCATGGAGAAGGCAGCCGCCTGCTCATTTGGCAGAAAGGGGATGGCAGCGACGGCTACCAGCTCACATGCTGCACAAGCCAGCAGCACCAGACACGCAAACTCCCCTCTGCCTGGTGCTGCCGGTTCTCCTGCCGTGCAAGCCAGCAGCGCCAGGCATGCAAACCCCCATTGCCCCATGGAGAAGGTAGCACGTGCTCCGTTGGGCAGAGAGGGGGTGGCGGCCTGCCTGGTGCTGCCGGCTCTCCTGCCGTACGAGCCGGCAGCACCAGGATTGCAAACCCCCACTGACCCACAGAGAAGGCAGCCAACTGCTCCAAGGCAGAGATGAGATGGCGACGGTGGCAGCCTGCGTAGTGTTGCCAGCTCTCACACTGCGTGAGCCAGCAGCACCGGGCATACAAACTCCCTCTGCCCCACGGAGAAGGTAGCGGCCTGCTCTGTTGGGCAGGGGGTGGGGGTGGCAGCGGCCTGCTTGGTGCTGCCAACTCTTGTGCTGTGCGAGCCGGCAGTGCCAGGCGCGCAAACCCCCACTGCCCCATGGAGACGAGATGGTGGCGTCGGCAGCACCAGGCATGCAAACCCCCTCTGCCCCACAGAGAAGGTAGCCGCCTGCTCCATTGGACAGAGAGGGGGCGGTGGTGGCAGCCTGCCTGATGCTGTCAGCTGTTGTGCTGTGCAAGCAGGCAGCACCAGGATTGCAATCCCCCTCTGCCTTGCGAAGAAGGAGGCCGCTTGCTCCATTGGGCAGAGAAGAGACAGTGGCGGCAGCAGCCTACCTAGTGCTGCCAGCTCTCACATTGCGCGAGCCAGCAGCACCGGGCATAGAAACCGCCTCTGCCCCACAGAGAAGGTAGCCACCTGCTCCATTGGGCAGAGAGGGGGCGGCGGCGGCGGCAGCCTGCCTGAGGCTGCCAGCTCTCATGCCATGCGAGCCGGCAGCGCCAGGATTGCAAACCCCCTCTGCCCCACGAAGAAGGCGGCCGCTTGCTCCATTGGGCAGAGGAGAAACTATGGCGGCAGCAGCCTACCTAGTGCTGCCAGCTCTCGCACTGCTTGAGCCAGCAGCACCGGGCATACAAACCCCTCTGCCCCACGGAGAAGGTAGCCGCCTGCTACTCCATTGGGCCGAGAGGGGTGGCAGTGGTGCCCTGCAAACCTCTGCCGGACAGAGAAGGCAGCTGCCTGCTGCTCCATGGGGCAGAGGGGGGATGGTGGCCTCCTCGTTTTCTGCCCCCTCCCCTGTGGGTCCCACGCAACAGCCACCCCCACGCACCATCATACCTGCAGGATAAGGTAAGCGGTGATGCAGGGGGTACTGGGTGCAACAGGGGGACGGAGGACCCATGGGGGGGGCTGAAAATGCGGAGCCCACCCTGGGTGCAGCTTTGCCCAGCTACACCTCTGCTTCAGGCCTACCTCCAGGTGAGGCCAGGAGATCTCCCAGAATTACAACTGATCTCCAGGCAAGACAGATACATTTCCCCAAGGGGGGGGGGGGCTACACCAGATAGTGGCTGCTAAAGTTCCTCCCCATTCTCAACCTCATATCTCCAGTCGGGAGCTGGCAACGCGTTTTCCCACCTTGCAATAGCCTTGCAATGTAAGCCAGGAGGCTTCCGTCCTCATTTTGCAGCAGCTTCTGTTCATCCCACATGGCAGCCTACCCTGCAGGATGCACAGAAATCAGAGCAGGACTCCCTTGGTGCAAAGCTAAATCTGGACCTCCCATCCGCCCCTCCTGCTCGGTTGCCTTACCAAACGCATGACCAAGAGATGGGGCGGCTCTTGCAAAAAATTCATGCAAAGCACCAGGAAACTCAGGCGGAGTGGGGTAAAAAAAGACACAGCAACTTCTGCCTGCAAAGAGATGCCAGCGGACTCAGAGGCGGGGAGTTTGCCAATTTGGGTGGGGGGGAAGAGGAGGGCTCACCCTTTGTTTGGCTTGGAGAGCTGTAACTCATGGGCAGACTGGCCCCCTTTTTTGTAAGGATTAGATTCAAAGGAGCCAGGGCTGGGGGGCGTGTGTTTGCAATGGGCCAGCTCTCTTGCAAGGAGATGACTTTTCTCCCCCTTTTGGGTTTGCTCATTTGGGGAGGAGTGAGTGGTGCTTGCAAATTTTGTATGCAAATACGTTCTTCCTGCTTTTCAAAATGCACAACAGGCTCCTGAGCACACCCACCAAACGGCGTCTGGGACTGGGGCCAGGCAATGGGATTTTAAGTGTGTGTTAGTATCCACAGGCCGGTTAGAATTGTATGAAGGGCTGGATGTGGCCCAGGCTGTGAGTTTGACACATGCGCCTTATTAGATAGATGGGGCTGAGAGAAACTGTGACTACCCCAAGGGTAACCAACAGGAATGGAGGAGTGGGGGCACGAATCTGGTTCAGCAGAAGACTCTGCAGCTCATTCGGTGTAGTGGAGAATCAAACCTGGTTCTCCATATTAGAGTTCACCTGCACTTAACCATTAGCCGTTCTGGCTCTCAGCAGATAGGGTTGAACTGCTCTTCTTGATGCATGCATTTTAAACTTGCTTTATTTAGGAAAGTATTCCAAGATGTATCTTCCTGCAGCAACCTGGAGTCATCTTGCTCAATGGACCAGTTTGGTGATTTTTCTCTCTTCTAGTTAAGGAAGGCATCTTAAAGGCCTATCCGCTATGTTATCAAAAAATCTAAAAGCTTGATCACTACTTCTTGTTTTAGCTAGTCCAAATAAAAGATATTGCATTACCAATGTTACTGATTCCATTGCAACGGGGATTCAGTATACCTTGGTAGCTTTGAAGAAAACAGTACAGTTCTGAGGGACATGCTATGCAAATAGTGCTACTACTTAAAGTAACAAAATGAGCAAACATCTGCCAAAAAAATGGTAGATTGAACTCTACAAGAAACAAATGGAACAATAGTACTTCATACTGTTTAAAGATTATACCCGTGTCCTTTGGCTCCTGTTACATCTTCCAGTGAGTGCTCCATTCTGCAAATAACTGACTAGTGATCCCTGGCCTGAAAGAGGTGCAGTTAGCATCACCCAGGCCAGGGCATTCTTGGTCCTGGGCCCAGTCTGGTGGAGTGTCTCAGGAGACCAGTGCCATGCAGGATTTGATTCAATTCCACCAGACAGAGCTGCAAGACAAACTGTTCCACCAGACTTCTGTTCGAGGGGGAAACGGTACAATGAATAATCTCTACCAACTTTTGGTCTCCCCTCATTAACATATCTTATTCAACATCGATTTTAGAGTGTTGTGCTAATGTTGTTAAATTTTTAATGAACTGTATTTATTGTATTTTACATGATGTAAGCCACCCTAAGCCAGTAAGAGGAAGGGCGGCATAGAAATATAATAAAATAAATAAAATCATAAAGGATTGGTTTATGTAACTTATTTCTGCTTGCACTCCTCTTTGTCCATTGCAGATGCAGTCCTCCACTGCTGCTGCTAGGCCTTGACATGAGCAATATCTTTCAAGGAACCAAGAAGCACTTAGCACAAGAGGCGTAGGTACTATCATAGAGTAGCTCTACAATAGATGGAATGGAGTAGAAATGCAGTAAGGTATAGGATTCCAATTGTATCCAGTATGGTTATTTGCTGTACCATTTCCAACTCTGGGTCTTGCTCTCATAACTATTTTATCACATAACACTATGCAGGTTCACTTGGAGCAGGGTCCCCAAACATCATTCCCGGTGTCATGGTGCCAGTGGATTTTCAGACAGTGGACATGGCCAATGGTCAAATGAAAGGGCCTTCCACTAGAGCAGCAAGAAGACTGGTAAGCACCAGGTCTTTCCTTAGTCATTAAATGGTTCCACTCCTCTTTCAGGCTTTCTTCCCAGGAGGTATGTTTGTTAATGGAACTATACTTAGATAAAATAGATTACAAACATCAATTAATATTCCACGACACTGCCATTATTAAGAGCGTATCCTGTGTCTGTGAGAAAGAGCAAGAGAGACAGGAAAGGGGTATGTAGCCAGATGCCTAGGGTGAAGATGTATAAAAGTAGGGAGATAAGGAATCAGTATCTATCCTGGAATAGTACATAAATGAATATAGAAAAATAGATGGAAGACTGGAGTGGATATTTCATGCCAGATGACTGCACATGGCAGGACATGATTTTCTCACTACTGCTATATCTAAACCATGTATTCATTTCATCCATCTTCAATCAGACTCTGGGTAAGATCCCACTGGCCCTTAAAAATTGCATTAAGACTTTATTTCATATTTATTTTTACTGCAGGCATAAAACGTTTAGATTTGACATTCAACAAATAATACAGTCATAAGGAAAAACAATAAAACAGTTCATTACATTAATACACAAAAAATTAGTTTGGGCCCAAAGCAAACATATATTTAACAGTCATAAACAAATACATGGAGCACACATGTTGTATATTTAAAAGGCTGGGTTTTTTTCCTTTTGTGTTCCCAGAAAATCCTTTGAATTGTAATGCATGTTAATAGGGGAAAGAACTGGCAGAAAAATATCTTTCAGTGAAAGGGCTGAAACTATCAAGCTCCATTAAAAGATTGTTTCCCAAAACAGAAAGCCTTGGACTAGTCTTTGAACCATCTTATGGGTCATTTTGGCTTATTTTTTCCTAAACTAAAATTCACAGTACTTTTAAAATGATTGTGGTACTAATTAACGTTTACATCAGTTTTCGACATACATGCTCGGAAAAAAAGGGGAAATAGCCAGCTTTGAATTCAAAACTATTTGACCACAATGTTCTATTAAATATAATATTTTGGATAAATTTTAATATTACTGTTTGTACACAAAAAGTGTGAAGTCACAGAACTTAATAACAGATCTTAATATTTCAATTGTGCCAGTTTTATTTATGATGCAGGAGTTAATTTCAAATAGGATCCATGCATACAGAACAAATAAATATTTCTGTACTTCTATGCCATTCTCAGTTTGTTAAAGACGGCCACACTGGACAGGGCACCATCTAAATTTTTAGAGTGCTTTGATGTACACATTTCAGCTCCAGCATAACCAAAAGCATTCTCAATCACTTTAGTGCCAAGACCACATATGTGCCCACACGCTTATACAAAGCTGACCTACACAGATACGCGCACAGTAGAGCTCTGAATGTGAGCAAGAAAGTATAATGAGCTGCAAAAAAGTTGGGTCAGCATTACAGGAAACAGATATAACCTAATCGAGGAAGGGCTAATTGCTTCCAATTTTAGTCGCTTGCCATTTTAGGTCTTTGGACAGAAAATTATTTTGAGGTTACAACATATTCCACGAGCAAAACCATCATAATTTTACATATAGTCTCATTTATCAGGAGATCAAGAGACAAGTCACCCCAATTTGACAAGAGGAAATGCACATCCTATTAATGCGTGCAATGCTTGTTGTCTGTCCCCGCCCCCCACCCCCATGGAAAAGCCCACTTCAGAAACTGCGACTAAGTGCACGGCATCCCAGATTGTTTGGAATTATTCTAATCATCAGCCATCCAGAAGTTAGAACAAGGGGTAGGGATTCAGTCTTCCTGCTCATCTTCGGAACATATGATTGGTGTGATCCCAGTGACTGGCATGGGTTCACTGTATGTAGCACCAGCTTCTGGAATAAGCTTTTCAGCTTGAGTAAAAACAACTGCAGCACTCATTCGAGCATGCAGTTCCTCTGGCTGATCATGACGATAGACAATATCAACACAGCAACAGCAAGGGCAACTTGTGAAGCATAGGCAAACTGTACTGCAGTTGCAAAGAAAAAAAATGACATTCAGAAGTATGTTTTGCTTGTGAAAATTAAGTATGAACCTCAATATTTCAAAATAGTTCTGTTAACCCAAATTTCCAAACCTCCTATAAAAAATATAAAAATAGTTGAAATGTATAGTTCATACTTTTCATTTGCACAAGCCTTCCAAATAAATCTCTGAAATATTAAATGTAGAAATACTGGTTGCTAAGCATAACCAGAAACAGTCATTGTAGGTGCACATGTTGGTCTTGGAAAGGTCTTCAGAGCTACAGTTTTTCTGTTCCGGCACAGAAAAAATTCAGGAACTTATCAATAGTTCTATTAATAAACATTTTCTTAGTCCACATAAACTCTTGAAGATGAGCTGGTGAATCAAGATAGTTGAATTCATCAACACTATTCTTACTGCTGCAATTCCAAGGCACTCTTAGTGTCTTTCCCAGCAATTTTTAAGAATAGCATTGTTTTCATCATTTTAGAAAATGATACTGAATCTGGGTTTCACTTTTCCACACTGCAGGCTTTGTTTTAAAGCTGCTGCATGACTCCTTGTTAAGAAATGACATCATGGGAATCACTGTTCGGTCTTTGCCGTACTGTCAGCGGAGGCAGGGGCTTCCCGTAGAAATCTAACGCAGACACATAGACACACCAAAAACACCCAGTGTTAATATATTTTATATCATTGGTTACCAATTCTAAGAACAGACTAATAATGTATATAATTAACAAAATGTGAGGAAACTTTGGGCTCTATCTGATATTGCAGTTTCCCCTGTCTAGTATGGACTCACAAACCAAGTCATATTTGGCCTAAGGAACAAATTTCTTTGTTTTATTAGTTTTTTACATTCACTATTTTTTTCTGATGGTCATCACTGTGATGTGCAGAAGGTAATTGGTAACATCTGAAGTAGTTCTAGGATTTCAAATTAGCAAAAGTTCAGCCTACATATACAAGATCACAGGCACAAAGGCACATAGTTGGAATAGACCCATTGATGCCTTTATGATTGACTATCTCAGCAGATAATTATAACACTCTATAGAATTATAAAAATGGTAATCATAAGATAAAATTAGTTGTAAGGATGTAAAATCAAAAGTAATATGGAAAAAGAAAAAAACTCAATCCAAATAGATTACTGTTTCCATTTTATTCCTTGTACACACAAATAACCACACTGTTGCTGTCATTGCTTTCTGCTTCTACAAGCAGTCTACAAGAAATAATACTAGAAAGGGAGAATCTCAGAGATCACTGCATAGCAACCATTTTTTCCAAAGACTCCCAGCCAACAATGGAGAACAAAATGAAAAGTAGCAATTAACTTCCAGTGCAATCCTAAACAGAAGTACACACTTCTAAATCCATTCACTGCTTAAGATTGCACTGTAACATGAACACACTGGGTATCTGTGTGTTTCCATGCTGCTGGTATGTTTGTTCTCTTTGGAATCAGATATTTGGGCAACATTTTAGACAATGCTGTAATAAACAGGATCTGAGGAAAAAAATACGACCATCTGTCTCAAGTTTCCAAACATGCCAGGAGAGAATGGAAACATCCTTCTTAACTCAAACACTTTTTTATAGTGCTATAACAACATGCAGGTTTAGTACATGCAAAATTAGAAAACAAATAAAAAGCTGGCTTGTTTACTCAGAAGGAACAGGAAAAGTGAATGCAAGCAGCATTTAGGATATTTTTGACTCAGTGGTACTAAAAACAGCCTCCATTGTAGCACTAAAGACATGGATTTATTTTACATCTGATCTTCATATATTTATATTTAATTTTAAAGGTGAGTGAACTTCTGACCTTGCTGTCCTGAATATGACTTAAAGCCAGATGTTTCTAGTATTTTCAACAGAATCTTCCAGAATTCTGTTAGCTATAAGCATCAAGATCTTTTTTCTGTTACAACGAAAGTTTGCTTGGAGATAGAAAGTGTCAAATGACACTATCCTATGCCTTCCAAGAACAATAGAGAATGTAAAACTACTGTTTGGGAAACCAATAGTGCAATCCGAAAATGAGTTAATAGTTCCTTGTCTATGAAAGTCAACAGGGTTAGAAAGGTGTAATTATGCTTAGAATTGTTTAATGTTCTCAGGAAACTAATGGATTTAGAAACTGCAACTGATTGGATCAGTTAGGACAGATAAGAAAGATGCTTCTCCCATCTTTTAACCTGTTCTTTTAGTTTAAAGATTGGTTGGTCAATATGAAACATGTACTTTTCTTGAGTTGCTAGGAAATTTTATATTTTCTTGAGATACTAGGAAATTTTATATTTCTGTAAATATAACAGATTCATTTAGATACTGCTTGAAAAGATTCCAGCTAAGAAAAGCGAAAAAAAGTTTGACCTATGCAGGAATGTAAGAATTTTCATAAATATCTGCTACCCAATTTCATGTATAGCATTAAATGTATGCCTACCATTAAACAAGGATACAAATGTGGAATACCAGTAAGTAAATTGATGAATAGTTATTCATTTTGTATCACAGAATAATGCTATAGAGTTGCCATAATAAATTTAGTCAGTGTGCCAAATATTTTTGGAAAAAAGCAAGCACTCACATGGTAGGGAAATTGGAGCTCCTGAAGAGGCCAGTAAATTCTTGCAACTGCACTTTATCGCAGTTGATCCTAAACTGCACTCAGTGGCCCAGTAAACCCTTGACAGACATGTGAATTCAATTACATTATTTCAGTTCCAAGATTTAGTGGTTTTCAACAAGAACACAAGGAACTCTATGAAAGATGAGTTAGTGTTATCCCTTTGGGACCGACCTGAGATATCACCTACCATCCAGATAAATAACTCATGTCCCAACTTTGCATTGGTGGGGACAGGCATCATGCCTAAGGATATACATTTCTTGATTCCCATTCCCATGCTCCAGCCACTAAGCCAGCTGCCTCATTTTGAGCAAAGCAAATGTAATCAAGAAAGCATGAGCCCTTTCCTCTCCTCCCTACCTTTTTTATTCTGTCATTTTTCTTGCCTTCTTCTGTTTACACACCTTAAAAACAAAGGTGGACTTTATTATACAAATGCATTTTAAAGCATATCAAACCATTGCTGCATTACAATGCATAACATTTGTGCTTACCATCACAAATGTTCATAAGAAACTACTGTTTGAAAAAATACTACCAAGGTGCCTTATACCACTGATCCACTTAATCCTCTATGAAAGGATGTTGCTGCTAAAGATCCTTTAACTGGAGATGCTAGGAAATGAACCTGGACCCCTGTTAATGCCCAATATACATTCTACTGCTGACATGTGCTTCTCCCACTGAAACACTATTCAACAGGAATGTTTATAATATTATTAGCATGCTATAGACAATAGCATTGGATCTTTGGCAAAGATCCATGAAATAATTCCCTCAAATAGCTATGCATTAATTTCAAGAACTCAGCTAAGATAACTCGGTGTTATAAATCAGAAGCCAACTATATTTTAAGATCAATCATTAAATGGGATCCCTTCATTAACTGTTAAAAAGGTTTAGATTCTCTTCTCAATTTATGTAATTTAAAAAGGTTTAGAAACAAATGCTATTTTACATTATTCAGGCTTAGGGAGATCTATATATGTTCACTTTTTGAGCTAATCAATTGCTCCTACATATTCTGGACCATGCATGCAAAATTTCCTTTGCTTTTCTAATTAAGATTTAAAACAAAACAAAAAAACCAGCCTTCTGTCTTATAGAATTTAGAAGTTTATATAACAGTTACTTGTAGCTAATGATATATGCCCCTGATTTCTGTTTTTCCTCTGAACTGCATCATGTGACATTTTTAATATTATACATAATGGGACAGCTTACTGAATTAATTTTTTTTAAATATAGGTAGGCACCACTGAGCAATAATCTGTCCTGAATAAAAGAATTAAGTGAATAGTTTATAAGCAATACTTTTGCCACAAATATAAAAAAAGCTAGGAAAAAGTGCATCTTTCCAAAAATTGAAAATAAAATCATAAAGCAGCTCAAATTTAGATGCAATGAAAGGATGCTAACGTGCAAAATGCTAACGTGCAAAATGAAATGGGTTTATGAGGACAAACAACAAATTGTGAATCTCCTTTAAAATTACCATTATGACGTGTTTCACCAAGAGGCTCAAGTTTTCGAATTCTGTTAATTTTAGGGGTTTCCCAGCCAACTATTGAAAACAGAAATATCAAAGACCATCACTACACTGTTGAACAGGAATTAAGAGATGAGCACATTCATCTGTGTGATGAAAATATAACAAGAAAACGTTCACCACCAATCAAACCTACAGTTCCATTTGCAAGTAAACTACAAGGGAAGGATAAAACTTGAAAACTGTGTATTAAATCAAAGGTCTGTGTAGACCAACTTTCTGTCTACAGAAAAACCTTGCAGACAGAAACGGTTTGCCACAGACATCTGATTAGCAGATCAGAGGTGGTATATATCAACAATCTGTTGTATTGTTTCTACTCTGTTGTACTGCACTGGTATCCAGGAGGAAGCCGGCACGACTGAGGGCATTTCAGGAACATTCCTGACATCTGATTGATCCAGACACCTATTTGACATAGAGAGAGAACTATTCATTCTCGACAGAATCCCTAATATTATAAACATATTTCACCTGCCCTCAGTTATGTTGCCATTGGAACAATTTGGCAGGGGATTTAAAAATAAGACTTGTAGCTAAGATTGCCAACTCTGGGATTGGAGGTTCCTGGAGAGACTGGGAAGTACGGCATATACCATGACACAGTCCACTCTCCAAAGCAGATAAAATTCTCCAGATCTCTGTAGTCTATAGATCAGTTGCAATTCTGGGAGAACTCCAGGACCCATTTGGATGTTGACAACCCTACTTGTAGTACTTTTTAGGCATAATTAATAATTTTAATTAAAACCTACTTCGAAGTAAATGTGAATAGGATTTCCAGCGCATAAACTTGAGAGTGAACCTCAATTACCTTGCAGATGTATTTTCACATAAGTATTGATATGATAGCAGTGCTTTGATTTCAGTACTTTTCCCCCCTGTATCTACACAAATTTTGTCCAGCAGAAGAAACCAATCTAGAGATTCTTGTTTGCACGTACAAAGTACTTCTGAATGTACATAACTGGGAAGCTAATTTTGCCATCTACTGGCAATCCCTTGTACTGATAAGGGTTCATAAGATGGTATTTGTAACTATCAGAAAATAGTTTCTTGTTTGCTAATATTAACAAGTGATATGAGTTACTTATTGGGCAGAACAAGGATTAAGTTCACAGGTTTTACCATTCAAGTTAGGATGTTTCTCCATAAAAATATCTATAAAGCAATAAATATATGGTACACAGGAATAATGTGCTGCAAATGAACTGCCCAGAAAAAGCAGTTAACACATACCGTATATACTTGTGGATAAGTCAACCTGAGTATAAGTCGAGGCACCTAATTTTACTACAAAAACTGGGAAAACTTATTGACTCGTGTATAAGTCGAGGGTGGGAAATGCAGCAGCAACTGGTAAATTTCAAAAATAAAAAATAGATACCAATAAAATTACATTAATTGGGGCTTCAATATGTTAAATGTTTTTGAATATTTATATTTATTTCAAAGAAAAACAGTAAACTACAAGAACAATAAGGAGGGAGAAGAAAATGAAGGAAAACTAAAGTCAGCTCATGGGCTGTATATCTGAAGCCCTTCTTGCTCTTTTTCTCTAAGACTAAGCAAACTCCCCTTGTTTACCCTTTCCCACCCCCTCCCTTCCTGCTCAGCCTCTCTAGCAAACAGCTCCAACAGTTTTTAACCTTCCAGTGCTGCAAACAAATAGTTTTAAAGCTTCCCACCCTTCTTATTAGCAGCAACACCGTAACGGGATGGACGAACTGTATCTCAACGGGGCTTCCATGGGCAGCCTTACTGCATACGCCTTGTGCAGCTCACCGGGGCTACTATGGAGTAAGGCTGCACATGAATGCGGTTGAGTGGAAAGGAGGGAGAAGAAAATGAAGGAAAACTAAGCCAGCTCACTTTAAGCAAACATTTCCCACACTAGTGTATCCATGTAACTCTCACAATACACCCCTCACCCTCACAAAAACATTTCCCATAACTTACCAGCCTGGGACTTGAGTCGCCACTATTTCTCTAGCTAGTGGCCAACAGAGCAACTGTGTAGGCGGGGCCAAGGCACAACATGAGCAGAGTTGGGAGTGAGAGGAAGGTCAAAAAGACAAACCAGGAAGTTTGAGGCAGCCTGATGCCAATGAAAGTTTAGGCTGGAAGGCTGGAATACTTCAGTCTGTGTGTGGGGACAATTTGGCGCTCCCCACGTGACTGGAATGGTTGTGCCCAGGATGTTCCTAGGCAAATACTGGCGATTCCTGGGAGGGGGACTTCTGCACACGCAAAGGTGAGCAGGATGGGAAAGGCGGAAGGGCTGACCTCACCCTGACTCACGCATTTAAGTCAAGGGAGCATTTTTCAGCCTTAAAAAAGGGCTGAAAACTCGACTTATACGCGAGTATATACGGTACTTGGTTTTCATGTTCCTTCACCTTCATCCTAGATCTACATTTTATCAGAGGAAACCTGAGAAGCTATATCAACTGCTGTTAACTTAAGTTAAATAAGTAGATAAAATCACTTCACACAGCATTCACAAACTGATGCACCAATAATTATAGTTCACTAATGTGTTACTCACCTGGTGCAAGAGGTGCTACTGGTGTAGTATTTGGGGAAACTGTGTCTTCAGTATTGACTGGTTCTACTCGGTGACTCCTTTTTAATTTTAGTTTCTTTGATTTCTTTTTACTGTTCTCTAAAATAAGCATAAAGAATACTGCCATGTAACATTAGCAAGCTTATAAATAAACTCTGCTTGTAATACTTTATTTTCATATCTGCAAATGCTTCCACTGAAGACTGCTGGGTAAGACTTCTTCCTTCAAAGATAGAGACAGGGCAGTAGGAGGCTACAAATTAATATAATGGGTTACTTCAGAGTAGGGAGGAGAGTAAATGATTTCAGATTCAAATCTGTTCTTCATACTACTTGAAAGGAAGAAATGAAAAAGCTAGCTAGTACAAATGCTGGTTTCTCTTGGCAACTGAGCATCAGCCTGATGAGTAAAGTGTCAACTACACAATATTGACTATGAGATTTTTTGTTAATGAAACATTTGTATCCCACTTTCCTCCATGGTTCAAGATGGCTTACAATTCACAACTGAAAACAATACATTCATAATTCTCCTCGAATGTAATAAGATGTCTGCAGTTTACACTCAAAAGCTTTTGTGAGTAAAATAAACTTTATAGTACCTCCTAAAGGTTTCCAAGAATAGTGCTGCCTTTCTTGAGAAACCCATTCCATACAATAGAAGAATCACTGAGAAAGCATGGATCCTTGTCAGTGCTAGGCGGGTCACTTTCAGCAGGGGAAACCCTTAAAGGGGACCCTTAAAGACTACATCTGGCCCATGGGAATATATGGGTAGAGATTTTTTTTAGATACCTGAGTTTTAGGACATGAAGGGTGCGATGACCCTTCTATCCGTGGCCACCAACAGTGATGTTCACTCTTTTCCCTTTATAAATAAATATACAAGTGTCAACTAATATTTACTCCCTTAAAGAGCGGCTGCGAATTAACGCGGCCGCCATTGCTGGCGGGGAAGGGACAGCCTCCTAGGTGGCTGCCGCCTCTCATTGCTGCCTCAGCGAGCTCCCAACAGCTTTCGCTGCAGGTTTCTGGACTTCAGCGTTGTAGGGCAAAGCCCTCCAGGGAGCCAGGTGACGGCGGCCTTAAGCCTGGACGTCGCACTGGAGTGAGGAAGGGCCAGGCAGCTTCTATTTTAGGGTCATTGTCCTGCTCTAAACCTCCTATTTTGCCAGAGCAAACACGTTGACCCACGGGAAGCGGTAACACGTTGCTGTGAGGTAAGTAATGGCGGCTTTGCCTTTTACTATTCCCTCCCCTCCTTGCCTCGTTCCTGCCGCCAGCTCTGTGCGCTGGCCAAGGCCTGGTCCCGAGGTCAGTCAGGGATTGGAAGCGGTCCTGGCAAAGGCTTCTCTTCACCAACCACGGCGCATTTCCTTTCCCTTGCCGTTACGCCGGGCCTTGCGCGGTGGGGATCCGCGTTCTTTCGCTTATACGCCGCTCCGCCGCCCGGCCCCGCAGCCCACTCGGGTGAGGCCCGGACGGCGCTGGCCATCGGCTACAATACCGCCCTAAGCGCGGAACTCCGGTGAGCCATGGCCTTCCTCCGGTGAGGTGGGGGGGCCCGGCGGCGCTGGCCTCATGCCTTGGCGCCGGTCCGCGCCAAGACCAGCGCCTGCCTTTTTTCTGGTTGAGTTCTAGCGGCTGCGCTTCTTACAGCGAAGCCTCGCTACCAGCATACTTGCACACGCCTGACCTCCCCGGGCGGCCCGGCGGGCGCTATCTTCGCTACCCCGCTGGCCCCGCGGCGCTTCTTCGGGTAAAGCGGAAGCCCGGCTGTGGCGGGCGCCTGCATTAAAATCCGGTCTCACGCCATCGCGTCCTACTTTTGTATATATGGTAGTAAGTCGGGCGGCATGGCCGCCGAATTCGGCTCGCCCGGCCTTCGCAGCACCCGCGGCCCGCCTTCCGGTGGGGGGGGGGGGGGGGGGGTCCGGCGACTGGCCGCATGCCGCTACCGTCCATGCTCCCGCTACTCCAGCGGGGCTGTTTCGAATTCCGTGGGGTCCTGAGGATGGCTGGCGAAGCCTTCTTGCGCCAACCCAGCTGCACCTATGGCGCTTCTTCTGGGTAGCGGGCGCCTTCCGCCCGGCCTCACGGCTTTTAAGGGCGGGCTTCAAACCGGCGGCATCGGCCTCGGCGCCTCCGCCAGCCCGCAACCCAAGTCCGCTGGCGCCCTGCACCGCTGCCTTCTTCCGGAATTGGGGCAGGCCGGGCGGCTATTCCGGCTACTTCCCGCCCGGCCATAGGCGGAACGGGCGGCCCTCTTCCGCCAGCGGATGGCGGGAAAACCTGGCTGTGTTGGCCTTATATTCTTGCCGCCCAGGGGGGATCAGCTGACCCATTTTTTTAGCCACCTGCTGCAGCCGCGAGCCATTATTCCTTAGCGGAAAGGGGGGGGGGGTGGCATGAGGGAGCTACTACGGTTTTCCTCAACTTCCGGCGCCAAATTCCCCACCCCACCCCCTTTTTGTCTCGGTTCATGTTTCAGGCACTTTCTGTTGTTGCTGTTTACTGTCGTTTTATAAAGTTTGCTGGGATGGGGAATTCATCGCCAGAAGCATTGCATAACGTATACTGCTGCTCCTTTTTTCCTATCCTTCCCTGCCGCATTTACAAGGCTAGTTACTAGGGTGTACTCTTCTCGGTTGCTGGCACTTAATACACCACCATCCCTTCCCAGTCCGGCCCACTGTTCTCCTTAAGCACTGGGTTTTCTTTCAGCATACAGCTGGCAGTATGGCTCCTACAGCAGCTAAAGGGGTGGAGGCCCCTGCAAAGGAGCAGAGGGCAAGCAGAGCCACCAGGGCCAATAGGGAAAAACCCACGGAGGCATCCAAAGGTGCCCCAGCCAAAAAGGCCAGGGTCTCTGTGACAGCGGCGGCTGCACAGGCAGAGCCTGGCAGCCCCATCCATAGAACACGCAGTAGCGGGGCCCCAAGGGTTACAGCCAATGGCACCACCACCAGCAAGCGACCACCAAGGACGCCGGTGGCCCCCAGACCCAGCAGCAGTGTAAGAGAGCAGAGCTCTAAGCGTGCTGTTAGCCAGGCTCAAGCCTTTATTGCCACCTCCACCAGCGGTATGGCAGCTGGCCAAAAACAGCCATTGCGGAAGCTGCCCCCCCCAAGGTTAATAGCGGCAACCCTTTAGTTCACATGGGGAACGCTTACTGCGAATCCATGGCCAAATCGGCGATGCAGCTGTCCAAAAGCAGCTTAGTGGTAGTTCGATGTTCGCGTGACCAGTCAGTCGGATTCCGGCTCTCTCCACCACTTTAGCTCACATGCGCTGTGCAGGATTCTGTAGGGAAGGGGAGGTTTTTCCTATTCCTGACCAGGTTGACAGCCACCAGGAACAAGGGAACTCTAAAATTCCCGCACTGGACGGTGAGGAAGAAGAAGACCGGACTGCTTCACCAGCAGGTCCCGAAGCGCGAAGACCAAACATCACAGGGTTCACGGAAACATCGCGGACACCCTCGCCCAGTGCGAGTTGTCACTGATGAAGGACTCTGAAGCCCGGATGGGGTTTTATTGGGTTTCCGGGAGGGTATTCCCTCAAGTTGCCTCCTTCCTTGGCAAAACGGCGTGACTTTAGCTTGGGTCCCTGCCAGAGATGGGACAGAATCATGATTCGGTTCTGGTCCACGGCGAAGGTTTGTGACCAGGACCCGGTGGCACTCTCCCAAAAAAAGGTCAAAGGAACGCAGCATTGGATGGATTTACTATGGCCGAGATATTTTTGACTTCGTGGTCTCGACTGCTCCAGGCGGCTTCTGGGGGGATCTGCCGCCAAGAGCCTCACAGCCCCTAGGGTTGGACCGGTCCTTCATCAACTGGCTATCCGCTCGTGAATATGCTATGCCTCATTTCCGACAGCTTATCCGCTTTAGAGCTTGGGCAGTTGCTGGCCCAATTACAATAATCAACGTGAATGAGGGCCAGAGCCATTGCTGGAGAGGCCGCCGCATAATAGGCTGCATGATGAGTGAGTTTCTGTGAAAGTGCTCTCCAACACGCATAAAACACGCTGGCATCTATTCATAATAGGGCGTGATTTGTGCAGCCCAATGCCGTCCCAGCAGTCTTCCTCCAACAAGAACGCCTCATTTTTTCAAGGCACAGGCCATGTGCTGGGAGTTTACTGTAGCGCGCTACAGAGCAAATGCAAGTTTGAGACATGCCTGTGAGCTGTGCTGGTTCCCACCCACGATCAATTGCCCAAAGGGAAATCCTGCCCAGTCTCAGGTGCTCCGCCCATCACCAGCCCCAACAGGAAAGGGACGGAGGGTCGGGAATCTCAAGCAAACTTCTGCTGAGGCAGAGGGATACTGACTCCCACCCGCCTGGTCAGCCCCGTGAAGGTCTCTGCCCCACTACTCCAAGCTTACCCAGGAGGTGGCAGCCATTTCTATTAGATGGATTCACCAAGGTTTTAGAATTCCTTACGCAGGCTCCAAGGCGCCACCATCGGGAACTGCCGCTAGGACTTGCTCCAGGGTGGCTGGAACAAAAAATTGTATCAAAGAAATTCAAGCAGGCAGGGTAGCTGGCCCTTCTCATCCCTCCCTGCCCAATCTCCGGAAAGTGTCCTCTAGAGTAGTTCCAAGAAGACGATAAAGCTTTGTAAGGATACACAAATCTTCCACCCCAGGGGCCTTTCTGCAACGGCGTATCAATTCGGAGGTCAGCTCTGTCAAGTACGCTTTTAGACTGCTTCGTAGCTCCTCATCCGCTCATGTGGCCCTGGCCCTGATGGCTAAGTGTGACATTCAGTCCGCTCTGCTGCCCATTCATCCCAATGACTTTTGTTTGCTGGGTTTTGGGGTGCTCTCAGGGCTAGTCGGTTCGTGGATAAATCCATGCCGAAGGGCTGCTCTGTGGCTTGTGCGGCTTTCGACGCTTCGGCACATTCACATCAATGGGCCGCCAAAGGCCGGGCCTCCTCTCCCTCACATGCTAACGCACTACTTGGACGAAGTTTTAATCATAGGCCGCACACCTCTGAATGCGGGACAGGCTGAGGGCTCTACATGGCCGGGCGCAGAGCTGGGTGACACTTTGGCAAACGAGCAGGCGCCCCGCCTTCATGGGTATTTTAGGTGTCACACTGGACACCTGTGGAGGGGTTCTTCCAGCTTGCCCTCAGACAAGGACAAGATGCTTGCTCTATTGCAGGATTTTTTACAGCGCAGCAATGCACCCTTAAGGAGATGCAGGTCCGGCGGTTCAGTCTATCGGGTGGTGGCCACCGGGCTTCATTTCGCACGGCTGTTCAGGCTTGGCGAAGGGGTTAAGGCCCCATCATTATATCCGCTGACCAAAGGCATTGCATTTGGCTATCTGGGGTGGAGAAGCATTTTAATCACACTTTATGCAATCCCCTTGATGCACGCTTCAAATGTGTTCAGTCAGTCTGATTCCTCTGGTGTTTGGGTTTTGGGTCTTTCGAGGGTCGCTGCGTGCCTGTTACGGCCAGTGGAATGGGAAGCTACTGGAATCTTGAGAGATTTCGAACTTTCGGCCCTTTCCCATCTAGTGGCCGGTTCTTTGGTGAGCACGGGTTTAGGTGAATCCATGTTCTTTCAGCAAGGTGACAGCAGGGTCCGGTAATCAACAAACAACTCTCCGCTTCCAGCGGTCATGCTTGGTGCGAGGTTTGTGGCTACCCTGTTTGCTTAACAACATCTCTTTTTCTAGCTAGGCATGTGCCGGGAGTGGACAACAACATTGCTGATGCCTTATCCAGATTCCAATGATAATTCCGCATTGTTCACGTAAATAAGTAACCCCTGACTTCTTCCAGAACTGTGGAGTCTTGAAGCGATTAGTGGCCCTAGTACTGTGAATCACAGGTCCTTTTGGCCTCATTCATCTGGTGACTGGGGCAGCATCCACCGGGCCGCTGCCTTTAGGCTGGCCAGGGGCCTGCCAAGCCATCCAGTCATTGGGCAGGTGGCGCTCCTCCGCAGATACAAGACCTACATCAGGTCCTTCACGACTCGCAGGACTTTTCTGTCTCTCGCTCTGCACCCATGGCGAATGGCACCGCTATCACGGGCATCCTCCGGCTGGGATGGAACTGGCTCTATGGAAACAGGCAGCCTGGTTCGTGTCAGAGGTATGCGCTTGGGAAGCCCTTCTGCCTCCATGTTTGAACAAGGTGGATCGCTTGGGAGCTCCAGATGTTCTTCATCATTCATCTCGCTTTAAAATGACTTACCTGCTTCAAGCCGACACTACTTCACAAGATGCTGGGAAGATTTTAACGATTTTCAAGATGCCTGGGACCTTAGGATCTTTTGGTCCAAGCTGCTGAGAGACGCTGCCGGCAAAGTGTCTCAACAGGTGTGGACTTGGCCAGAATCAACACCTGTCGCTACGGGTTTCTGCTTTGTTCAGGCAATGGGGGCCACGAGTCTAATTGGGAATTTCGCACACGTTGGCCCCTTTATAGGGACGCATCGGGTACACTTGTCTTCCCAGTATGGGACTGTTGGCTGCACAGGCACGAAATGCATTTGTGTGGATTGCCCGTGTAGGTATGCCATGAGCTGTTTCAGCCTTTTGGCGGTTTGGCGATGGGGACTGATCTTTGCTTAGTATGCCGGCAAAATGCTCCGGCTTTATGAACCTCATTATGAGGTTTGGGTTGTAGCAAGCCAAGGGCAACCCTGCCCAGACGTATTTCTATGGCTTGGCGCAGAATTCGGCAGCAAAGAGTTCAGGAAGTGGCAATCCCCATCTGGAATCTCAGCTGCTCTATGCAGATAATTCTTCAACGGCAGGCTAAGTTGAGTGAAAATTTTAGGTGACTGGGGGATGTTATCTGCTGCCCAGCTCACAGACTGCAAGATCAGACTCTATGCCATGCTCTTTACGCTTTGTTTTCACCTTGAACCAATTTTGTTAATAAAAATAATTTTACCACACACAAAGCATGTTGTATTTCGCCATTTGGCTTCTGCTGAGGCGAGCATTTCTCCTGTTCAGCAAAGCACTAACGCTGCCGCCATTATACATAGCGGGAAGGGACAGCTCTCCTTAGGTGGTTGCCGCCTTCCTCTATTGCCTCCTCAGCGAAGCCCCAACAGCTCATGAGGTTTCTGGCTTCTGGTAGGGACAAAGCCTAGGAGCTGTACACTGCGGCTCTGGACGTCACCGAGAGGGAACAGGCACATTTTAGCTTTGGTCCTGGCCTAAACCTCCCCATTTTGCTAGAAACACTTGTCCACCCAATTCTCCCTATACTTTGGACATTTTGTTAGCCGCATGCCTACTTGTTGTAGGCTACGTTTTATATTGGGGACTGGATCGCCAGGGACAGCGGCAAGTGCTTATGTGAACCCCCATTATGAGGTTTGGGTTGTAGCAAGCCAGGTAACTCCTGCCCAGACGGGCTTATGTATTTATGACCTGGCAGCAAAGAGCTCCTCATAAAGGGCAACCGCCTATCTGGGAATCTCACAGCTGTTCGCGGTGATAATTTTTCATCGCATGTGGTAAGAGAATTTAGGCATCGTATGCACTGTATGTTCCAGCTCACAGATCATAAGATCAGACCCCTGCGTTGTGCCTTACGCTGTTTTCACCTTGAACCAATTTGTTAATAAAATAATTTTACCACACACAGCGATGCTGTACCACATTTATTTCAAGGAGGGTTATTAGCTACTTCAACGCAATTATTCCTCATATAGTAGCTGCCACCAGGATTATAAATTAAAAAAACCCTCTCCTTTACTGCCTTCTGGTAGTGTGTATGAGCTTATAAGGCACAGTGGATGGCCTATGTGGTCCATGGGAAATTAGGATGGGATTCCGCTGGGGCACTGGGGCTGTTCGCAGGGCACCGCAACAGTCTCTGGGGTGCACCACAAGAAAGGTGCACCCAAGCCATGCAGGGTCCATACGGAATGGGCCAATGACTTCTCACACAGAAACCCTAACACACACTGCCATGCTCACACTCAGCTTTAACTCTCTCTGATACTCCCAGTCCTTTCACCTCCTGCCAGTTTAGCACAGTCCTCCCACACATACACTCTAGAATCAAACAATCATATTGCTTTCCCATCCCCACCCCATCTTTTCTCTCCCACCAGCCTCCTCAGCCTAAAATCACACACACTACTACAAAGACTTTAAATTACAATTACAAAGAACTTTAACACTTATAGCCAGCATCATGAATTGAATCTGTAGATAAACTGGCATCCAATGATGCTACTCTAGAATAAGCAGATGTATTACCTAACAAACAGGCTGTTGCATTCTGATTCAGTTGCAATTACTGGATTGTATTTAACAGCAGCCAACATAGACCATACTACAGTAGCCCAAATATGCAGCTACAAAAAAAGCATGGATTAGGCAATTCCACAGGTCAGTTGAATTATATAAAGGCCAGAGCTGGCGAACAAGATGCAGCTGGAAGATGACAGTTTTGTGCATCCCATTAACCTGCTTTTCAAACAGCAAGACTAAGCCCATAAGTATCCTCCCCCGTGGTCTTAACTCACTTTACAACACCATTCTAATTTCACATTATAGACATCCCAAATATTGCCAAGCAGCCTCCCTTTATTATCCTTCTTGTCTCCCCAGTGCCCACAATGTATATGTGGCTCTCTTTCCATTTTATCCTTACAACCGACTTGTGAAAAGCTGATCTGGTTGTGATCTGATGTTGTATTTACTATGCTAATTCTAGTTCTCCACATGAACATAAAGATTATCTTTTTTTTTCATGCAGAGCAAGTCCAGAGGAACAAAATCTCTTATCTACCCTATATACATATATGTTTATGCAGAAGTAAGTTCAGTGGGGCTTATTAGTAAGTGTGCATAACACTGTAGCCTTAGGTTTTTTTAAAAATATATCTTGAACTTTGTTGTTAGATAAACAAGTCAGAATTTCACATTCCCATTCCTGAGCTCTCATTTATGTGGTAGTTTGTAGAAGCTAAGAAATGGCAAGAGACAAAACAACACCCTGCCTTTTCTCAAGCCTTACGTGAATTTCAGAGCAACTGAGGGAGAAGTTTGTGGCAAACAAAAGCAGAATATGGCTAGTATATCAAGCCTGAATTTACATCTGTAAAACTCACCTATTCTGGACTCATGCAGCTATCCTGAATCACATCTCTGAGGCTGGGCTGGCTCTATCTTCTTCTATGTTGCAGCCAAGTTGGGTTAGGGTGGCAGCTTTATAACTTTCTACTGCTAGTCTACAATGCTTTCCATCGTTTAATCGCTCTGTGCTCCCTCAGTCTCCATTTGTTCCGACTGTTTTAAGCTTCTAAGGCTCAACCTCACTCTTCCCTCTGCCTCTTTTCTTTTTCAACTTTCTTTTCGTTCTAACAAAGCACAGCAAGAGGACATTTTAATACAGACACTTGTGCAAGAGAGTAAAGCAGCAGAAATGTCAACAAAAAGCCATAGAAAATACTCTACAAGATTTACTGAAATAATATTACACACCTAAAACATTCAATAGGTTGCATTTACAGATCATTATTATAGATTTACATGGCTAATTATTCTACACCAACCTAATGTAATCTCAGCATTACTAATTATTGCTGCTAAGCATTATAGATAATGATGGTGGGAAACATAGAAACTTTACCCTAAGCATAGCCTACTATGCACTAGATGCCCAACTTTGGCCCCAAATATTAGTTATATCATATTCTTAAGAAAGCATGGCTGTACACAGCTTTACATTTTAATTGGTTTTAAGAAGCAGGTATTTAAAAGTTCAACTGTACAAATATAGTCAATACCCTTATTTCATCCTTATGTACACATATAGATTACTGGATGGTCCCATAAACAAATCATTGTGTAGATTACTTAAGTTGTCTGATGCTAGGAAGACTAAGTCTTTAATCACGTGCACTGATTTAGGAGGTGACTTTTAAAAAAAACACATCTGCATATTATGCCAAGGAACCAAAAGACACTAAAGTTGGGAAATACCCTAAATCATTTGATTTAGGGAATTACAAAATTATGCAAGGGGACAGGAGTAGAAGCCATAACGCTCCAAAGAAACTGGTGTCTGCTATTAATGTTGATTTGTTTCACTGGTACTTCGTTTATTTATATCAAATGCGCAAATAGATGGAAATGAAGCATCTATAAAACAAAAAAAGTAATTTCAGTAAATGTAATAAATCCAATTTTTGTATTTTCTGACAATGCTACAGGCCAACCTGTAAAACAGTTGCTACCGCTGATATAAGAGGCAGACATATAGTACTCCTGAAAAGGAGACATACCCATACAATATGCAAACTATACCTCTTAAGATTACTTTTCCTACTAGGGCTGCAACCCATTCCCCAGCACAATGAGAATAGAGTATATATAAAATAATATTAAGGTACTCAGGGCAGAAAAAGGTGTTCAAATATACCATATAATAACATGTGCCATAATTGGTCTGCACTAGTGGACTATATGCCAAGCAGGTTAGCTACCACTGTACTGTTACTTATGCTTGATAATGGCAATATCTGAAAATTAACTCAGAAATTTGAAGTGCACTTAGATTGACGCAAACTCTGTTGAAGTAAAGGCTAATGTCTTCTCAGTAACAACTGTGCCCTAGTCTAAAATAATTTTATACTATAATGGATTCATTAATTTTTTTCTAATTTACTTCACTGAGCTTAGGAGGTATAGTTCTGTTTAAGATTGCATTGTCTATCACTTTTTGCAGATTAAAGGGATGTTTAATTATGGCTACTTACCAATATTAGGGCCAGCTTTTGATCAGAATTACCTCACAGGCTTTACTTACTGTAAGCGAATGGGAATGAAGAATAGTTTTCATAAACTCTGTGACAGAACCCAGACAAAGTGAAGTATCAGTCTGTAATCCCTGGTTAATAAAACAAAACATTCTGATACCTCGGTGATTACAGCAGATATAGGCTGGAATGGGTTGTCAGTTACTATTTCAGAGTCAGTTTCATCCGATAGGCTCCTTCCTTCACGTTCAGCTTCTTCTCTCTCTTTCCTTTCCCTTTTTGAAAAAAAGAAAAAAAGAAACTGAATCAGTATGATTCCAAAGGAAAGGTACTAACACAGCCCCATAAAAAGGGCAGCTGCCAGTCAGTAACCAGGGGACCCAGGCTCAGACACTTGAGTTCTCTGGGCTGACCTTGGGATGTATATACACACACACCTTTTGGGGGTTGGGGTGGTGCTCAGATGCCTTACCACAGGGGCAAGCAACACAGCTCCTCTTGGTCAGCACATCTCAGCCTGTAGCAGCTGTTCCACTTCACGGGTACAATGTTTGATAACAGTATTATGAATTAAAGCCAAAGGAACCTGTAGCATCATCATACAGAATTGCCGCACCAACCTGTTGGTCTCAGAGGAAAGGACTTGCAACAATGGGTTTAAATTACAGGAGGAAAGTTACAGGCTGGATATCAAGAAAAAAAATGTAAGAGCTGTTCAGCAGTGGAATCGGCTGCCTAGGAAGTGTGGTAATGTCACTGCCTCAAGCTGTGGTTGAATGTTCTGTCAGAATTGCTTAGACTGCAGTTTCTTCTCAGATAGTTTAGGAACTGAATTCTGTCAAATTCTGTCAGCATGGCCAATTGGCCATGCTGGCAGGGGCTGATGGGAATTGTAGTTCCTGAACATCTGGAGAGCCGCAGGTTTCCTACCCCTGCTTTAGACTGATCTTACATTTAGCAGGAGACTAGATGGCCTGTATAGGCCTGTCCAACTCTTAAGATTCTGTGACCTTTCACTTCATCTTTAACCCCAGCAAGTGGACTGAAAGTTTCCATTGGTTGACAGGCGGGTCACCCGATGGCTGGATCTGTGCCCTATGCTGTCCCAATATTCCAGTGGTTGCAATCAATACAGTTGTGGCCTGTTTTTTTAACCCAACTTTGTCTCTGCATGGATCTGTTCTATCCTCCTTTTCTCCCTGACTTCATCCCCTGCCCTTGGGCCCACAAACTCACTTTTCTTTGGAAGCAAAGAAATGAAACCATATTCACTATATCAAATGAGGAAGAAGGATAGCACTGCCTTTGTCCAGGAATCCTTAATAAATTGGGTCACACAAAGCAGCTGTTATTCTATTTGCATAACATTATTCCAGGAATATTCAACAGCAGTGTCTCATACTGCTGTCTTTATACTGCCAACAGCCATAATAGTCACAGCCAACATTTCCATTTCTAAGAACCCTCTGCCTCAATCTTCATCACTTCCCCTGCCTTCTTGCTAGATGTTTTATTTGTCCTGTTGCATCAGCCTTCTCTCTTCAATCCCTTAACGTGGCTGAAAAACAGAGAGGTATCTGTCTTGAACTTCTTACAGCCAAACATGCACTACGCAAGAAACCTGTGTGACTTCCAGATCCATATTTATTCATGTCTTCCAGGCACTGCTTTGAGAGACACAAGCTACAAGATAGTTGTGGCATGTTAGTTATAATGATGGTACAGAAACTAAAATTTTCAAAACTTATGAATAAAGTATTAGCTGGTAACCGTGATTATCAGTCTCACAAGCCTTTTTATCTCATCCACAAAATCCTTATAAATATTTGGGGGGATGAGATGAAAGGACATGGGAACCTCATAATCACTGCATGTTGAAGTGCAGGAAAAAGATTATGTGCCATGCACACACTGACACATTGTTTACTTTTAAAAAATATCCTGCCACAAAGGGAATAATTAAAGAAACCATGGAAGGGGAGGGAGAAAGCGAGATATTGAAATGACTGAGAAAGGAAACATTGAAATATTTTTTTGTCACCTAATTTCCCTAAACAACATGTATAGAATGTCAAGACTAAGAAGCCTTTTTGGGCTCTCGGTAGATAAATACACTGGTGGGTTTTGGTATGCACTGTGCAAAAATGAAGTGGCATAAATAACCTACATTTCAACAGTGAGGGATGAAGTAGAATTTACATGCTACTGTGAGAAAACAAAGTGGTCAAAAACATCCAGGAAAAAACTGCATGTTGTGGAGTTATCTTACTAGAGTACCATACAATGATAGAGAGTTTGAGACTCTCTACAAATACCTTAAAAAGATATAGGATTAATATATACTACAGATAAATGTCACATATGTCCAATGAAAGTAGATATGATAAATAATTCTGATTTAGATTGTCAAGAGAAAATCTATTTTGTCTGTAAAAATCCTAGAAAAAATCCTTTCGTGTTTCTCATGATCTCAGAGGGTTCAGAGAGCAAGTGTCATTAATTGGGAATGAGTGTACTACCCAAGGTTGTAATGCTTGTTAGAGGGTACGAAATCATCTACGTTAATTTCAACCAACTCGGACTGGTCAAAGTACCGTATATACTCGAGTTACAGAGTACCGTATATACTCACGTATAAGCCAACCCGAATATAAGCCGAGGCACCTAATTTTACCAAAAAAACCTGGGAAGCTTATTGACTTGAGTATAAGCCTTCGAACTTGACTCAATAGGAGCAAAAAACAGAAGATTTGGGAGCAAAATGAGAAGAGTTACTTAACAGAGTTTGCATTAGAGATGAGCAGCTTTTCAGCACTCTAGGAACACAAATGAACCACTGTTTTCCTCCAAATGTAGAATAATTCTGGGATTCATAATCATGACAGCTTAAACTTTGCTCCCAAAAAGTCTTTGTCTTCAGCAGCATCAGTATTGGGCAGTAAACTACTGTATGAAGAATTGCATTCATCTAGAATGCAATAACCCTTAAAAGAGAAATGCCTCGGTTTCTTTTAACACACACACACACACACACACACACACACACACAACCACAACCTAGTTGTAGTGCTGTGCAGGCTGTCCTTATAGCTTGTTTTTACAGCTCTCTGTTGAGTTAGAAAAAAAGCAGCAACATGCTTACCAGATCCCCACAGCAGCCTCAGCTTCAGCTATCTAACACTACTATATATATTCTCTAGTGCAGTTTATTTAGCTTCTTTTTTTTCAGCAATTAAAATGTGCTGAAAAAGTCGGCTTATACTCAAGTATATACGGTAACTGGAAAGGTTTGATTTTAGAAGGAAGGGGTAAGTCCATTCATCCTTCAGAACATTCTGACCAGAGTATGGCCTGCTTGGTTAATCAATAATCACCTGTCATGGCCATAGTAAACCGTAAATTAGTTCTATCAGTGTTAGCACTTGCTTCTATGTTCTATGCTGTGTCCTCCTCTCTGCCTGACAATTCTATTTGAACTTTGCACATGTACTGAAGATATCTAGTACTTTTTAGCTGCAAGTATTTTTTTCTGATAGGTAGGCTTTAGCTTTGTTGTTTTATTTGTGTTACTGAATTGCACCTTGATTTTGTGTTCACTGTTATGTTTTTAAGTTTATGTTTTACTATCTTTCTTTAATAATTTTTTTAAAAATATGCTTTGGTTTTGGAGTTCTGGTTTAGAATCCATGGTTCAGTGTTGCTACCACCCCAAAGACCGTGACAGGTCTTTGACATTGATACATTCTAGATTTATTTTTTATGTCAGGTGATCTGTGAATGAACTTGCTGGTATACAAGATTTATTAAAAAAAACAGAGCAAGGTAAAATTTCTAATAATAATTATGAGCTTAAGAGCGTGTTTGTGAATCTGAATCCAACTCCAAGATTTTGCCACCAATAGCTGGCTTAACCACCACTGGTACTCTGACTTCTGAAAAGGTTAAATTTAATTTATTACTTTTACTATAGTTTATCCAGCTAAAGCCTACTGGCCAACAACCAACGACTACTAAAAGATTTATACTGAGCTGTCTGAAGTTCACTTAATTTCCAAGTTCAATCACACAATAACATTACGTCAGTTATGCAGGCTTCTTCAATAATAGACATTCCTTCCTGTAAGATCACAAACACAGCACTAGATTGAGCTATGAGCACTCTCTGTCTAAGATTCCAAGCTATGAGAACTCTCTGTCTAAGATTCCAAGTTGACACAAGTTTGTTACATTTAGATTATGACACATGAACATGGTATTTACTGCAGTCTCAGAAGCCAGAGACAGCTGTGCATATCTTGGGAATGTGGGTATGGCGCAATTCTTCATTATTCCATAATACTACTTATTCCCCGCTGTGCACTCTTACAATACCTATTTATCCAAATCTCCATAATGCCGCAAGCAGGCTGTTCAGTTACGCAAAACAGCCCTCTCTGTCTAGGTTTTGAATAGCCAACCGTGAATGTTGGACAATAGAGTTCTGATCAATGGCTTTTGTCAGCTATTACTCAAGTCACTGGAATTTGTGCCACACCTTGGCAGCCTGGATGGAGAGTGAAGGAATGGTTTTGGTAGGCTGCATCTGGACAGAAGAGAGAATATCATCAGGATGTGGAGCTTGCTAGAAAAGGTTGTGGGCTGACAGAAGTACCTTATTAGGATCTAGCCAGGGGTGCCTGATTCCATTCCCTGACTGATTCCTGATTCCATTTCCTGACTGATTCCATTCACTAAACCTTCATATTTGTTTCCCTCCCCTCAAATGCAAATTTCTACTGCTTTGGAAAGTGGGGATAACAACCGTGATGCAGAGGGGAGACAGCCATAATGATAGTTTACTTGGGTCACAACTTAGAGAACTGTATCATTGGCATTTTATTACATAACGCAACACACACTGATTAAAAGGGTAAAGGAAATATCTTTATTAGGGAACTACATTTAGGATAGGGAAGAGGAGAAAGATAGCATGCTTGCTAGCTAGGAAGAGTCTCTCACACTAACTTCCAAGAATTAGCAAGATATTAGACCTGAGATTATCAGTCTAGGGACAGACAAGAAGTGACACTAAATAGAGAACAATAACCTTACAACCTTTTTAGCTGCCTACTTGCCCACCTCCTGCTCAGTCATCCTCTCAGTACCTTTGCCCATTAGACGTTGCTATTTCCAATATGTATGACAAGTCATGTGGGGAATGTATGTTGTTACAGACAACTGTATCAAACTATTAGGAAATATGTCTTTTAGCTCACATTAGAATTGTTAAACTATGATAATTTATAGAACAGGGATCCAGTCAGGGGTTTTTTTTTAGTTCAGTCTCACCCTATTTACCATTTTTATTATAGCCCTCATCCCACATGGCTTTTATCTAAGCAGGTTTCATCATCATAACACATAACATTTTTAATATTAATTTAATATCATTCATTCACATAGACTCTTCTTCTAAAAGGGAAAAAAATACCTTTCTTCTCTTATCTTCCTCACTCGTTCAGCTCGTTCTCGTTTTTCTTGTTCTTCAGCTCCTTTTTGCTCTGTGGTGTCTTTCTGGATTCGTTCATTTAAGGCATCAAAATCTTTAGCTATAATATGCAACAGCCAAAATAAACCTTTCTTTATGGATTTGTCAATTTTCTTCCCGCTGCCCACAATAGCTGAGCAAGGCTCCTACAAGGAAGAGAAATACAGCCATGATACTCAACTACAGTGAATGAGGACAATGAGATCTTCATTTCACTGTCATGTAATTTTTTGTTTATAGCTGATGAGCTCTTAATTTGTCAGTACGGTAACAACATGCACACATTTTGCTCTAATTGTTTGTTCTAGTTGAGATTCCCTCAGCTATTAATAAGATTATGGAACAGTGCGGGGGGGGGGGGGGACCTTTTTCAGAAGCTGTTTCCATAAAACCAAAAAGATACTTTTAACTACTGAGTTTAGAAAAGTATTTGGGGATCTAGACTCGTGAATTAGTTATATGAGAATATCTATGGGGTGTAGTTGACACCATATGCCTCAGCCAGGAACTTGAATTTGATTCTCCCTTTCACTGGAGGCTCTGGTCACTACAGGTCGGCTTTTTCCCATCTCCATCTGGGCCCGGCCACCCACTGCAAGCTAGTCACAGCGACCTATGCAATGGTCACCACCAGACTGGACTACTTTAACTTACTCTATGCAGGGCTATCTTTGAGGCTGCTCTGGAAATCACATCATCATTATCATCATCAGACAGGATAGGCTTTGCCACTGCTTGAATTATAATAAAGTTATTGGGTTTTTTTCCGCTTAAGGTTAACATTCATATTTAAAAATAAATAATTGAACAAGCGTCCAACCAGGCTAATTGTAACCACAGATGTTGCAAAGAATGTATGTGGAACCCAGTGCTAGGTTTTGGCATTAAGACACCAGATCATTTTAAAATCATTTATTTGGCACAACAACTGCAACCAGAACTCAGAAGTGCAAAGGCAAGAGCTGCTTTGTAGGGCTGAATGACATGACAGGATTATACAATTTCAGCCTGACCCATGCATCAAATTTAAGGAAGTCACCAAATAAGACCTTATTAAAATGCACTTACAATCTGACACAGGCATTTGTGCTCGTTGACAAGCTTCTCAAGAGACAAGCACTCAATTACATCTGCTTCCGCCAATGCACCTTCTTTGTCCTGCTTATTTGCTAACCTAATGGAAAAGAACACCACCTGGTGAGAAGGTGAAACAGAACTGCTGATATCAGGAAAAATTGCAAGCCCAGTTCAGACCAAATAAGCAAAATTACAGGAGATAGAAACTTTCAATTCTTCCAGCAGTGAACAATCAAAAAAATTATATACTGTTACTAACCTCAAACACAGGCTCTGATATTAATTAATAATCGCTTTGTAGTGGAGTATACCACCTGGGTTGCCTAGATCTTGGCAGATCAAATTAATAATCTCATGTTAATTATTGTTAAGGCATGCTGTGCTTACTTCTTGATCGCAACTGTTCAAGCTGATATGTTATCGGCCTTAAAAACATCACATTTATAGAGTGACTACTAATTAGGATTGACCTTTTCTAAAAGGAAATCAGATAGAAGTATTAGCTATTTAATTATTGGCACACAGGTTGCCTTAGTTACACACTGGTTCTAATCCTGAGGACCTCATGTGCAAAATGGCTGACTCCCCCTGAAAATCAAACAGTCCGAAGGTTTGGTGTCTCACAATGCTGATTATCAAGTAAGTTTTTCCTTACAGCACAGTCTATACTGTGCTGCCCATGAGGATCCAAGTAGTGTCCCACAAAGGCACCGCGTGACAGCCAATGTGGCGGTAATTAGAATGGTGGACTAAGACTTGGGAGACTCTGGTTCAAATCACTACATGCAATCAAATTTACTGGATTAGTCATTCTCCCTCGGCATAACCTACCTCATAGGGTTGTTGGGAAATAATATGGAAGAGGGGAAACCATGAATGCTAGCCTAAGCCCCTGGGAGAAGGAGTGAGATAAAATTGCAGCAAGCAAAATAAGACAAACCAACAAGTCAGAGTGGGATAGATAACATCAGATGCTTTAACACCTATGGCAAAAATTAGATATAAAGAGCCTATAAGTATTAGTCCCCGTTTTAAATAATACATGTTTAAACAGTTTGTTGAAAGGGAAGCCAATTTCCTGTGACCCCCCACCCCGATACAAACATATACTGTGGACTTCCAACTGTCCCTGCTGGTCCCCCAGAAGCAGCATGTCAGGCATCTTTTTGTGGGAGACAAGGAGTCCGGTTCTGCTCACAGAAATGCCTTCCATAAGCAGAAATGTATCATGAGATCCAAGTCAGTTAGAAAAGTTCAAGAACTGATGGAACACATCTTGTTCTGCTAGGAGACCTAACAAGTCTCCAGTTTAACAGCATGGACACTAACCTTTACTTATTCATGCCTAGAAGCTCTCCTGCTTGTGAACAATGATACTGCAAGATACCAGTGGAGCATACAGTATTTTGTATACTTACACAGGTAAAAATGCATAAATACTAATTTCAATCTCCCTTCAATAAAATTAGAAAAATCAAAGTTACAGATTTTACATGCTCTTATAGAGGTTTCATCACAATTTGACTTGAGTACATTTCTTCAGCAAAGTTTAAAGGGTCATATTCAGGGAAAGACATTAAAAAAGAAAATGAAAATTTGATAAAATGAAATAAACCCTTAGGGATAATTCACACTTTAGAGTCCCTTGCACTCTCCCCACTCCAAATACTGGGTCAAGAGACAAAGTCTGGGAGTCCCATGCAAGCAAATTCATTCTCAGGGCTGAGCTGGGACCATGAAGAGAGAGAGCTGAAGCCTCCTCCTTGTACCGTTTTCCCATCGCAAACAGTACATGCATACTCCCCAACAGAGAAAACCTTGGTTCCCCAGAAAGTAGGATGGGGGAAGGGGTGTGTGACGCTTAGGCCCCCTCTCCCTGTGGACCTGAATTGGCCCAACATACATTTGTTAAAAGCACATAGCTCCCTGCACACATCTGACTGAAAATCCTCAGGGCAACCACATGAGGAAATTTAAGTGAGAATGGGCCTTTAGTGAACAAATGAAGTATACATTTTTCAAGAGCATGGGTAAAAGAGGACGTATGCATTCTACAAATGACTGGTGTTCATGCATTGTTACTAACTAAAATTCATCAAGTGGATAAATTAAAGGTGTGTTACAGCCACACACGCTCTTTCATTAGCTGAACTAATAGCAATACATACATTCAGTAAAATGAAGAATTGTGTTATATACACAATCTTTTTTAAGAATAATTTTGAATTTGCCTCAGGGCACTCCAGCTGCCATGATACAAGCCAAAACTGGCCTTCTTTTAGGGCCCATGTCCACGTTGCCTTAATTAAGTACTGGAGAAAGTTGAAGAATTCTCCCTCTAGTCATCTTTCTAGGAAGTGCTTTATTCAGCTCCAGAAATACAGACACTTTCAGAGTTGCTAGTTATTACAGGCTTTTCTGCTGTTACCCAATAGCTGTTGATGTCTAGGGCTTTCCTCCAGACGGGTTTAAAACTCAGAATCAGATATTTAATATAGATGGCACCTTAGGCAGGGATATAATTATTAGCTCCAGATTTCCCTCCCCCCCCCTCCCCGCCACCACCATGGCGTAAACGCCAAAAACTGGATCACATTAGAGCTACTTATTTGTCCGGCATCACCTTTCATAAACAGTCTTTATGAATTTGATGCACTTGCAGTTTTTAAAATTAATAAATAGAACACAAAGGTAATAATAAATATGAAACCACAAGTTCAAATAGAATTGATGAGTTAAACAGTTAAGTTTGTAAAAAGGTGGAATGCTTGGGTATTATGTCTACAAATATGAACTATATGTTATTTTAAAGTAACTATGGCCCTTCCTCCAAGACATTGGTGCAGGCGTTTCATGAGTACTCTGGGGACGGCAAAAAAACGCCGCCATTCTCCCTAGGGAGAGTTATCAGTATAGAGGGCGCAGCTGCTTCGCAGCCGCGCCGCCCTCATGTCGCCCGACTGGCACAAAGCCAGCATTTCCCAACCTCGCTCGGGGAGCGAGGTTGTTTGGAAATGCCGGCTTGGAGCCGCTGCCGTGCAAACGGCAGTGGCTCCAAGGCACCCTCCCCCCCCACTTCCCACCTCGCCACTTATCTGGTCTCTGGTTTCCGGCGCTGTCGCCGAGGCCTGGGGACACGCCCCCCTGCCCTGCATACACTCAAGCAGGCGTGAAGGGCCGGCGTGGTCTCCAGGCCTCAAGCGACGCGTCGTCGAGGCCCATATAGGGACAAGCCGGTTGCCGGGCTGACGGCAGCTTCTCCGCGGCGCCGCCATCCCAGCCGGGTTCTGGGACTCGCCCCATGCGATGGTCCTTTAGCTGCCGGCTGGTCGGGCGTGGATCATGTCGAATTCAACCCCTCTCTGCCTCGCAAGCGCGAAGGGGCTTATGTTAAAAAATGGAATGAAGTTAAAAAAGATTTTTTAAAGGTAGAATAAACTCGAGCCACTGTTGCTGGGGAGAATTTGATGATTAAGATGAATGTACTACCAAGAATGTTATTTTTGTTTCAAACAATACCAGTATTAACAACTGACATTCCAGTTAAACAATGGTAGAAGGATATATCTAACTTTGCTTGGCAACGTAAAAAACAATGTCAGATTAAATATAACATTTTGCAAGATGCAAAGAAAAACGAGGTCTTAATTTGAAACAGTATTTTGCTGCCTGCTGTTTGGCCTGCTTGAAGGAATGGGTTATGCTGTGAAATAGAAGACTGCTGGATCAAAAGGGATGTGATTTGAGATTTGGATGGCCTGCCTATTTATGGTATGACAAAGTTAAAATGAATAAGGATTTTAATAATCGTAATATTAGGTGTGCCACTCTGAGAATATGGAATAAACATAAATCTAGACTATGTCAAAAAACACCAAAGTAGCTCTCTCTGCAAGAAACATTATTTAAGCAAGAAATTATATTTGGAAACAGGTGGAGACCACATTTTATAAGGAGAATGTAAAATGAAATAGAGAATAATTAACCGAAGGAAATTTCTGTAATTGGGGTTTTTTATGCACAACTGCTAGAAAGATTAAAGGTTGACAAAAGATTTTTATGGGTTTGAGTACAATAAGAGTGAATTTGAAAAGGATTTATGGACAAATAATTACCATGTTATAGCTAAGACTTATAAACTTTTGTTGAGATTCAGACAGGAGAACATGCAAAAGATTGTATGATGAAATCATTTGTGAAGTATGGATATAATATACCAAATGGAACAATAAGGATAAATGTGGATAAAGGGTCTTAAATTTACCTTAAGTTCTAGCCTTAAAGAGAATTTTTATAAAATGATGTACCTTTGGTACTTATCACTAGAGAAATTGGCAAAAATGTAACAACATGTTTTGAACCATATTGGAAATGTGAACAGTATAAAAGGTCTTTTTATCATTCATGGTGGACTCCTAAGCAACCTAACAAAATTTGGACACAAATCCATGAATTAATCCAGAAGGTTTTAAAAACTAACAATCAAATGAAACCTGAGGAATACCTTTTGGGATTTATGGACAATTTGAAAGGAAAAAAGGAACTTTGTTTTTAAACATGCAACAAGAATACTTTATGTGCAAAAGTGGAACAATTTGTCTATACATAATAGACTTCAGATTGGTTAATTAAGTTGTTGATTAGACTGTTGATTAAAGAAAACTGTTTAAATTCATGGGTAATTGGAAATTGTTGATGGTTTTTAAATGCAAGGCAATAAAAAATAACTGATGATTTGTGGTTTTGAGGAATAGAAGAGTAGGGATTTAGATATATTACAGAAAGTATCCCTAGGCTATTCTACTTGTGAGGCCTCTCCCAATCTCCTACCCTCATGACTAGAGGAAGATGGAAGAATATTTTAAACAAAATTGAGTAATACTGAGAATGATTACATTTGTTTAGAATTCCACAATTCACAATCAATACAGAAATCAAAGCTACTGCTGAGTTTTTGGCTTAAGACAATGTTATTCTAAAATGGGATGTAAGGAAAATTACTGAAGTGTTGTTAAGAGACAACAGTGTAATATGACAGCATGTGTAAGAAAGGCCTATGACTGTGTCAACAATATTATACACCTTGGCCGGAAGCCCCCAGGATTTTGAGGCCCTGGGCTTCAACCTACCACGCCTATAGGCAAATCTGGCTCTAAAAGGCAGTCTAATCAAAAAGGGAAGGGGGGACATAGCGCATGTGCCGAGAATGGTGCCTCCAAAGAAGCAAATGGTGGCATGAGTAGCCGTGAAGGAAGAAATCCTCCTGGGAAAGTATTTTTTGAAATCTGCACCACAAAAAGGGGATATTCCCAGGCTGAAACTCTACTGGATGCTGACTGAAGTCATTTCCATTCCCTGGAATGCCCCCAGATCCCCCCCTTATGCCAGAGTGGGCTTCTGCAGCAGAGGGGTGCCAGCATGTGTGCAAACTTCTGGGTTTAGGCCCCATGCAGTTGCATGCAACACACTGCCAGAATAACAGCCCATCCACCAGTGTTTTTACTCCTTACACTGGTGGGATGGGCACCTGCATTGGCAGCAGGGTGCCTATGAAAAGGGAGGGAGTTCTCCCAATCTCCATCGGCACCCCCCCCCCCCACTTGCAAAGCTGGGTCCTGGCTATGCAAAGGGGGATGGAGCCAGCAGCGTACCTGTGAAGATAGGGAGAATACTCCCACCATTTGCAAAGCTGTACCCTGGCTTTGCAAAGGTGGGAGGAGGAGCCAGCATGGTGTCTATGAAGATTAGGAGAGTTCTCCCCATCTCCATAGGCACAAACACAGCCTCTCATTTGAAAAGCCAGGATTCTGGCTTTCCAAAGGATGAGGTAGCAGGGTGCCTGTGGAGATTGGGAGAATTCTCCCAATCTCCATAGACACACACTCTCTATTTGCAAAGCTGGATACTGGCTTTGCAAAGGGAGGGCAGCAGTTGCTTGTGAAGTTGGGAGGAGGTTCTCCCCATCTCCACAGGCACATCCCCATTTGTAAAGCTGGGATTCAGATTTTGCAAAGTGGGGCAAGCCAGCAGGGTGCCTGTGAAGCTGGAGAAAGTTCTCCACCATCTCCATAGGAAACTCCTGGTTGATGATGACAGGGTGGCCAGTGAAGGGGCACCCTTCTGCTGCTGGAGTCACTGCCAATGCCTCATCTCCAATTCTTCTGAGTTTGCTGGCATTACTGCTTCAGTGGCCTTGCCCCACACTGATGAGTGCATGTGGAAGTGAGCAGGTGACTGCCTCAGTAACTTGGCCAGGTAGAACTCACTCTCCAAGACAGTGAATAACTGCCTTATTCTACTGTTTTGGCAAGCCCCACCCCCAAGCCATGTGTACATGGCAATTGGCTGAAAGTGAGTCATGGCGACTGCTTGGAAGTAAGTCGTTGCTACCATGACTAGCTTTTTATATATAGTGATTTATTATTGCATGGGTAGCTGTTTTTATAATATTGTTATGGCCTTGGCCTTACACAATCAATTTTATTTACCCGTGAAGCATTATTTTAAAGACAATTCAACTTTCTGTACCCTGCATGTCTCAGATCCAAAGTATCACATGTGGCTATTCTTCATTTGCTTCTGTTTCCCCCTTCCAGTTAATGTCCCTGTAGGACACCTCACTAAGCATAGTGGAAGTTGGTAGCTACTTCCCTCAGCATCTAACTTATTACATCTTTGAATTCAGGAATCTAATGATCAGGCAAGCTTTCTTTTCTTTTCTCTAAAGATCAGAGTCCTGTAAAACAACATGTATTTGCACTTCAAGTCAAGTGACCCAGGCAGGAATACTTCCTGGTGTTGGCTAATTAGAATAGAATGGCCCGCCTCAAAACAAGGCTTGGTCTCCAACTGGCAGAACCAGATTCCCCAAGCATAAAGTAACCAATTCGCTCTCCTACTGCTGTAAGTTGCAACCAGTCCGACTCTCACATCTACAGCCTTCCAAGATGCACTTTCCAAGTGATTGAGGTCTAGGAGGATTAAGCAAGCAGAAACTCTTTAATGGAAATCCTGCCCTGTTATTTGTGCTCACACAAGTATGGGAAATGACTTTAAAGCATCAGATCCTAAGACAGACGTACAAGAAGCTTCCATCAACTCAGGATTTTAAAGGTAAGTAGTTTGCTTTTATTGTTCCTCGACGAATACGAAATAGTGCACTGTATAATTTAAAAGCCTCAAGTGTCAACATATCTTTAAAACAATGGGTGTTTGCTCTACATAAAATTTGAAAGTGTTTCCGATAGATACGTTTCCGAGGTTTACTGCCTCGGAACAGGAATACTAATGTGCTGAACACATTTCATGCCTCAAAGTTGTTTCTTTTGGAAATGTGCCAAGAGTAGCTTAAAGACAAGAGCTCACTTTTAATTTTCCAAGTCAGTAGAATTTTTCTTTGCACAAAAATTCTCATCAAAATACCAAGGCAGGCTTAAATAAATAAATAACATGAAGCGATATTCTAGGAGACCAGTTCACTTGTAAAGTTAAGCGTGACAAGTTAAGTGCAGTATGAACAAGGCACTCTTGTTTTATTTTTGTTCTTATATCCATTTTGTTTGAGAATTTTCTATGTTTACTGAACAGTTTTAAATAATATTGAAACAGGGAAAAAAACGGAAAATAGAGGTAGGATATATATTAGGGAATTTTATGATCGCTAGAGAGCTTTAATCATCCTAAGGAAGGGAGTGTATGTGTACAGTTAAATGACATCACAACATCATATTTACAAAAAAAATATTTCTGCTGTATATGAAAACTTGTTCAAAGGTCATGCCTACTTGAATCCAAAAAGATTCAAATTATTTTTAAATACAAGTCTAATTGAGAACATGTCCGTTTTTCAGATTTGGGCTATTTAAAAAACAACAAAGGAATGATATCAGCAGGGCAGGTCTTGGCAAACTTGGAGCCGGTTTCCGTAGCACATAGTTCCAAAACTAGGCATAAGAACCCACTGTGTACAATTTTAATATTCCAAACATTCCAAGTGAAGGTGAAATTTTGAATTCTCTTAGGTTACTACGCTTTACATCCTGAAACTTAATAAAGGCCACAGATGCAACCTTCGCTTTTGCGAATGTGTGCATATGTATTACACAAAAGTTCACCATTTAAAAATCGATTTAATAATACTTCCATCATAAAACACTTGGCTGGATTCACTAGCATTTCCTCTGGTGAAAGAAGAGCGAGCCACTTTTGACCACCAAAATGGATATGTGAGAGATGATGGGATTCACATGGGCAGAAGTTACTAGAACATGAGCTGCAATGAGCGAAAAAAAATGGGCAAGTAAGTGGATAAGCTGCTGCAATCCATCCAGTGGCGATTATGCAGGAAATGCTTACCTCTGGATTCTTTTCTGCAGAGTGGGCTTGCAGAGGGCTGTCCTCCCATTTATCTGTTTACCCATGAGGAGGCCGCCCATTACCTGCCATGCAGCTGCTTCCTGAAGTCCCAACTCTATCCTTTGGGAGCTTCTTTTGGCACAACCCAGCAACAGCCTTAAAGGCTCAGATCTCATTGATAGTCTCTTCCATTTCCCTACACACACACACTCCCTCTCTCTCGCTGATGCTGCAAGAGAGGCTTATTTTTAAAATAGAAGCTTATCTGAAAGCAAGTTTTTTAAAATGCCATCCCAATCACCAGGGAGGGCAGAAGCAGAGTGGGGGAGGTGGGGTGGAGCCAGAAAGAGGCCCTACTTGATAGTGATACAAGCATTTAGAGAAACGGGAAGGAGTCGGCAACAGGGAGGAGGGCAAGGGAGAAGCATGCAAATCAGCACGAGGGGGTGGAAGATTAGGCGTGCTGGCTGTGGGCAGAGGGAAGCGGTCCAGGGCAAAACTGTGCCCATTGGCAAATCTGGCTGCTTAGGCTGTAAAACAAAATTAAATTTGTGTTAGAAGTGGTCTCTCTTGCTATGGGAAGAGCAGAAAGTTAGAGCAGGGTTTGAGGAAATACATCCCCACAAGAAAACTTGTACATTTGCCCCCATTGTGCAGTAGATACCTTGAGCGTAATCAGTCAGTAATACACTAGGCCTCAGAAACTCAGGAGAAACAGGATCACATACATATACATTCGTACTCTGAGATTCACTGAAGACTCTTCTCCACATCATGAATATTATGTAATTTTACTCTGGAAATATTTATCTTGCAATGAGCTGAAGCAGGGCATGTTAGTAAATGAACTGTAACAGGTTTCTCTTTAAAAATGTAGGAACATTTAATCTCAGATGTTGAACCAGATTCATCATGAGATGAATCTATGTCTAGTTAGAAATATTGACTTTCAATTTACAGTTATGAAACCTGATGATTTTTAAAAGACAATTCACAGTCCCCCCCAAAACGACAATGGCTGCTCCAAAGAGAAAGCTGAAATATGTTGAACTTGAAAACAGTTCAAGGCATTCAGCTTACCAGGAAAAAAAGAATACATTATGCTTGTTGCCTGAAACTTGTACGCAAAACCTGTTTTGCAATAGTGGCTAAAAAACTGCAGAAAACAGCAACAACATTTCATAGGCTTGGAGCAATTTATAAACTTGCTGTTTCTCTATTTGATTACAAACCAATAACTGACATCATTATCCAACATATATTGCAGGTTGCAATTACCTGGATTACAACTATGCTTGAAACCTAGAATGTAGTGCTACCTCAACGGTATCATGCTGAATGTTTCCATCTAAGCAGCAGTCTAAAGTAGTAGCACAACTCTCAAATATCTTGTACACACCTAAAATCAGGTTGTTAAAAACGTTTTATCTGCCCCTTCAATGAGATTAAAGACACATTCAAAAGTTTCTTCATCAAAAGTATCAACTCAATATAGTATATATATTTTTGAACATATATATATATGTACACACACACACACACTTATGGTACTTTTTGTTCTAGTTTGCCACTGCAAGATGGCAAATGCAGCTCTTGCTTCACTATAAGCAATGCTGCATGGCCGACTCCTCCCCTGTTCTCTGAATCACATGACCTTTCTTGAGGAGTATTACCTCAGTGATCTCCACCCAGTATCATTTAGGTCATAAATAAACAATGATTTTTTTTAATTGTACACAAGGACTTTGCCAGGCGGCTTTTTTTCTGGTACTAGCTCCAATCCAGCTTCCAATGGTATATTTTTCAGAAGTAGACTTTAACATAGTTGATGAGAGAAAGCTTATACTTGTTTTACAGTGTAAGGGGGTGGGGCAGTTTAAGGGAAAATCTGCATTTCCAGAAAATAGAATTTAAAACCTTCTTATCTTGTGCCACCTTAAACAGTATTCCCGCACACACACATAAAGTTTTCACAGGCCCTCTTTCTTGTTCACAAAAAATTATGCTACAATAAAAACTCCTTAGCCTTTAAGACTGCACAAAACTCCTGTATGTCTTTGTTGCAACTAGCACAGGTGGCCATCTGGAATTATTCATAACCTTTAAGGACATAACTTCAAAGTTTAGGGGCAAAAGTGAAAGATTAATAAAATAATTAGCATAATTGCAGTTGTGGGGAGAGACAACAGAAGATTTTCTTATTTCTTGTTTGGTCATTATACCTGTTCCCAGTGCAGTGATTATTTGAAACAACTGTGACTTTAAAAGGGTTTCAACTCAAATTACTGATTTTCCCAATATTAGAATTGATTGTAATCCACAATAATACTTTTGATACTGACTTAAAACACTGCTGATTTGTCCTTTAATTACAGATCTGTTGATCATAGTAAATTCCTGATGTCAATAGATGTGTTAGACTGTGCCACAAGATATTTTTCTCATAATCTGCTATGGTGAATCAGTACTGATTATTTTCATGTGCTCAAACCTAAATACCTTAGAATTTACATTGGTGGAGAACAATTTCATAACGTTACAAAAGACTTATCTTTAATTACATTTCTGTTATGGGAGTCAACAATTTTGAAAAGCCAAGAAATTATACAATTTTTCCTTGTGAAATGCAATTTTCCAACAATTGGCAATGAAACACGATTGCCCAGTAATTCTTATAAACAGCTAAGTACACTGGAATTACATACCTATTCTCAGGTGGAGCTACCAGGGGGACAGGGGGTGCGCATTGCACCAGGTGCGCGCCGGGGGGTCGCAAAAATTTCAGGTTCGTTTGTGGGGTTTTTTTGTATTTTTTAGTGTTTTTTCAGTTTTTGATCTGCAGGTGGCGTAGTTTTTAGGCTAGCAGCACCAACATTTCTGGGATTTTTCGGGAGACTCTCCTGATGATACCACCCAAGTTAGGTGAGGTTTGGCTCAGGGGGTCCAAAGTTATGGACTCCCAAAGAGGGTGCCCCATCCCCCATTGTTTCCAATGGGAGCTAATAGGAGATGGGGCTTCACTTTTGAGGGTCCATAACTTTGGACCCGCTGTACCAAACCTGGCTGGTATCATCAGGAGAGTCTCCTAAAGATACCCTGAAAGTTTGGTGCTGCTAGCTTAACAACTGCACCCCTGACAGCAGGCACCCCAAAATTTCCCCAGATTCTCCTTTTAAATCCACCCCCTTCGGCATGGATTTAAAGGGAGAATCTGAGGTCCACAGTTTAAACATTGAAAGTGATGCTGGGGGGGGGGGGGATGCCAGCATCACTTTCAGTGTTGTTTAAACTAGGGACCCCAGATTCTCTTTTTAAATCCACCTTAAAGGGAGAATGTGGGGTCCCCAGTTTAAACAACATTGAAAGTGATGCTGTTTTTATTTGGGGGGGGGGAGAATCCACCCTCAAACAGCATCACTTTCAATGGTGTTTAAACTAGGGACCCTACAGGCTCCCTTTTAGGTAGGCACCACAGTCGAAGGAGGGCACTGACCCGCCAGAGCCCGTGCCAGCACACTGACTGGACTGCCCAGCAGTAGACCTGGGCCCCTTGCTGCCTGCCCAAGTGATAGACCTGGGACCCTTCCTGCCTGCTCTGCAGTAGACCTGGGTGCTCCTCTGTGAGATCAGCAGATGGCTTGGTTTCTCTCCCCCCTCCACTGTATCTAGGGAAAATGGGGTGGGGGAGTTTATAATCATAAACTCAGATTATGCCCTAGCTCCATTTTTCCTAGATATGCCTCTCTTCCACCCTCCTGGGGACCGTGCAAGCAGGCTTCTGCCCTCCCCAGGCCCTGGGGACAGAAGGAGCTGGCAGCAGGTACGCGCAGGGGGCCAGGTTACGCAGTATGTGGGGGCGGGGCTATGCAGCCCCACTGGGGTGTGGGGGAGCAGGGCACCACAAAAGGTTGGGGTGGAAAACAAAGAGTGTGCACCGGGCACAGTATGGCCCAGCTACCTGGCGAAGTATGGCCCAGCTATGCTCAAGCCCATGCCCCCCCCACCGCAAAACTCAGATTTTGCACCGGGCTCCATTTTCCCTAGCTACGCCTCTGCCTATTCTACATTGTTGCTAATAATTCTATTATGGAGAACTGTGGAAAATCATGCCATAGTTTAAGAGCACTCTGAAGGAAGAACTAAAAAGAGTGGTGAATGAATTTAGATACATTCTGGAAGAAAGTTTCCAAACTTGAACATTACATAGGGATTTTAGATGCAGATCCTGAACACCACAGCTGTATAATTTTTAAGTGCTTAACCAATGTATACAAATAGGCATACAAAATTCCATGGGTTACTTCTTTCACATGTGGTAAACTTTCATCAGTTTCAAACCTGAGTTGTAGTGCAAAGCTATGTAAAATTACTGCACTCTAAACCTATTGATTTCATAGGAGTGAAATGCTACATCCACATGACGGCTAATGCTTCAACACTAAACTATTATTTCCAAAAAAGAGAAGAGGGAATTTCAAAGGGAGAAGAGGAAATGGAAGCATACAAAACTAAAAGGATGTTCACTGTACTATCTATCAGAACAAGATACTTCTTATGAGATCACTATTTCTGTTTACTCCACACCCACAAAACTAGAATATTGTGAGTCAGTATGTGTTCTTCTCTGCCCACTGATTTTAGATAGTGAGTCTCAGGAAAGTTTTTGCTTAGGTTGTGCTGCATTCTTCTGCTACATACTTACAAGTTTTCCATCATCTGTGTTACATGTCTATGAGTATGTAACTTATTCAAGTGGTTTTTAATCCCCTAGGATTACATCACTATCTGTACATATGACAGAAGAACTCCAGTGAATTCTGCAAAAGATGAAAGACCGCCTTCAAGAGCTTAAGCTGCGAGCAAAGGAACTACAGTTATTGGAAGAAAATAAACAAGGTGCTAGAGTTGTGTCAGAGGAAAAAGCAGAGTTTGAACAAGCGGCTGTTATCTTCGAAAGGGAGCCTGTAACAGAAAGATACCTAAATGAAATCCAGAAGCTTCACAATGATATCAACACTTTGGCCGATGACGTTCAAAAGTTTAGTCAGCACCAAAAGAGCCTGGTAGCTTCCATGAGAAGATTCAGCGTTCTTAAAAAGGAATGCAGCATTACAAAAGAGATAAAAATTCAAGCAGAGCACATTAGCAAGTGCTTGGACGACTTGTCAAAAACAGTGAAAAAAGCAGAAAAAGTACATGGTTCATCATCTGCTGTTGTAAGGGTTCTTAGTTCTCAAAGAGATGTTTTATTCCGCCGTTTCCAAAATATTATGTTTCTGTACAATGATGCTATAACAGCCAAGCAAGAAAAATGCAAGACCTTTATCATACGTCAGCTTGAGGTGGCTGGAAAAGAGGTCTCCGAGGAGGAAGCTAATGATATGGTTTGGCAAGGAAAATGGGAAATTTTTAATGAAAATCTGCTCACTGAGGTTAAGATTACTAAAACTCAGTTATCCGAGATTGAACAAAGACACAAAGAACTGATCAATCTTGAGAACCAGGTGAAAGACTTAAAGGACCTCTTTATCCAAATCTCACTTTTGGTAGAAGAACAGGGAGATATTGTCAACAGCATTGAAATGGAAGTACTTAATACTCAAGAATATGTTCAGACATCAAGAGAGAAGTTCAGACTAGCAGCCAAGTATCGAAAGAAAAATCCTTGTAGAGCTATATGCTGTTGGTGCTTCCCCTGCTGTACATAAAGCCCTTTTCAGGCAATTCATCTCACTCTAGCACTACCAGCTCAATTTTCAGCCTGCATGTAAAAATGCAAGGGGGAGAACAGCCATGCTGCCCTATAGAGCACAGGAATGCCCTATGTTTTAAGTATTTCTCAAACCTGAACAAGATAGTGCCAGGATTAAGAAGAGTGATGTTACAAGTGATAGGTCACTAATGATGTTACAAAACTATTTAATAAGTGCCTACGATAATGTTCCATGCAGCACTTACCATCAGAACCAAGTCACTTATAGGGAAGTTTTATTCAGCTGCTTAAACAGAAGGGAAACTGCAGAACCACTACAATGCTATCATGAAGAGCTTGTCTGTACTAGTAACCACTACATATTCCCTGGTGTAAAAAACACACTGTCTGGAAAGGCTCTGTTGGGAACAATTTATGACTATGGTGTTGGGCTGACCATTTCAGAAATGACAATTTGTTTGACAACAGAAGCAACATGGAAATATATTATAAGGTGCAAGAGAGAATGTTATAACATAACATACAATGAAGATGCGAAGCTGTTCTGTGTGTTGAACCTTTTCTTCCATGCCATCTGTACAAGTAAAAAAAAGGCAAGTTCGAAGTAGATAAGCTATAACAGAGGTCTCAGTTGATGCAATATGATAATAAGCTGCAACAGAGGTCTCAGTTGATGCATTAAGACACAAAGACATTGGTAGTTTGCTCACCAACGTCAGTGTTATTACAGAAATAAGCCAGAGGGAATACCGGTATGTCATATATTTTATGTAAATCTGCATGTGCCTCAGTTCAAAAGAGAGAACTTCAGCAACACAGCTGTTTGTGTTAAACGAAAAGAATTAGCTCAAGGAGTAAATTATTTCTTAGAGAAGAGAGCTTAGAAGCAAGGTTCAGTAACAGATAAATTAGGACTACTTTACATATTGTAGAATAACAAACATATGTTAGGTATGCCTCTAAACTTCAGCCTGCCCAGTGATTGGTAGATGGATGATTACCCAGATGTCCTCGAGCTCAAGGGAGTAGAAATGCTTTCGAGTGCATTTTTAATACAGAGTCCCCAGTCATTCTGAGCCTGTATAAACCTTTGGAATTCTGGCACAAGATGGTGGACAGACATACTAAATGGCTGTGAAGGAGCCAGAGCCAACCACAGAACATCAGGGAGTGAGGTTATGCATAGCTCTGATAGAAATTCTTCAACGTGTTAGGCAATACCCTTGTAATCAGCACTTCCAATCAGATCTCCAGTGCCCAATCAGAACCCCTGAAGAGCAAAAACCCTTTTCTATAAATGCCTGGTGGATACCAGGAAAGGTGTCAGTGGGTTCTATTTTGAGGACTCCTACCTTTAACTTAATGAATATTGTTATAAAGCATACAGGAAGAAGTGTTGAGGAAACACATTCTAAAGTTTGCATTCCCTTCACATATAGAACAAACTGGAAGGTTCTGTAGATCCCAGCTTCAATATTTCTGTGTGCATGCATGTTTAAAAGTTATGTATGAAACAGGAAATAGGATAAATGATATCTTTAAACAAAAGGCATTGCAATATTGTTACTGACAGCTTGTAAATATTTTGCCCCTAAATAAGGCAGAACACAGAACTCTCACTAGATATTAAAAGCACAAAGGAAAATGCAAAGATTCCACCTTGTCATTTTGTTACCCTCTATGAAAGGCAGTTTGCATTGATGTGGATTTAACTTGCAACCCAAAAAAGTCAAAGTATAATCATAATTTTTTGGAGGCAAACAGTTGTTTCGGCTGTGAGACAATTTTTATGCTGTCAGAAACTTTAGCACTTCATAGTCATCATATTACCGCATTGCACAAATGCAAATTTAATTTCTTTAAAAAGCTATTTATTTGCACTCAGAAGGAGGCAAGGCTAAAGAAATTATTTCCATAAACTCTGTTTGTTATGCAAAGTGCAAATCTATCACTAGCATGAGACAAGTGTGAATGCATGTGTAGGAAAGATTAAACAATTTTTGCAATTTACATATCAGAGAACTTTGAAGAAATGTTTTGTTGTAATAACAAAGGAGGCAAACTTTTAAATGCAGCAGAAATGTCCAAACTGAAGCACGCCTAAAATTGGAAGAGAAGGTTTGGTTGAACTCTTGTATAATGGTTAAGGTGTTGGATCAGGATCTTGGTACCCCTGGTTCAAATCCCCACTCTGCCATGGAAACTTATTAGGTGACCTTGAGCTAGTCATACATTTGTCAGCCCTGACCCTGGCAAGTATTTGGATGGGAGACCTACAAGGAATACCAGGGTCATGATGCAGAGACAGGCAATGGCGGACCACTTCCAAAGGTCTCTTGCCTTGAAAAATCCTATGCCTGGGGTTGCCCTAAGCCTGCTGTGATTTGACAGCAAAAAAAAAAAGTGGAGTGACTATTAAGGATAGGAGTAGAACTGCTTTCTCTTTTGCATATGCTGGTTTTATGAAAGATTTACTGTGTGCAGCTCTTTACATATTTTACTGAAAAAGGCACTGACAATGAATTTTAAAGAATGCAGCCTACATTCAGACAGTGCTTTGAATTAAAGAGCGGTAAAATTACACTTAAATGGCAATTTCCCCACAACTGAACAGTGAAGCAGCAACTGAAGGGGAAAAATGTTTCTGCAGGGAAATTAAGACCACGGATATTCATAATCGGCTGTAGTAAGAATGTGGCAGTTTTTCTTTTTAAAAAGCAAAGCATGAACTGACCTTTCTTAGCTGCCTACTCTCACCTAGGTGATTATTAAAACCTATACTGGCCATTTTGCAACAGAAACATATAATTAGTAGTTTGCCAAGCAAGTTAGGTTCTTCAAAACAAGCATGTCCAGTTAAAATTTCAGGTTACTTTCCCCCTCCAAATGGCCCCTTTAATATAAAAGAACATCAAAAATGTAGATCTCTGAGGCAACAGAAATGGCAAAAAGGTTCCCTGAAGCATCTATTGGGACAGCTGTTCCTACCTCCTTCTTTCCCTAGCCAAGTCTTCTCCCATACCCTGCACTCCCTGTGCCATCGCTCCCTCTCACACTGCTGCTTGCTCCCTTCCCTCCTCTTCTGTGTCTTCCCCACATTGATTTTTAAAGCCCTCAGCCAGCCAGACCACTCCCAGCCTGGCTACATGTACTCTCAAGCAGGCTGCAAGACTCCCCCGCCCCAGTTGCTTGGGGTTCACAGGGCCAGCCACAATTGGCTTAGTTCAGACATAATACAAAACCATGATTTAATGTTTTCAGATTGGGAAACCATTATCCAGCTCACAGACACTCAGATTCTGTTGTCTCATTTGTATTCACTCTTCTTAGCTCACACTTTCAACAGAAGCTGCTGAGCTGCAAAACAAATCTGTAGGGAATATACAGAAGCAAGAACCAAGACAAGGTCATTCTGAGCACTGAACCATTTGTGAGCCGACAGCACAAGAATGCATTAGTTGGCAATGCTGTGCAGGGTTGTACCGCCCACGGGGACAGGTGGGGTCAAATGACCCCAGGTGCAACAACGGGACAAAATTGCCCCTACCCCCTCCCTTGCGCCGACTCAGGGGAGGTGCCCGTCCAAGCCACCTCCTTCCCTTCCCAGGTCCTCGGGGGTGGGGATCGGGTAACTCGGAAGGGCATTGTGGCAGCAGGCTGCCTCCTGGGCCACCCACTGCGGTGCTCTGCCCCCTTGAAGGCTGGCTTCTGTCTTCCCCAGGCCCTGAAGAGGGCAGGAGGCGGCCTGCAGGGATGCAGCTCAGACAAGCACCGCAGTGGCCCAGGAGCTGACCTGCTACTGCAGTGCCCGTATGAATTGCCCCGAAGGACGCGGGGTGCCCGGAGCTGCCCCGAGGATGCAGGGTGCCTGGAGCAGATGTTGTCCCTGGGCACTATTTTCCCCTGATATGCCTCTGATGCTGTGAAAGGGACCAGTACTGCTCACAAGCAACTGGGCAAAGTACCTTACAAGGACCATTAAAAGCGAAAGATGTCCAATTCTTACACCAAACAAATAATGCACATGAGAGATCAGTTGTTGAGATTAAATACTAAACAGGCTCATTCTAGGATTTCTTTGAAAAGTTCACACAAGGAAATAGTTTTAGGTAAGTAGCTAGGTTAGTCTGTATTAGAACAAAATGTGTGTCCCACAAAGACAAAATTTTCCAGGGTATAATCTTTTGTAAGTTAAAATTTTTACTCAAAATAGCTTCTGGAAAATTTTATTGGTCTTTAAGGTGCTACTGGACTTACATTTTGTCACACAGAGAGAAACACAGTAGAGCATAGTCACATTGCTGAAATAACAACAATCCCTCAAAAGCTGGATCCTCCTGTTCCGAGGATGTTTATCTTCAAAATTAAAACTAAGTTCAATGGACCCCCCCACCCCAATAGACCTGCAATAAATGCCTGACAGCTCCAATATACACAGAGTTTCCCTCCCCCAAACACACCATCGATTAGATCGTATACACAACTGTCTCAGTGTCTCATCTCCCCATCCCTGTGCATCCTTCATTGTTCTTTTCTCAATCTTCTATCTCCTACCTCTATTCCAAGCGTAACTGAATCAAGGAGCTTAACTGGTCTACTTGAGTTCAATAAGGCCTTAACATGTGAATGAAGCCGTTGTTCTGTGTCTGGAAGAGAGATGCCAGAAGCTGCCTATGCATTACCAGAAGACCAGCCTTCAGCAGTTTGGGCTATCATTTAATTTTTTTTTCAAAGTTTGTATCTGGTTCCAACAGCAGCTACAAAGAACATCAACCCATGTGAGGGCATACTGTCAGAGCAAACAAACAGTTCCTTTGCCAAGATAGCTATGAGAAAAAAGAAGGTACAGCACAGGGGCGTTAACGAGGCAAACTGTAGCCCTGGGCAAAACCTGAGTTGGATGCTCCCCCGCCCCCATGGGCGGCCACTCCACCACGACCAAATTTTCTTTTTGCACCAGGACACTGGTGCCTGCAAGGGGTGCATTTTTAGACATATCAGCACCAAAATTTCAGTGTATCATCTGGAGACTGTCCTTATGCTACCACTCACGTTTGGTGCAGTTTGGTTCAGAGGCGCCAAAGTTATGGACTCCAAAAGGAGGTGCCCCATCCCCCATTGTTTCCAATGGGAGCTAATAGGAGATGGGGGCTACAGTTTTGGGGGTCCATAATTTTGGCCCCCCAGAACCAAACTGCACCAAACCTGGGGGGGGGGTATCATCAGGGCAGTCTCCTGATGAGACCCTGAAAGTTTTGAGACTGTGCCTTCAGAAATGTCCCCCCCCCCCCAGCCTGCAACCCCCATTGACAGCAATACAGAAAACTCAATGAAGAACAAAGATTCTTGGGCAAATTTCTGGTATGTTCCTGCAGGGGGCACATTTTTGGATGTATCAGCACCAAAATTTCAGGGTATCATCTGGAAACTGTACTGATGGGACCCCCCAAGTTTGGTGCAGTTTGATTTAGGGTCAAAGGGGTTCCCCATCCCCCATTCTTTGCTAAGGAGATGGGGGCTACCCTTTTGAGGGTCCATAACTTTGGACCCCCTGAACCAAACTGTTTGGAAGCTACTACACTGGCAAATACTGCACTGCAGTGGTACTTAAGGGGCATTACTTAAATTTCCTTAGAATCTTTTTCCTCCTTCTGCTCATTGTTCATTTGTCAACTAGAAATAGGTTTAAATATCTTCACTCAAACCATTCCACGTTTTATAGAGGAAGACACTGGGTATAGAATTTGCTTCTGAAAATTTTTCATTAAAAAGGTTTCTAGTCCTCATTGAAAGCTATGTTTGAAAGTGTATGGGCAGCCTGAGGAGAAGTCAGTAAAATCAGTTTCAGACTGGTAAGACTCAGAGGTACACTAACACACATTTCACAGTCTCAATTTTTAAGCAAGTTTATTGATTTCTTTCTTCTGGGATCTGTTATCAGCCCAGCTATTCATCAGTGCATTACAGGGATGCAGACTAAAACAAAACTTCTGAGAAAAACACTACTACTGAACAAAGAAAATGTTCTGGCAAAGTTTATTTTAACAAATAGGACAGAAAAGAATTTCCTATTCAAAAATAAACAATGGGCATTTGGCAAGAATATGCAGTACAGCCTTGAATATTCATAAATAGATCTTGGAATAGCATCAAATGTCCCACCTGTAGCTATCTGATAACAGTACTATAGCACTTATTTACCAGACCTCTAAAACCAAGCAGATCAAAACTAATATCCTGTCATAAACAAGGTTAGAATATCTCACAGGATTGTTGGGAGAATAAGGGGGAAATGTTATGAGTCCTTAATGATGTGGTACAGAAAGTTTTCCAACGTCACATTTTTCAGGGGAAAATTTTCTGTCCTATGTATGTAATTTTAGTCTGTTCAAGCATAGTTGTCAGGACTGTTACACTGCATGTCAATCATGTCACATGAGCTAAACATGGGATATGAAACATGGATACAGCTTTATGCTTGTACATGATCCAGGATAGTACATGGTGTGTTGATCTCCTTTTGTGAACATTTACACTTTGCTAACATCATTTAAATATTGAGATTATTTAAATTTGACAAGCAAAATTTTGCAATTCAAATTTTTCTGGAAAAGCCACATCACTGTCACTCTAGGTCCCCATTAAGTGAGTCACAAATGAGGAAAATAGCATGAAATAAATATCTTGGCCCATCTCAAATCTTTTAGTAGGTATTGCATAATACTTTGAAAAGTAGCTGTGTAAGAATTCCTAGAATGCCTTCATTTAAACACAATTAAAAAGCACACTGCATGCTGATTTATCATTAGGCAGCATGGAAATAACAAGTTTCTGAACAGCTCTTAACATAACATGTATTCACTGTCCATTAAAAAGAGAAAATGAATACTCCAGATCACTGGTCTTCAATAGATGGGTGGGAACCAAAATGTAACTGCATGCAAAGGAGCAGTGTCATACCAGTGATAGCACCACTATTTAGCAGAAGACAGAAAGAACTGACATTTCTTTTTTTTTAAAGGACAGACAGACAAGAAAGATGATCAGAAGAAAAGGAAAACACACATTTTTACATTTACTTATTTCTGCAGAACAAACTTGCACTTAACAGAATTCATTCTTTTCTATTTAGTCCTGCTAGAAAGGGCAGAGGCAGGCAGACACATGCAGTTAAACGAACGTAAGTGAGGCTCATGTGGCCATTCTGGATTAAAGGCGAGTCCCAAATGTAAAAGATACAGTAAATATTAGACCTTCAGAAACTGAGTCTTCAGTGTAAACATTCCTTATCACTATGCCCTCCTTACTCACCTGTCAAGAATTTTAACTACAGGGTTTCTTATGTTTGTATAAGGCAGATTCCTTATGTGGCATTCATCCGTTTCAGAATGCCTTAAGGCCTTCAACGTGGCATAGCTGTGTCAATGTCTCTTTCTGTGGTTCATACCACGCAAGAACTCACCATATAATAAACTCACCTGGCAAAGGATCTATTACCATACATGTTAGAATCCCTAAACTACAGAGTGAACACTGTCTTATTTGTTTTCTTAACTAAGTCATTTGCAAAAAAAGAGTTATAAGAGATGTATAAACACAGGATGAAATGGAGAACATTACTTCCTATAATCACCGATTCAAAATTACTGTATGCGTAAAAGGATGATTGATGGATCACGGACAGCATCTACAATATAATGCACATTCAGCCACGACTACTGTTACATCTAGAAAATCGGTCAAAGTATGATTATGGATATGAAGGTATGCATGCTATTATCACAAGATACATAGTACTGGAGACAAAAAGAGTGCTGAATGGTATACATGAACATACATTTAATTATTTAGAGTACTTGTACACCACCATTCCAGACCTGCTTGAGATGACTCATAATAAAACAAAAATGTAACTAATTCTATCAGCAAAAGAAGAAGAGTTTGGATTTATACCCTGTCTTTCTCTAATGTATAAATTAGTAGTAAATGTAACATGTCACTTACACCAATACAGGTTTCCCTGATATCTTAGGATGCTTTAGAACTTCAGACATGGTCTCTTTTGTCTCTTCCATTCTGTCCAGATCACTGGAATCCACAACAAATATTACTCCATAGGATTCAGCATAGTAATTCTTCCAGATACCTCGGATTCGCTTTCCGCCTCCCAAATCAAAGATGGTGACTTCAAAACGTCCTTGTTTAAGATCAATTTTAGAAAAACCAACTGTTGGAGCTACATCCTCAGGGGATTCTGAAAAGCAGCAAAACATAACAAAGTTATGAGAGGTTGTACTCCAGCAACTTATATTCCAAAATGGTACATTAAAATTGTTCCATTATTCCAAAATGGTACATTAAAATCGTACCATTAATGATTCCATTATTCATCATCATCACTGGGTACTAATCCCACTAACTAATAAAGGCACTTCTGCACACAGAGCAGGGCAGAGAATTTCTATTTCAGCCTCCTGACAAACTTTGCACTATTCTGGTAATTCTCCCAAACCCCAGAAGTAGATTTATGAAGGATGAAGGAAGACACAACAGGAAAATCAACAGTTTTTTCAGCGGCATGTAAACCCTGACCTTTACACCAGACACTTCTCCAAATTCCATGAGTTCCCAACATTATACAATTTACAATGCAATCCTAAAAGCATTTTCTTAGGAGTAAGCCCTACTCCATAGAACTGAGCAGTATTCTTAGTAGCTCTGGTTGGAGAGAAGTTTGACTCTCACAAGCTTAAACTCCCCAAATCATCTTTGTATCTGAAGTTCTTTTGACCTTGATTCTAGTTGTTCCATTGCAGACCAACATGGTTACCCACTGAAACTAATTATATTTTAGACTATCGAACTACAAGTGGAGAAATAAAGAGCCTGGGTTGGATATAATAATGTTTAGGTGTGAAGTTTTACATGATCTTTTCAAAATAAAAATATTTATGAATCGCAACTTAACTGTGACCTCTAATACAAAGTAGTATAAATCTGAAATCACTTAAAATATAATTTTACCGTACAACAAAAGAGCACAGGCATGACCCTGGCATTGTGTAAATGCCACCTAATGCCAGCAAAAGTGGCATCTGTGCTAGTACAGGGACATTTTCGCTGGTCCTAGGAACTGCATGGCTATGTAATGCCAAGATGCCAAGGCTGCTGCAGTGCCAGCACTCTTCCAGCATAGGAGCCTGAACCAGTGCCAATAGGGGCATTCTCATGGGTAGAACTGTCTTTAATTAGCTTCCTGAACTCTTTCAGCCCATTAATGTCTCCTTTTGCTGGTGTGGACTTGTGCCAGTAATAAGGGTTGTGCAGCCCACTGGGCCTCATAGGGGCTGTTTTCAGAAGAGGTTCCCTGTTTTCTTTTTGGGTACAGCACTGGAAACCACTGTGGAGGTGGCAAAGCTGCACTATGCCTGGCCACTACACATCTACTTCCCTCTCAGGACTGAGCTGCTAATAACAATATAGACCATACTAAGATACCAGATGAAAATATTAGCAAGAAGATAGTGAGGAAGGTTGATCAAGTTTCTTTTGCATCTGGAAAACTGCTCGATCAGATTTTCTCACAGTAGTGCCTTTGGCTACATCATGAAGCTTCCCAGTAAATAAATAGGCAATTCACTATCACTAGGAGCAGCAGTGGCGTAGGAGGTTAAGAGCTCGTGCATCTAATCTGGAGGAACCGGGTTTGATTCCCAGCTCTGTCGCCTGAGCTGTGGAGGCTTATCTGGGGAATTCAGATTAGCCTGTACACTCCCACACACGCCAGCTGGGTGACCTTGGGCTAGTCACAGCTTCTCGGAGCTCTCTCAGCCCCACCTACCTCACAGGGTGTTTGTTGTGAGGGGGGAAGGGCAAGGAGATTGTAAGCCCCTTTGAGTCTCCTGCAGGAGAGAAAGGGGGATATAAATCCAAACTCTTCTTCTTCTTCTTCTACTTCAACAAACAAGTGTCATCCAATACAGAGCCTGGTTGCATGCACGCTATTTTACCCCAGCCAACAAAAAGAAATTGTCAAGGGCAATTTTAAGGTTGCAGAGATAAGAGAGATAAGGCAAATTGCTGGTGCCTATTGAACTACAAGTGAAGAAATAAAAGAATAATTAGAATCATGCTTTGTTATACTCATACTTTTTTTCAAATTAAATCCCAAGTCAAAGTCATCAAAATGGTTATCCCTACAATACTAATTTTTATGTAAAACTTATTGATATATGTATTACTGGATTTCAAAAGATAGCAGTTTCAGCATAGACTGCAAGGGAAACCACTGATTTTATATCCCATGTTAAAATACAGAAATGTCTCATTAAGATCGTGTCTTCTTTGCTACAGTTCAAACAATTCTACATCTGCAACCCTCACAAAAACTACCAAGTTTCCCATTTTACAACATGGGATAAACATGATACTTTAACTTTAACTGGAGGCTCCCTTGCCGTCTTCAGGCCCTTGTTTGGCCCAGTTTTCCTTGCTCTCTGAAGCCGCTGTCGACAGGACCTTAGCTGCTGTTAGACCTACTACCTGTCCTCTGGATCCGTGCCCATCCTGGCTTGTAAAAACTTGCAGGGCGGAGCTACGACCCCATCTGTTGAGTATCATCAATGGCTCCCTCGAGCAAGGAGTCTTTCCGGATGGGTTGAAGGAGGCAGTGGTCCGCCCACTCTTAAAAAGACCACCGTTAGATCCGAGGGATCTGGCCAATTACCGCCCCGTCTCGAATCTTTTCGTTTCTGGGGAAGCGTAATTGAGAGAAGTGGTGTTGGAGCAGCTTCAAGGTTTCCTGGATGACATCCGTGCCTGACCCCTTCCAGTCCGGCTTCCCGTGCGCTGGGCATGGGACGGAGACTGTTCGTCGCCCGTCCACAGATATGCTTCCGTATTCAGCTTCGACCGAGGCGGATCGGCGCTGCTGGTGTTGTTAGATCTTACCGCCTTGGCGTTTGATGTGCAATTACGTAATTACCATGACCTTTTGACTCCACCGCCCTGGCGTACTCTTCCGAGGTGCGAGGCACTGTCCTTCAATGGATTGCCTGCGTTCCTCCGGGGTCGAAGTCAGCAGAAGAATTGAGTCTTGCCGGGGATCAGGCCTCCCGGAAGTGCCCGCAATTGACTCGGCGGTGTGTGTACCCCAGGGGCCCTACTATCCCCGCTGCTATTTAATATCTATATCGACCCCTTGCCTTTCGACTGAGTGACGCGAGTTTTGGGCTGACTTGTCACCAGTATGCTGATGACATTAGCAGCTCATTCTGTTGATGGAGGGGAGCAGCCGCCGCCCCTGCGGCTCTCCGTGAACACTGTTTGGGAAGGCGGTTGCTGGTTTGGTTCGCGGCAGAGCAGAGTTAAAACTGAATCCATCGAAGAGCGGAGATCCTTCTGGCTTGGCCGCGGGGGGAGTGACAGGATTTTCCAGCCACCCGGTGTGGGAGGGGGTCACATTGGCGCCCGACCCCCCCCCCTCCGTCGCAGCCTGGGGAGTCCCACCTGGATTTGTCTCTTTCAATGGAGACCCAGGTGGCCCATACAACCCGGACTGCCTTTTCCCACCTTTCGTCCAGGCCCGGAGGCTGGCTTCCTTTTCCTCTCCCAGCCGGACTTGGCCACTGCTGATCCAGCGCAGCGGTCACCTCCAAGGTTAGACTATTGTAACTCGCTCTACGCGCGCCTTTCCTTGCGTCTGATCCGGAGATTGAAGCTGGTCCAGCACGCAGCGGCGCGGTTGCTTACAGGCAGCTCCATCTATGATCACATTCAGCACCTGTATTGCCGCCAGCTACGCACTGGCTCCGGTGGGAGTTCCCGGATCATTTTCAAGGTGCTGGAGTGTTGACCTTTAAGGCCTTCTACAGCGGCCTGGGGCCAAATTTCGATATCTTCGAGACCGCGCATCACCCCGTATGTCCTCCCTGCGGCCTCTCCGGCTCAAGCGGAGGCTAATCTGTTAGTGGTCCCTGGCTCCCTCAATGATGCGCGGCTGGCCTCCACTGCGGGCCAGGGCGCTTTACAGCCCTGGCCCCGGCCTGAGTGTGGAACACCCTCCTCCTCCGGCAGTTCGGGGCCCTCGCAAGGGACCTTGGTGAGAGTTCCTGCCCAGGGCCTGTGTAAAACGGAGTTGTTCCGCCGGGCCTTTGGAGGGACCAGCAGCATGAAAGCGGGTTGCCCCAGCCAGTCTACCATCTGGGCTCCCATCTACTGTGGCTGCGCCTCCCTTCCTCTCCCCAATTTCCCCTGGGAGGAATTTTAATGGAAAATGGGGGTTAGCTTCCGGATCGCCTTCCCTATTTATTATTATATTGTTAGTATAGTGTTACCGCTGTTTTAATGTTTTTAATAACTTATTTATTGTATTTTAAGTTGTTGTACACCGCCCAGAGCCCCTAGGGGATGGGGCGGTATAAAAATGTAAACAATAAATAAATAAAAATAAATAAATAAATAAATAAACTTCCCAACGAACAGTCTTGATTCAAAGGCTCTCTGCATGTATATGAATGAACCCAGAGCCCAGAAAAGGATTTACCACTCTGTGCCATGTCAGAGAAAAAACTGTATTAAGCAAGGAGACAGCTCCAACCTTTCTGAAAAAGAGAAAGGTTTTACTTGCATCCATTACATATTTGTCCCATCCTCACTTCTAGGTTTCAGGATGACATTCCTAGTTCTCTTCTCCTCCACTCATTCCTCACAACACTGTGAGATGATTTGGACAAAGGAGCATATAAAGGGTCCAAGGACATCCAATAAGGGCCTAATTTCACAATGGATTTTTATCAGACACGGCCAGGGAATTCTGTTTCCTAGGTGCAAGGGAACAAGCAAGGAAAGTGGGCTCAGTTCTCCTCCTCTGGGCCATCTTCCCAATCTGAAATGACACTGGGAAGTTGCTACTTTGAAACTTCATGATTAAGTGGAGTTTGAACTTGGATCTCCCTACTCAAAAAGTCCAATTTCAATTTACCATACAGGCTCTCTGCATTCTTCTGGAAAAGTAATACTTTCTGGGACCTAAAAGAAGCTTTTATTAATACTTCATGAGATAGTCTGGAATAAAGATGCAACTTACCTCCTTGGATTCCTTTCACAGTTGCAGTTTTCCCAGCATTATCAAGACCCACCATGATTAACGTTATCTGCCTTTGAAATATATAAAACAAAAACAGTATTTTCAGACTGACCTGAATGTCACTGTATTTTAAAAACACTTAAAACAAGCTGGGAATTGACATACCCAATACCTATGTCCCCATACTTATTGCTCAAAAGTTAGGTGTCAAAACTAATTTTACTTCTAAAACATTCTACATTTCCTGTAATACATAAGAAGTAACTAAATACCTAATGATTTTGTTAGAATATATATTTATATACAGAACTAGGGCAATTTATAACATAGAAGGATGAATCAGCACACTATGTACATCCCATCTCCAATGTATCAGTAAAATAATTGGAAAATTATGTTCTAAAGACTTTGACAGGCATGCACACAACTGCCTAACTAACAATGCCTCTGACTTACAAGTCATTCCCAAACAAACTACACTGCATAAACTCAGTACAGGGAAAGTAAAATTTCCCCATACAGATACCTCTGCTTTGTTTTTCTAAATGGCACTTTTTACCATCTTTCCCATCCTATTGCAAAAGTCCAATTGGATCTGTTCCTTTCCCTGTACCACCTTTCTGTAGGCCCTCTGCCATTACTGTCTTGTAAGTTATTAGATAAAGTGAAAATGGTGTTATATTAAAAATTGTCTTCCACTTACCCAGAGACCAAGTCAATCTGTCTGAAGGGAAGTATAATCATCCATAAGGCAACTACCTTCCCTTGAAAACAGGCCTCTTGTGGAATCTTTAGACTAAGAAATTTTTATTCTAGCATAACTTTCTGGTTCTGGCTCACAAGTATTTATCCTAGAATTAAAAAGTCCTAAGATGCTAGAATATTGTATTTTTTTTCTGCTGCAAACTAATAACATGTATGCCTGGCATATGAAAAGGCTATTTAGCAAAAGGAGTGAAAGGTAAGACTAAAACTTCTTAAAAACATACAAACGTACATGTTTTTAATTATTAGCAAACATAAGGGTTTCCAGTTATGTTTAGTGGGGAGGGAAGGGTATATAGAAGGATGTAGAAACATAGCAACAGTAAATATGCAGTTTGAGTTCTTTTTTATATATATACAAATATATAGGTAGTAGATAGGTGAGGACAAACAGATATTACACTCCTTTTTTCTTACATCTGTGTATTGATCTCTTTCTAAAATTAGATGTGGAGACCTTATGTATTGCTTCCTATACCTTTAGTAACTGAAATATGAATAAAATGTAATTAAAAAATAAAAAAGACTAAAACTTCTGATATGTTTCATTCTGGCCTCTTAGGGAGTGTTGGCTGATTATGGTTACTTGGTCACAAGAAAAAACAATTAGCCCAATTTTGGGTTAAGTTATTGCGCTGAAGAGATGTACTGAGGCAGACTACTAGGTCTAAATTAAGCTGTGGAGGTAGTATGGCAGAGAAGGAAGCTGCAATGTTTCACTTTGTGTTTGCCTCTTGAGCATATACCAAAGTACTAGGAACAGCCACAGTAAAGAGAGGCCATGGCTTTCTTTTATAATGCTCTTAACTAGTAGTGTTAACAAATTGCAGACCAGAACACGTAAAAGAAGTGCTTCAATGTGCCTTTCATGTTAATTGCTGGTTATACTCATTAGAAAGGACATTCTGCACTTGCAGTCTTCAAGTCCATTTGGTATTTAACATGTTGTTGGGTTTAGATTTGTGTGTAAAACTGGTACAGGAGCTAAGCCCTGGCTCTAATTTAAAGTTAAGATCTTCACCTTTAGATATCAGTAGTTCTAATCTGGTTGCAGTTGGGACAAAAGTTTGTTTTTATTAGCTGATCAGGACACCTACAACAGTGGTAGCATACCTTTTTTTTCTTAAGTAGGCAACCTGTTCTCTTAACGTCAACCATTTCTCTGCCCACCCCATTTTGCTGTTTTATTTAAGTTTTGTCATTCCAGTTCCAGAAGTTGAGTGAGTTAGGAAGTTGCAGGGTTTGAGAAAATAATTTTAAATTCATATGTAAGAAAGAAGTTATTTGTGAACTTCTGGTTGCAAATATGTATATCTGTCCACAAAATTTTACTTCGCTAAAATTTTAGAGCCATATATGAGATATATATGGCTCTAAAAATATCCTAAGCAGCATATATGAGATATATATGGCTCTAAAAATATCCTAAGCAGTATAAGTCATCATACTCCTCTCCTTCCAAATACAGAGAGTGTTCTTCACCCAAATGTGTCTGAAAAGTTGTAACTATGCAGGTTTGCAATTTGTGCATTATAGTTTCTGTTTCTACATTTCTACAACTTTCTACAACATTTTTGTTGCTGCTTTGCTGTTTTGTATCACCATTAAGTATTGAATTTGCAACTGTGGTTTTACTTTAAAATTTACTCTAATATTCAGAATATCTTACAACAAAATAATCACTTGTTGCAAGTTACTTTTAATTCATAGGATGACTAACAATCAACAAATATCTTTATGCAACTCTTCCTTGAAAACTACTATTTCAAAGTACTGTAAATGAGAATCTTCTAAACCTTATTTTAAATTTACCTAACAGGTTCCCTCCACCTCTTCAGCCAATTGCAGCAATTGGCCATCAGACTATACATCACTATGCAACAGCCATTCAAAACACCAAACAATTCACAGATGCAGTATGCAGACCGGTCCGGAATATGCAGTCAGAGATTGCCCACCGCATAAAAGAGCAACTCAGATGCTGTCTTGGGGCTGAAAAAAATGAGAAAAGTCACTGTTAAAAACTGCCTGCACTCATTCTTAAACAACAGAAAAAGGTTCCTTCTGTAAATCTGCAAAAAAACTGTCTTCCAATTAATTTCTTTCACACAAATATAAAGCTACCTCAGTGAAAAGTGTCATGGCTCAAAAAATAACATTTATGCTATGGAAAACAGCAAATGGAACAGTATAACTTCCAACAGGCAAGATATAGATGTTTTTACCTCTAAGTAAGATTACAAACCAGATCCTCAGTTTTTATGAACTTGTCAAATATAAGTAAGGCAAATTCTAACAAGCTGGTGTACTCAGAAATAACTTCGGCTCATTCCGCACATGCAGAATAATGCACTTTCAAACTGCTTTCAGTGCTCTTTGAAGCTGTGCGGAACGGCAAAATCCACTTGCAAACAGTTGTGAAAGTGGTTTCAAAACGCATTATTTTGCATGTGCGGAAGGGGCCTTCCATTCCAGCTAATGAGGCTTCCAGCCAGGAAAAGATTCTTAGTATTACAGCAGACGTGTTCAAATACGCAGCTACACAGCTCATTCATGCTCAGAGCAGTTTATCTCAATAATGTTAAAAGCAACATAGCAAAAACAAAAAATATACCTGTAACAGAAAAGCAGCTAAAAATCAGTTTAACAATAACAGGTTCCCACCACCTACCAGGTAATAACAATCCCCTCAAACATGTTTCCCTTCAAGGCAAACTTTTTTCTTGAAGAAACAAAATGAAATATACTAATAAACAACCTTAAATCAAAAGCCACAATTTAACCTCAGTCAAAAGCAGCATCAGTATATCTGGAAGACCAATGCTTACTTGGATGCATCTGCATGTCCCTTCCAGTTATAATCTATGATTTATAGCACTAAGACTTGACCTGAATGACCTGATGACTTTAGCAAGATTAACAGATGGATTCTTGGAAGAAGGAAAAGTGTGTCTATTAAAAAATTACAATCACATTTTCTTCTCTGGAAGAATTTGTGCTAGGTCAGAAGGTTATACAGCATGCATCTAAGATGCATCTACTTTGACTGATCTGAGAATCCACATTCCAACATGTCTAAGGACCAGCAAGTCATAACTGCCTGCTTAGGTACTTGAATGGGACAGAAATGGCAGGTCTGTTTAATATCCAAATGTTCACTGCTATTCAGTTAGAAGTGAGAGGTGCAAGTTTTTTTCTTTCCAGAATGTTAATTCCTGTGGAATTTTAAAATAATTCTGTAACAACTACTAAGTTTTCTTGCATGGCTGCCTGTGCCATATAATACCACTAAATAAGTTAAGAGATTCCCCATGGATTTTTGTCACCTTATTCTTTTGAAAGGTGCTTTATGCATACATCAAAAAGTGGTAAAAATCTCAATCCCTTTCTAATAAGTCCTTTCCACATTGAATCCCCTTTCACCAGCCTAGAATCACTCGCCGACTCACTATGGAGTAAATCTCGTTGAACTCAATGGGGTTTACTTAAAAGTAATCAAGGCTAAAACTGTGATTTAACTGTGCTTCTGGGATTAACTTGTTTGTTGCCTGAATCCTTACGCTGAGATACCAATGCTCTCTAACATACAAACGCACCCTTGACAACCGACAATAAGCATGTATTGAGGAGGACGGGGGCAGTACCACAAACCCACAACAAACCATCCCTTACCCAGCTCTCGGTGCCATAGCCAGCCAGGACTGAGCGATACCGGTGTCCAGCAATAGCCTTCCGACTACTCTCGCCAGCCCAGAATCACCCACGGCAATGCCTCCCCCACTTTCAACCGAAGTCACATGGGGCTATACCAAATGTTTTTCCCTCCTGCCCCAGCCTTATCCCCCTCTTCAGAAGATTTAAAGAGGCCACAAGCTACAGGGGAGAGAAGGCGGGCCTTACCGATCAGTCACGTGACGCCAATCCCTGCGCCGATTCCCGCCCACGTGATGCTGCTGGAGGCCGCTGATTGGTCAGGCTGAAGGGTCGTTAAATAACAACAGAGCGTCGAAGGGACGCGTAACCAGGTCGGTTGTCAATGGTTACAAAAGCGCCAGCAAGAGAAGAGGCAGGAGGGAAGCAAAGGGCCACTGATGAGAGGAAGGTTTGGATTGGTGGCTACACGCCCATCATTGGTTCTTATAAAGGCGGGATTAGAATTCCAGGGAGCGATAAGCACCAATCGTGTGGCGTCCTACAAAGATGCTCATACTGAGAATCTGGGAAGTTGCTGCCAGTTAAGAATGGCTTAAGAGAGTCTGTTTTGTGAGGTTCTGGTGCAGGGACAATAATTTGGTCCTTAATACCAATAAGACAAAGGAGCTGATAGTAGACTACTGAAGGAACAAGTCAGAAATTTAGCCCTTGGTTATAAATGGGGATCGAGTGGAGCGGGTGGCTAGTTTTAAGTTCCTGGGTGTTATGATTATTGAGGATTTGACCTGGGGCATTCAGACTGCCGCAGTGGTTAAGAAGGCCCAGCAGAGATTGTATTATCTGAGACTTTTAAGAAAACAACAAGTAAATGAAAAACTGCTGGTGACCTTTTACCGCTGTGCCATAGAGAGTGTCCTGACATACTGCATCTGTGCATGGTTTGCCAGTTGCACAGTGGCAGATAGGAAGGCGCTCCATAGGGTGATTACTACTGCCCAGAGAGTTATTGGATGCCCTCTCCCCTCTTTGGAAGAACTCTATAATTCCCGCTGCTTAAAGAAAGTTCAGAACATTCTGAAAGATCCATCTCACCCTTCATACTCTTTTTTTAAAATATTACCATCTGACAGACAACATAGGATCATCAAAACAAGGACAACTAGGCTCAGAGACAGCTTTTATTCTAAAGCTGTGGCTATGCTGAACTCCATGGTGTCGCATTGATATGGCTGTGGCTGTGTAGGGATGGTTGGAAGGGGGATTGGGGAAGATGGGGTGTGAGGATTGCAGAAATGTGCATGGGGGATGCTTGTTTGTATTTTCGTTGTGCGTGCACAATGCACAATGACATTAAAGTTATCTTATCTCTGCTCATGACCTGAGTTCAATCCCTGCAGAAGTTGATTGCAGGTAGCTGGCTCAAAATTGACTCAGCCTTCCATCCTTCTGAGGTCAGTAAAAAAAATACCCAGCTTGCTGAGAGTAAAGTGTGCACAACTGCGGAAAGCAATGGGCAAATCATACCAGAAACACAGTCCACCTAATAAACTTCATGATGTAACATCACCCCATGGGTCAATAATGACTCTGTTCTTGCAGGGTTGACTACCTTGACCTTTATAGGTTAACAAATCTATTGTGATACAAGCTTTTGTGCCAGAAGATCGTTAATAATTTAGGCTACAGTAGATTAACATGGAAGTTAACTATAATGTTGCTGTTCCAATGATAGATGGCTGTATGTTCAGAACTGGGCAAACAGCTTTTCCAAATGGTTATTCTAGTTTTTCTCCAGGATGCTTTTCAGTTTAGTACCTGTATTGAACTACACTCAGAAATATTGTGCTAGATGCAGGGTGATAACCCTTATTCTTAATGCCATTTCTTCTCTCCCCATTGTCTCATTAGTGTATCTAACGGATTTAAAAGATACATAATAACATATATCCTCAAGATCATTTGGGTGCACTTTCGTATTTTATTACATCAGTGTTTGCGTATATGTACATTATTGTAAGTTACTGTTAGTATATGGAACTGAATGATACCGGTCAGGCAAGCGTCTGTTTCGAATGTGCAGGATTCTGTATTAGCTATACTCCTAATACATTTGAATGCATTATCACATAGATTTTGCTTCTATACTAACCACCATTATTAGATAGATAATAATGTTCTATACTAACAACCAAAGGACCTTCTTAGCCTTTCTTATTATTGCTTTTCTTTGCACACTCCATTCATCAATAGACCCAGGCCTGCTCAAAGGATAAGGGCTCTGGAGCACTTGACCTGGGAAACTTGCTCAACTATTCAAGATGGCCTTAAGAAAACCCTTCAAGCGTGTGCTGTCCCCTGTACCTAAACGTTTGATTTTTAAAAAACCACCTTGTCGAATTTCGATCCATTTGAAAAAGCACCTAACTTAAATGTTCAGAGACAAGTAGGGAACCTCTGTCTCTTGAACGTAACTTCCTTGAGAATAATGGTCGAAACCTGAACTGTGCTTGGTAAACAGAAACCTTGCATTAAGGGGGAGAAGAGCCCGTGGAAAATCTCATAAACGGTTTCTCCTTTTCCAGCTGTTGGAAGGCGAAAGCTGGTGCGTCCTCTGGGTCGCTGACCCCAGGCCCCCCTCTTGTGCATCCTGTTTATCTGCCAGAGCATCGTTTCCTGGAAATGTCCTGCTTTGCTCCGCAGCCCGACCCCATCCCCCAGCCAGTCGGCTTTCCCTCCCCACCCCCCAGCAGGAGGACTGGAACCTGGCAGAACATTTCCCCGCTGCCTCGCTCTCAGGCTCGGGGTAAACAAGGAAGCGGCAGCTCTGCAGCTCCCCTCCCTTACGGATCCCCCCGCCTCGACTTCCCTGCAGGATGAGGCTTCAGTCCCTGGCGTGCCTCTTCCTCGCCTGCCTCTTTGTTGCGCCCACTGAGGCTGGGACATGTAAGTAAACTCGGTCAGCGCGCCAAGTTTGAGGGGAAAAGTTTATTGTTTTAAACGCCCCCTTCCCCCTCCCCCGTTTCTGGTTGATTCCGGTGAGTGTCATTCCCTCGTCCTCCGACCGGCTGACCGAACTCTTCGACTAGTCAACCCGTTATTCAGAAATTAGAATTTCTTTGCATGCCGCAGCCGGGTTCCTGGGCGTTTTGCTCAGAAGCAAATCCGATTCCGCTGGAGGGGATTTGCGTCCTGGCATTTGGCAGTCACGTATCGGGTCAGGTGTTCTCGGCTGAGGATGATTTTCCTCGCAAAGTCCGGCGAAGCTCTGCTTGTTGGGCAAAGGCGGTTTTGATTGAGACTCAGATGCTCCCCCCTTCTCTTCGACCGAAGCAATCAGGTTTGCCTGTGCAAAGGTGAGCCTATGGCTGGCGATGATCAATGTGCCCAACAGGAAATCATTAGTAACACCAGCCACTGGAGCTTTTTGTCTGACTAGGGCAGGGGTGTCAAACCCAATCGCACAGAGGGCCAAAACTCAAACACACTTTAGGTCCCTGGCCGAACAGGATAAACATTTATTACCAGGCATGAAAACCCCCTCTGCCCCATGGAGAAGGCAGCTGCCTGCTCCGTTGGGCAGAGAGTTGACGGTGGCCTGCCTGGTGCTGCCAGCTCTCCAGGCATGAAAGCCCCCTTTGCCCCGCAAAGAAGGCAACTGCCTGCTCCATTGGGCAGAGACGAGATGGCGGCGGCAGCCTGCCTAGTGCTGCCGGCTCTCACACTGCACGAGCCAGCAGCACCGGGCATACAAACCCCCCACTGCCCCATGGAGAAGGTAGCCACCTGCTCCATTGGGCAGAGATGGGGTGGCGGCCTGCCTGGTGCTGCCGGCTCTCGTGCTGTGCGAGCCGGCAGCACCGGGCATACAAACCCCCTCTGCCCCACAGAGAAGGTAGCCGCCTGCTCCATTGGGCAGAGATGGGGTGGCGGCCTGCCTGGTGCTGCCGGCTCTCGTGCTGTGCGAGCCGGCAGCACCGGGCATACAAACCCCCTCTGCCCCATGAAGAAGGTAGCCGCCTGCTCCATTGGGCAGAGATGGGGTGGCGGCCTGCCTGGTGCTGCCGGCTCTCGTGCTGTGCGAGCCAGCAGCACCAGGCATACAAACCCCCTCTGCCCCATGGAGAAGGTAGCCACCTGCTCCGTAGGACAGTGAGGGGGTGGTGGCGGCCTGCCTGGTGCTGACGCCTCTCGCACTGCGCAAGCCAGCAGCACCGGGCATACAAACCCCCTCTGCCCCACAGAGAAGGTAGCCGCCTACTCCATTGGGCAGAGATGGGGTGACGGCCTGCCTGGAGCCGGCAGCACCAGGCATGCAAACCCCCACTGCCCCATGGAGAAGGTAGCCGCCTGCTACATTGGGCACAGAGGAGAAGGCGGTGGCGGCGGCAGCACCGGGCATACAAAACCCCTCTGCCCCATGGAGAAGGCAGCCGCCTGCTGCTCCTTTGGGCAGAGAGGGGGTGGCAGTGGTGCCCTGCAAACCTCTACCGGACAGAGAAGGCAGCAGCCTGCTGCTCCATGGGGCAGAAGGGGGATGGCGGCCTCCTCGTTTTCTGCCCCCTCCCCTGTAGGTCCCATGCAGCAGCCACCCGCACGCACCATCATACCTGCAGGATAAGGTAAGTGGTGATGCAGGGGGTGCAGGTTGGGACACTGGGACCCAACGGTGTAGCTAGGGAAAATGGAGCCCAGGGCAAAATCTGAGCCCCACCCCACCCCATTGGGCAACCTCCCTCCCCCACCATGACCAAACAACATTTTTTTGCCCAAGGTCATTTCAAAGACACCGCCACATTATAGAACATGCCACAAATCACACATCTGAACCCAGCAATGATCCTGTGATCCATGGACATGGTGGGGATTTGGGGCTGGGGCTGGCAGAGCTTCCTGTGCCCATGGATCCTGTGATCCATGGGCACAGCAAGCTTGCTGGGGATTGAAGGGTGGGGCTGGCAGAGCTTTCTGTGCCCATGGATCCTGTGATCCATGGGCACAGCAAGCTTGCTGGGGACTGGCAGAGCTTTCTGTGCTAGTGGCATCCTCCCTCCCTCTTACAACACTCCTGTGAGGTAGTTTTGGCTGTAAGTTTGTGGCAGAGCAGGGATCTGACTCGGTCTCCGAAGTCCTAGTCCAGCACTGTATGAAAGGTATTGTACCAGTCAGAACATCAGACCTGGAACTGGGAGGCCCCTTCCGCACATGCAGAATAATGTACTTTCAATCCACTTTCAATCCACTTTGCAGCTGGATTTTACTGTGCGGGATAGCAAAATCCACTTGCAAACAATCGTGAAAGTGGATTGAAAGGGCATCACTCTCCATGTGCGGAAGGGGCCAGAGACCCATGTTTAAAACCCTACTTGCACCGTGGAAGCTTGTTGGGTGATCTTGGGCCAGTCACATACACTCAACCTAATCTACCTCACAGAGCTGTTGTGAGGATAAAATGGCAGACAGGAAAACAATGTAATCCACTTGGGGTTCCACAAGGCACAAAGGTGGGCTACAAATGAAGCAAAATAAATGGCTACAGTCCCACACTAGCTCACATCTTGCTCAACTGTAAGCTTTCATCTCTTTCTTAATCTGAAAATAGTTAAACTTGAATGGCATGGAAATGGAAATTTTGCAAAGAACTGACCTCATACTGCAAAAGCTGCACTCATGTTCTTATATCATCTTTCTGTAACATGTAAATTGGTATCAAGGAAGAACAAGAAAACATTTCCTTGGAGTGTCAAAGGCTTTCATGGCTGGATTCAACTGGTTGTGGTGGGTTTTCCGGGCTGTGTGGCCATGTGTTAGATCTTGTTCCTAATGTTTCTCCTGCATCTGTGGCTGGCATCTTCAGAGGTGTATCACAGAGGAAAGTCTGTTATAAGACACAGTCTGTAACAGACTTCCCTCTGTGATACACCTCTGAAGATGCCAATCACAGATGCAGGTGAAACGTTAGGAACAAGATCCACCAGACCACGACCACACAGCCTGGAAAACCCACCACGACCAATTTCCTTGGAGATTAAAGACAAAAAAGCAGCAGCTTCCAATTAACTCCAAGCCACCAACTGACAGAAGAAGCAGCACTGAGAGAGAACAGGGAAATCTAAGAGAGGTCTCCAGCTTGCAAAGTCAGGGTCTCTGGCTTTGCAGAAACAAGGCTCCAGAAAGAATCTATTAACAAGTACTTAGTGACTGAAGCAACAGAGAAAAGTCTGTTTCACATTGTGTCTAAGTGAGAAGGGAAAGTTTAGTGTGGTATATTGCCCGTGTCCCAGGGTGGGGAACCAATCACTAAGTGTTTGGGTGGAACTTGCTATGCAAAGGTGTCGTTGAGTGCATCCTTTTGCGGGTGGGGTTATCAGTCCATTTTTTAAGCACTGGAAGCCACGCTTTGCTAATTTTTAACGTCTCTTCTTTCTTATTGAAGTTGTCCTGGTGTTTGTGAATTTCAATGGCCTCCCTGAATCCTCCCTAGAAATAAAATGACTAAACTTAAGCTATTATACTTTGGACACATCATGAAACGACAACACTTACTGGAAAAGCCAATAATCCTAGGAAGTTTGAAGTCAGCTAGAGAAGAGGAAAGCCCACCATGAGATGGATTGACTCATTAAAGGAATTCGGGGTTGTTAAGAATAGGATGTTTTGGGGGTTATTAATTCACAGCTGTGAATCAGAAAGGGCTTGATAGCACATATCGCAGATGAGAATTACATTACAATACACCAATAACATAATATCTAACAATGAGTGGATTCAGGCTAAAACCAAAGTATCAGGTGTTTATTTTCCTATCACTTCAAGCAATGGGATAGAGAAATCCCAGCTAGTCTTTTCTTGCAGTTTTTAAAGAGAATGGAGTACTGTCAGGATCTGAATTTGGCAACCCTAAGCCCCACTCTATGGATGCACACTTCAACCCATATTTTTTGTTCTGATCTTGAACATCTAAAAGGATTAGTTCTCTCCAGTTTACTTGGGTTACCTGTAAACAAACCCAGTCAGCCTGTTTTGACTTTTTATTTGTGGGCCAGTTTTAGCTGTAAAAAAAGAGGTCTGTTCTGTTTCTCAGAGGAATTTTAGTACATTGATGAGTTAAGTAATAAATTCTAATTTATTTGTGGGATGTGAATTCTACTTAAAATGACTTCTGATCTTAAAGTAAAAATAATTCAGCAAATGAAACACAAATGTATCAAATGGCATTAAAATTATATTCAAGATGTAGCACGAGCAATCTGATTTTACTGCTTTTTACAGCTAAGATATTAAAAATGAATTATGATATTTTATGGCAGGTAAAGTTAATTGATCCCAAAGTTTTTAATTGATCACTAAATAAAAATTCTGTTTATCACTGAGAAAGTTCCTCATAATTCTTGGAAGAGATTAATTTAAATTAATTACTACAAATTATAAAAAGTGGACCTGAACTTAGCATATGCAACCCAATTCCATATCTGCAACACAGGAATAGAGTAGCTTGATGTACCTTTGCTGTGACTCTCAGACATCTATTCTAGTACTTTGAACTTTGGGTCAATAAAAGATTACCCTTTACTTGCTCGGCTTTTCTTGAGTTGTGTTACAGTCAATAGAAAGTCCCCTGCTGACTTGAAAACGGTGGTGAGGTCTATTATCTTTTCTTTGTTTGGAAAGGGTCAAAGACTTATTTGATTTGCATCCTTCAGTGTGATACAGTGGAGTTATTGCAAGCGTTCTGTTTCTTGAATCTTAAAAAAAAAAGCCTTTAAAAACATTGGTAAGCCATGCTTTATTTTATTTGTTTAAGAACATTGATATCCTCCTTTTCCAAAGAACAGAATTTGCCCTCAAGATGGCTAGCTGTGTAAATCAATATACCAATAAGATAGTCAATGAAGCAAAAATATATAAATAAAACAAAAAGAGCACAGTGCGGTGAAATGTAGCATAGCAGCAATACATTTAAACTTAGATTTAACCTCAGGCAGCAATAAACAGCAAACTCTGACAAGAAACAGCTAAAATATAGCCCTAAACCGGCATAAAATAACAGTAGGGAAAAAAACAGACTGAGAAAGTCAAATAAGGCTAAGAATGGAACTTGTCTGTTTCTGCTGCCTTGGGTTATCTTTATTGCTTGCAAAACCTGCAGAAGCAGTAGAATGAAGCAATCAGTTTTGGAGTCTTTCCTTATTTTGGAATATAATTCCACAAGCAACTTTTCAGTAGTAATTCCTGTGCTGAGATAAACTTGATGCAGACAGATAACATACCGGTAGCTGCTTTTCACCACTGAGTAATAATAGCAAGATGTGGCTCCTTTGCGGGATTTTTTTAGGTGTGAGCGAGCATGTTTTAAGGTGGATATTCTTTCACAGATACACACTGAGAGGTATCCCATTGCCACCAGCAAGCTATATGAAATTCCACTCCGGGGTGTTTATTTGTGTGTATCATTTAATTTATTTCAGATATTTTTAATGCTGCAGTTTAAGTGATCCAGCTCAGTGCCTGAATCAGCTGGCTGGTTTCAACCAGCAGATCTAACCAAAAGACCACCAATAATTTTTGACTTAAGGTTGCCCTGTCAAGCATGTTGTGATCTAGTTAATTTCACTACCAAATAGGATAGGTGACTCCTACCATTATCTTGTGTGGGAAAGTGTCTGAAAGTGGCTGTTTGTTAGGCTGTGGTTGTAAGGAAGAGTTCCAGCTTTCATGGGATTATTTTGAACGATTCCAGCTGTTTTTGTTCGTTTGTTTGAGAGAGTTTGGTAAGTTCTGTAATGTTTGTCATGTTCTTTCTGATGCAGGCCTTTTATAACCCCCGCCACACACACCCAGCAATCCTAGTTGTTAATTGCTGATTTTCATACAGATCTATCCCTCAAGTTCCTCAGAATCTTTACTCTGAAACTTAATTCTACAGCATTGTTTGATTGTAGAACAGTGGTTCTTCAATGCCAAATGTTTGTTTTTGTTAAGTTTTATCTCAGCACCATGCCTCAGCGTTCCTGGTCAGAAAACGTCGGGCAAATTCCTTTATGGAAGAGAGCAAAAAGGGAAATTTGGAACGGGAGTGCATTGAAGAATTGTGCAATAAGGAAGAAGCCAGAGAAGTATTTGAAAATAACCCTGAAACGGTAAGCGCTCTTGTGTTAATAGACAAATATATATTGGCTGGTTGCTATGGAGGGACCTGATATTGTCAGAACATAGGTTGGTGTGTGCCACTGAACTGTGTGCAACCAATTGTGTCTATGACAGTAGCATCATGTCTCTTACAGTGGCAGCAGCATTGGCAACAGTGCTGACTGCATGATTTGGGAGCCCTTGGGAAAGAAAACTAGCTTCCTAAATGTGGAAGAGGCACAGCATGCAAAATGAGAGTTCTTGGACACAACCCACAACCTTTTGGCAGCTCCATATTTAGCGAGAATGGTCATGTTCTTTGCAAATGGCCATGCTTCTTCCAAATCTGACACAGGATGGCAAGTGTAAATGTGATGTTGGTACAAGAGTTGGATTCAGGGGAAATTCCTGAAAGTGAGGATACTGATTTTCACTGACATCTCTTTACTCCATCTTCATGCTGTTCCTTGAGTACTGTGGTCCTCAGAAGCAGCACTGGGTGGGAGCATTTCGAGTTGCAGTAGAACCGAGAAGGTGGAAAAATCCCACTTTGCTGATGGAAATCCTTTCCAACCAGTAGCAGTTTTGCTCAGTATGTAATTCATAGTGGAATATAATAATAAAATACCATTATCATGATGGATGCCTTTAAGTAGCATTCATTTTGAATGTCATCTAAATTTAAGCATCTGACAACTTAGTGATCAGCAGTAAGCACCATAATTGGTAAACATAATCTTCACTTTTATTTTCCTTTCCACAGGAGCATTCACAAAATGAGGCTAATAGGTTCCATGCATTAAATACAGTATATATTTTGAGTGTTACATCAAGAAACACCATTCTCTTTTAGACTTCTAGTCATTATCAAATTAGCAGCAAATAATAAAGATAGATATAATCATTTTCCATGATCTCTTAAAGTTATAGTACTAGTAAATGATAATTATCCTTCTAAGTAAATCAAACAGTTAAACGATGTGTCCTGTTATTTTACCATTCTAACTGGATTTTCCCTCCTTTTTTAAAAAAAACAGGAATATTTCTATCCTAGATATTTAGGTAAGTGAAAAAAATTGTATATTTATTTTTTTCTATTTCCATGTTATTTGTGTATTAATTTAATCACTGAAGAATTTTTAGAAGAAGCCGAGGCTGGTGAAAAGATCCTGAATTTTATTAAAAAATGTTTTGTGTATGTTATTTGTAGTCTCCATTTCTCACTGGAACAAGGCAGATTACATAGAATAAGTCAATACAATCAATACTCCAATAGACAGTGCAATAGGATTAAGATTATAGGAATCGGGAATCAACCAGAAATATAAAAAGAACTGAAGCAAAAGCTGGTTATTTTGGGTTTTTGGGCTGTGTAACCATGTTCTGGTAGTTTTTGTTCCTAATATTATGCCTGCATCTATGACTGGCATCTTCAAAGGCAAACATCTGCCTCTGAAGATGCCAGCCATAAATCAGGTGAAACATCAGAAGGAGAAACTACCAGACCACAGCCACACAGCCTGGAAACCCCACAACAGCCAATTGATTCTGCCCGTGAAAGCCTTCAAATACAAAAAAAGTATTAATATGATGTGTTAAATGATGCAGAAATTAGACAACAGTACCCTACTTATGGACAGTACAAATTATACATAATATAGACCACAGTTCCTAATTTTCTACCCAAGTATCTTTCTGAACTGTTGTGTTCCAACATAGCCCTGTTACCTGGGTAGGAAAGCCCTCTTGAGTAATTTAGTCTTGCCTAGTTTGTGGAAAGCCAGGACAGTGGGAACCCTCCTGACCTCATCAGGCAGGCTATTCCATAAGGCAGGGAACCATGAAAGCTTGTGTACAGGCAGTTGTCGATTGGGCCTATTTGAGAGTCTGCACAATTTTCCCTTAGTACAGAACCATGCATCATATCCTGTTTCTTGATCGATTCACCACTTTTTGACAATGTATTTGTGGGTGCTGCAGTGTAAGGCAGATACTGCTGCAGGGGAACTGGACTATTTAATTGCTGATATTATTTTCATTATGCTGTTTCTCTGCTGAAAATGAGCAGCTCTTTTTTTCTTGCTTAAAAAAATGTAAGATTAACCATCAGTTCTGCCAGTACATATAAAAGCAGCTTGGGAGTGGTGAGTGCTAGTGGGAAATTTGTGGAGGAAGAGTTAAATAACTCTCACTGAGCAGATACAAAAGTCTAGATGTCAGACAATTCTGTGGCTTCCAGGGCTTCTTTCTTTCTAGGAGTCCTAACAACTCAGTTGGTACCACTTTCTCCATGAAGTTGTTTAGTAATCTCAGCAGCTGATGACAGAAATGTCTTCAGATGTTGTTTTCTCCTCCGTCCCAGAGTTCTTAAAGTTGTCTCGGAGGCCCCTTCCGCACATGCAAAATAATGCACTTTCAATCCACTTTCAGTGCACTTTGCAGCTGTGACTGCTAGTAAAATTCACTTTAAAACAATTGTGAAAGTGTATTATTCTGCATGTGCGGAAGGGGCCAAAGTGTAATTTCTGTGGTGGTGTTGAAGATTGGGTGTGCAAAGCTAAAATCCTCATCCAACCCTCAGACTGTGCTATCACACCTGCTGTTCCATGTGGGATAGCATCAAGCATCAAGTTTTTACAATGAGCCTGACAGTTCTGGACCTAATTTAAAGACTTATTGGTTAACATAAAATGGAAGGCCATCAATTATTGTTTCTTAGTTCTAGGAGCGATTGGAATGAACTCCCATTAGGTTTCATGGGATTTGCTGTAACAGGTTCCCATGGTGGTGGGATTCAAACAGTGGCATAGCGCCAATGGGACAGGCCGGGGCACAATGGGGGCATGGCTGGGCATTCCGGGAGTGGGGCATTAATAATTTCTCTGTTACTGTAAAAAACTCTTACTGTAAAAAAAAGTTCCTAATTTCCAGCTGGTATCTTTCTGTCTATAATTTAAACTCATTATAGCAAGTCCTATCGTTTACTGCCAACAGAAACAACTACTTCTCCTCTAATTGACTGCCTGTCAAATACTTAATACTTTCAAATACTTAATTTTGTTTCTAGAAATCAAAAGAAGGATACTTTCCTTAAACAAGGAACTTTACCATATTTCTAAAACATGTTTTTAAAACAGCCCAACAGGGAGAATTACCCTGTTTACTACCTTCGCTAACCAGCCACATAGGAAACAACAGGACTTTATGATTTTTGGACCTAATTAGTAACCCCCTCTCGGCACACACAAATAATTAGTAACCCACTCTCGGGAACTGGTGAGAACCTGCTGGATCCCACCTTTGCTCCTATGTCATGTGGGATAATTATATTTGGTTTTGGCATATTTTTGTCACAAAGATTGAGCTATTAGAAATGATAAATGAAGACAATACGAAAATCACATGCATTTATCATGAAGCTTAGGATATAAGATTACAAGAACTCTAACAACCTACATAAACTCCTTTACCATCAGCTACTATAGATTTATAGAACTCATTGGAACTTGCTAGGAAGGTGGCATGGCTTTCAGTTTCTTTTAGGCCCTTTCCACACAGCAAATTAAGATTGGGTTGCAGCCGGGATAAATGAACCTGGCATAGCCCCAGGCCATTTGTATGGCTGGTTGTCCTGTGGACAGTCAGACGTTCAGCCAGAGCATATGTCTTCATACGGAGGAGGTGCTTAAAAAAAAGTTTTTAAAACTTGCCTCCCTCCGAAGCGCGGCTATGCAGGCAGGCACACATGCTCCCCCCAGAGCCTTGCTGGAGCCAGCAGTGCCTGCTTGGCTCCGCAGGTGGGAGCCGGGAGGGATACAAAAAAAAAAGTGGAACTGCATAACACTCCTCATGGCTGCGCATTGAAACAAAATAATTGCAGAAACTGCAATTCTTGTAAAACCCAGGTTTGGGGTGGAAAACACGGAGCAGATTTGCTTCAGGAACAGGATCCATTCAAAGTCCTCCCCCCACACCTGAATTTTATCCTGCCTTTAATCTGTGTTTATTGGCCCATGCAGAAAGTGCCTTAATCCTACAACCAGTTATAAGTTGAAAAAAAATTCTGTCTGTTCAGAACCTGATTTAGGACTGATCTGTATAACCGGGGGGAAAAAATCATCTGGTGTCGTACTTCTTGGATTCGACTCTTTCAGATTTAAGCTGCAGGAGGAATTGTATTTTACATTACTCCCACATGCACAACATTTCCCTTTACACAGGGAAAGCCTGTTTGAAAGCCTGTTTGCTTTCAAAAATCTCTCTAAAGGTATAGTTCAGGGAGTAATGTAACTCTTAGTATTTTAGAATGTGACATGCTCATTGTGTATAAGCTTATTTATACTTTGACAGACTGCCTGGCCTCTCACCGAGCAGGACTTTTCAGGACACCTCTAGTGACTTCAGATGTTCCAGTGGATCTGAGGTCATGTGTGAAGGGTAAGCTTTTGTAGTCGTTTACCTATATATTGCCTGTGTCTTCCCCACTCCTGTGTCTTCCCCACTCCTTCCCCATCTTTTAAAACAGTGTATTTTTAACAGGGGATTGCAGGGGTTATCTCTTTTTCTCCTTAAGGCTACTAGGAGCTGAGACTGCTGGAGGTGGGGCTTAACAGGGGTTAACAGAGGTTACTCTTTGTCCTGGGCTGCTAAAGGTGGGGCTCCTGAGGTGAGTCATTCAGTCTTTAGTTCAGTCTCTGGAACCAGCAGAAAGGAGCAGCAGTGGACAAGGCATCTGGGCCAGGAAGAACAGAGTGACTCTGGTGTTCATTTTGGAGGGCTTTTCTCAAAGCCACATCTTTTAAAACAGTGTATTTTTAACAGGGGTTTGCAGGGGTTATCTCTTTTTCTCCTTAAGGCTACTAGGAGCTGAGACTGCTGGAGGTGGGGCTTAACAGGGGTTAACAGAGGTTACTCTTTGTCCTGGGCTGCTAAAGGTGGGGCTCCTGAGGTGGGTCATTCAGTCTTTAGTTCAGTCTCTGGAACCAGAATTTCTTTCTTTTTTCTTTTTAAAAATAAATAAATTAATTAATTAATAAGGACATTTCTTGATAGTAGGTACAGATAGCTCCAAGGGGCACTGACTAAAAGTTTAATATCTAAATATCTAAACAAAAGCAGATATGAAGGCAGGAAGCCAGCAGGGGGATGGGGGCTTGCCAGTGTTTTGCACTGAGTGTCACATGTATGACTATCTGCCACTAGGCCAGAAGTCGTGGGTGTGCCCTCGCTGCAATGAGCTCTTGGCACTCAAGGAACGTGTCCGTTCTCTTGAAGCCAAGGTGGCAGACCTGGAGAAGCTGAGAGAGGCAGAGAGGGCAACAAACAAGGCTTTCAGGGACCTAGCAGCCGGGTCCCACTCCCAAGGTGACATCTCTTCAGATGTCATGGAGAATGAGAGTCTGGGTGACAGAGGGTGCCAGTCTGAGGTGGGGGAAGATGCTCCCTTAGATGGGATCCCTTCCTTAACTGGTGATCAGCTATCCTCTCGCACCGAGGATACCCCTCGGGGAGGTGGGGGGCTCCTTGTAGTGGGTGATTTGATCATCAGGAATATAGAGAGTTGGGTTTGTGACAGGCGTGATGACCGCATGGTGACTTGCCTGCCTGGTGCGAAGGTTGCGGATGTCACGCTTCGTCTAGATAGGCTGTTAGACAGTGCTGGGGTGGAGTCAGCAGTTGTGGTCCACATTGGTACCAATGACATTGGGAAATGTATCCGGGAGGTTCTGGAAGCTAAATTTAGGCTGCTAGGAAAAAAGGTTAAAATCCAGGACCCCAAGGTGGCTTTCTCTGTAATGCTACCTGTTCCATCGCTGCAGGGCTGGAGCTAGGCAAGCGGAGATACAGGGTCTCAATGCGTGGATGAGAAGGTGGTGTAAGGCAGAGGGTTTCAGATTTGTCAGGAACTGGGGAACCTTTTGGGATAAGGCAGGCCTGTACAAAAGGGACGGGCTTCATCTTAACCAAAGAGGAACCAGGCTGCTGGCGCTCAACATTAAAAAGGTGGCAGAACAGCTTTTAAACTGATTCCTGGGGGAAAGCCGACAGGAGCTGAGGTGACTTCGGTTCGGAATACAGAGTCCATGGGGATGCAGACAGAGAAGGAGGTTTTTTTAAATCAACTACATACAAGTGAGGAACATAGCAATGTGATAAGTGATAGTGTCTACAAAAGGCTAGAGGGCAAAACACATAAATCCCAGGTTAGGGACAGAGACAGAGTATACAAGTGTCTCTATGCTAATAGTAGAAGCATTCGACCTAAAATGGGGGAGCTGGAGTACAGAGTTTTGAAGGAGGACATTGATATAGTGGGCATCACAGAGACATGGTGGAATGAGGAGAACCAGTGGGATGCTGTTATCCCAGGTTACAGGCTCTACAGGAAGGATAGGACAGGGCGTATTGGGGGGTGGGGTGGCCCTCTACATCAAAGAGAGCATAGTGTCACATAAAATAGACAATGCAGGGGGGAGCTGATTCCTCTACAGAAGCACTGTGGATATCAATACCAGGGGTGAAGCATAGTTTAACATTAGGAATATATTATCGTCCCCCTGACCAAAGCACAAGAGGAATCTGAGATGGAAAAAGAAATTAGAGAGGCCAACAAAAGCAAAAATGTCGTGGTAATGGGCGATTTTAACTATCCCCATATAAACTGGAAAAATGCATGTTCAGGTCATAGTAAGGAGAGAGCATTCCTGGATATGCTAAATGACTGTGGCTTAGAGCAGATGGTTGTAGAACCAACCAGGGGAGATGTGATCCTAGATCTAATTCTATGTGGGACCCAGGACCTGGTGCAGGAAGTCAGTGTTGTTGAGCCGATAGGGAACAGCGACCACAATGCTGTCAGATTCAGTATCTCTGCATGCGAACAAGTGACAACTACTAATGTAGTTACATTCGCCTTCAGAAAGGGACATTCCTCAAATATGAGGGGGATAGTGCGCAGGAAGCTGAAAGGGAAAATCAAGAGAGTCAAAAATGTCCAAGATGCTTGGAGGTTATTTAAAAACACAGTTTTAAAAGCTCAACTGGAATGTGTTCCACAGGTTAGGAAAGGCAGCGCCCAGTCAAAAAGAAAGCCACCATGGTTAACAAGAGAGGTTGAGGAAATTATTAGGGGAAAAAAGATGTCTTTTAGAAAATGGAAGTCCAACTTAACTGATAAAGAATACCAGAGAGAACACAAATGGTGGCAAAAGAGAAGCAAGTTAGCTGTAAGGGAGGCAAAAAAAGGATTATGAGGAACGCATGGCTGTGAACATCAAAACCAGCAACAAACAGTTCTTCAAGTACATCAAAAGCAGGAAGCCAGCAAGGGAAGCGGTAGGCCCGTTAGATGACAAAGGAACAAAGGGTGTGCTAAAAGATGACAGGGAGATTGCAGAAAAGCTGAATGAATCCTTTGCATCTGTCTTCACCCAAGAGGAGGTGAGTAAAATTCCTGCACCTGAACCAAGCTTCTAGGAGGCTTAATCCGAGGAAATAACGAAGATAGTGGTAGACAAGGAAGAAGTTCTGGCAGCCATTGATAAACTAAATGCTACCAAATCCCCTGGCCCAGATTGCATTCACCCAAGAGTTCTTAAAGAGCTCAAGCATGAAATTGCTGATGTTCTCACTTTAATATGCAACTTATCCTTGAAATCAGGCTCCATCCCTGAAGACTGGAAGATGGCCAATGTCACACCAATCTTTAAGAAAGGATCTAGGGGGGACCCGGGAAATTACAGGCCAGTCAGTTTGACATCTGTTCCTGGTAAATTAGTAGAATTTGTCATTAAAGATAAAATTATAAAACATGTACAAAAGCAAAACCTGCTGAGAAAGAGTCAGCATGGCTTTTGCAGAGGCAAATCCTGTCTTACAAACTTACTAGAGTTCTTTGAGGATGTAAATAGGCATGTGGAAATGGGGGAACCAGTGGACATTGTCTACTTGGATTTCCAAAAGGCTTTTGACAAAGTTCCTCACCAGAGACTATTGAGAAAACTCAGCAATGAAGGAATAAGAGGGGAAGTCCTCCTATGGATTAAAAACTGGTTGAGAAACAGGAAGCAAAGAGTGGGTGTAAATGGGAAATTCTCACAATGGAGAGATGTGGGGAGTGGTGTCCCCCAAGGATCCGTATTGGGACCAGTGCTCTTTAACCTATTCATAAATGACCTGGAAGTAGGGGTGGGTAGCGTGGTGGCCAAGTTTGCAGATGATACCAAATTATGTAGGGTTGTGAGAACCACAAAGGATTGCGAGGAGCTCCAAGCGGACCTTGATAAATTAGGTGAGTGGGCTAAAAAATGGCAAATTCAGTTCAATGTAGCAAAATGCAAAGTGATGCACATAGGGGCAAAAAATCCAAACTTCACATACACGCTACAGGGGTCAGTGCTATCAGTCACAGACCAGGAAAGGGATTTGGGCGTCTTAATTGATAGTTCCATGGGAATGTCAACTCAATGTATGGCAGCTGTGAAAAAGGCAAACTCTATGCTGGGGATAATCAGGAAAGGAATTGATAATAAAACTGCAAAGATTGTCATGCCGTTATATAAAGCCGTGGTGCGACCACACTTGGAGTACTGTGTTTAGTTCTGGTCACCACATCTCAAAAAGGATATTGAAGAGATAGAAAAAGTGCAGAGAAGGGCAACGAGGATGATTGAGGGACTGGAGCACCTTCCTTATGAGGAAAGACTGCAGCGTTTGGGACTCTTTAGTTTGGAGAGGAGACGTCTGAGGGGGGATATGATTGAAGTCTATAAAATTATGCATGGGGTAGAAAATGTTGACAGAGAGAAATTTTTCTCTCTTTCTCACAATACTAGAACCAGGGGGCATTCATTGAAAATGCTGGGGGGAAGAATTAGAACTAATAAAAGGAAACACTTCTTCACGCAACGTGTGATTGGTGTTTGGAATATGCTGCCACAGGAGGTGGTGATGGCCACTAACCTGGATAGCTTTAAAAGGGGCTTGGACAGATTTATGGAGGAGAAGTCAATCTATGGCTACCAATCTTGATCCTCTTTGATCTGAGATTGCAAATGCCTTAACAGTCCAGGTGCTCGGGAGCAACAGCCGCAGAAGGCCATTGCTTTCACATCCTACATGTGAACTCCCAAAGGCACCTGGTGGGCCACTGCGAGTAGCAGAGAGCTGGACTAGATGGACTCTGGTCTGATCCAGCTGGCTTGTTCTTATGTTCTTATGTTCTTATGCATATCTTTAGATTTTTAGATAAATCGATAAAAACACTAAAAAATGTAAAAATAATAAGATTAGTTGATCAGTGCAAACACCCAATTTGCCTGTGCATTTGATCAACAAACTGGGATGTCTGCAGCTTTGTAGTTTTATACACAAGCAGTCAGTAATTCCAGTCCACACCGGGAAAAGCCCATCGGTCTTGGCTCTTGGGTTTACAGCACATTGGGAGACAGACAAGTAAACCTGGGAAACTTAGCAAATTGCAGTTCATGTTCTTTTGCGGTTTGCATGCTGCCATTACTCTCCTTTCACTCCCCACCATAAAAGACGTTTAGTGTTTGGGCAAAGTGATATATCAATATATTTTTGATATATCATTATATCAATAAGAGAATTTAAATATTAAAATTATATTAAAAATCAAAGCATGCATGCATGGTAGAGAACCCATGAAACATGCCCTCCCCTCCGGTTAGCAAAAAGCTAACCGATGGCTAATACCCGCCCCGCTGCAAAAAGAAAGATGGGTAATAATGCCGAACGTGGCCTGGAACAAAGATTCTATTAAAGGGATAGGACAATTTCTCTCTTTGAAGTTGTGGGAACCTCTCTGTGTGTCATTTATTTATTTATTCATTCATTCATTCATTCATTCATTCATTCATTTATACATTTATTTATACTTTAGATTTATTAGCTGACCTTCCCCAGAGGGCTCAGGGTGGGGTACAACACAGATTCATCCTCGCAGCTCCAAAGATTTAATGGCACTTAAGTCTTTAGAATAGCAGGTGGGAATTTATGCCATTAATCCCCACTCACTGTAGACACCCCACTTTGCCCCAGTGCTGTTCCACAGAGTTCTTTGTCTCCCAGGGACCATATGGCAGGGGGCTAGAACGGGAGAGGCAAGCAGGAAGGCCCTGTCTATGAGGTCAGTGATAGGATGAGTTATCTTAAACCTACTCAAGTTAGGAGGGATTTAATTTAAATTTGGTTAATTTCTGACTGATCATCACCACTATACATGTATCTACTTGGTAACCCTTTTTTAACTAGATGAATTTAATATACCTTTGGAAAATATATATGTACAATTTTGTTTGTCATCGATATATTGTAATCACTTGTCATATTTCATGAAATGTTCAGCAACCCCATCTTCTAGTATTTATATTGTTTATTAGCCACTTATTATGTATTGGCCACTTTTCCAAAAAGACAATTGACACAGCACATTTATTCAAGTTATATAAGCAAAAGAGTACACTGTGCTTATAACCAGATCTGTTGTGTTCATTGACACTTCAAATAGCATTTACTGTGGAGACAACTCTCCAGCCCTCCAGCTGTTTCAATTTCACTGCAGTTTTTTTTAGCTTGAGCGGAGAGAGTATTGATTTCCAATCCTTTTTAATTAAGAAAATCTGCCAATGGAATTTTATATTTTGTTTGTGCCCTTTATCTCTTGTTTGCGTCTCATATCCATTCATAAGTCATAAAGGAAAAAAAATCTTGCAAGGACCTATGAATATCCTTACATATTTTGAAAAAACCAAACATGATTCATCGGCCCAGTATCATATCTGAAAGGTAGCCAGTTTTGGATGCTACAGTCACAGCACAATTATTTCTTTTTTCCATTAGCCATATAAAGTACTTGTTCCCTCATGGTGAGAGAGAGGCACACAGCTGATTATCTTGACTAATAGTTCTTCCTATAATCTACTTGTTATGAACCTGTCTAATATTTCTTTGTATCCACTCACAGAAGTGCAATGAAATAATCATTGGATTTTATCTTAGCTCCATTCATGGTGTTCAGAAGTTTGGGGATGGTAGTCCGTAGTTTTGTAATTCCTGTAGTCAATCCCCTTTTGTAGTCTATTCTCCTTTGTAGTTTGTAGTTGTTTTTTGCTTGAGCTAGTAGGTGAGTTAGTGGGGACTGTGGCAGGGATGGATTGGACACGGGGATGGCGTTGTCTTTATGATATTATATTATTATGTTATATTATTATGTTTAAGATGCATTACTCTGTTATTGTTCTGATATGTTATGATGTTATTCTGCTATTGTGTTATGAAATGTTATTATGCTGTTATGTCATGATTACTGATGTTCTTGCTTTTTGATATTTGATATTTGGGGATATGTTTATTGATGCTGCTGTTTTGCTGTTTTGATATTTGTTGGTTTGATATTTGCTGTTTGATATTTGATTAGTATTTTGATGTTATTTGCTTGTTGTTCGCTGCCCTGAGCCCTACGGAGGAGGGCAGGGTATAAATCAAATAAATGAAATGAATGAAATGCAATAGTACATCATATTCCAGTGATGGCAAACCTATGGCATGGGTGCCAGAGGTGGCACTCGGAGCCCACTCTGTAAGCACGCGCACACAGAGTTCGTCATGTGGGGGGCGGAAAATCTCACACACACACACATCTAGGCTGGCCTGGGCCACTGAGCACGATGTGCGCGCACCGTGGTGAGTAGGGAGGACTCGGCTGGCGGGCCTGGCGCCTGTGCTCTGGGTGGCTGCTGCCCAAGGGGGGGGGAGTGCAGAGGAGGCAGAGATGCTAGAGAGGCACAGAGTGGTGTGTGTGGGACTTGCTGGACGATAGAGCAGGCTGGCCCCTGCTCAAGCGGGTTGGGCTGAGGAAGAGGGAGCCAACCAGTTTTTTCTAAACTAAAACCTCAGCATTCAGGTTAAATTGCCGGGTTGGCACTTTGCGATAAATAAGTGGGGTCTGGGTTGCAATTTGGGCACTAGGTCTCAAAGAGGTTTGCCATCACTGTCATATTCTGTCCTGTCTAATATTGGAGATTTCTTGCTTTATAAAATCTGCATTAAGTCTTAAAGCTGCAGAATAGCTAGTTTGTCATTCAGTCTGTCTGATCAGATTACATCCAAGATATATAAGACATGAGTAATAAAACAAGCCATGCAAAGTATCCCCTTGTCTTAACTGTAAGTGCCTCTTCAAGTTGTCAGGTGTTTGGAGACTGATCCCAAGTGGAAGATACATACTTATCTTTAAGCATCTGTCCCTGTTTTTGTCCTTGAGAACACAGAAGGGCAAAAAAGAATCCTTGGTAATTCTCCCTCTAGCAATCAGCAATGGAGTACAGCTCCCTGACTGCTGTGTTAGCGTGCCTGCAGTCACAAACTGAAGTGTGCTTTTATTCATCCCTTCCCTCTTTTTCTTACTCTCATTAGAGCCTCTTGGGGGGTGGCAGGGCTGTGTATGAGCATATTATCTTGCTGAATGGTCTCTAGTGAGGAATGTTGCTATAGTTGATGTTAATTTTATTCCTCATACGTGTCGATATCATAAAGTGGTTGTCACAGATTACCCACTGGAGAAACTCTGGTGATATTACAAGCCAAAAAAAAAAGTGTTGTAGCTGTGACTTAATATCATGGCAATCAAGTCATTAAAATTCTGCAGTTGTTTAGGTTAAATAGATGAGAATTGGCTTGTAGTAGCAGCAGAAAACCTGGAGGGTCAGAGCCCTCTGCCCCTCCGTCAGCATTTCATGCCTCAGCAGCACTGCAATAAGTTAACAATATCCCATAAGAATTCATTAAGTGGCAAGAAGAACTGAACCAACTGTTATCATTGGCTATAACTCAGTGTCAGAGAGTATGCTAAGTATATACAAGGGCCCAAATTCAGTCCTGGCATCCCTGGAAAGACCAGTCACCATCAGTTCTATCCGCTGTCAAGCTCAGGAAGATTTTTTTTTCCTCAAAGAGCAAAGACACCAGAAGTGTGGAAACTAATCATTATATTGATATTCCACTGTCCATGTATCCAAAATTGCCCCAAGTTACTTTGATATCAGAACTTAATATCCAAATGGGGCACTCCCAATAGTTTTGAGGATAATCTAAATATTTGATAATCTGCTGGCCCAATTTTTTTCCCTCAGGTAGGTTCTGCCTGATGCTATGTAGAGCAAGTTCAGTAATTAACAATGCAGGCTTTTTCATCTTTGATTTCAGTGGGCTTAGGATTAGCTCTGCACAGAATTGCACAGTTATTCCTATACCATAACAATATTGTTACTTCTCCTTCAGGTATAGCTGGCTGAGTTACTGAGAAAAGAAGCTATTGGTCAAAACATTATCTGTGGGTGAATTAGTGACAGGTTGGCAGGTTGCCATTATTTCACTCACATATAATATTTCAGTCAAGAGGTATTCCAGTATTTTCTCAGAAATTTGGCCATGTTTGAAATCCTGTTTTGGTAAGATACCTTGAAACTCCATGTTGGGAAAGTGGGATAGAAATATTTTAATAAATTCATGTGTTAGATAAAAAGGAAATATATCTTAATTACCTACAGGTGTTTGTAAAAGAAGTTCATTTAGTCCTCAGCAATGGGGTATATGCTATTAGTCAAGCAAACTGCCTGTGTGCTCTTTAGGCACAATCTTCACTAAAATTCCCCACAAGCATTAAAAGTGAATTAGGAGGGCTACATTGGCCTCATAAAATATTGTTCTTGTATAGCAAGTGTAACCTCAGCTTGTGGGTTCTGTGGGGCAGTACTTGGAAGGAGTTGCAAAGAACCAATTTTTAAACAACAAAATGGTTTACTTTTCTTTACAATTAACACTTGTAAAACATCAACATTTAACGTTACAATTCAAGGTCCTGTTCAGGTTGCATTTCAAGTCCTTCTATTTACAGTCTACTGATATTGCCAAGTCCAAATTCTTCTTTGCTGGTGGTTGGTTTCTGAAGACTCCAAGGGCTTGATGAACAGGTTGCAACATGATGAAGGTCTCCAGGAGAACTCTCACCCATTACAACCACAAAAGAAACCCTGAAACAATAAACTCCAACATTTACAACACAGCAAAAACAACAACTACCTTCCCAGTAGTTTCCAACAATATTGAAATTACCTTAACAAGGTGTTAAGGGCTTATAGAAATCAAGGTCCAAGTCTGGTAGCCTTGCTTCTTCTGCAAAAGAGCTCTTGCAGCCTCTCTGCTGCTCCGAGTCTCCACCCCCTTACTGGGTCAACCCATTCTGGGCCAACCCATTCTGGGCATGGGGGTTACACAAGCTTTTGCCATTGTCTTGAATATTGCCTTAGGAACAGAAGGGACAAACAAGAGTAGGAGAATACTAATTTAAAAACTTATTTTTTTTCTTCCTTGGCAGTAATTTCAGATCAATGTAATCCTCTACCGTGCAATGAAGATGGTTCTAAAGAGTGCAGAGATGGCCAAGCCACGTTTACCTGCATCTGTAAGCCAGGATGGCAAGGACAGTGGTGTGAAGAAGGTAGAGTCTGGACTATAACCCATAGCAGCTATCAGGACATTTTATATGACAGAAAACAGACATGAATCTATTTTAAATGGCCCTCTTCATACTAAATAATATGGAACTCAGCAAAGAATCTGTTCAAGGTTATGGTTTTATTTTTGTCTTTGTCCCCCCCCCCCCCCCCAGATGTAAATGAATGCGAAGATTCAATAAATAGAAATGGAGGGTGCAGTCAAATCTGTATTAATTTTCCTGGAAGTTTTCGCTGTTCCTGTGAAGATGGTTACTTTATGCTTCCAAATAAACTGAGCTGCAGGGGTAAGGGCAATCTTATTGACATCCCTTTTCTCATATCAAGATCCACTGCCTGATTACTGTGCTTCACCTCCATTTGATAACACATTGCAGAATTCTCTGTTCCATCTGCAGTCGGTGGTCTTGCAATTATTTAGGATACTCCAGAAAAAGATAATTGTCCAACAAACAGTTCATGATAAACTTCATCAACATGTGAAACGGTGGGCTATGTAATACATGGAATCTTAATGTGTATGATTATATCACATTTAGTGATTTAACTTCTAGGGACCGTGGAAAGGGAGTTGCCCTGAACCATGACAATTCTAGCAACTCACACATTTCGAACATTTCAACAAGAAATGCTCCAAATAGACAAATAAGGGCTGCAAGTTACCTGGTGTGGACTATAGATCTGGAATGTGGACCATCTAGTAAACAAAGTCAACGGGAACCGTGTGGTCACAGTTCCAAGGCTAACATAGGCAGCTTTCAGCACCCCTTTCCCAAATCTTCTGTGAAACTGTGTTTTTGACATCTGCAGCACTGAAACAGAAAGGTAGTAATATAACACATGCATACCTATCCCAAGAATCTGTTAGCCTTGTAATCCATTCTTCTGTCTGATGGTATCTACTTAGACAAGGGTTGGGAGTTTGCTGCATGGTGTGAAAGCACTATCTCTTTAGCTTGTAATTGAATTCTGGGGCTTTGCCAATGCAATTGTAAGCAGAGTTATGTCTTTCTAAGTATAATGAAACCAGAGGGTTTAGAAGGCTATAACTTTGTTTAGGATTGTGCTAGCCATTATTCCAAGGCAGTAGAGAGTATATGCTACCGGTATGAACATAAAGTGTTAAAACTTCATCTCTGGCAACTACAATTAAGTCATTAATGCTTTGAAATCACTATGCTCCTGTAATTTTCTTTAAAGAAGTGACATCATATCTGCTATTTTTTTTACTTTTGTATATATGCCAAGTGAGGATCTAACTCATGAGATAGATGGTGAGCTCTACTCCATGAATGTCTATGCTAGAATTACATTTTGGTACAACTAACATAGTATCACTTTTTGATTTCACATAGTGGCATAGTACCACTTTCTTTTTGTTTTCATTTGAAATGAGTTTAATGATATCTCAAGCACATTTCATTGGGAAGTCACTTATGCCTTCCAGACTTCTGATTGTCTCTTGAGCTCACTACTACCCTTGAGGCACGTGGCAGGAAGTAAGTGCCTCAGAAGTGAAAAAGAATCCGTTCCTTTATGTTAGAAATGAATACATGTTTTATTTGTACAGACAGGGACGAATGCATGTTAAACTTGAACATTTGTGGGACAGCACAATGCAAGAATACTCCTGGGAAGTATGAATGTGAATGTGCAGAAGGCTATGCCTATAATTCGAATACAAAGAAATGTGAAGGTAGTTCCTAATTTCTAAAAGCAGAATTTTGAATGTCTTTATAGTTATTTTGGAGTGCTCATTGTCATTATTTTACCTCAGACATTAATTTATTTAGTGGTTCATTGAATAAACTTTCTGAAAATTTTGAAGCCATGGGGAGGGGGGGAGAGAAATGGAAATATATGCAATAGTTAATTGCCTGTCAAACCTATTATCAACTTAACAAATTATACAGCATCATTTATAACTTGGTTAGTATATAAGATTGTACTGTTTGGCATATTTATGAAATTTGAAAATATAAATGCCTTTTATTTTCTATAAAAAACAGCAAATATATCCAATACTCAAGAGAGTTGCAAACTGCTGTATCCTATGTTACCATAGCACATATATCTTTACTGTTTGACATTTAAGAGATAGGAAACACTGAAGATAGAAGACAACTTCTGTAATAAACAAAAACACATTGAAAACACTGGATTATTTAATGTATTGTCATAAAAATACATTATAGCATGTTAATTGTTGCCAAAACTATTGATATTTAACCCCACAAAAAAGTTCTTGTCAAACTGGTATTATTTATTTATTGCCATCCAATCGCAGCCAACTTATGGCAACCCCATAGATTTTCAAGGCAAGAGACATTCAGAGGTGGTTTGAGGCTGCCTGCCTCTGCATAGCAACCCTGGTATTCCTTGATGATCTCCAGTCAAAATACTGCTTAGCTTTCAAGGCCTGATAAGATCAGGCTATCCTGACTATCCAGGTCCAGGCATATATAGATCGACAGAAAAATCACTGCTCAATAGATCTTTCTGTTGCAAAAGTTGTGGTTTAAATACAGGCCTTGCAAAATTTGTGCTTTATGTTGATGTCTATATGATCTTCTTGCAGTTAGAGTTTGTTTACCTAGGCAGCAGGTTACTAATACTGTCTTTCGCAGAGCTTTGTCCTTCTAAATTATTTATTGTGCTTAGCTGACAAAGCAGAAAATGTAGTCAGCTGTGCTCAGTTGGGACAAAATGTGCTTTGCTCTGGCCCACACTTTTTCTCTGAATGATTGTTCTCCAAGCCCCCTTGGCCTCAGAACACAGTTACACACACAAACACACTTCTTTATATGTTTGTATTGATCGTATTCTGTTTTCTTTATCCAAGGCATTGTGAGTGTAGGCACCATAGTTGAGCCTATAGAACATATTCTAGATGGGGTTTTTTTTCCAACTGTAAAAGATAGCAATGGCCAATGATAGTGCCAGGATCCAGACAGATGAATATTTGGGCGAAAGATCTTCCTCAACTAGCCCAAATGCACTGTAAAACTCTAGTCTCAGCTGGTATAAAAGTAATACATAGCTGGCATGCTTCTAGATTGGCCAGGTCCTTGTAAAGAGAATGCCTGCATCCATTTATGAGAGAAAATGGGAGGTCTTCAAAGCCAGAAACCTGCCAAATATTCATTTTAACTTTAAAAATACATGCATGTTCTGCATTAGTAAAACTACAATTTCAGGTCTTTTATGATTCCCTTTTTACTTCCAAGAATGCAGTTGTACAATATGAAAGGAAAAAGCAGGTTTAAATGTCAAGCTGTGTGTTTCTCCTTTTGCTGCAGATGTGGATGAATGTGCTGAAAACATTTGCTCTCAAATGTGTATCAATTCTCCAGGAAGCTACACATGCTATTGTGATGGCAAGAAAGGCTTCAGGCTTGTTCAGGATATGAAAACTTGTGAGGTAAGGCACCACTGTTATGCCTCCCTTCCTTCCTTTCCTCAGTAAAAGTAAAGGAGTGAAATTTGAGAACCACCAAGACCCACCCCTTATACCACTTTCTTTGTTTTGTTGCATACATACTTCTCTATGTTCAAGGCAATTTAGACTAAAACAAGCATTGTTAAAAAACAACAACAAAGGTCAAAGATTGTCTTAACAGACCTTCAGGGGTTGTCTTAACAAATGGGCAACAGGGCAACTGTCTCAGGTCCTAGTCTGGGAGAGACAACTGACCCCTCCCAGCCCTCCCTGATGGAGGGCTGGAGTCAATTCTGGGGCTTGGGCAGTCAGCTTAGAAGTGGAAGCCACTTGCTTCCCCATCCAAGGCTCAGGCAGCTAGCTTTTGTTGGCAGTGGCTCCTTCTCATCTCACACAGGATGAAGTCCATCACTTACTTGGATCTAGTGACAGGAAGTAGGATCACAGGGAAGCGGCAGTGATTCTGGAGATCTAGATTTTTGCCCATAGTTGTAGAGCTTCATTACAGCAAGTGGCTTGGAATTCGTAACTGTGGTTCAGATCTAACCATGAAGTTGAGCACTACATTCCATACAGTTTCAGTTGCAGGGAAGGTATTTGCAACCATCCTGCCACATAATCTTTTTCTGTATATATCTTTTACAATAATCTCAAGCCAGAAAAAAAATACAAGTAATTTTTAAAGATTATTTATTGTTTTATTATTTCTTGGATGAATGGGGATCTGAACGAATCTTTCCCCAGTTTTGTCCAACACTGTACATTATGTCGGATCACTGAACAGGACAGAGAAGGGGGCAGAAATCTCATTTCAGGAATTTGACTGTGTCTTATAGTGGTAAGTTTGCCAAATCTTCCCTACCTTCTTAATGCCCTACACTTCTAAAATTTTCCTAGCACAAAAATCTCCCCCACTCCCACCCTGTCTCTTTGATTTCTTGACCTAGATGCATAGTTCCCCACGTCCCAGAGTTAAAAGTGGCAAGACGTTGCCAATTCTGCCCATAGTGTGTACCCTTGTCACAATATCATTTGTTATTCAGAGATTTTTCAGGCTGGTGTAGTGATTCAAATACCCCAACATCTTGTCTGAGCAGAAGAAAGGAATATGTGTATATACCATGTGAAATAATGCCTGCAAAACACCACCTTTTACAAGCTATTGTAACTCTTCAGTTCTGAAGTGCAAACTTTTCTTATGTTGGTTGGTTGATCAGCTGGTTGTTTGGGGGTAGGATGGGGGTTGGGTTGGTTTTTAAAGTTTCAAAACCTGAGTTGGTACTATTGAAATATTTGCATAATTCTGAGTCCCTTCACCTTAATAATTCTCTTGCTACAAGCCAAAAGACTCCTAAGAGATATATTAAACTATCAAATCATTCACATTTCTTCCAAGGAAAAAGAGTGAGGTATGCATGGTTTCGCTGAGAAACATTTCACTGTTAATGGCTTCATTTATACTTCTTTGGCAAGACTGAGCATGTTCAAGTATATTCACACACACTAGAAACAAGTTTTGTCACAGTTCAATTCAGTGGGGCTTAAAGAGTTCAGAAATCAAAGGCATCTATTGTGCTTTAACATATTTATGAGAATGTGGTGAGTGGTAGTTAACTGTGATTTAATGATTAGGCAAAATGAGGTGTAAGTCCATTCCCAGTTGATAATGAAATCAGCAAGTTGGCTGTATTGTTTCAGTAAATCAACTTGTATATGGAAAGCAGATCCATAACTAAATAAAGTAAAAACTGTTCACATAAAATCTGTTTGAGATTATGCTAAGATTATACTTTCACCTACAGCTATAAAAATATTAGAACTGTTGTTCCAAAAAGAAGACACAGCAGAGTCTTCAATCATAATGTAGTCCTGAAAGCTAGCCCACACCTCCAATAATACACTTATCTGCTGTGCAGATTGCATTGTTTGGTTGGGGCCTTAATTTTCAAGCAATTCCTTTTTTTAATATAATTTTTTATGGTATAGAATGTTTATATAATCGTTACATACAATATATTTATTCAAACTATACATTTTCCCCCTTTTTTCCCCTCCTTCTCCCCCTTCTTTTTCCCGGTTGTTCAAGCAAGCAGCAGAAGGTTCATTCTCCATGTTCTCTTCTCCCAGATTTTTTCGTTAAATCTGGCTTCTCTCATCCAGTTCTCAAACATTGTCCGTATCTTCATAATGTCTCTTAATTTCTTTTGCCATAGCATATTTTTTGCCATCATCTCTAAAATTTCGAATTGTATTTGTTCCCATACACATTCCAACCATTTTGAGATTGTCCATTTCTTATTATCTTTCCAGCCCAATGCTATCACTGCATGTGCAGCTCTGATCATAATTTTATACATTGGTCCCAGAATTCTATTTACTTTTTTATCTTCTATTATTCATACCATTAATAAATCATTATTTATATAAATTTTCACTTTTACTAATTGTTCTATATACTTCAAAAAATTTTCCCAAAACTTTTTTACCACTTTACATTCTATCCACCTATGGATGTAGTATGCTCCCTGTTCACCACAATGCCAACATCTTGGCTCAATCCCTTAATCATATAGGCTAGCTGTATTGGGGTTCTACCTTTCTTTCCAGTTCCACATATTTTTCAATCTTTATCTTATTCATACTATCCATGATTCTTTCTACTTTTTCATCATCAAAGAGTTTTTCTTTCTCCCATTTTTGCTTCAACATTCTCAACATAAAATCCTTATCTTCCAACATATATCTATCTATATATAAAGCTACCAGTGACTTTGTTAGTCACGTCCTAATGCTGAAACGGCTGGACGGATCGCCCCCAAATTTTCACATGACGTTCCTCCCTGTTCTGGGCAGGTAATCGGACCTTCAAATCGCCAAAAGTCCATACCTGAGCCAGGTCTTTTTCCTGGCGCACCAGGCCATGAAGCTGTTTGTTTTTAACTGTCACCCTTAGAATGTTCGTGCAGCATGTCTGTGGCCTGAGGGCTTGCTATGAGGGCTTAGAATGTTCGCTCAGATGGCCACAGGTGAGCAGTGAAAACAGTAAATAGGTAATACTGTTAGGTATTATACAAGTGGAAGTGAAACCCATACACACTTTGCCATGTGAGACGTCAGGTAGGGTTCCCCCCCTCACACACTGGTAACTTTCACTCTCTGTGCCTCACCCACTACTACCACACAATACACATCCAGCTCATCCTCACACACCTCACTCTGCCTTCCCTCACATCCAACCACCACTAACCACCACTTACCCACTTCCTCACCCATATTCACCACAGCTCTCTTTTACTAAAAGTGAGCTGGAGTTTGCCTTTTTCTTCTAAGAAAATCCACGAGGGGGGGGGGGGCAACACTACTGGCTCCGCTTCTTTTGCACGTGGCCTTTTAAGAACCCAGAGAGCTGGCCTCGATCGGGGCCCTCACCACCCTGCCTCTGCTGCCTGACTGGGATAGCCTCCTTGCCCCAGTTCTGCCTTACCCAAGCCAGGACTGTGCGTGTCAACCAGCCTCATGGACAGCGGGATTCGCACTCTGGACAGTTCCGTTGTGGAATGGAAAGGGTTACATTATACTAAAAAAACAAGACACCACCATATAACAATGTGAATTGAAAAGGGAAAGCGGGATTCTATTTGACCACCCCAAAAGGCTATGCTGCGGATCATTGGACCTGCATGGACATCTGTGTGGGTTGCAGACTGTGATGAGAAGGACAATTGCCACAGCAACACGTGGCCAGGCCCCTCTAGTTTATAAACTAATCCCAATAAATTTCCTTTTAGTATTTCATGGCTCTTCAACCATTGAATTATTATACAATCACCTTTTATTCTAAATTTCTTTAATCTTTCCCAAATCCCTCTTAATGCCAGCCAGTTCTCTTTCCCTCCAATTTCTATTAAATTTTGTAACAATATAACCTCTCCTTCATAAACTAAATCCGCCACTTTTTGTATTCCTTTTTCCTTCAGGTTTTTTTATAATTATCCATCCCTCTTTTCCAATCACACTTGCCACTGGAGCACTGTCCAGGATGCCAGGCATCCATTTGCTTCTCCATTTTCCCCATATTTCCATATTAACTTTTCTTGGGCTTCATAACTCTTTTGTTTTACATTTTATAATCATTCATATATAAATACCATGTTTGCCTATTCCTTCATTTACTTCATTTTCAAACTTTATCCATTTTTCTATATTATTTTCTTTTATATCCATTAAACTTTTTATCTGGAATGCCTCAAAATATTCCTGTGTTTTCGGTATTCCCCATCCTAGAAGTTTATTTGGCATATATACTACTTTGTTCATTACTCTTGCATTTTTCTTATCAAACACCCATGCTTTCAATTTCCTATCCCATTCCTCAAATTGTTTTTTAGTAATCTTCATAGGTAATGTTCTAAATAAATAAAACAGTTAAGGTAATATACACATCTTTACTGCTTTAATTTTCCCTGTTAAAGATAGGGTCTGACTCCCATTCTTTAATCTGTCTTTGTATTTTTTTTCCATCTATTTTCGTAATTGTATTTAAACATCTTTTCTATTCTGTTGGAGATTATGATGCCTAGATATTTAATTTTCCTCTTCAATATCGTTTTATCAAACTGTTTCTTTTCTATATTTACACCCAATACTTCCATTTTGTCCATATTGACAATTAAACCTGAATATTTCTTAAAGTCTTCCAAAATTATTTTCAGCTCTTTCATTGTGTCAACTGGATTAGTTGTTATCAATAACACATCATCTGCAAACAAATTTATTCTTATTTCTTCTTGATTTATTTTATATCCTTTTATTCATTCATTATTTCTAATTCTATCGGCCAGAAACTCCATTGCCCTCACAAACAGGGACGGAGACAGTGGACCACCTTCTTTAACCCCCTTCTAATGTTAACTATTTCTGACAGACCCTCATTTACTCTTATCTTAGCCTTGCCATTCTTATATAATTCTCTTAATGCTCCTATAAATCCATCACCAAATCCAAAATTATGTAAAGTTTTAAAAAGATACTCATGTCCCACTGTATCAAATGCTTTGTATACATCCAATTTTATCATAGCATATTTTTCTGTTCTTTCCATGTTGAATAACATTTAATACATTTCTTATCGGGTGACTTATATCTCTTCCTTTTACAAACCCATATTGATCATGTTCAAGCAATTCCTTACCTTGTGAAGATCTCACAGTCCTAGGCTGGAGACATCATTAATTTCTAGGGGAAACACTGTAAAGCTATTTTAACACAAATCAAGGAGTTGGATTCAAATAACTGGTGTTCTTACCAATTTACTTTTTGCAATTGCCATGTAGTAAATCTAGCAGAACTACATTTGAAGGAATCCACTGCACAATGAACTTTGCTAGTCAACCGTGTAACAAGCATTGGTGGTAGATATCATTATATAGACTCTGATGAACGCTTCAGACAACCTAATTCTAGTTGATTTGCACTGCATAATGAGTACACATGGCAGCATAAATTAGGGGGAAAGTAGGTATTTGAATCAATCTTAATACATGTCTAAAACTAAGGACAGAAGTTTGACCTTACTTGGTCAAATTATAACAGGTGTTTCTTTTTTCTGTTATTCCTAGCCTGTACAAGATTGTCTCACACTGAATCTTGAAACAAATTATGAATTGCTTTACCTGGCAGAGCAATTTATAGGGATTCCTGTTTTGTATTTAAGGTTTAGACTGCCAGACATTACAAGGTAAGTAGATGTCAGAAGGCTTCAAGTGTGGGAAAACAGAAGCCAGGCAGTCTGAGGACATTAGTGAAAACTGAAGCTCATTAGCATATATGATATTTCAAATTTAAATATTTTTCCCTTTCATTATTCATGAGCTTTTGTTGTGGGAGACCCAATTTACTAATTTGTACTGGACCCTGAATAATCATGGTTTGGATCTCAGCAGATATGCTCGTGTAGCATATGTTTATTAGCTGTGGTCATTGTCTCTTCCTTATGAGTTGCCTTGTGTAGCTATTGTGTTATTTTTTTAGCATTGTATTTTATTCTGTAATAACTTTCACAGTGTACAGATCTGGTCTTTTAATTGTTTCGTACTTGTATCCTTTCTTCTTTATTGTGCTTTTTCTATTCCACCCTAGATTTTCAGCTGAATTCGATTTTCGGACCTATGATAATGAAGGTGTTATATTGTATGCTGAATCTCCTGACTACAAAGCATGGATTTTGCTTGCTCTCCGTGATGGGAAGATTGAAATTCAGTTCAAGAATGAAATGGTAACCAAAGTAACAACTGGTGGCAAAGCCATTAATGATGGCTTGTGGCATATAGTAAGTCCTTTACTTATTTTTCAGTGCTAAGAACGTAAAATAAAATTAAGGGAGCAATCCCCTTTTCAAACAACTGTGTATATTTGCAGTAGTAACTGCAGTAGAAACAGTAGATACAAATATCTGTTTCTTTTTACATTTAGATCTCAGTGGAGGAACTAGATCACAGCATCACTGTCAAAATAGCCAAAGAAGCAGTGATGAGTATTAACAGCCCAAGAAATCTTTTCAAGCCATCCAATGGCTTTCTGGAGACAAAGGTGTACATTGCAGGTCTGCCTCGCAAAGTGGACAACACTCTAATTAAAGCGGTAATCTTTTTCATTGTCCATTATAGCATCTTCATTGTGACCTCTTCTCTCAGACATACCTGCATCTCTTCATTTGTCAAAGACAAAATTCTTGTGATTATTTTCTTTCTTTCAAAAGTCACAATATCTGAAGTGAGTTAGGAGGTTTTATCTGAGGGGCTTGTGTGGGATTCTCTTTTTCAGTAATTTTTTCAAGTTCAGTTACTAGCTTTATTCTTAGAAGACACACTTACAACATTTCATTTGAATATCTTTCTACACATGTTACCAGACAATACTAGATAGAAGCCAGAAAAATGGACATTTGCTATTAGCTTTAAAGGCATTCAAATTGCAGAGAATAGAAAAGTAGCTAAACCTTAGGTTTTTAAAATATATTTTATTATTTTTCTACAAAATTTAAACATAATGCAGGAAAAAAAAGGAAAAATAATAAATGGATCTACTCTAATAACCAACTGAACAAAAAGTACCAATTACAATTCAAAATATAATAAAAAGGGGGAAAAAACCAAGCATAATATATAAATTTGGCAATCCCTACATATTAACATACTTGTTGAAAAGATATATCTTGATTTATGCTCTTGTACATTAAAATCATTTATTTAAAAAATAAATTTAACGCTACTTTATATGTTATAATATTTAAGGTAATGTTCTCCATTGGTTTCAGCTCATATTCTGGACTTCTATTCAGTTAATTTTGCCATAATACATTTGTCTACATCTGAAAACAGGTAGTCTCTATGATAAACGGATAGGAGCCAAAAAAGTTAACTAATTAGCAATTACAGGGTGGAGGAGGGTGTGAATAAAGGCAGCTAAATTTGGGAAGAACAAATTTATAGCAGGTGCATTTGCACTACCAATTTAATGTTGGAAATGCTGCTGGGTTTGTCTGTGCTGCTATAGGAATTGCATTTGACCAGCGGCAGTTGGGAGATAAATTACAGTGGAATTAACGGAACTGCTATTTACAATGGAACTGCTATTTCTACAGTTTCAAAAATCCCTGGGGAAATGGTCATTGAAAGTAAATAACTATAGCTGATTTTAAAAAGCTGCTATTTCTATCCTAGATGAAATCTCTGCTTTGAAAAGCAGTTGCATTCTTCAGTGTTTCAAGTTTTGGACTTGGACCAGGGCGACCTGAGTTCGTACCTCTCTGCCATGATGATATTCCTTGAAAGGCTTTGAGGCTGTCACAAACTTTCAACCTATTGTGCCTTTCAGGTTGTGAGGATAACATGGAGGATAAGAACTATGTATGCTTATTTACACAAATGTTTGGAACACAGTAGCATAGCAAAGAGCCCTAAAAAGCAATATATGTTTTCCTGTACCATATGTAGGCATTAGATTTTGGCAAGCTGCCTGAAAGGAAACAAGATCCCCTAAATTGAAAGTGCCAGTTGGTCTGTCCATAATCTAAGATTCCAACAGTGTCATCTTAACATCCTAATCCCACTGATTTCAACTCTGCTTAGAATGTCACTGCAAATCTTTTTTCAAGCCATGTGGCCAATTTAGTGGTCATAACAAGGTTTGGTACCACTATGTATGTACCACTAATTTCGATAGATGTGTTACACCTATGGTTTGAGAGTACAGAAGTAGGGCCAATTGAAAGACAGGTATTTTGTCTAAACAACAGTGTTTCACAGTCCTTCCCAAAATGTTTCCATCATAGAAGCCTTCCTGATATCTTCTGAAAGGCTATTCAAAATGTTCCTTCCAACGACTGACTGACAACATTTCTAGACTAAATCAAAATGACCTAAAATTTTGCTGTAACTCTTCTACAGATTAATCCCCGCCTAGATGGATGCATTCGTGCCTGGAACCTGATGAATCAGGGAAATTCTGGTGTGAAAGAAGTCATTCAAGAAAAACAAAGTAAACACTGTTTAGTAAATGTTGGAAAGGGGTCTTATTACCCTGGTACAGGAGTGGCAAAGTTTCAAGTCAGCTACAGTAAGTATGTTTCCCACTTCTCCTGATCCTATACTTTGGTGGTCACAAAATTAATAGAAATCGAAGTACCTGTTGTCATTCAGCTTCACAGATTCTCCAGCCAACTATTTCAGAAGCAGGTTCAATGTAGTGCCAGACTTCGCAAAAGAAGAAACTGTACCTTTTGGGAAATAGGCCATCGCTAAGTAGAACAGCATCTAGCTCCCAAGTTTAATTGCTGGCATCTCTAGTGAAAGACCTCTGCCTGAGACCCTGAAGAGATGCTGCTGGCCAGCATAGAAAACACTGACCTTAATAGATGAATTGTATGTGTCCATGTGTACTGCATACACAATTGTAGTTCTTTTATAGGTTCTAACTGCATCACTACTCTGTGTGGACTGAGAAGCAGGCTGTATTAGTGATGGGATGCTATTAAAACTTCCTTTTGCAAGTGATCACTTAGGGCCAAATTAAACATTGCTTTTAAAGAGTTGGGATCAGGCTCAGAATGGGATCACAGAGGGAGTAATGCACTGGGGGTTATTTTTCCAGTTTTGTTGTTCCACATGCACAGACATGACATATGAAATAGTTTTCATATGGGAAAATGGTTCGTAAGGGAGAAAGAGCCTTTCCTGTTTCCATTTTGCAATTCCAAGCCCATTTGGGTTCTCCTTTGGGGTTCCATTAGAAGCCATTTCTTGCAGCTGCTGTGTGGTTGCAGGGAACATGAGTTGGGTCTGAGCAACCCAGACCCAACTTTTTAAAGAGTTTAGTACAGGGGTAGGGAACCTTTAACACTCAAAGAGCCATTTGGACCCGTTTTCCACGAGAAAAGAAAACTCTTGGAGCCGCAAATAATTTTTGACATTTAAAATAAAGATAACACTATATATATAGGGGTTTTTTTACCTTTTACTCCGCTCATTCTGAGAGAAGGCGTATGTGGATGCGCTCGCTTCTGCTGCCTGCAGGTGGGCGAGGCAAGGATGAAGCCAGGCGGGCTTTGCCTTTGCCGGCGCGCCAGAGAGCAAGCACCCGCCAGCTCCAACGGGCGGGCGAGAGGGGAAGCCCAAGGAAGCGCCAGCTCCAGCCAACTGTGGGCAGTTATGCACTCCACCCCTGCTGCCTGCAGGGTGGGCAAAGGAGAGATGGGGCTAGCTGCCTCAAGCAGTCGAGTGGAGCCGCAGTGCAAGGGCAGAAGAGCCGCATGCGGCTCTCGAGCCGCAGGTTCCCTACCCCTGGTTTAGTAACTGTAATGTTTAGTTTGGCCCTTAACTGATGACAGCATGTGAAACAAAAAGGCAGGAGTGTGGGCCTTTGTGCTCCAGAAGGAGTTCTGGTTCACCCTCCTGGGAGCCAGTGTGGTGTAGTGGAGGCTTATCTGGTGAACCACATTAGCTTGTGCACTCCAGCACATGCCAGCTGGGTGACCTTGGGCTAGTCACAGTTTTTCAGCACTCTCTCTGCCCCACCCACCTCACAGGGTGTTGGGGGGGATGCGAAGGGAAAGGAGATTGTAAGCCCCTTTGAGTCTCCTTACAGGAGAGAAAGGGTGAGTATAAATCCAAACTTCTGCTTCTTCCTTCCCATCTTCCTTCCCATTCACTGAGGTAATAAAGTGGGGGGAAGTTAATAATGCAAACTAATAATAAGGAGATTGATTGTAATATTCAATAAGAAAATGTTAATATTGTTTATAAAAATAATAATGATACTATATTGTTTTTAAAAATGAGAAAGATACTATAAAGAACTTTATTTACTCTTTTAGTATGCTGAGGTACTGTAATGAGAAAGATGTGAAATGGTAATATGATAAGCTGAGACACAATTTTAATTGAATATTTGGTCCTGTTGTCTAAGTTGTCTTTAGTTTGATATTAGGACTAATGATATATACTCAAGAGCTATTTATTTATATCTTGTATACTTGTTTACTGTGTTGACATATGAATGATTACAATGTTATATCAAAAAATTCAATACAGAAAAATACAGAAAAAAACAAAAAATAACAATGCCAACTACTTTGGATCCTTTTCAGGGGAAAGGTGGGATGCATAAATGTCAGGATGTGACTGTGTCCAGACTATTAAGTGAAGGCTGTTTGTGATGTGATGTCATTGCCTGCTTTTCTCAAATGTTTCAACCAAGTAAAAATATTTCAGGGTATTTGGCATGTATCTATTTTATCCATTTACCTGGAAACTGCAAGAGCTTTCTGGAAGGCTTGTCATTCCGAAGTAATAGCATTCGTTTTTTCCTCAAACTCTGCACAGTAATATCTCAGTTTATTTCTGTGCTGTCAAAGCAGAGAAGTTAAAGCAAAATAAATTAGAAACCATCTTTTGTGTCTTACTAATGGATACTTTTCCTTACTTAAAAAAAACAAAAACAAAACTAAGATAACAGCCTCAGCGATACAGAAGATTGGTTGATAAATGTCACCCTGGCCATCCGTCCATCCACAAGCACTGGTGTGATGTTCGCATTGGTATCTGGAGAAACGGTTCCTCTTGCTTTATCAATAGCAGAGTCCAACTCATCCAACTCTCAGGTAGCTGTTTGCTCCTACTATAGGCATGTATACATATCACATTTTCTTCGTGTCAGTAGGGTGAGAGCCAGCATAGTACAAAGCTCTGGAAGACCAGGTTAAATCCTCACTCTGTCACTGAAGCTTGCTGGGTAGCCATGGGGTAGTCATATACTCTCAGTCTAACCTAACTCATAGAATTTGTTAAGAGAAGAAAATGAAGGAGAAGAGAATGATGTAAGCTAGCGTGAGTCCACATTTTGAGAGAAATCTGGCATGAATATCTGTTCTGACTGAAAGTAATTTTTTAACTACCAGAGGCCTAAGGTAAGATAACAGCTTGAGAAATATTAATGATATCAGACCTTGTGAATTAATAGTTTAATTCTGACAGATGTGAATTACTTCGTCATTTCCACTGACAGCAGTTGGCTCAGCTGATTTAAAGGGGCAGCTCTGATGTAGGATTTTCTTCCTTGATAGTACCACTTGAGAATGTATGAGTTTCTTGTTTGGAAGTCCCCTATCAAATCTCTCTGAGGACACTTTGTTTCTGACATGCAAGTTTCTTTGAACGGGTTTGGCTGAGATGTGTTTTGAAGCAACCCATCCCCCTTGGTGCATGGAACCCCATGAGATTACTAGGCTACATCAGAATCTGCTTGTTTTTGCTGGGTCTCTAAAACTTGAAGCCCTTTGAAATGTATGTATCTGTTAATTTAAAATATGCATACTTTTCTGTGGCTTACAGTTCCAAAATTAAAATCACAAAAATGCAATAAAACACCATCACCCCCTTCATATAGACATACACCCCAAGAAAATGCCTGCAGCTCCAATCCCATTAAAAGCAAAATATCACTCATGGAGGTGTACGTGATTATTGTTTGTTTCTGTTTCCTAGGAAATAATTGTGTCTATTGAGAAGTCCATTGTTGCCCGTTTGGAGTCAAAGAGCTTGTGCACCTGGAAAAGAGTGCAGGTGGGACTCAGAGTGAGCAGACAGCTGCTTGAACTTACAGCTGATTCACATTCAGATGTCACATACTTAGATCAACAGTTTGCTGTCTTGGACCAAGCAATGAGTGGACCCATGGATACGTACCTAGGTGGCATTCCTGGTAAATGTTGTTTTCTTCCATTATAATTCTGCTATTAATTTAACTCCATCATCCATCATTATTTGATTTTGTTGTTTGTTTGTGTGAAAATAAGAACAGTGTCCTTTCTTTAAATAATTTTCTGCAGTAGCTATTAAAGCCTAGTAGTGCTTCTATTCATGTTAAGAAGCAGAATCTGTTTTGAGATGTGACCCTCGCAACCTCATCCTCTCCTTTCCATTCCAAATGAGGTCTTGTCTCTTTTTCTTCTTTTATCATATATCTCAAGCTCCCTCTGCTGACACGTCTGAGAACAGTGTTGACATAGCCTGTATTTTTCTCTATGAAGTATTTAAAGATAATTGAGGGAGACATGTTTATAAGAATCCAAATTTTTGGCTTTGAAATACTTGCAATACTTGCAATGTGTGAAAATTGCATCTGAAATCTATAGCTGCTGGATTCCTACTTTCTTTTTCATTGTCCCACTTCCACAACTAAGCTTTAGCAGTGCATACAGATTGGGGCAGAGAATAATAAACTGAGCGATATTTCGCGATGAAAGGCTGTGTTGGCTCAGCACAGAGACATTGTCTTGACAACCTTTTCATGCATTGACTGACCTTGCTGGGATGGAGAACAGGTGCAAGCATACTGTCCTTGCCCCCACCTCCACTTGATCACCAGGTCCTGTGCATGGAGTGAATAGCATCATACAAAGTGCCCACATATAGACTTCCTCCTCAAGATCGGAAACATTGTTTTCTGAAAACTTATTGCAGGCAGGGAGTATACGCATGGTCACATCTCCACACATTCACTTCATGAAGATGATTCAGTAATCATACAGTATCAGAGTGGGGTCAGTACACTCATACCTGCTCTTCTTTTTAGTTTAGTCAGTCAACATGTGGAATGGTCATATAGACATGTGTGTCATCATTTGCTGCCCAGTCCTCAGTGTTGTACACTCAACTCTCCATTGTTTTCTACCAGGAATGCAGGCATCCCTGTTGCTCAAATGGTATTTCATCATTTTCAAAGTAAAAGTATTAAAGATATATTTGGTAAATAGCTGTATTGATACCTTTGATTTGTATTGAGATAAATACAGCTGTAGTATGATAATACAGAAATATTAATCACATAGAACCAGTGTGGTGTACTGGTTAAGTGTGTGGGACTCAACACTTGGGAAGCCCCGATTCATATCCTTATTTGTCATGAGTCTTGTGGGGTGACCTTATGCCAGTCATTCATTCTGAAGCTAACCTTCACAAGATTACTGTGAGGATAAAAGGGGAAAGAACCAAACAACTTGGACAAAGATGACCAACTTGGGCAAAGATGACTTTAAACTAGCCCCCCCCCCTTTTAAAGTTCTATGTAGAAGAAAATACAAAGTGATTTTTTTCCCCAAGGGTTTTTTTCCCAATGTGTCCAGTGGAGAAATTGAAACCTTTTAGGGAGCACTGAAAAATATGAAATATTTTTTTCTTGAGTGAAATGCATTTGAAAGCAAAGAATTGTTCACACAAAAAGTGTAGCATGAAAAAGGTCTGAGACTCCTTTCCCCATAACAAAAAGTGGAAGAGCATATTATTCATGCAACTTCTACCAATTGAGCCAATCAGGGTACATACCAAAAGCTGGCAGCGGGTACTGAAAGTCTTGTTCTTTTTCAAGAGAGGAAGTGATACCTCAGGAAAATTGTCTTATCTTAAAAACCATGGTTTTAATGTAACTGTTAGATTTATTTGGGAATTAAAAAGAGAAGTCAAAATGGTGTGATTCAATAAAAAAGGACTTTTACTGTGTTCACCTTCCACTAATACATTGATCCAACTAGCCAAACATCTCATATTACAGAATTGTTGGAGTTACAATACTCTAGTAATGACAGAAAGGAAAGATAATCTTTTTCCATGGTCCATATATGAACACTAGCTTGTAGCACTTGGCCCACCTTGAGTGACACACATGCTGAAATCACAAACTATCTAATACTGTTGCAGGACAGAACTGGCTGTCCTGATAATCTGCTGTCAAAATTTTGAGAATTTGTAAACAAGTAACTGAATTTCTATAATACCATTTCTGAGCTTTCCTTTTGCCTTTTTTATTTTATGTAAACTAAATATTTATTTATATACATTTCTATGTCACCCTAAACCCAAAGGTCTCAGACCAGGCTACAACATAAGATATAAAAGTCACCTAAAACGATTATAAACTGTAATAATAAAATTTGTTTAAAATTAAAAACCTATTAAGTTTCATGAAATTACCAAAGGGAGAAACAATTTGTTCAGCCAAAGGCCATGAAAAATAGATGTGTGTGGTGACCATCCTGCCTGCAGCCTCCAAATGCAATGTCCACTCTTTTTTCCAACTAATATTTGTTCTCTTAATTCTTCTCCATATGGTAGCTGCCACCAGGAATATAAACCCCTTCCCTCCCACACCTCTTTATCTCCTTTTGGTAGTGAGTACGAGCTTATAAGGCAAAGTGGATGGCCTCCATGGTCCAAAGGAAAATAGGATGGGATTCCAATGTTTCTTCAAACAAAGTAAGATTTTATTTATAACTGATAGGTAGCTTCAAGGTTTCCAGCTAAATATTTACAAAATAAAATAAAACCAAAATAAAATGCTTTGAGGACTTCACTCAACATAAATTCCCTCTGACACTTTCTGACAGCTTCTCTCTCTCTCATTTTGTCTAACAATTTTATTGAGGCTTGGACTTTCTCTGTATGCTCTCTGACTTTCTAAGTCTCTCACAGAGCTTTCACACTCTATGAGTTCTCACACAGAAACCATAGCACACTCACTAGTGTTTGCTCACACAGAGCTTTGACTTTCTTTGACTAGAGTTTTGACACTCCTGGGTCAGCACAGCCTCCGCACATGCATACTCTAGAATCAACCAATCATATCGTCCTCTCATCCCCCTCACATCCCCTTTCTTTGTCCAATTCAGTTCTCAGTTTAAAGTCACACAGACACACACACATTAAAATCATTACAGTGTGTCTTTAACTTCCCAGGGTGGAGACTGTTCCACAATCTCAGGGCCACCACTGAAAAAAACCCTATCTTGGATCTCCAACTTTTTTTACCACTGAAAGTGGTGGTGCCACCAGAAAGGCTTCATCTGCTGATTTTTAAACAACAACAGATATTTTGGGCCCAAGCCATTTAGGGCATTATGAGTCAAATATACCACCTTGAATTGGGCTTGAAAGTGAATTGGCAGCCAGGGCAGTTCTTCTAAGACTTGCATGATATGCTTCTGGCCAGCAGTACCCATTGCTGCCAGGTTCTGCACTAGCTGCAGCTTCCGAACTATCTTCAGTCTTTTTTGTTCCTTTTACATATTCCCTTTTCCCAATCTTTCCTGTATTTTCCATTCCTCCCCTATGTTATTCTGTGATCCCATTCCCCTTCTCTTCCCTTCTAAATATTACTTTGCAGCTTACATACTATTCTCTCAAATCAAATATTTTCCTTAGCGCCCCCCCCCCCATCATCTCCTTTTGTGATGACATTATTGTTGTTAATGTTTGTTCTTAAAATAAACAGAAAATTTATAAAACGAAGCATTCCAACTACATACCCACAAAGTGTGGAAAAAGGAGCAATAACATTTGGGAAACATTCCATTTTATAACATTTGGGAAACATTCCATTTTATAACATTTGGGAAACATTCCATTTTATAACATTTGGGAAACATTCCATTTTATAACATTTTTTGCTCAGTCCAGATACATGGTCACCCTATCTTGTGCTTGGTTGATCTATATTTCCAAATAAATTCAGGCATTAATAATTGGGGTTTTTTTGGCATTGTTTATTTTTTAATTAGAAGGGTGTTAAGTTTTATGTATGTGTTGTTTTACTCAGATGTTCCAATTGATGCAACCCCAATAACCCTTTTTTATAATGGCTGCATGGAGGTGAAGATCAACGATAAGCATCTGGATCTGGATGAAGCCATTTTCAAAAAGAATGACATCAGATCTCATTCATGTCCACTGATTATGGAGGAAGTACAGAATTCTGAAGTTGATGATGTCTTGTAAGAGAATCCATATCGTTTTGTACAAAACAGATAAAGGTGGAAAATGAACTGGAAAGATTCTCCTTTTTAATGGTGTATTTTGTGAACAAAAAAAAATTGCATCCTTTTCCGATAAAAAAGGGACAGTATCAAGATTAATATTTCATCAAATAATCTGTGTCATAACATTTTAGTGGCATAGCCTACCTGTCAACATGTATACAGATCATATTTTGAATTTTATTTAAACTAAAGCCAGAGAACACCAGTCTAGTTGCAATATGATACCTTGTTTCTGAAATATGGCAATTGGCACTGAACAGACTGAATTTTTTTGGTTTAACTTCTAAAAATAATTTTATATCCAGAACCCAAAATATTCTGTTCGTATGGAAAAGAGCTTAAAGTTACATATCTGATGGTGATACATCAAGACATACACAAGCAGATAATGTAATAATGTTATGTAATCATTTTTATTACATGGGTCCAAACTCTTTCCCATAGTAGAAATACTGATAGCACCCAAGATCAACCTTATACCTTATATCAAATACTTACAATAAAAAAGTAGATGTTCTGTTTATATAACACTCTAAGCCAAAAGATTGTGTTGTGTGAAGCATTTTAAATAATACATGTACAGCAAAATGTGACGAAAGGGATATATTTAATATCAGAAAGGATGAAAGCCTAGATTCACATAAGGCCTGTTCCTCTCTTCAGATGAAGGATTCCAGTACTGTAGTAATGAGAATGACTTGCACCTGAATTGGTATACCATCCTATCATTATCAACAAGATGCATTATGGTGCCGTGTGAGAGCCCATTTATGTTTCCTCACACCATAGCATACATTTTCATTGGCTGAATGAGAATTCTATTCTCATTTCTAAATGGTAAACTTAGATATTGCTTGAAACCAGCACACTGTAGCCAGATGATAATGAACCATAAGGCCAGCATAAATGTATAAGGTTATTATTGGTGATTAAAGAACTGTGTGCATCAATGAGCTCTACTGACATTGATAGGACTTCAAAGTAATTGCATTTAGGATTGTGGTATTGGTGCATCAGAATCTAATGACCTGGCACCTTAATCCCAAGGCTCCAATTACTTGAAAAGATGTCTATAACAGAACTTGGTGGCCTGAAACCATGCTTAGGACTTCAGATTTAGTTTTAGGGTACAATTCTAAAGATAATTTCCTGAAAGTTAGCCCCACTGAATAAAATGGGACTTACTTCTGAATAGTCCTTTTTAGGACTGCTCCCTTAGTCAGCAGAAAATGAGCATTCTAAAGACAGGACCAAAACATACAAGGTGCTGGGAAATTCATGGTCAGATTTTCACAATGACTTTTTAGCAAAACTTGACACACAGGGACCCAGTTTGGATCAGGACTATGCCAGGATGGAAAACAGTTTAATCTTTGCACCCCACCCTGCATAATTTCACAAATTGAAACAAGGTTATTCACACGTCTATAGTCCTTTAAATAAAGATTGGCACCCATTTTTTTTTAACAGGCGAGCAACAATGGGGACTTGATTATCAAAAGTATACTAAAGTAGAAGGATTAACACACACACACACACACACACACACACACACACACAGAGTCTGTGTGGCTCAAATACAAGCTACAGCCCTATATAAGTAAATAAATGACTGGTGAAGATCTATAATTTCTTTCAGGTCTTGTTTAATCTCAGAGGTAAATCTCTAGCCATAAATACCGTGATTTTAAAAATTCATGAAAACCCACAGAAGCTTTTGAAATTTTTGGGTCCCATCCTTATGTGAATAAAGGAGTAAGTTACATGTAGAAATACTCATTTTCTGCTGTTTAGCCTTCATTCCACAAGTTTGCTGTGCCAAATAGTGGGGGGAGGGGGTTGTGTGTTTCTCTGTGTGTGTGTTTTTAAGTTTGAAGTGACTTGGCAGATGAATGCTGTGAGCTCCTGGGAGAAAACTAAACAGAAAGTGGAAATGTAGATTGCTAGCATATGCTTATTTAGATCTTCTGGATTGTCGCCACTGTTTCTTGATATAGATGCTGTAAGAGTACGTATGGCAAACCTGTGCCAGGAGCAGAGGCTAAACACTGCTCGTTTTGTTTTTTTGTTTTTCCAAAGCCAAGGAGGGATAAGGAATTCTTATATATAAAAACACATCAAAATAAGTTGTGTCCCATACTTTTAATTGGTTTCTATTTTGTTTCCTATATTGATATTGTAATGCACTCTAACAAAATAAAATAAACAAAAATCTATGCATACTTTTCCATTTCAGGAATACTTTGTTATAATGTTCTAATTATCAAAGCCTTATTTGAAAGGCTGTGGTGTCCTCAAAATGAAATCAGCATTTGTTTTCTGTACAAACATAAACCAATATCATCTGTTATAAACTTACAAGAGATTGTGTATTTGGGTTCAAGTTATTCAAAGGTTCCCTCAGTAGTTCCCCAAGCCACACCTTTTCACCCTCTCCCCACCCCAAAGCATAGACTCAGGACAAGGTAGATGGGAGTTGTCACACAAGAAGGAAGGGGGCTGTGGTTCCAGTAAAGCCCATTGTGGGGGGACATGATTGCTTACCCCCTTTGCTAGGGCTTATTGCATCTCCCACTGCAATGGGCCTTCTTCTTCTTCTCCTCCTCCTCCTAGTGTTGTCCCACTAATGCAGGGTCCGCTGCTCAGATTCTTAAATGCCATTTACCTTGATTGCAGCTAGTAATACATAAAATTAAGAGAACAGCATTCATTAAACACATGCAGCACACACATCTCAAAGAAATAGTAGCAGTAATGATAACATATTTCATATGAATCTTCTAAGGATGATAAAGTGTTTATTGAGTAGCCACCTAACTAAGTCTCTGCAATTTCCAAGATGTTAACATAAAACCCCAAATTCTGTACCTTACCAGTTACACATTAAAATATTTCCAGAGGTTAACTTGTTAGCAAAATAAAACAGAAATCATGTCGCACCTCTAAAACGAATCATGATTGCTTCAGCATGAGCTTTTGTGACTCAAAGGTCATTTTTTCAGATACATATAAAATACATATTATATACAAACATATAATGACTTAGTGCCACTTGGTTTCTGTTTTATTTTATTTGCAAGAATGACTGCATTATGCTTCTCTTATTCTTGCAGCCTGTTAAGCAAACTTAGCAACAACTCTAGTAATAAATATGTTTTTGTTCATCTTGTAATAAAAAAGAGACAGCTGCAGTTGTTTAAATAGCATTCCCCACCGCATTTCACACAACCTACAAAACAACAGATAATGAGCTAGGTTTTCACCTCCCTCAAGGTAGATTTTCTGCGTCCCATGAACTGTGCAAACACAGATGATCTTCATAATGAATTTTGTTTAATCACCCTTAGAGGACTACAGTGTTCATAGCTTGATGTCTTAAAGCATAAATGCCATTCTCTATCTGTGATCCAGGAAGGATACAAGATAATACGACCTCTACTACTATTCAGGAAGATTCACAAACCATTGTGTCACTTTTAGATCATTAACTCCAGCTACAAGGTGTTTTTTTTACATCTTCAGAATTCTCTGCTTCATCCTGTACTTTAATTTGAAGATCACCTAAAAGCATTTTTAAATAAACAGCATGAAAAAATCTTTTATGCCACCTGTAATTATCCATTTACTTAAAATAAACCTTTGCTAGATTGAGCACTGTCAAATATTTCAATCTTAGTCAACAACTGAGAGAAGACTGGATTATTTTACATTTAATGGCAGTTAAAGAAGCTTCCATATAAACCATGACTGTAGGTTTAGATCAGGGGTAGGGAACCTTTAACACTCAAAGAGCCATTTGGACCCGTTTTCCACGGGAAAAGAAAACACTTGGAGCCGCAAATAATTTTTGACATTTAAAATAAAGATAACACTATATATATATATAAGGTTTTTTTTACCTTTTACTCCGCTCATTCTGAGAAGCGTATGGATCATGCATCTCAGCTCTGCTGGCACCTGCAGGGCGAGGCAAGGATGAAGCCGGACAGCTTGGCCTTGCCAGCTGCCAGGAAAGCACACCACCCCGGGGCTCCAGCAGGGCTGGAGCGAGAGGGGAAGTTCAGAAGCCAGCGGCGCAGCTATCAACTGTGGGCAGTTGGTGCACCCGCCCTGCTGCCTGCAGGGTGGGCAAGGATGGGGCCAGCAGCTCGGTCGTGGAGCCGCAGTGCAAGGGCAGAAGAGCCGCATGCGGCTCTCGAGCCGCAGGTTCCCTACCCCTGGTTTAGATGGATACTGCTTAACAGGGCTATCAAAAAAACAAAGTGATTTCAGTGATGATATTAGAGCACCGTATTTGTACATCATAACCAATTTGTGCCTGAGTTTTGGGTTCAAACTAGGCTTGGAAAATACCCTATAAATTTGGTAAAATTCAGATTCGGATTTATTCAGGCATAAAATCTGTATGCTCGAACAAGACAAATAACATATTTGGATATACCTGAATATTCGGGTATTTCCAAAAAAATGCTTCAGAGAGTACAATGTTATGGGCCCCCAAAACAGTAGGGCCCATCTCCCACCGCCCCCTGAAGCAAAGTTCACCAAACCTGGATGGTGTTATCAAGAGAGTCTCCTGAAGATGTTCTGAAAGTTTTGTGCCTCTACCTTGAAAAATGTGCACCCCACAACCTTCCCCCAAGAAATTCCCCATTGGCTGCAATGGAGCCACTTCCGAGCACAGAATTTCCCAGCTCTCTTCAGCAAGCTCTATGGTGGGAAAAATGTTTTTTCCCCACCATAGACTTCAATGGGGCTTGCTGTTCTGCCCAGCTGGCTTTGTGCTGGAGATTTGGGGGCAGCCTCTGGGGGGATTGTTCTGGGTAGCGGGGCCTAATTTACAGCAGGGCTGCTGGTGTGAGTCTCCTGAAAGGAACCAGTCAACTTTGCTAAAGTTTGCTTGGGAGGGGGAAATGCTGTGGGCATCACGTTCACCTTCAACAGCCACTGGAAACAATGGGGGCACCCCCTTTGGGGGTCCATAAGTCCTTCCTTCGCTCAGAAGGCCTGAAATCCTAGCCGTACTCAGTTCCCCAGCTCCCACCCTGTTGTGTTTGGGTCCTCAGTGCAGATGGTTGGCCAGGTACTCTCGGAGGTGGGAGGCTGATTACCTTCAGGATGGTTTTGAATCTGGTTTCTGTATTCCCTTTTCTGGCCGGAGGATGGCCATGCTTAGATCTGCCAGGGAGCTGCCCAACTTTGTGGCAGACAAAATCAATAAGGAATGCTTAGCAGGCCAGGTTGGGGGTCCATTCTCCAAACCCCCTTTTCCAAATTTGAGGGTCTCTCCCATCAGCGTAGTGCCCAAAAAGACCCAGGGGAATACAGGATGATCCAACATTTATCCAATCCAAAGGGGGAGTCAGTGAATGAAGCTGGGGCAGGAGCTGTTGGTAACAACTCAATGGTGGTTTGGGGCATAGGAGCACATCCATATCAGGAAGGCAGAGCTTGCATGCCAGACCTTCCCGTGGTTGGGGGCCTCAATAATATGTCTTGGGGTAATGGAGGGCTCAATGGCGCAAGCCTTGGGGCTTGCTTGAGAGCTCTCTACTCCTGGCAGGAAGGGGTGTCACTAAATGTGTACATGATCAAGTGGCACCTAGTAACTTTCTGTCCCAATCCCATTGGAGGGGACGGTGCCGGGTTCAGCAATTGCTGCCCAAAGGGCCCAGATTCAGCAGTTGCTGCCTGGCGGCCAAGATGTGCCCCTTATGCTCACCCAGCTTCTCATGTTGTTATTAATAAATGGGCTGTGGCCAAATTCTGTTCCAACTAAGAATTGTGTCAGTGGTCAATAGAGCAAACATCTGCACATCTGCACGCAACTTTTAAGAGAGCTGGGAAGCAGTGAGGGAGTGAGGGATTCATACAATGAGGAATTTATACAGGAATGTTTGGTTTCCCACATAAAAAAGAAATTCCTTCCCAGCTTCCATATGGGCTTGTGCCTCATTTGCCTGTTTACCAGCTGGGAGAGAGAGAGTAACTTGACAGATGCCAGGGTGGGAAACTTCACAAATACAACCCAATAAATATTTAATTTCCATAATTGCTTCAGTCAAGAGTTTTTCACCCAACCCATTCATGGTCAATGATTCATCATCAATGAATGACAGCCATGGATTTTTCAGATCCCTTTTAACTCTTACATTTTCTTTATCAATAGAGGCTGCCAAATCGTCGATTCAAGAACCATCCCAGCACTTCTCTTCTGACTTATGGTTATTTCCCTGTTTTCATTTGTTAGGGAACCCCCCACTCATCTGTGGTGAAGATGAATTATGCAAACATTTTTTCATACTGAGATGCTGTTACACAGTGGTGGGATTCAAATAATTTAACAACCGGTTCCGGTGGTGGGATTTAAGTAATTTAACAACTGTTTGTTTAGAAGCACCATTTTAACAACCGGTTCTGCCAAAGTGGTGTGAACCTGCTGAATCCCACCACTGCTGTTACAGTACATAATCAAACAGTTCAGTGTCTGAAATCCACCATCTATTCTATCCATGCATATTAAAACAATGGTGCAGTGTGCTTGGAAACCAGAAGATGGAGCTGAATGACTACAATAATTCAAGCACAAATGATGCTAATAAAAATTATACTTTCACTTATCTTTGAGACTTCAGCTAATCTAGTAGAATACAGGATCTTACTTAAATGGAAACATCTTTGTTGACTATGCATGTAAAAGGGAACAGAGTTGTCTTTTCAATGCTGGCAATTACATTTTCATGTCTTACTATCTGATCAGGTTTACGAAACAAATGCCTACCATACTCTGCAGAAAGCATTTAATATTCACATACAAATTTCTGAAATCTCCTTCCATCCATTTGCATCCCTCATGACTGGGAGCTGCTGTAGCAAGGCTTTCTCCCACTCCTGTGTCCAGCAGCCAGAGGGTCCAGCAGGAGTCCCAGACCCACCACCACCACCACCTCTGTGCAGAAAGGGTGTGGTGAACAGGAACTGGTCTGAAAAAGCTGTTGGGAGAGCTGTTAGCTAGAAGCGCAGGCAAATGCTATGCTACCTCTTAGAAAGGAAATGGGTAGTTGGAGCCCTTCCTAGCTGGACTCATTCCATACAGGAGCTGAGTCCAGTGGAGCATATACCAAGGAGTATTCCTTCTGTGTATTTGGTTTGGACTTGAATGCTGGAGAGATTAGAGTGTTTTGGATGGTGGGAGCCTTGTAAGGGGTAGCACAAATGGCAGATTCCTTCCCCCAAAGACTGCTGAGTGGACTCTGTGGTGACCCTGGAGAGGCCTGTCAGCAACCATCAAGGAGATTGGTTGTGGTGGGTTTTCCAGGCTGATCCCTTGATCTTGATCCCTTGTAAATCTTGATCCCTTGTTGTAGATGCACATCTGTGTTTTGTTTCCTGCAGGTGGAGATCCAACAGGAAGAGCTCCAGCTCCAACCACTGACCCCTCCCCCAATGCCACACTGAGTTTTGGCTGCAAAAGAAGCCTTCTCTTGGAAAGTGCTGATCATATGTAATCGCATGTCCCTTTAGGTTTACTGCTCCATTTGGAAGACACTTCAAGAGAGCCGCAGCCATTTCCCAGAGGTGAAGCTGAGGTGGAGTTCCTGCAGCTCAGTTGCCTCCATGCCCTCCAACAAAGTGTCTTTTATGGCCATAACTGTGTGTTTGTGTGTGTGCATCTCCCAGGGTTGTTGGAAGGTTGGGGAGAAGACTGATTTGCACTGCAGATAGTGCAATCTGTCTCTGGTAGGAATGGTCATCCCAAGGCTCTTCACTGATGAGGCCAGATGTAGGGCATCCCCATCTAAGGCTGGCAGTTGGAACTTCCCCGGCCTCTCCCCCACCCCGACCCAGCCACAGGATCTCTGTCTTCGCTGGATTCAGTTTCAGTCTGCTTGTTTTCAACCAGCCAGCTTCTAAATGATGCTGGAAAGCATCAGGGGCAGACTCCATCTGACCCTTTATTATAAGGATGAGTTGGGTGTCATCAGCGTACTTATGGCACTGTAAACAGTAGCTCCGTACCAACTGGGCCAGGGGTCACATGAAGATGTTAAATAACATCAGGGTAAGAATAGCTCCTAAATGAGTTTTCTAGGTGCAGCCTGGGACCAGGCGTGGGAAGGTGGAGGGAGAGAAATGGCATGTGTTCAAGGGTGCTTGTGGACCGCAACAACTGGTGGTCAGACAAGGATCCATCATTCTTTCAGAGGCTGTTGGGTCATCTCTCTCCAAGGGTGCCTGAGGACCCCAAAAGATGCCCTTAGTGGCAGGGAGTCCTCTATGCCAGATGTACATCTGTACCCTCTCACTCTAAATGTGCAGGTGGCTGATGTAGGGTGTTTGTTGGGGCAGGTGTATACTGGGGACTATGCCAGCACTGGCAGGTGCGCAGAGACATCTTGGAGGAGCTGGTGCTTTTAGGGGGTTTGGAGTTTACCATTGACAGGCAGCTAGCCTCCCTGGAAATGTCTCTTTCCTACCCATGCCAGGTGGCCCCAATTTGATTCTAATTGACCTGTCCATCCAAGCCGGTTATAGGCACCCATGCTTTCTGAGATGAGGAGGATGATAACCCAAGAAAGGGCCTTCATGGTCATGGCACTAAAATTATGGAATTCTCTTCCCAGAGATATTTGTCTGTTCTCTTCTATCAGTGTCTTCCTCAAGTTGATGAAGACTCTTTTTTCACATGTTGTTCTTTCAAGGATCATTCCTTCTTACCGTATGTTTTAATTACTACTTCCCTGTATTTTTATATGTGTATTTTAGTTCTGGGTTTAATTTTTATTATTATCTGGTTTTTATAATGCTTGTTTTAAGTCATATGTGCTTTCGATATGGCAGAAAGCTGGGGTACAAATTTTGTAAATAAATTAAAAAGAATAAAATAAATTCATTTGATGCTACTCTATGGACAACAATTTGAGATGTGAATCAGAAACCTGAAATGAAGTACTGCAACAGAAATATTGTGAACATTTGGTGAAAGCTTTTGTATATGTTTGTACAATATTTTGTTTTTTGTTTTGTTTTCAATAGAGAAGCATAGCACTTGAGCTGTCCTTCTATGCTCACTAAAACAATTTGGGAATGATACCTCTATGGGTGCAAAAATATTAACTTTTGAACAGATATAACATAGGTCATTTGTGACCTCACCATGCAGGTGTATGAGTCAATCACACAATTTGACTCTGCCTCTCTTGTGGGAGTGACCTTTGGCTCAGAGCAATTTTCTACTTGATATTGTAATTAGACATTATACTGACATTTGAGAAAAGCCAGAGACATTATTCAGAAGCTAATATCTGTGCTGCTTAAGATGGATTCACAGTTTTCCCCACAAAACAGTAAATATTAAACAATATACTGGTTTATAGTGATAATGATCATCTTACATCTGCATTGATTTAGGTCATGTTGGTATGGATATTGCATCTGCTTCTGAACTAGGCATGAAATGATTTAACAGTTATTGCTGTCTACCATTACCATACTTGAACAGAACTCGGAGTGAGAAATTCAGGTACTGCATAATTTAACTATTTTGTTTTGCTCTTTTTTCTTGGTGCAAATGCCCTCTCTCTCCCCCACCCTTCTCTCGGTTTGGGGGCATCTTCTTTCCCTGCACAGAATTCCAAAGACTCCTTCCCATGGTTGTCAGCTTTGAATTGTTAAATTCCTGGAAATTCAGGGTGGGGTCTGGGGAGAGATGGGATTGGGGAGGAGGAGACCTCAGTAGAGTATAATGCTGTACAGTCCACCTTCCCTCTAAAGCAGCTGTTTTTGCCATGGGAATTTATCTCTGTCATCTGGAGACCAGTTGTAATTCCAGGAGATATCCAGATCCCACCTGAAGGTTGGCAAAACTACTTGCTCTAGTCAGCCTGTCTGTCTCCTCCCATGCTCTTTTTCTGTCTGTCTCTTCCCATGCTCCTTCTTCCTGTGTCTATCTACCTCTTGTTTCCTCTCACCTTTTTTTTAAAAAAAATTATTGTATCATTTGAATTTTACAGTTGATAGTAATTTCCTTCATACATTTTCAAACGATACTTTCCCCCCTTTTCTCCCTCCCCCATTACTTCTTCTTCATAGTTTTGTCACACAAGCAGCAGTAAGTTCATTCTCTGTTGCCTCTTCTCCCATATTTCTTCATTGACTCGAGCTTCTTTCATCCAGTCCACGTATATTATCCATATCTTCAAAATTTCATTCTGTTTATCTTGCCACGTCTTATTTTTGGTTAATATATCGAAAATATCAAGTGTCACTTGTTCCCAGATATATTCTATCCATTTCTGAAGTGTCCATTTTTTTCTTTTCTTTCCAGTCCAAGGCTATTGCTGCATGTGCTGCTTTAATCATTATTTTATACATATACCTATATTGTTTATCCACCCTTCTGTCTTCCATTACACCCATGAACATTAAGTCATTATTTAAATCAATATTTATCTTCACCATTTTCTCGATATATAACAATACAATTGACCAAATTTTTTTTACTTCTGCACATTCTATCCACATATGGCTATAATATGCCTCTTGGTCTCCACAGTGCCAGCATTTAGAACTAGGTCCTTTTATCTCCTCTCACCTATGCTGACCCCCCACCCAATTATCTCTCTGAAGCCATCCTCCTCCTTTAAACCAACCCAGATTTGTTCTATTCTTAATCCTAGTCCTTCCTTTCCTTTTCTTTGTCATTCTTCTGCTCACCACCTTCCTCCCCAGATCTGCCTCCCCTCCCCTGAATGTGTTGGTTGCAAATCAAGCTGTAGAGGGCGATGACTTTTGGAATGAAAAATTTTAATTGGCAAAACAGTAGGGAAACTCAAGGTACCTTGTTAGCATGAATAAAAATATCAGGTCTTCATTTTTGACAAGAAATATCCGTAGTATGATAAGTGTTTGTGTTTGAAAGATCACACAGTTCAGTCATCTCAGAACAGTCTATGTAGAGAAAAGCTTTCAAATTAACACACTTTCAGTCTGTGTCTGCATGCACACAGAGAGAGGATCTGGCCTGTCCATTACTAAAGTGATGAACCGGCTAGGCCCTTACATCTTTTCCTTCTGACACAGCAGTGGCACTTCAGTAGGACCTGCCAACATGTCAGAGTTATGTAGATAGGTCCCAATGGCAGCTGCAGTGGCAGCAGGTAATTCCTGTAGCAGGTGCTTCCACCATAGCCGAAGAGATACTGGCTGTGTTTGAAGAAAAAAATTACACACTGTATTGCATCTGTTGTGTATTGGTTGCACTTGGAAACATCAGTCTTGCCATGCCTAGAATATCAAATGACCTGAGAGGTACTCAGAGCATCAGGGACCTGTATGGTCACAGTTGCAATCATCACTAGAACTACTAGGCTATTGACATGAAATCATTCAGAGTCTTCTGGTTGTTATCAACATCCTGCCCTGTTCGTATCAAAAGAGCAGTCTTCATTTGTCTATTGTAGCCTCTCTTAGTTTTAATTTAGTTACCAATGATTTATACTTTAATAGAAATTTGATTAATTGATTCTATTGGATTTTTGTTTTAGCGTTATTACTTTCCCCAAGCTCTCAGAATGCACAAAATTATGAAATGAATATTTTAATTTATTTTTAATATGCTCCCTCTTTCTCCAGTCTATTCAAGCATGGGAGATAGTGTGAAATAAATCTGTAGGTAAGTTCACAAACTAGAGTTACAAAGCGAACTTCTTAATACTTTTAAAATCAACACCTTTTTATTCCTCTCAGCTATATATGTTTAGATTGTAATCTGAGCCAGAGCTCCATGAAATTTAGGTGGCATGCCTTGGACTGTTTTTAATGCTGAGGTCTAGAATATGGAAAATGATTATGTACAACTTCTTATTAAATTGGTATTTACCACAGAATGTCACTGTTTCCTGTCTCTATTGCTATTATGCCTTCTTGGAATATTTTGGAGATTGTTATAAAACTTTAGTTCATGGTAGGTTTGCCAGGCCTGTGTGTGGAAATCCTTAGAGCTTTTGAGAGCAGGGAATAGGCAGTAGGAGTGGCCCATGACACAGTGATATCAGTTTTGGGTGAAGACTCAGAAGTAACATCACCATGTTGAGTGATGCTCTAGGAATAGACCACAGAAATTAGGAGATGTGCTGTGTTTTAATAAATGGTACGTGTTTTCTTGAGCAATTGTAGCAAATTGTTCAGTTTCTCTTAGAGGACTCTGACCCTCAATATACTTATTTTGTTGTTCATTTTTAAATAGACTGCAGAGAAGAGTCGAAAGGAGATATACAAAGATATCTTTTAAAGATTTATGGTTTATTGTTCAATACCTTAGTCTAAGAACAGAAGATCTGAAAGAAAGAAATGGGGGTGGGGGTGGGGAGATTCTTGGATAGTCAAATTCAGCACAGTGATTCCCCTCCCCATCTCCCCCCCCCCCCACATTCAGAAATCACCAACAATATAACATCAAAGATGGAAAAGTTTGAGGTTATTATATTGGAAATCAGGGAGTGGGAAGAAATTTATATTATATTTTTTGTATGTAAGCTGCTTCAAAGACTATTTGGTTAAAAACGAGTACAAAGATAATAAACAAATTTAATTTAAAATTAAAAATACACTAGCAGTAAGTGTCTGCTGTTATAAAAAATCAGTGAAAACTTTTCCAGTTATACTTTTATACAATTATTTATTTTCTATGTTCTAATCACTCAGAATAAAAATTAGAAGTGATAACGGCTGCCAACAGCTACCTAGGTCCTCAGATAGATTCCCTCTGAGTGCTCTTCACACAACCATATCCAGCCTAAATGTTATGTTACTTGTTCAGCTCCATGAGTCCCCAGAAAGACTGCATTCCTGTGAATTTTGCCCCCCCCCCCCGCCCAGCAGCACTGGAAGTGATTAGTAATCAGAAAGCTTAAACAAAATACAAATTAAAAACTATGGTGGCTGGACAGTCCCAATCTCTTATATTATCCTATCAAGTTTACCATTGGGATTTAGATCCTCATTAACTTGGAATCTAGCTCTAAATAGGCTACAAGAAATGAAGCATATGTGCAGCCATCTAAGCTCCCCAAGGATGTCATGAAGTCATCTTTGTTTGCAGTTTTATTGCCTATAGTATTTTTTCTCATAAATACTAAAAAAGATTTGTTTTCCTTGTAAAAGGAATGAGACTTCCATTTGTTTTGTGATGGAAGCTGCATAATATAGCTGAAAGTGATTTTTATCATGTTCTGATATCTGAGCTCAAATATTGTTGTAGGTTGTCCTAGCAGAGATAAAGAAAAAATAATGAAAGTATGTGGTTGTATTTGAAATTCTATGATACACTGACAATAAAATCTCCCTGATTTAAGAAATGGAGGCAAGTAATTCTGGTTAAATAATGTATTTCATTAGATGGTGAAATCATTGCCTACAATTTTCAAATATATAATTAATTCCCTGGGTTCATCATGTAGGAACTAGTATTTCCATATTCACCTGCAGGAAGAAAGCCTTACACTGATTTTTGACATTGCTGTTTATTTCAGCCTTATTTCCAGTAATAAAAACTGTTTTAAACCAAACAATTGTGAAATAATCTCCTCACTATTCTCTGTGGTGGGTCCACAGAGAGTATACTGGACTTCTATTTATTAATACAGTTTATTTCTCTTTTTCTCTAAATAGCTCAAGGTAGTATTTTTGGTTATTCCAAAGTTTATATTACAACAGTCCTTTGAGATAGGTTAGGGCTTAAAAGAGTGGTTTAAAAGATCACTCAGTTACAGCTTCATAGCAAGGAAAGGGAATTGTGGAATTATGGCTGCCAGCTATTTCAGTTCAAGGCAGAGTTTTTGTTTTCTGCCTCTTCCATGCCTGGGCCAGAGATACAAGTCGTTTGGAATGAGCTGAATGGCAAGAGACAGAGGTTTTGGTCCTTGGCTATTAGCCTATGGCAGCGATTTCCAACCGGGGTTCCGTGAGCAGGGGCACTGGGAGGGGAAGGTGGGGAAATGGCGAGCAGGGGCACTGGGAGGGGAAGGGGTGAAGTAGGGGCACTGGCAGGGGAATGTGGGGAAATGGCAAGCAGGAGCACTGGGAGGGGAAAGGGGGGGTTGGCAGGGACATACCACCCACGGGTTACCTTGAGATATGAAGAGTGAGGTCAAGGGTACCGTGATGTTGAAAAGGTTGGGAAACACTGACCTATGGCTTGCAGCCTGTGTCTTTGACAGACCATCCCAAGGGATCCCTGCCCTGCTCAGGATGTTTAGGATGTTAAGTGTACCTTTTAGGGTTTGTTTACTTATATTGTACTATGTACATTTTTAAAAATTGTATTTTTATTGTAATGGTATTTTTTATAAGTCACTTTGGGTCCCCAGGATAAGAGATGGTCTACGTCTAAATATCTAATTCCCAAACAGATTTTTCTGCAAACCTGGGAAACACCATAGAGCTGCAGAAAAATCTGACATTTTTTTAAAAAATAAAAAAGTTCTCCTTGCTTGTGCACTTACCTCAAACTGTTGGCAATGACACAGCTTAGGATCTATGCTGTGCCTGGCAGGGGGAGGGTGTGCGGGAAGGCTCAGTGTGTCCCCTTGGATGGCTCTGGGTGAGCTGCTGAGAGAGGGGAAAGGGGACATTTCAGTATGCCATGGGGGGGGAGAAGTCTCGGAGTGCAATTGAAGGGGAGGAAGCTAGCCTCTGGCCACCTACCTCTACAAGTTTCTTGTGGGTCTCAACTTGTTAACATATAGTTGTCAAGTGGCAATTTGAATCCAGCTGCATTCCCCCTTACTTTGATACCCCATCACTGCCCCACACTAGCTCTGGAGCAAGTTCATCTGGTCTTCCCATCAGAGGCGTAACAAGAGGAAAAGCGCCCAGTGCACCGGTGCGTTCTCTGCTCCTGTCCCGCCCTGGAACGCCTCTTGGTTCCAGTCTCCCCTGGAATGCCACTCGCTTAAGTGCCCCCCCCTAGAATGTGCTCTCAGCCATTAACCGGGCGACAGGGTGTTTCACCTGGTGCATCGTGCACCCCCTCATCCCCTTGTAGCTATGCCTCTGCAATATTTTGGTCTTATTCCACCTAATATAGACATTCTCCACACATCAGTTTATTATTGACTAAAACCACATCCTTTGTTTATCTGTTACCTACACAGCTTATAGTGCTACTTACGTTATTCATTGGAGGCATGAAGAATGAAACCAAATAAGTTGATTTAACAGGTGAGTGTGATGAAGTAACTGTCACCTGGGTTTGAGGAGCATATACACCTACAGCCTGAAATCTTTAAGTGATCTGTAGTCATAAATTAATAAGTGGATATACATTTTTGAAAAGAACAGCACCCAATGCTGCCTCATGTAGTGGAGCCCTTCATAAAGGCAGTAGGGGGAGACTCTTTGAAGCGTACTACCAGACTTTTTCTAGTAAAAAATCCCATGCTTCCCAACCTGCATGAAAAGTGTGTGAAAGTGCAGTTGATACAGGATGAGTAGTATGGGGGTTCTTCTCAAATTGGCTTAGGCCCCTTCCGCACACGCAAAATAATGCATTTTCAAACCACTTTCACAACTGTTTGCAAGTGGATTTTGCCATTCCGCACAGCTTCAAAGAGCACTGAAAGCAGTTTGAAAGTGCATTATTCTGCATGTGCGGAATGAGCCTTAGAGAAGTTTCAGTTTTTTACTTCCTTCATACTGCTTATAAAAAGTGGGTGTTTTACCAAATAATCCTGGGCTCTATGAAATAGGATATATCCTCGCTCAGAAGTTGTAGGAGTAATGCAGGTTAAGTGCTCAATGTTCATTTAGTTTGGCAAACACCCTGAGACATCTAAGGATGGGAGGGAGGGGAGGGAGATAAGGTATCCAAATCAGACGGGGCTGACTAAACTCTGGGATCTGGGGAAAGAACCTCTTCAGCGCCGGGCATCATATTTTAACTATGCACAGGGGCATGGTGAAAATGAATAGCAGGTCTTGGCATAGTTTAGTGTTCAGGTACTGAAAGCAAAAGGTAATAGCACTTCCATTTGCAGTTTAGAGACAGGGTAAAACTGCCCAAATGTTGTAAAGCCTGTAAGGCAGCTTTTTAGGAAATCCACAACTAAGCAGATGGGAAGAGTTACTATTTTATACAATTCAGGTGCTAATTTTAACGGACTTTAATTCTACCCATGTCATGTGTGTTGTGGGTCAAGCAGAACATCACAAACAAATGTAATCTTTAAGAGGTTTGTAATCATAAATGCCACAGTTGATATTCATTTTTGAAAGAACAGCAGAATGGTCCTATTTTTCCCTCTGAAGGTGGAGAGGAACATGCCATAAAGCATAACAGAATATCTTTCATGTAGGCAGAAGGCAGAAACTTTTTAGAGTATGCTCTTTTCTTCTTCTACCTCCAATATGTTTGCAGATTTGGAGTGTTTTTAATCAGATTTGAAACAGTAAAATAAATGAAAAAAAAAACCCCAAACTTTGAACATGAAAGCGCACCACGGAACTTACTTCAACATTGATTATACAAGACACTGAAGGAAAGAAAACTGTTCTCAATGTGTGTGCAAAGAGCCAGCAAGGGTCTTGTCCTTTTAGCTATGGCTATGCCTTAATGCATGATTTAGTTAAATTGGTCAAACACCAGACTTTCATCTTTGGACTCCAGCTTTTGAGTCCTGCTTAAGGCATTAATTAAAAGTGGCTTGATAATCAAATCTTCATGCAATTTAACTTTCACATGCAAAGTCACCTGAGGTCACTGCAAACATGTTTAATGCAAAAGACCAGACCCAAGTAGTCTGGGGGCAATGAAGCATGTGTCAGAAAGAATGGCTGGAAGAACAGAAATTGTTAGATAAATTAAAAGGAGAGGTAAGCATGCACAATATTTCTGTACAGAGGAGGAGCAGTAGATCTCTGGTATAACGCCTACTTGGACTTTGCTTGTGAGTTATCATGAGTGATTATACCTGGGATCTGTTTTTTTAATCAATGCCAAATCCAGAAAGACTTGCAGATTAAGGGATCCCACTCTTTTCTCCTCAGCTCAATCTTCCCTCCACCTTTGTTCTGGTCTCTCACTCCTTTCCCTATAGGAACCCAAGAGAAATTTGTAGGCAACAAACTTGCTTTCCTGCCCCTCTCTCTACTGTTCTGACTCAAGGTCATCTGTCTCCCCAACACTCTGGTCCCACCCCCCTGACATACTCTCCAGCTTGTCTGCAGACTTGGCTTCCCATCCAGCCCCCTGATCTGTCATTTCCCCCTCAATGCCACTGTGCTCACCCAGCCATAGAGAGAAGCAGAGGTCGTGGCTCCCAATTGCCTTTCCTGTTCACATGCAGTGTTGCTTCCTCCAGTTCCTTTGGTGGGCCAGTGGAGATGCTTTGTCTGCACTTGAGCAAACAACGTTTATTCATTTGGGAAGTATTTTAATTTCCTCTTTTTTTTACTTTTTGGATTTTTTGCAAACCTGCAGGTTTTCCCCAAGTCTGTTGGAAAAAAAATCTCCTTTCTGTCCACATGACCTTAATCTGTGAATTTAAATATCTGCAGTTGGGGCTACATTGACTATTACGTATATTTGCAATAATCAAAAAGTGATTCAGTACAGGAAGCTTTTCCTTAGCCCATACTCTGTTTATGGCAGCCCTTACTTAATACTAAGTAGCAAAGGCTTCGTATGAACATATAAAAAAAAACCTGCTGGATTAGACCAAAGGAGAAGTCATGATTTCCATGTAGTCTTGAATCCCGGTACTATCACCTGCTTTTCCTCCTCATGTGTACTGTGTCCATGGTTTTTCTTATGATGGTTGAAGTTTGTAGATTGCCAACTCTGCTGTACAGTGTTTGGGATGCAAACTTCTTGTTTAGCTTAGATGAAAATGCATACTTGCTCACTGTCATGAGCCAGCACCCTGGAGGATGAAGAATCAGTTGCAGAGCCTGAAGATGCCATAGATCAGGAGCTGATTCCTCGAGAGGAGATGCAAATAACAGAGCCAGTTCCATGCCCCTTCCTGCAAGCCGTGGCAGAGCCAGCAAAGGAGCCAAATGCTGTGCAGTTGGGAGAGCCATCAGCAGCCCCAGATGACCAAACCAATAAGCCAGCTGCAGGGATGGAGGGAGGGGGAACTGCACTCAGGGCATGACCTACTCTTGTGCCTCCCTCACCCCCACCCCCGGCCCACCCTGATCCACCCACACCCCACCCATGCCCCACCCCTAGGGGGAATGTCTAGGGGCAACTTCCCCCCCATGTAATGCCAATGGCACACACCCAGGGTGCAGTGCCCCCGCCCCGTTGCAGTTTTGCCAGTGGCCAGCTGCATGAAGAAGGGACTACAGAGACTACAACTACCTAATAAAAGGAGATGTGCCTGCATTGCAGCTTGATATGGCAGAAGGCTGTGTGAGCTTGAAACTTCAGCTTCAGAGGAGGACTGAGTCTTTGCAGGATTCTGGCCCCATTAGGAAAGGCATCTTATATAAGCCTTGTCTTGGGCTTAGCTCATCCTGGGTGCAATGAGTGTGCAATGAGGAAAGTTCCATGCTCTTGGTTTCCTGCTTGGTTTCTTTGAAGCTGTGTTCCTAGCCTGCTTGAAAACCTTCTGCCTGCCCTGACCTTGGACTGCCTGACCAAGCTTGCTACCTTCCTTGACCTTGGACTGCCTGACTACAGAGCCCTTCGGGGATTGGGCGGTATATTAAGTCAAATAAATAATAATAAAATAATAATAATAATACACCGTAGGTGATGCTTGCCAATATTACACTGACTTTTTACTGTTATTGCCTATGTTCTTAATACCTAGTTTCAAAAATTAGCCACTGTGCCTTTCCTGGTATTCTTTGCAAACATTTTAAAAGCATTAATTCAATTTCCTTGGAGTCAATAGAAATCTTGGCATGGATATTAATAAGAACGGAATTAGGATGTGGTGCAATGAAAATGGTGACCTCATGTTAATCTTCTTAGGTTTTTGCTCCATCCTTTCTTATTTTCATTGTGATTGTTTCCAAAAGTTTAACAAGATCAGATATTTATGTAGGTGCTACACAGTTATGCCCTTGGGAAGAATGCTTGATGAATCGCAATAAACTGCATACCAAGCAAATTGTAATTATTGCCCAGGAGAGAAAATCAAGAAATTGTCTCTTCTTCCCTGATGAAATTAAAAAGTATGAAATCAAAAGAGGGACACAGATTCATATCCGTGCATTTTAAATCTGGGGTAGGGGAGTCAAATGTAGGTCTGGAAGAGCAGTGTCCAATAGTTTGGTTATTATATAAATACAAATGGGGAACCACAAGGACTTAGAGAGGTCATTTCATTTTTTCTCTTCGACACACTATTTCCTCTTTCTTCTCAGCAACTTCCTTATCTTCTCCCCCTTCCCTGCTTCCTTCTGTTCTTCCCATTCACCAACCAACCTTTATCTCCTTCCCCCAGCCTTAAGCACAATTTGTTATTTCATTTACACCCCCATCTTTCTCTGAATGGGGACCCAAAGCAGCTTACACATTTCTCCGGTGCTCCATTTTCATCTTTACAACAAATCTGTGAAATACACTAACAAATAAAGTGCAGGTTCAAGTATCGAAATACAGCCATAAGCCACCAACGTACTGAACCCTAAGGGAATTATAGACATGCAAACTTTAATGAACACATGATAACATCCTCAAAATCCAGGTGTGGTATATACTACATACAAATGTACAGTTACACACAACAAATGCTTGTACCTATCTCTATAGAGACACAGAACACAAAAAAATACAGAACACTACGTTCCAAGTCCATCCATACTGAACAGTATCATGCTCAGGGGCCACAGAGTTCAACTGAGGGACTGGAGAACAAGATCAGCCCTCAAAGGATTCTTGTTTTGTGAGGTCTTCTCCCCTTTGTCAGCTTTATTGTATGAATTATTGCTGCTCTTGTAATATGTGGAGAATTTTTCGCTGCCTTCCATGTATTCTTAATATATGCACTATCACCTGAAGTTAAGATGGCAATCAAGTGATCACAACATTGTAGATTCATGCTTAAAACTGGAATTGGAATTCAGCCTTCCTATAGGATCTTTCTTTTTCTTCTGTGGGAAAGTATGCAAAGATTGAGAACAATCTGTGTAAAACCAAGTCACCATTTATAGGTTGCTGTTCAGCTGAATATGCATGATATATAATTGGATTCTGCATTAACCCAGGGTAGACTAAACTATAGTCAATTTTTGACCTCTCTGGCTCATTTGCATTTTTGAACCTATTTCAAGCGAAGGAGAATTCCTTCTCTTTGGACTGAATTTATGTTAAATGGTACATGTGGATTCATTTCCACAACCATTTGTCATGATCAGGAACTCCAGACATCTGTACCATGAGCCAAACTTGATTTCCTCCCCTACAGCTTTTTGTGAGCACCAGTAAGTTCTTTTTGGATATAAAAGAAATCCATCTCCATCTGGTTGCTTCTACAAATTAACAGAATTCCTGTGTACATCAGATTAATATTTTTTTATTTACCAATGGATGCTATCTTCTAAGTAGGTTCATAACTTGCATACAAACTTATCAGGCCTTCCCTTGCGCCTGATCCGTCTTCAGGCCCTAGTTTGGCCCAGTTTTCCCTGCTCTCTGAAGCCACTGTTGACAGGGCCCTGGCTGCTGTTAGACCTACTACCTGTCCTCTGGATCCGTGCCCTTCCTGGCTGATTAAATCATGCCGGGAGGAGCTACGACCCCATCTGTTGAAGATCATCAATGACTCCCTTGAGCAAGAAGTCTTTCCAGATGGGTTGAAGGAGGCGGTGGTCCGCCCGCTCTTGAAAAGACCATCCTTAGATCCTGGAGATCTGGCCAATTACCGCCCCGTCTCGAATCTTTCGTTTCTGGGGAAGGTAATTGAGAGAGTGGTGTTGGAGCAGCTTCAGGGCTTTCTGGATGACACATCGGCCTTCGATCCCTTCCAGTCCGGCTTCCGTGCTGGGCATGGGACGGAGACGGTTCTCCTCGCTGTCACAGATACGCTCCGTATGCAGCTAGACCGAGGCGGATCGGCGCTGCTGGTGTTGTTAGATCTCACCGCAGCGTTTGATATGGTCGATCACGACCTTTTGACCCACCGCCTGGCCGCTTCCGGGGTTCGGGGCACTGTCCTTCAGTGGATTGCCTCGTTCCTCCGGGGGCGTAGTCAGCAAGTGTGGTGTGGGGACAAAGCTTCCCGGAGGTGCCCGCTTCATTGCGGTGTGCCTCAGGGGGCATTGCTGTCCCCACTGTTATTTAACATCTATATGCGACCACTTGCTCAGCTGGTACGGAGCTTTGGGCTGATCTGCCATCAGTACGCTGATGACACTCAGCTCATTCTGTTGATGGAGGGGGGAGCTGCCGCTGCCCCTGCAGCTCTACAGCAATGTTTGGAGGCGGTCGCTGGTTGGTTACAACAGAGCAGGTTAAAACTTAATCCATCGAAGACGGAGATCCTTTGGCTTGGTCGTGGGGGTGAGATTGGGGATTTCCAGCCGCCGGTGTGGGAGGGGGCCATATTGGCACCGACCCCCTCCGTTCGCAGCCTGGGGGTCCACCTGGATTCGTCTCTTTCAATGGAGACCCAGGTGGCCCATATAACCCGGGTTGCGTTTTTCCATCTTCGACAGGCCCGTCGGCTGGCCCCCTTTCTCTCCAACACTGACCTAGCCACTGTGATCCATGCAACGGTTACCTCCAGACTGGACTATTGTAACTCACTCTACGCGGGCCTTCCCTTGCGCCTGATCCGGAAACTGAAATTGGTCCAACATGCGGCGGCCCGGTTGCTCACAGGGGGTGCCTTTCGTGAACACATCTCCCCTGTGTTGCGCCGCCTGCATTGGTTACCTATCGAATTCCGAATCATGTTCAAGGTGTGGGTGTTGACCTTTAAGGCCTTACGCGGCCCGGGACCCTCGTACCTTCGGGACCGCATTACCCCATATGTCCCGGCTCGTCCTCTGCGATCAGCAGAGGCAAATCTACTGGAGATCCCTGGCCCCTTGATGACGCGGCTGGTCTCCACACGGGCCAGGGCCTTCACAGCCCTGGCACCAGCCTGGTGGAACACATTACCACCAGCTATTCGGGCCCTGTGGGACCTTGGAGAGTTCCGCAGGGCCTGTAAAACCGAATTATTCCACCGGGCCTTTGGAGAGTCCAGCCGCCGATAATGCCCCGCCCCCCCCTGCTAGTAGGGTCCCCTAACATCATTGGGACCCCTCCTCATTTTTGGAAGAGGGTGGTATATGGGTCTCGCGGGCCCTATTGTAGAATGTACCTGTTTTAAGATTTTTATGTTTTTTGTATGACTTTATGTTGTTCACCGCCCTGAGCCCTCCGGGGATAGGGCGGTATAGCAAGTTTAATTAATAATAATAATAAAAAAAAACTTCTATCAGCATACCTTCAGCGGCCGAGATATCTGAATAGCTTTGCCATCTTCTTTTCCCTAGGTAGGGAACATGCAAAACCATTAGTAGAAAGTAGTTCTGAGGAATTGGTGAGGGGTTTAGGAATGCACTGATGTATTGTCAAAGGCTTTCACGGCCGGAATCACTGGGATGTTGTGTGGTTTCCGGACTGTATGTCCATGTTCTAGTAGCATTTTCTCCTGATGTTTCGCCTGCATTGGGGGGGGGGCTGGGGTGGGGGGGGGTGGGGTGCGGCGGGTGGGGCGGGGGAGGTAGGGGGGGGGGTGGGGGGGGGGGGGGGGGATGGGGCGGGGGGGGGGGAGCGGGGGGGAACGGCTAGGGGGGGGTGGTGCGGGCGGGGGGGGGGGGGGGTGGGGGGGGGGGGGGGGGCGGGGGGGGGTGGGCTGGGGGGGGGGGGGGGTGGTGGGGCGGGGGGGTGGGCGGGGGGGGGGGGGTGGGGGGGGGGGGGGGTGGGGGGGGGGGGGGGTGGGGGGGGGGGGGGGTGGGGGGGGGGGGGGGTGGGGGGGGGGGGGGGTGGGGGGGGGGGGGGGTGGGGGGGGGGGGGGGTGGGGGGGGGGGGGGGTGGGGGGGGGGGGGGGTGGGGGGGGGGGGGGGTGGGGGGGGGGGGGGGTGGGGGGGGGGGGGGGTGGGGGGGGGGGGGGGTGGGGGGGGGGGGGGGTGGGGGGGGGGGGGGGTGGGGGGGGGGGGGGGTGGGGGGGGGGGGGGGTGGGGGGGGGGGGGGGTGGGGGGGGGGGGGGGTGGGGGGGGGGGGGGGTGGGGGGGGGGGGGGGTGGGGGGGGGGGGGGGTGGGGGGGGGGGGGGGTGGGGGGGGGGGGGGGTGGGGGGGGGGGGGGGTGGGGGGGGGGGGGGGTGGGGGGGGGGGGGGGTGGGGGGGGGGGGGGGTGGGGGGGGGGGGGGGTGGGGGGGGGGGGGGGTGGGGGGGGGGGGGGGTGGGGGGGGGGGGGGGTGGGGGGGGGGGGGGGTGGGGGGGGGGGGGGGTGGGGGGGGGGGGGGGTGGGGGGGGGGGGGGGTGGGGGGGGGGGGGGGTGGGGGGGGGGGGGGGTGGGGGGGGGGGGGGGTGGGGGGGGGGGGGGGTGGGGGGGGGGGGGGGTGGGGGGGGGGGGGGGTGGGGGGGGGGGGGGGTGGGGGGGGGGGGGGGTGGGGGGGGGGGGGGGTGGGGGGGGGGGGGGGTGGGGGGGGGGGGGGGTGGGGGGGGGGGGGGGTGGGGGGGGGGGGGGGTGGGGGGGGGGGGGGGTGGGGGGGGGGGGGGGTGGGGGGGGGGGGGGGTGGGGGGGGGGGGGGGTGGGGGGGGGGGGGGGTGGGGGGGGGGGGGGGTGGGGGGGGGGGGGGGTGGGGGGGGGGGGGGGTGGGGGGGGGGGGGGGTGGGGGGGGGGGGGGGTGGGGGGGGGGGGGGGTGGGGGGGGGGGGGGGTGGGGGGGGGGGGGGGTGGGGGGGGGGGGGGGTGGGGGGGGGGGGGGGTGGGGGGGGGGGGGGGTGGGGGGGGGGGGGGGTGGGGGGGGGGGGGGGTGGGGGGGGGGGGGGGTGGGGGGGGGGGGGGGTGGGGGGGGGGGGGGGTGGGGGGGGGGGGGGGTGGGGGGGGGGGGGGGTGGGGGGGGGGGGGGGTGGGGGGGGGGGGGGGTGGGGGGGGGGGGGGGTGGGGGGGGGGGGGGGTGGGGGGGGGGGGGGGTGGGGGGGGGGGGGGGTGGGGGGGGGGGGGGGTGGGGGGGGGGGGGGGTGGGGGGGGGGGGGGGTGGGGGGGGGGGGGGGTGGGGGGGGGGGGGGGTGGGGGGGGGGGGGGGTGGGGGGGGGGGGGGGTGGGGGGGGGGGGGGGTGGGGGGGGGGGGGGGTGGGGGGGGGGGGGGGTGGGGGGGGGGGGGGGTGGGGGGGGGGGGGGGTGGGGGGGGGGGGGGGTGGGGGGGGGGGGGGGTGGGGGGGGGGGGGGGTGGGGGGGGGGGGGGGTGGGGGGGGGGGGGGGTGGGGGGGGGGGGGGGTGGGGGGGGGGGGGGGTGGGGGGGGGGGGGGGTGGGGGGGGGGGGGGGTGGGGGGGGGGGGGGGTGGGGGGGGGGGGGGGTGGGGGGGGGGGGGGGTGGGGGGGGGGGGGGGTGGGGGGGGGGGGGGGTGGGGGGGGGGGGGGGTGGGGGGGGGGGGGGGTGGGGGGGGGGGGGGGTGGGGGGGGGGGGGGGTGGGGGGGGGGGGGGGTGGGGGGGGGGGGGGGTGGGGGGGGGGGGGGGTGGGGGGGGGGGGGGGTGGGGGGGGGGGGGGGTGGGGGGGGGGGGGGGTGGGGGGGGGGGGGGGTGGGGGGGGGGGGGGGTGGGGGGGGGGGGGGGTGGGGGGGGGGGGGGGTGGGGGGGGGGGGGGGTGGGGGGGGGGGGGGGTGGGGGGGGGGGGGGGTGGGGGGGGGGGGGGGTGGGGGGGGGGGGGGGTGGGGGGGGGGGGGGGTGGGGGGGGGGGGGGGTGGGGGGGGGGGGGGGTGGGGGGGGGGGGGGGTGGGGGGGGGGGGGGGTGGGGGGGGGGGGGGGTGGGGGGGGGGGGGGGTGGGGGGGGGGGGGGGTGGGGGGGGGGGGGGGTGGGGGGGGGGGGGGGTGGGGGGGGGGGGGGGTGGGGGGGGGGGGGGGTGGGGGGGGGGGGGGGTGGGGGGGGGGGGGGGTGGGGGGGGGGGGGGGTGGGGGGGGGGGGGGGTGGGGGGGGGGGGGGGTGGGGGGGGGGGGGGGTGGGGGGGGGGGGGGGTGGGGGGGGGGGGGGGTGGGGGGGGGGGGGGGTGGGGGGGGGGGGGGGTGGGGGGGGGGGGGGGTGGGGGGGGGGGGGGGTGGGGGGGGGGGGGGGTGGGGGGGGGGGGGGGTGGGGGGGGGGGGGGGTGGGGGGGGGGGGGGGTGGGGGGGGGGGGGGGTGGGGGGGGGGGGGGGTGGGGGGGGGGGGGGGTGGGGGGGGGGGGGGGTGGGGGGGGGGGGGGGTGGGGGGGGGGGGGGGTGGGGGGGGGGGGGGGTGGGGGGGGGGGGGGGTGGGGGGGGGGGGGGGTGGGGGGGGGGGGGGGTGGGGGGGGGGGGGGGTGGGGGGGGGGGGGGGTGGGGGGGGGGGGGGGTGGGGGGGGGGGGGGGTGGGGGGGGGGGGGGGTGGGGGGGGGGGGGGGTGGGGGGGGGGGGGGGTGGGGGGGGGGGGGGGTGGGGGGGGGGGGGGGTGGGGGGGGGGGGGGGTGGGGGGGGGGGGGGGTGGGGGGGGGGGGGGGTGGGGGGGGGGGGGGGTGGGGGGGGGGGGGGGTGGGGGGGGGGGGGGGTGGGGGGGGGGGGGGGTGGGGGGGGGGGGGGGTGGGGGGGGGGGGGGGTGGGGGGGGGGGGGGGTGGGGGGGGGGGGGGGTGGGGGGGGGGGGGGGTGGGGGGGGGGGGGGGTGGGGGGGGGGGGGGGTGGGGGGGGGGGGGGGTGGGGGGGGGGGGGGGTGGGGGGGGGGGGGGGTGGGGGGGGGGGGGGGTGGGGGGGGGGGGGGGTGGGGGGGGGGGGGGGTGGGGGGGGGGGGGGGTGGGGGGGGGGGGGGGTGGGGGGGGGGGGGGGTGGGGGGGGGGGGGGGTGGGGGGGGGGGGGGGTGGGGGGGGGGGGGGGTGGGGGGGGGGGGGGGTGGGGGGGGGGGGGGGTGGGGGGGGGGGGGGGTGGGGGGGGGGGGGGGTGGGGGGGGGGGGGGGTGGGGGGGGGGGGGGGTGGGGGGGGGGGGGGGTGGGGGGGGGGGGGGGTGGGGGGGGGGGGGGGTGGGGGGGGGGGGGGGTGGGGGGGGGGGGGGGTGGGGGGGGGGGGGGGTGGGGGGGGGGGGGGGTGGGGGGGGGGGGGGGTGGGGGGGGGGGGGGGTGGGGGGGGGGGGGGGTGGGGGGGGGGGGGGGTGGGGGGGGGGGGGGGTGGGGGGGGGGGGGGGTGGGGGGGGGGGGGGGTGGGGGGGGGGGGGGGTGGGGGGGGGGGGGGGTGGGGGGGGGGGGGGGTGGGGGGGGGGGGGGGTGGGGGGGGGGGGGGGTGGGGGGGGGGGGGGGTGGGGGGGGGGGGGGGTGGGGGGGGGGGGGGGTGGGGGGGGGGGGGGGTGGGGGGGGGGGGGGGTGGGGGGGGGGGGGGGTGGGGGGGGGGGGGGGTGGGGGGGGGGGGGGGTGGGGGGGGGGGGGGGTGGGGGGGGGGGGGGGTGGGGGGGGGGGGGGGTGGGGGGGGGGGGGGGTGGGGGGGGGGGGGGGTGGGGGGGGGGGGGGGTGGGGGGGGGGGGGGGTGGGGGGGGGGGGGGGTGGGGGGGGGGGGGGGTGGGGGGGGGGGGGGGTGGGGGGGGGGGGGGGTGGGGGGGGGGGGGGGTGGGGGGGGGGGGGGGTGGGGGGGGGGGGGGGTGGGGGGGGGGGGGGGTGGGGGGGGGGGGGGGTGGGGGGGGGGGGGGGTGGGGGGGGGGGGGGGTGGGGGGGGGGGGGGGTGGGGGGGGGGGGGGGTGGGGGGGGGGGGGGGTGGGGGGGGGGGGGGGTGGGGGGGGGGGGGGGTGGGGGGGGGGGGGGGTGGGGGGGGGGGGGGGTGGGGGGGGGGGGGGGTGGGGGGGGGGGGGGGTGGGGGGGGGGGGGGGTGGGGGGGGGGGGGGGTGGGGGGGGGGGGGGGTGGGGGGGGGGGGGGGTGGGGGGGGGGGGGGGTGGGGGGGGGGGGGGGTGGGGGGGGGGGGGGGTGGGGGGGGGGGGGGGTGGGGGGGGGGGGGGGTGGGGGGGGGGGGGGGTGGGGGGGGGGGGGGGTGGGGGGGGGGGGGGGTGGGGGGGGGGGGGGGTGGGGGGGGGGGGGGGTGGGGGGGGGGGGGGGTGGGGGGGGGGGGGGGTGGGGGGGGGGGGGGGTGGGGGGGGGGGGGGGTGGGGGGGGGGGGGGGTGGGGGGGGGGGGGGGTGGGGGGGGGGGGGGGTGGGGGGGGGGGGGGGTGGGGGGGGGGGGGGGTGGGGGGGGGGGGGGGTGGGGGGGGGGGGGGGTGGGGGGGGGGGGGGGTGGGGGGGGGGGGGGGTGGGGGGGGGGGGGGGTGGGGGGGGGGGGGGGTGGGGGGGGGGGGGGGTGGGGGGGGGGGGGGGTGGGGGGGGGGGGGGGTGGGGGGGGGGGGGGGTGGGGGGGGGGGGGGGTGGGGGGGGGGGGGGGTGGGGGGGGGGGGGGGTGGGGGGGGGGGGGGGTGGGGGGGGGGGGGGGTGGGGGGGGGGGGGGGTGGGGGGGGGGGGGGGTGGGGGGGGGGGGGGGTGGGGGGGGGGGGGGGTGGGGGGGGGGGGGGGTGGGGGGGGGGGGGGGTGGGGGGGGGGGGGGGTGGGGGGGGGGGGGGGTGGGGGGGGGGGGGGGTGGGGGGGGGGGGGGGTGGGGGGGGGGGGGGGTGGGGGGGGGGGGGGGTGGGGGGGGGGGGGGGTGGGGGGGGGGGGGGGTGGGGGGGGGGGGGGGTGGGGGGGGGGGGGGGTGGGGGGGGGGGGGGGTGGGGGGGGGGGGGGGTGGGGGGGGGGGGGGGTGGGGGGGGGGGGGGGTGGGGGGGGGGGGGGGTGGGGGGGGGGGGGGGTGGGGGGGGGGGGGGGTGGGGGGGGGGGGGGGTGGGGGGGGGGGGGGGTGGGGGGGGGGGGGGGTGGGGGGGGGGGGGGGTGGGGGGGGGGGGGGGTGGGGGGGGGGGGGGGTGGGGGGGGGGGGGGGTGGGGGGGGGGGGGGGTGGGGGGGGGGGGGGGTGGGGGGGGGGGGGGGTGGGGGGGGGGGGGGGTGGGGGGGGGGGGGGGTGGGGGGGGGGGGGGGTGGGGGGGGGGGGGGGTGGGGGGGGGGGGGGGTGGGGGGGGGGGGGGGTGGGGGGGGGGGGGGGTGGGGGGGGGGGGGGGTGGGGGGGGGGGGGGGTGGGGGGGGGGGGGGGTGGGGGGGGGGGGGGGTGGGGGGGGGGGGGGGTGGGGGGGGGGGGGGGTGGGGGGGGGGGGGGGTGGGGGGGGGGGGGGGTGGGGGGGGGGGGGGGTGGGGGGGGGGGGGGGTGGGGGGGGGGGGGGGTGGGGGGGGGGGGGGGTGGGGGGGGGGGGGGGTGGGGGGGGGGGGGGGTGGGGGGGGGGGGGGGTGGGGGGGGGGGGGGGTGGGGGGGGGGGGGGGTGGGGGGGGGGGGGGGTGGGGGGGGGGGGGGGTGGGGGGGGGGGGGGGTGGGGGGGGGGGGGGGTGGGGGGGGGGGGGGGTGGGGGGGGGGGGGGGTGGGGGGGGGGGGGGGTGGGGGGGGGGGGGGGTGGGGGGGGGGGGGGGTGGGGGGGGGGGGGGGTGGGGGGGGGGGGGGGTGGGGGGGGGGGGGGGTGGGGGGGGGGGGGGGTGGGGGGGGGGGGGGGTGGGGGGGGGGGGGGGTGGGGGGGGGGGGGGGTGGGGGGGGGGGGGGGTGGGGGGGGGGGGGGGTGGGGGGGGGGGGGGGTGGGGGGGGGGGGGGGTGGGGGGGGGGGGGGGTGGGGGGGGGGGGGGGTGGGGGGGGGGGGGGGTGGGGGGGGGGGGGGGTGGGGGGGGGGGGGGGTGGGGGGGGGGGGGGGTGGGGGGGGGGGGGGGTGGGGGGGGGGGGGGGTGGGGGGGGGGGGGGGTGGGGGGGGGGGGGGGTGGGGGGGGGGGGGGGTGGGGGGGGGGGGGGGTGGGGGGGGGGGGGGGTGGGGGGGGGGGGGGGTGGGGGGGGGGGGGGGTGGGGGGGGGGGGGGGTGGGGGGGGGGGGGGGTGGGGGGGGGGGGGGGTGGGGGGGGGGGGGGGTGGGGGGGGGGGGGGGTGGGGGGGGGGGGGGGTGGGGGGGGGGGGGGGTGGGGGGGGGGGGGGGTGGGGGGGGGGGGGGGTGGGGGGGGGGGGGGGTGGGGGGGGGGGGGGGTGGGGGGGGGGGGGGGTGGGGGGGGGGGGGGGTGGGGGGGGGGGGGGGTGGGGGGGGGGGGGGGTGGGGGGGGGGGGGGGTGGGGGGGGGGGGGGGTGGGGGGGGGGGGGGGTGGGGGGGGGGGGGGGTGGGGGGGGGGGGGGGTGGGGGGGGGGGGGGGTGGGGGGGGGGGGGGGTGGGGGGGGGGGGGGGTGGGGGGGGGGGGGGGTGGGGGGGGGGGGGGGTGGGGGGGGGGGGGGGTGGGGGGGGGGGGGGGTGGGGGGGGGGGGGGGTGGGGGGGGGGGGGGGTGGGGGGGGGGGGGGGTGGGGGGGGGGGGGGGTGGGGGGGGGGGGGGGTGGGGGGGGGGGGGGGTGGGGGGGGGGGGGGGTGGGGGGGGGGGGGGGTGGGGGGGGGGGGGGGTGGGGGGGGGGGGGGGTGGGGGGGGGGGGGGGTGGGGGGGGGGGGGGGTGGGGGGGGGGGGGGGTGGGGGGGGGGGGGGGTGGGGGGGGGGGGGGGTGGGGGGGGGGGGGGGTGGGGGGGGGGGGGGGTGGGGGGGGGGGGGGGTGGGGGGGGGGGGGGGTGGGGGGGGGGGGGGGTGGGGGGGGGGGGGGGTGGGGGGGGGGGGGGGTGGGGGGGGGGGGGGGTGGGGGGGGGGGGGGGTGGGGGGGGGGGGGGGTGGGGGGGGGGGGGGGTGGGGGGGGGGGGGGGTGGGGGGGGGGGGGGGTGGGGGGGGGGGGGGGTGGGGGGGGGGGGGGGTGGGGGGGGGGGGGGGTGGGGGGGGGGGGGGGTGGGGGGGGGGGGGGGTGGGGGGGGGGGGGGGTGGGGGGGGGGGGGGGTGGGGGGGGGGGGGGGTGGGGGGGGGGGGGGGTGGGGGGGGGGGGGGGTGGGGGGGGGGGGGGGTGGGGGGGGGGGGGGGTGGGGGGGGGGGGGGGTGGGGGGGGGGGGGGGTGGGGGGGGGGGGGGGTGGGGGGGGGGGGGGGTGGGGGGGGGGGGGGGTGGGGGGGGGGGGGGGTGGGGGGGGGGGGGGGTGGGGGGGGGGGGGGGTGGGGGGGGGGGGGGGTGGGGGGGGGGGGGGGTGGGGGGGGGGGGGGGTGGGGGGGGGGGGGGGTGGGGGGGGGGGGGGGTGGGGGGGGGGGGGGGTGGGGGGGGGGGGGGGTGGGGGGGGGGGGGGGTGGGGGGGGGGGGGGGTGGGGGGGGGGGGGGGTGGGGGGGGGGGGGGGTGGGGGGGGGGGGGGGTGGGGGGGGGGGGGGGTGGGGGGGGGGGGGGGTGGGGGGGGGGGGGGGTGGGGGGGGGGGGGGGTGGGGGGGGGGGGGGGTGGGGGGGGGGGGGGGTGGGGGGGGGGGGGGGTGGGGGGGGGGGGGGGTGGGGGGGGGGGGGGGTGGGGGGGGGGGGGGGTGGGGGGGGGGGGGGGTGGGGGGGGGGGGGGGTGGGGGGGGGGGGGGGTGGGGGGGGGGGGGGGTGGGGGGGGGGGGGGGTGGGGGGGGGGGGGGGTGGGGGGGGGGGGGGGTGGGGGGGGGGGGGGGTGGGGGGGGGGGGGGGTGGGGGGGGGGGGGGGTGGGGGGGGGGGGGGGTGGGGGGGGGGGGGGGTGGGGGGGGGGGGGGGTGGGGGGGGGGGGGGGTGGGGGGGGGGGGGGGTGGGGGGGGGGGGGGGTGGGGGGGGGGGGGGGTGGGGGGGGGGGGGGGTGGGGGGGGGGGGGGGTGGGGGGGGGGGGGGGTGGGGGGGGGGGGGGGTGGGGGGGGGGGGGGGTGGGGGGGGGGGGGGGTGGGGGGGGGGGGGGGTGGGGGGGGGGGGGGGTGGGGGGGGGGGGGGGTGGGGGGGGGGGGGGGTGGGGGGGGGGGGGGGTGGGGGGGGGGGGGGGTGGGGGGGGGGGGGGGTGGGGGGGGGGGGGGGTGGGGGGGGGGGGGGGTGGGGGGGGGGGGGGGTGGGGGGGGGGGGGGGTGGGGGGGGGGGGGGGTGGGGGGGGGGGGGGGTGGGGGGGGGGGGGGGTGGGGGGGGGGGGGGGTGGGGGGGGGGGGGGGTGGGGGGGGGGGGGGGTGGGGGGGGGGGGGGGTGGGGGGGGGGGGGGGTGGGGGGGGGGGGGGGTGGGGGGGGGGGGGGGTGGGGGGGGGGGGGGGTGGGGGGGGGGGGGGGTGGGGGGGGGGGGGGGTGGGGGGGGGGGGGGGTGGGGGGGGGGGGGGGTGGGGGGGGGGGGGGGTGGGGGGGGGGGGGGGTGGGGGGGGGGGGGGGTGGGGGGGGGGGGGGGTGGGGGGGGGGGGGGGTGGGGGGGGGGGGGGGTGGGGGGGGGGGGGGGTGGGGGGGGGGGGGGGTGGGGGGGGGGGGGGGTGGGGGGGGGGGGGGGTGGGGGGGGGGGGGGGTGGGGGGGGGGGGGGGTGGGGGGGGGGGGGGGTGGGGGGGGGGGGGGGTGGGGGGGGGGGGGGGTGGGGGGGGGGGGGGGTGGGGGGGGGGGGGGGTGGGGGGGGGGGGGGGTGGGGGGGGGGGGGGGTGGGGGGGGGGGGGGGTGGGGGGGGGGGGGGGTGGGGGGGGGGGGGGGTGGGGGGGGGGGGGGGTGGGGGGGGGGGGGGGTGGGGGGGGGGGGGGGTGGGGGGGGGGGGGGGTGGGGGGGGGGGGGGGTGGGGGGGGGGGGGGGTGGGGGGGGGGGGGGGTGGGGGGGGGGGGGGGTGGGGGGGGGGGGGGGTGGGGGGGGGGGGGGGTGGGGGGGGGGGGGGGTGGGGGGGGGGGGGGGTGGGGGGGGGGGGGGGTGGGGGGGGGGGGGGGTGGGGGGGGGGGGGGGTGGGGGGGGGGGGGGGTGGGGGGGGGGGGGGGTGGGGGGGGGGGGGGGTGGGGGGGGGGGGGGGTGGGGGGGGGGGGGGGTGGGGGGGGGGGGGGGTGGGGGGGGGGGGGGGTGGGGGGGGGGGGGGGTGGGGGGGGGGGGGGGTGGGGGGGGGGGGGGGTGGGGGGGGGGGGGGGTGGGGGGGGGGGGGGGTGGGGGGGGGGGGGGGTGGGGGGGGGGGGGGGTGGGGGGGGGGGGGGGTGGGGGGGGGGGGGGGTGGGGGGGGGGGGGGGTGGGGGGGGGGGGGGGTGGGGGGGGGGGGGGGTGGGGGGGGGGGGGGGTGGGGGGGGGGGGGGGTGGGGGGGGGGGGGGGTGGGGGGGGGGGGGGGTGGGGGGGGGGGGGGGTGGGGGGGGGGGGGGGTGGGGGGGGGGGGGGGTGGGGGGGGGGGGGGGTGGGGGGGGGGGGGGGGGGGGGGGGGGGGGGGGGCGGTGGGGGGGGAGGGGGGGGGGGGCGGGGGGGGGGGGGGGGGGGGGGGGGGGGGGGTGGGGCGGGGGGGGGGGGGGGGGCGGCGGGGGGGGGGGGGGGGCTCCCTGAGGGGCGGGGGGGGGGGGGGTTGGTGGGGGGGGGGGGTGGGGGGGGGGGGGGGGGGGGGGGGGGGGGGGTGGGGGGGGGGGGGGGGGGGGGGGGGGGGGGCTTCTGGGGCGCTTCCCTGTTTCCTGACTGGGGAGTGCCGCCGCAAAAGGCAGTGTGCTGCTGCAGGTGCGCAGGTGCACGCCCCACTTTTTAATACGAAAAATCTGGTCACCTTATTGTAAATACATCTGAAGAAGTGAGCATTGACTCATAAAAATTTTGCTGGAATAAATTCTGTTAGTCTTAGAGTTCATACCAGAACTTTCATGCCAGCACCACTGCTCATATGAGACTGCATGCATCTAAAGAGGCAAAATGTTGGACTGGTCTTAGATTCATATGCTAAAGTACTCTGAATTGTTTCCTGGAATGTCCTTTTTATTGTGAACATAGAGTGAAAAACAATAAGAAACTGAGGAGAAGCCAAAATGCTAGATTTTCTGTTCCTCATATGAGGAATCTGAAATAACCAGGTATCAAGCTCTACTCGTTTGGGTGTCCTGCAGATGGATCTGTAAGATTTAGAGGCAAGGTATATGTGATCCATGTTTGTACACACATGCAGGAAAGTAGAGGTCAGAAATCTGTCACAAGATAAATTCTCAATTGAGAATGGACTGGAAAGTCAACTCAGTCCAGTCATAAGACAAAATAAATTATCATTGCTGCACAGTAAAGGAAGTACTTCCAAGGATCTGGCCAGCAGTGCCAATGATGGCCACCAGTTGGCGCTGGTATGTAAGGCAGCAATAGGTGAGCTGACACTGATAATTGCTGCTGAAACATCTGTTCCAAGCATTCCCTGCAGCAGTGCCAGAGTTCCTGAGGCTTGACTCTGCTTGCCCCTAGTGGCCTTCCAAGGCATCAAATCACTGGGAACTTTCCTGTAAAGTTAAATGGACAGTCCACCACTGTGTCCAGTTCAGAGTGTATTTATAGGAATTCCAAACATTTAGGAATCATTTAAGATTTTTTTAATGGTCAATCCAAATCAAGATCAGAATACAAGAATATTCCCCAAGTAATATCCATCCCCATCATTTGTCTTGCTAAGAAGCACAGTGCATTATGTGACCTCCCAAAAATAGCTGAGCAATGTAATTTTTATATTGTATTGAACCCGAAGTACAAAGCTTGTGCACGTATATTGATCATTCGGAGTCTGATATAACAGCATAGTTGTCCACAGTAAATCAATGTCTTTTTAAGCTTACCAAGCCATCTGTGTGGCTATAGATAAAAGAGAGGAATACAACCACAAAGCTTTACAGTGGTATGATATATCTCAAAATTGACTTGGGATGCAATTTGACAAGTGTGGCTTAAACAAACCTGAGTGTGTCTGTTATTTTCAGATGATTTACTTGTCACAATTGCTCTCAACGTAAAAGCCAACAATCAGTCATTAGAACACAGTAAAAAAAAAATTCCCAGGGTATTATGTATCATGTTTAGACAGTGAGAACACTCCACTATTATTTATTCATGTTGCTATAAATTATTCTCATCAAAATGAGCCCAAGTCACGTAAATGCTGACTTGGAAAGCAACAGGCTAACCCTTTGGTTGCTCCTGCACCATTTATTTACCTTTTTAATCAATTTGCTCCCCTAAAATTGAAAACCAAAGATTAAGAGGGTTGAGGTGTCTTAAATCAGTGTCCTGAAATGAAACAACACAGTGCAGTGTTTATTATGTCCAGGGTGAAGTCAAAGTCTGTAAATTGTTGGTGTGTTAAAATATTACCTTGCTACTGGACTGTTAAGCCTGTGAGCTGATACAACAGCACTCTGAAGAAGGAGTGTGATATTTTTGATTGAATTTATTCTTTACTGTCACCATAAGGCTAGCTAGAGGTGAAGCCATTTTAGTCTGTTGTGCAAAAATAAATAGAAGTTTTGTGGCATTTTATTCCAGCATACACTTTCATGGACTGGCATGGACCCCGCTTCTTCTGATTCAGTGAGTAGACCCTCAGAAGACACATTGTTTATGCAGGAGGTGCATAAGTATAGATTGCAAGGAAAAGTAAATGCAAGGTAAAGAAAATGCTGGAAGTACAAATTGAAATGTAATTATGCAAAATTATAATTTAATCAATACACAACTAGAGCTACTCTCTAGTTTGCTTAGTGGAAGGGTGATATATAAATACAATAAAAATAGAAATAATGAACTAATGAACACTTGTAATAGGTGGGGAGTCCTAGGTTTTGCTAAGATAGTTAACACCAGTAGCAAGCTAGAAATCAAAAATGTAGAAAAACAACTATGAGATGGGAAGAATCTTTTAATAATGAAGCAGCAGCAGCAGGAGGAGGAGGAGGGGAAGGGGAGGAGGAAGAGGAGGAAGAGGAGGAGGAGTAGTTTGGATTTATAACCCCCTTTCTCTCATGTAGGAGACTCAAAGCTTACAATCTCCTTGCCCTTCCCCACTCACCAGTGGTGTAACTAGGCAAACTGGAGCCCTGGGCAAAACTTGAGTTTGATGCTCCCCCAGGCACATGCCCAGTGCAGCGTGCACGCCCCCAGCCCCCTTGTAGCTACTCCCAGTGGTGTATCTAGGCAAACTGGAGTTTGGTGCCTTCCCCCACCGTGACCCAGCAATGGTGCCCTCCCCCACCGTGACCCAGCCGCCCTCCCCCACCATGACCCAGCAATGATTTTTTAAACCAGGTCATTTCAAAGTCACCATCACATTTTAGATCATGCCCCAATTCACTAATCTGAACACAGCAATAGACCATGCCACACAGCAGAAATAATTTTGAAAACATTTTCAAAATGCTTTCAAAATGTTTTATTACTGCTATGAAAACATTTTATGGTGTTGTATCCAGTCCCTCCAAATAGGGGAAACGGCATCACTTTCAATGTTATTTAAACTGGGAACCCCAGATTCTCCCTTTAAGATGGATTTAAAAGGAGAATCTGGGCTCCCTAGTTTAAACAAGTGATGCTGGAATCCACCCCCAAACAGCAACATTTTCCATGGTGTTTAAATTAGGGAGCCCAGATTCTCCTTTTAAATCCACCTTAAAGGGAGAATCTAGGGTTTCCAGTTTAAACAACATTGAAAGTGATGCTGTTTTGGGGTGGATTCTCTCCCACCCTTAAACAGCATCACTTTCAATGTTTAAACTGGGGACCTCAGATTCTCCCTTTAAATCTATGCCAAAGGGGAGAAAATTTCAGGGGAAATTTGGAAGGTGCTTGCTGTCAGGGGTGCAATTGTTAAGTTAGCAGCATCAAAATTTCAGGGTATCTTTAGGAGATTCTCCTAATGATACCACCCAGGTTTGGTGAAGTTTGGTTCAGGGAGTCCAAAGTTATGTACCCTCAAATGTATAGCCCCCATCTTTTATTAGCTCCCATTGGAAACAATGGGGATGGGGCACCCCCCTTCGGAGTCCATAGCTTTGTACCCCCTGGAACAAACTTCACAAAACCTTGGTGGTATCAGTAAGAGACTCTCCTGATGATACCTCCCAGGTTTAGTAAAGTTTGGTTCAGGGGGTCCAAAGTTATCGACCCTCAAATGTGTAGCCACCATCTCCTATTAGCTCCCTTTGGGAGTCTATAACTTCGGACTCCCTGAACCAAACCTCACCAAATCTGGGTGATAGCATCAGGAGAGTCTCCTGAAACTTCCCTGAAATTTTGGTGCTCCTAGCCTAAAAACTGCCCCCCCGCAGGCCAAAAATGGAAAACCCAGTAAAATACCCCCAAAAAACCACACACGACCCCCTGCATTTTTGGCGTCTGCCACAAGGGGGTGCCCTGGGAAACTGCCCACTTTGCCCAATGGACATTATGTCCCTGCCCCTCACAACAAACACCCTGTGAGGTGGGTGGGGCTGAGAGAGCTCCAAAAAGCTTTGACTAGCCCAAGGTCACCCAGCTGGCATGTATGGGAGTGTACAGGCTAATCTGAATTCCCCAGATATGCCTCCACAATTCAAGTGACAGAGCTGGGAATCAAACCCAGTTCCTCCAGATCAGAGTGCACCTGCACTTAGCCACTGCTCTTAACCACTACGCCACTGCTGCTCAATGTTCAATGCTAATGAACATTGGTTTGGCACTTCCACACTGCAATCTTCTCTGAAGTACTTTTACAAAATAATTGTAACTTTCAGATAAGCAACAAATGTCCTGGAAGAAAGAAATATTCTCCCATTTCTGAATATTGCAATTTTTAATACTGGATTTAGGGGAGTTTTAGAAAATTATTTTTTCCAAGTTTGGATATGTTGGATCAAAAAATATCAGTATCTTGATTCAAATAGTAACATGGTATTCAGATATGGGGGGGGGGGAGGTCTTGCAAGGGGGGAGAATCCAATTCTTGAAGGTGCCCATTATTCCCTAAGGGGAAACTTTCTAGGTTGCTTGGATAATACATATCTGTTAAATAACCCCCAAATTTCAAATAGATTGGACTAAGGAGTCTATGGGCCCCTAAACAGTATGTTCTCAACTGCCCTCCATCATTTCCTGTGGAGGGGGGCAGGAGAGGTTAAAAAATCTCCAAGCTGCGTTTAGGCAAACCCATGCTTGCAAGTAGCAATCACTCATGAAACCATGTCTCCCATGGAAGGACTAACACAGCAAGCCCAACAGAACCCTTGAAGAATTCAGTAATCCCAGCACGACCACAAGCCAATGTGCTGCACCAGACAGAACAAAAAAATCAAATCAGAGAATCTCTCCAGTGGCAACTCAAGGTGTGGGGGCACTTTTGCAAGCCCATAAGAAGCAATGGAAATGTACAGATGCCCACCAAAATCCTAGTGCCACTGTGGTGGGACAAGCTCAATAGAAGTACTGTGAAACCAGAAAATTTCTAGCATGGAATCTGAAAGGGGGTCACTTTTCCAAGACCAGCAGAAGATATAGTAATGTACAGAATGCCAAGCAGAATCCTGGTGCAAGTTTGGCAGTGCAAGCTCAACAGGACTCATGTGCATCCAGAGAAGAACAAACTCAAACTCCAAGTAAGCAACAGTGCAAATACACCAAAGGAAACACAAAGAAATGCTTGCAAAGAAGGGGGGGGGGGGGAAAGCCCTCTGAAACAAAGAAAGCTGACATTGACAGAGGCAAGGAGCAAAAACAGAGGCAAGACAAATGCTGGCTCCTGATCCTTCAGAAAATGCCAAATATTTATGGGATTTTTCAGGACCATTTTTTCAGGTTTCCTAAAAATCTCAAAAATATTTGGGAGAAGCAAATATACCCCAAAATGCCAATTTTCAGATTGGTTCCACCCAAAAACAGACTCCTTGCTAGATTTGGATCCATTTATCCATTTGCATACCAGTTTATTCTATATAGGCAGCAGAAGGCCATTAGTCTCCCTCTAGCTCAAACTGCTTCATAATTTTAAGAAGATTACTAGACTATTTAAAAAATCTGAATGGCTGAGAAAATCAATCACAAGGGCATAACATTTTGCAACTGAAGGTGATAGGTTTTCTATTATCTTCTAATAAAAGAGGTAATGTCCCTGCTTGATCTATAATTTGGAGCAAATTAAAAATTAAAAAATTGCTGGCACCAGTAGCTGTATTCAGAAATCACATGATACAGAGTCTTTACAGTATTAGTATTGGGGGAGGGATTTTTTTCATCTATGAAAGCCCAAGAGTTAAACTGTCTCTCTACACATACCCCCACCTCAACCAGGTAGCACTGATCAAAACAGATCTCTATGTGGCATTTTAACAACACTGGAATGGTTTGATAATGGGCCTCCCTGCATCTTGTTTAGGCTGATCATATGATTTGGAGCCAAACTAGAGTTTTTGTCGCCACAAGGACTTCTGCCTACAGTGTATGATTTTCTAGGCTGGCTCTTCCCATAGAAAATAGCCCTGGGAAGCCCAGGTGAGGCTATTTTCTTACCTATTCCTGGGAGTCCCTGTTCCCCAGGTATAGGATTTCAGTGGGCATTTTGAGCGGATGTGGGACAGGGAACACAAACAAGTCCTACTCCATGGGCAGAAGTCCTTGAGTACAGGGAAATGTTTGTGCTGATTCAAGTTCATGTCTCCATTTTTCAAACTAGCCAGTTTAATACAGTAGAGTACATGGTGTATAGAAGATATGGCATTTTAAACAGGATATGAATACAAAGAATGTGATCTGTGGTCAAGTGGTTATTCCTGTAAATGATAAAATATTTCTGCTAACACTATTCCTTTCCTTTGCCCATGGAAACAATAGCAGAACACCCATTACTCATCACTGAATTCAACAAATATTCTGATTGTCCAGATTCAGCTTGTTCATTCATCATGACAATGGAATCCTATATAAACAGCTGTCTGGATTCCCGCCATCCATTCTATGCACTATGCAGATTTTTGGAATATCCACAATTTTATTTGGATCAATAGTTTTGACCTGCTTGTATATTTATATAATTTTAGGCACTATGATCATAGTTTTGATTATCATCCATCTGAATTCCTCTTCTATGGCAGAGTTGCTGTAATGTCATTTTTTTCATGGTTTCCACCGCCCTGGACAGTTTTATTGGAGTAAAATGTGGTGTTGCATACTTCCTTTTAACCTTTTTGCTATCATTTTAGGTCTCCCTGCCTTTGGACAGCAGGATAGAGGGACGAAAGGGGAGTTTCTGTCTGTGTGGAACTCCACCAGGGATCCCTGAAGCAAAGCAGTTCTATCCATCATCTGCCCCTTGAGCACACTTGTAAGCAGGATATGGCATCTTACACTGAAAAGAAGGACTTCAAACAAACAAGAAACCCTTTAAAATCCTGTATCCCAGATTATTCTAGTTCTAATGAACACATCAGGATTTTTGGCTGAGACAAGGCATACAGATGTTGATTCATTTCCTCTCTGACCTTGGCTATATTATATACATTTCTGCTTCCCCTCCCCTGCATCAGATTGCCATATTCAGTCCAAAAAGAACTATAGTTAAAATCTCTGGAGCACTTAGTGTTTATTTCTTACAATAGAGCTAAATGTAATAATAGATTAGAACAATGAAAGTTATCCGTAGTTATAAAATAATCATAGAAAAAACTTTCATGTTTGTTGAATTGTTGAATAAATGCTTTCAAATGTCATAATATAATTTGTCAGTGGGAGCAAAGTCCAGTGAATTGTGGCAACAGCTCCACTTAATGAAAACATTGTCCATTAAGACCAACACCTATCTGATGGGGAACAAACATATCTTTTAGATTTTAGACAAGGCATAAAATGCTAGTTCAGGAGATGTATTAATCTGCTGAACACAATTCCTGTAAATCAGATATGTTGTCCATTACTCTTTCCTTCAATGCTACTTTAATTTTTGTTTGAATAATTTTTTTGTCTATTATGCAAGGAATGTATTAAGGCAAACCTTAATTACTATTCCACCTCATCCTCATTGTTCTCTGTCATTATGATGGCCTGCATCTCTCAAGGGCAGATCTCTATTGCATTGAACTGAGAATGTACAAATGTATTTTTTTCATTTCTTTTAATTTTTGTGTGCAGCCAAGAAGATAATTTCTGTTCTGCCTATTTTACTTGATAAATGTCTAGCTGTTTGTTTGTTTGTTTGTTTTACAGCATTTTATGCCTTTTGTTCCTTATGCGCCACTTATATATAATTGATGAAAAACCAGGCTTTATTTTAATAGCAATATTTTGAACATATTTCATTAATATTATCAGGATAAAAGCACAACCACAATTTGTTTCCAAGTGTGGAGAAAGCATAGAAGAACCTTGAATATCTGAATCAAAATGGAACTGTCACAACATCTCTGCATGCAGCTGGAAGAACACGATGCCAGACTTCTAAGCTTTATTAAACATGGAACCTAGAGAACAGTGTGAATAGTGCTCTCCCAACTATCATCTTCCCACTGAATTGTGGGAATCTTCCTAAACAGCTTGAGGAGCAGAAGCAGAGGCAGAGGCAGAAGAAGCAGAAGCAGCAGCAACAGCAGCAGAAGAAGCAGAAGCAGAAGCAGCAGCAGAAGCAGCAGCAGAAGAAGAAGCAGAAGAAGCAGAAGCAGAAGCAGAAGCAGCAGCAGCAGCAGCAGCAGCAGCAGCAGCAGCAGCAGAAGAAGAAGAAGAAGAAGAAGAAGAAGAAGAAGAAGAAGAAGAAGAAGAAGAAGAAGAAGAAGAGACTGCAGACTCAAAGGGGTTTACAGTCTCCTTGCCCTTCCCTCTCATAACAAACACCCTGTGAGGTAGGTGGGGCTGAGAGAGCTCCAAGAAGCTGTGACTAGCCCAAGGTCACCCAGCTGGCGTGTGTGGGAGTGTACAGGCTAATCTAAATTCCCCAGATAAGCCTCCACAGCTCAGGTGGCAGAGCTGGGAATTAAACCCGGTTCCTCCAGATTAGATACACAAGCTCTTAACCTCCTACGCCACTGCTGCTCCTTAACCCTTATCCAAAGTTCATTGTCACTCTTTTCATCACCTAGTATACCTTCTACTTAACTAACATTGCCATAATGTGCTAATATAGGACAGGAAGTTCATGATACTGTCTCAACTCTGTTAAATAACTCATTTATTATTCTGATTATTCAGGTATACTTGGGTGTTTGTTGTTTTTCTTATAACTTTGATCCCTCTCTTTTTCATTCAGAGGCCATGATAACTATAGAAAAGGTTTGAACAACAAAAACAAATACTCTTGCAAAGTATTGCACTGGTATATTTATGTGTGAACAGTGGCTTTACCAGTAAGCCAGGCATGAACGCTAGTGACTTAGTTGTAGTAAAATAAACAAGATAAAACTGTACACTTAGTGAAAAGCTTCCAAAGAAAATTAAGGAGTTAACATTAAACCTGCTATTGTGTTTCTATAACCCAAAATGAACTCTGAAACAAGAGTCAGAAACAGCCTACTCAAGTAGATATCTTACATTCTAAAAACACTGAGAACATATTACTTTATATTTTTATCCTGCCAATTCATGTAAGGAGATGATGTTTGTTTTTCTCTTACTCAGCACTTTCTTTTATCCTAACAACCCTCTTCTGACGTCAGTGGATTGAAAGGTAATAGCTTCCCTTGCTACCCACTGGGCTTTATTACTGAGCAGAGTTTTGAACCTGGGTTTCCCTAGTCCAAGGTAAGGGCTTGCCAAATTCAGCCTGGGAAATTCCTGAATATTTGGGGGTGGACCCTTAGGAAGATGGGATTTGGGAATAAAAAGATGACTATGAAGGTTAAATGTCCGGGATCGGGGAGCCCCCCCCTCCCCGGACTTACCGCCACTGCCGCCACTGCCACCAGTGCAATGCTCTCCTCCTCCTCGGCCGCCGGCAGGAGAGGCCAGGAACTCCCCGGCACGCCGGACGGCGGGGGCAGGGCGGCTCTTCGCCGACGCTTCAGCGGGCTCCTTCCCGCCTGCAACGGAACGCCTCCCTGGCACCGGGCTGGAGCCGGAGGGGGAGGCGGGGACCGGGGATGGGCAGGCAGGCCCTCCCCAGCGACGAGGGAGCCACACACCCCAGAGCATCGGGGTCGCCGCCGCGGAACCCGCCCACCGGCCGCTCCCCAGGTGGGAGCCCAGGACAGCTTCGGCGGCTTGGCGGGCGGGCGGCGGTGGCAGCGCCACCCGCCCGGACTTTCCCGGGCTGCCGGCTTCAGCAGCCCGACCAGCTGGCGGTGGTGGCGACGCCGTGCGCCCGGTCTCTCCCTGGCTGCCGGGTCGGGCCAGGCGGTCAGGTGGGAGGCGGGGCTGGAAGGAGGAGGGGTTTTCAGGTCAGGTGGGTGGCAGCCAGGCTATAAAGGAGGAAGAAGGGAGGCACCTGGAGACAGGAGGAAGAGTGTGGTGCAGGAGACTGGGAAACAGAAGGAGAGAGGAGAGTCCAAGAAGGGGGGAACAGGGAAAGAGAGTGGAAGGCAAGGAGGGGAGAAGAGCCCGGAGACGGTTGGGAGTCCTGTGAAGAGAACAGGCACCCGGGCAGGACGGCAGGGGACGAGGGAAGCGACTGGGAGTCCTGTGAAGTAAACAGGCTCCCTGGGGGGAAGGAGGGCCGAGGCCAAGCCAGCCCTGAGGGAGTGTAGACACCCCCCCCCCATATTGACCACCCCCTCTTCAACCAGGGGTGAGGCCGGGAATATTAACCCCCGGGAAGGGATTGGAGGGACGGCATCAGGGTCCCCTGGCTGGACTCTGGAGGGGGACCCTGACATTAAAATACTACAAAAATACTATCTCTGCATCTGTTTTTGTCATAATACATGTACATGTGTGTGAGAAAGAGAGAGACAGGGCTGTACATCACAGTTTGTTACTGTAATCTATACCTCTCCTCAAAGTACATCATGGCAATTCTTGAACACACCTCCTCCCATGATGAAGTAGAACAGGAAAAAAAATTAAGATTACATACAAGTATTAAATTACTTTGGATGGTATCACTCTACCGACTTATAATGATAATAATAACTTCATATACTGAAAATCCTAACCAAATAGAAAACCATGAGACAAAGTTAAGAGTCAAAAGAGGGCAAGGAAATATTTTTGTTACCACAGAATAAGAAAGTACTACATGATAGCTAAAATGGTTATTACGTCATATACATTTTGTGCAATACTAGCGGGCCCGGCCACGCGTTGCTGTGGCAATTGTCCTTCTCATCACAGTCCGCAACCCACACAGATGTCCATGCAGGTCCAATGATCCACAGCATAGCCTTTTGGGGTGGTCAAATGGAATCCCTCTTTCCCTTTTCAATTCACATTGTTATATGGTGCTGTCTTGTTTTTTCAGCATAAAGTAACCCTTTCCATTCCACAATGGAACTGTCCAGAATGCGAATCCCACTGTCCATGAGGCTGGTTGACATGCACAGTCCTGCTTGGGTAAGGCAGAACTGGGGCAAGCAGGTTATCCCAGTCAGGCAGCAGAGGCAGGGTGGTGAGGTGCTCAGATCAAGGACAGCTCCCTGGGTTCTTAAAGGACTACGTGCAAAAGAAGTGGAGCCGGTAGTGTTGGTTCGCCCCCACCCCGTGGATTTTCTTAGAAGAAAAAGGCAAACTCCAGCTGGCTTTTAGTAAAAGAAAGCTGTAGGCGAATATGGGTGAGGAAGTGGTGGTTGGATGTGAGGGAGGGCAGAGTGAAGTGTGTGACGATGAGCTGGATGTGTCTGAGTGTATGTGTGTTGTGTGGTAGCAGTGGGTGAGGCACAGAGAGTGAAAGTTACCTACGTGTGAGGGGGGAACCCCACCTGACGTCTCACACTGCAAAGTGTGTATGGGTTTCACTTCCACTTGTATTACCTAACATTACCTATTACCTTGTATTACCTATTACCTAACCTATTTATTGTTTTCACTGCTCATCTCTGGCCATCTGGCCATCTCTGGCCATCTGCGCGAACATTCTACGGGCATACCAACCCCTCAGGCCACAGACATGCTGCACGAACATTCTAAGGGTGACAGTTAAACACAGCCAGCTTCATGGCCTGGTGCGCCAGGAAAAAGATGTTTTACCTGGCTCAGGTATGGACTTTTGATGATTTGAAGGTCTGATTACCTGCCCGCAGCAGGGAGGGACATCCTGTGAAAATTTGAGGGTGATCCGTCCAGCAGCTTCTGAAGGAGACCATCAGGGACAAACACACATTTAGATTTTTTAATATATAGATTTCCTCCCTGCTTGTTACAAATTGTCACAATTCTCCTCACTTCCATTTCCTACTTTGGAAGTGTAACAAACTTTAATAATTATTCTGTAGAAAGCTGATTTATGGTGTGGGGGAAGAGATGGAGAAGCTTTGGTTTCAAGCAGACTTCCTGGCCACAATATGTAGAATGATCCTGATAGATGGGTGTGTGAACATGATACTAGCAGATGGATTAGCTGACCCAATTGAGATCTGCAAGTTGCTATGTAGGTTGCCGAGTAGGATTAGGAGAGCTCAGAAGTCCCAGTGTGTTCAGAATTTGGGAAGAAGATATATCCTTTTATTATTTTACCTGGACTAGATCACCCAAATTCCTATATTGATTTGCTTTATTTCACTGCTAATGAGAATTGAAGTCCAGGCTAGTTTATATTTTTCCTCACTGCACATTTTCTCTGGAGGTTGGAAGGGCCCTTTGGGGGTGGGGGAAAGGGAACTGTGCTTTGCATTTCCTTACTAAAGTCTGACAGTGAATCTCTCCAAAGGATTCTGGACTTGGCCTCACATACTTTTCTTTTCCCTAGTTGCTCTGCCATGTCTCTGTCTGATGTCAGTTCTGAAGCTTTGTCTAATTTCACATTCAAGTGCAAGAAAAGGGACTGGCTGACAAAAGGCAAAAATAAAAAACTGAAAGAGCTGTGGAAAGGAAAAAGAGCACATTTTTGCAGACAAGACTGGCAGATTTAATCCCACAGAAGGAAAAAGGGTGACTCTAAAAATGCAACTTCATGGGGTAGTTCTTAGTGAAGTCATAAGGGTATCTTGTCAGATTTGTATCAATGATACTTAAGGTTACATAGGACCTTTGACTGTTCAAAACAGTTTACATAAGTTACCAGAGTATTTCTTACCAAGACCTGCAAATTGGGTTATTTCTATTATTGTCCTGTAGGGAAAGATGTAGATTGCCTATGACCACCTAGTAAAGTCAGGAGGACTGTGCTAATATTTGAAGCAAACCAACCCACATCTTGCATCGGATCATATTACACATGTTACCTAAAATGAATGGAAATTACTATGTCAAATGCATTAATAGTGGCATGAGATAACAAATAAGGCCAAGGCTGATGGTCCAAATTAAGGTAAAATATATTTTACTACTTGGTAAAAATTCCCCAAATCCCATATGTGTTTTTGCCCTACATGTCTTGCCAAAAGGCTTCTTCAAGGGAATATTGCAGTGTCTTACAGTGATTTTCTAAAAGAAATGCAAGGTCGCTAGCCACTGTGGCACCATTGGCCTTATTTTTTTTTAATCTTCTGTGACTTTTTACCCTCTGTGATTTTTAATCTCCCTTTTATTTGTCCTTATTAATAATGGGATGATCCACACATATAAAAAGTGCACTTCAATAAGGCACTCACATCTCAGAAGCCAGCTTTGGATTTTGGGATGCAAGTGCTCCATACCCCTCTTCATGTCATAGGGCAAATCAGGCCAATTTGATTCATATTTGGAATGTGTATCATGGTTGAACTTCAACCATGTCACTTTTAAGCAATGGCAGTGGATGCGTATGGCATATTCATCTTTCATAGGGAATATCTATATCAGGGGTCCCCAAACTGTACACTGTCCCTCAGACTGTTGGAGGTCCGGACTAAAAAAAACTATGAACAAATTCCTATGCACAAATGATTGTAAAATGTTTGATTTCACCTTTCAGCCTTTCTGTCATGGTCTATTTTTAGAACAGTGACCAAAGTATGTCAAGTACAGGGTGGGCTCCAAATATTGTTGGGGAGGCTGTGGAATACCTTCCCCTGTAAAAAAAAAAAAAGCAGAACTTTCCCAGTGAAACATTCCATCTAACCCAGGATCAGGTATCTTCCTGGGTTCTTTCCTCCCTAGCAGCCAGCGTGCGATTCGCCAGCCTGGCTGATGCCAATGGGAGTGAGGCGGAACAGAAAGCCTGAGAGCAACACATGGAGTAGCTGAGAGGGGAAGAGGGCAGAGCAGGCATTGCCACATGTAAGGTTTCCAACTCTGAGTCAGAAAATTCATGGAGATTTGGGGGTGCCATCATGTAATGCAATCAACAGCCGTTGGGGCCGGTTCCTCCTCTCCCTCGAGCCCCCACTGCACATGAATGGAGCCATCGCCGCCATGCCTGGCGGGCCGGATAAATGCCTTCAGGGGGCCACATTTGGCCCCCGGGCCGTAGTTTGGGGACCCCTGATCTATATGGTACAGTGTGTTATTTTGGGTTTCAGAGGCGGATTCCGCACGGGCCAAAAATAGCGCTCCAGGGATGGTAAAAACGCCATCCCTGGAGCACTGTTCTCATGACTGCCACCTCCACAACAAGGCAGTGCTGAGCTTCCCCCTCCCCCCCGCCGGGGCGGAAACACTGTTTTCCTGCCTTGCTCAATGATCGAGGCTTTTGAGAAACAGCATTTCCCTGCTGTCACCATGCAAACAGCACTGGGTGAGAGGCACTGCTTTTTGGCACCTCCATTTCCCCCATACTTACCTTTTCTCCCTGCGGAGGTCAGAGCGCAGCATGGGCATGCCTCCATGTCCCTGCAGAGCTCCTCAGGGAGAGAAGGTAAGTGGGAGGGAAACAAAATGGAAGCGCCTCCATGCAGAGGTGCCTCTGTGGGCCATGTCCACTCTGGGGCCGCTCGCACCTAAGTGTGCAAATGGTCCCAGGGCTCTACCGGCATCATATGTGAACTAGGTGGGGCTGACAGAGTTCTGAGAAAATTGTGTTCAGCCCAAGGTCACCAAGCAGATTTCATGTGGAGAAATGGAAAATCACACCTGGTTCTGCGGGTTAGAGTCCACTGCACTTAACCACTACACCATGCTAGCTCAGTACTTTCCAGATAAAGTGCTGAATAGAGTTGCTATTGAAACATTCCTTAGAATGTAAACAGATAATATGATGTTTTTGTTTTCTATAGAGCCAAGTGAGCCATAAAAGCAAACATTTTAAAATAGTAGCCATAAGAAACTCTGGAAATAAAAACTTAGATGTATCAGTGGGAGGCAGCTGTAGAATATGAGAGGTTGTGAGTTCAAAACACAATAGCATAAAAATGTCATGCTGATGACAATACAGGAGCATGATGGAAGAACATTTACTTCGAGATTTCTGTGAGTTTTTGTGCACAGCCTCAATGTTCAGTTGACATAATGGGAACATTTTTAAAAATCTGATGCATTAGTAGCAATACATCTAAGTCACAGCATACTACAGAGTCTCCATGTTCTTTTTAATAAACGTTTCTTTTCAAGTGGCAATTTCACTTTCTGAGTAAATTTTGACAGATATGCCTCATATCAAAGAATGAGAATTTGCCAGTACTTTTCTCCCACGTCAGAGGGAGAAGTTTGAAGAATGTCAAATTGCACCTGCTAGCACAGACAAGACTTATGAAAAGGAAGCACTAGAATTCCTTAATAGTGTTTTTTTAATAAAAAAGAACTTGTTTTGACATGAAAAGACTTGCTGAATTACAAAACAATATATTTTCTAGGAATCCAAAAGAAGAAGAAAAGGTGACTGAGTAATAAATCTCTCTCTCTTTTAGGCAAAAGTATATTATTGGGTTATATAAAATCAATAAGGTGATCTTTTATTTGGAACAGGAACCAATTTTTACGGGAATATACATGGGGACCAAGCATGAAAGTAACTTGCCACATGTGTGAGCACATCCCTAGCAGCTCTGGCTACATTCAGCTACTTGAAGAACTTTAATGCTTTAAAAATAAAACAGATATGCTAATACCATCAACATGTATAAATAGATTAACCAGATATGGTAGAAGTGCATGATTCCCACCACTGTGTGAAGCCTGCTGCAATTCTGTTACATTTATTGTTCTAATAATCAATCCCTAGGGTTTTTTTTTTTTACGATTTGGCCATTAGCTGACTTCATGAGTCAGATGGGGTAGAAGCATGTCTCCAATAATTAAGTAAATTTGAGGCTGAGAAAAAGATTACAGGCAGCTATCCTGCACCCTGGAGCCATTCCACCAGTAGTGTTGGTCTTCCATTTTGTAAGTCATTTTGAAAGGAATTTTTTGTAAATCAATTTGGTATAAATAATAAATAATAAACAATAAACAAACATAAGTCCTTCCTGTGTGTTTTTTTTAATTCAGAGGCCATTCATCTTTTTAAACATTATTTTCCCCCTTATCCACGAATTCTATATAGATGTATTCAAGATTATTCCATTTGGGTCATAAGACTGGTTCATCTGCATAGTTACCACTTGAACATCTGGTATATTGCATTAACTACACTCTATGCTGAGACTAATGTGTTCCAAATTGCTTGTTATCAAGATGTTAATAGCCATCAGAATGCCAATGTGTCTCTTAATTTGCAGTAGCTAAAGGCTCATCTTACTTGATATGAATTGGACCTAGTGAAATGAATTTTCAAGTTACAGGAAAGTCGTCTTCAGGTGTAAGCATTTGCAGCAGTTTTTTTAGCAAAGATAATTGCATTAATAGTTTATCAGTAGAGTGGATTTATAATAAAAGGCTACCATAAAGTAGAAAAGCTATCTCCCAGTAAAATATGCCGTGTTCCATGCATCTGTAGTGTGGATGAGTATGCAGCAGCACAGCATTTAGGATTTGTCCTGTCTCTAAACCCAGAGTTTTGCTCCGAAGAACTTCAAGCACAGAACCCAAGAATTGTAGTAGAACAGTGCTATATATTTCCAGTGTCTGTAGATACTTCTGTAGCCTTGAGAACCTGGAATCACAAGAAAAGCATATCCATTCATTGTATCATAAACATGAAACAAAAATAACAAAAATTCCTAAAATTAGTGCTTGGAATTAAAAAAAATTAAAAACTAATGTTTTTCACACAGTTAATTTTGAAAGGGTTTACATTATTTCTTTTGTGTCGCTTTGCAGGAGTACTGTTATACTTTGTTGTGCAGAGCAAAAATTAAACCTCATTATAGCTAGCATTGTTAGGACTTGACAGTTAGATCACCAAAATCTACTTGACAGCTTGGCTGATGCAATACTCTACCTTTCACCTAGTTTCAGTGGGTGATGCAACCATGACCAAGCACATCTAGTGTGATTGCATCACTGCTCCCTGATTGGTTGAATGTCTCTATATGTATGCACAGAACAGTTTGGTCTATGCGAGCTTTGGTTATCCAGTTGCTGCGCTGCACTCTGTCAGACTGTTTTGTGCTTTTGGAAACAAGGAATAAAACCCTTCTGTTCTTCTAGTGTGAACCAGACTCCTTATTTTTTGCTGTACCAGAAAGATCCATCTCTGGATCATTTGCATATCTTTGGCAGTTATGCCAATGTGCTGGTACCTGACGCCCAAAGGCGGAAGGGGGATCAGAGGTGGGTGAGATTGAGGTTTCTTGGTTATGAATCTGAGACAAAAGGTTTTCGTTTTGCACATTCCTATGGAAAGGTTGTGATCTCTCGAAGTGCAAACTTTGAAAAGCATGCAGGATGGGAAACTATCCATGCTAACACAGAGGTTTTGCTACCTTTCACTCAGCATGAAGGGGTTAACAGAACTGCCAGGCAGCAGCCTGCAGCAGCTCAAGGTCAACCAACTGCTTCCAGTAGTGGCAAACATCCAAGGAAGAAAGCTGAGAAGGGGGAAGGGCTGCAAGACAGTGACACTAGCAGTAGTGAAGATGAGAAACAAATTAAAGTGCCTCTCTGTTATCTCCTGATAGGTCTGCAAAAGGGATACCTCCCTGACAGGTATGGGTTTTCTCAAAGCGTCACATGTTTGTCAAGCACAGGTATCAGAGCCAAGCTCCTATAAAGAGATGTTAAAGCTACCGCCAACTGAAATAGAGCTCTGGCGTGAAGCTATGGCTGAGGAGTATAATACCTTAGTGCAACAACAGGTGTTTACCAAGACTGTTTTGCCAGAAGGAGAGGAGGCAATTGGGTCAAAATTAAAAAAAGATTGTTTTGGAGGAAAAAGAGTTGCCAAATGGTACTCAAAGGTATAAAAGCAAGGCTTGTCGCCCAGGGGTTTGTACAAGACCGTTTGCTGAATTATGAGCCAGACCCTATTCTCCACACAGCTTGCGACCTGAGTCTTTAGAGAGCTATGCTTGCATTAGCTAGTAAGAAAGAGCTTTATGGTGAAGCATTATGACTTCCAGTGTGCTTTTTTAAATGCTAAGTGGAAGGAAGCAATTTATCTGAAACCTGCACCAGGGTATGAGAAGGAAGCAGACCCAAATACTGTTTATCTTTTGCATGTCGTTCTTTGTATGGTTTAAAACAAGCTGGTGCTAACTGGTATGATGAACTGAACAGTACATTGCTTAAACTGGGGTTTAAGAGGTCTGTTGCTGATGCATGTTTATACATCAGGGGGACTAAAAAGAATCAAGCGGTCATTCTTCTTTATGTTGATGATATATGTGTGTGTGCAAGATCTAAGCAACAATTTGACAAATTGTATAAACAACTCAGTGACATGTATGTTCCTAAAGGACTTAGGTTTTATCAAACATTACTTGGGTATTTGATGTCATATCTACACCAAAGAAACAGGGTTATCTCCTGAGTCAAGAAGAACAAAATAAATGAGTTGAGTGCGCATGAACTAGATTGTCAAAGACAAGGGTTGCCACAACACCCCAATGTCCCTAGACTTTCAGAAAGTTAGTGAAAGTGAGGAGTTCAACAATCCTGAACTGTACAAATCTGTTGTAGGTAGTCTCCTACATATATCTAACTGAACCACTTCAGATATGGCGTTTGCTGTTAGTGCACTAAACTTGAAAAGCTAGCAAGCCCAGCAAACATGATTGGGAAGGTGTTAAGCGTGTGGTTAAAAGGAACTGCTGATCATGGTTTACACTGATCCAGTCCACATAAGCACAGAGTTAGGTATATTGCAAAGATAGTTCATTTGCAGACTGTGGTGACAGGAAGTCCTGTACTGGTTTTGTCATTCAGTATGGTGATGTGGCTATCACCTGGTGTTCTAGAAAACAGACCACAATCAGCCTGTCCGCTTCTGAGGCTGAGTTCTGCTTTGCATTGTCTGAAACATGTTCAGAATTACTTGGGGTTGAAGTTACTGCTAACTGAGTTAGGTGAATCAATAAAGAAGCCTATAATGGAGTGTTTGATGATTCACAGACCTGCATCGCGTACTTGCAGAGACTGCAAACATGAAGACAAGAACTAAGTACATAGGAGTAAAAATTGCCAGAATGTTAGAGAGCTAGTACAGAATGGAACTATTCAACTTGCCTATGTTGAGACAGAGCGAAATGTTGCTGATGTGTTTACTAAAGCTGTGTCACAGAAGATAAGCATCGAACAATGTTAGAACAGCTGAAAGTAATAAAGGTGCTGTCTTAGTAGTTTTGGGAAGGGGTGTTAGGACTTGACAGTTAGATCACCAAAATCTACTTGACAGCTTGGCTGATGCAATACTCTACCTTTCACCTAGTTTCAGTGGGTGATGCAACCATGACCAAGCACATCTAGTGTGATTGCATCATACTCCTGATTGGTTGAATGTCTCTATATGTATGCACAGAACAGTTTGGTCTATGCGAGCTTTGGTTATCCAGTTGCTGCACTGCACTCTGTCGGACTGTTTTGTGCTTTTGGAAACAAGGAATAAAACCCTTCTGTTCTTTGAAGTGAACAACGCCTGGGTTCCTGTGTTTTCTTTTCCTCAACTGCTTCTGCTGTTACCACGACCGCTGCTGAGTGAATCCTTCTCAAGCATGTATGCTGAAAAAACTATTATATACAAATGGGGGACACCTGCAGCACAGAACGCCCTGATGAGCCTTGTTAAAGTTGCTGTTAAAGTTTTACAGTTAAGGTTGGAGGTTGTTTTATGCCAGTGGTTCTCAACCTGTGGGTCACAACCCCTTTGGGGGTCAAATGGTCCTTTCACAGGGGTCACCTAAGACTCTTTGCATCAGTGTTCTACATCTGTAAAATGGATTAAATGTTAGGGTTGGGGGTCACCACAACTCGAGGAACTGTATTAAAGGGTCACGACATTAGAAAGGTTGAGAACCACTGTTTTATGCAGTGGTTTTAACTGGAATTTTAAATTCAACTGTGTTTTATTGACTTGTACACCCCCAGAGCTCCTAGGGCAGTGATGGTGAACCTTTTCAAGACCGAGTACCCAAATTGCAATCCAAAACCCACTTATTTATTGCAAAGTGCCAACACTTTGCAATAAATTTAACCTGATTACTGAGGTTTTAGTTTAGAAAAAATGGTTGGCTCCGAGGCGTGCGTTACTCGGGAGTAAGCTTGGTGGTAGTCAGTGGCTTTGCTTTGAAGCAACCGTGCAACTCTTCCAACGGGTGAATCACAACCCTAGGAGGGTTTACTCAGAAGCAAGCCCCATTTCCAGCAACTGAGCTTACTCCTAGGTAAAGGATCACGCTTTAGCTCTTTGTATGAAAATCAGTGGGGTTTAACAGCATTTAACAGGATTACCTACGCTGCTTCCCCAAAACTAGGTCTTAATGCTAATAACTGAGCCCAGCGACCCAGGCCAGCCTAGATGTGTGTGGGGGTGTGGGGGCAACTCTGTTTGCACGTGCCCACAGAGAGGGCTCTGAGTGACACCTCTGGCACCCATGCCATAGGTTCACTACCACTGCCTTAGGAGATGAGGCATTATATCAAAAGTGACAAATAAATAATGCTGAAACAGGAGTTGGTGCCTCAGTTGCACTGAAGACCAGCAATAGTCCCTCTAAGCATTGCTGGTTGCTGCGCAGAACTACATGGAGAACTGAGCCACCTGGGAGAGCTTCCCCTACCAGGTGGCCTCTGATCTGTGCAGCACAAATGCAGTGACCACATTGCCCCACGCAAATGTGGCTTACAGGGAACACTGACAACCAGACATTGTGGCATTGCAAGGATGCCTGAGAACAGCACAGTGTTACTGACACCCTGCACCAGCATAACTGGTCCTTATAACAGTGTAACTCAGTGATATGCTGGTGAATGGGTCAGTCCATTGTTGGATTACCAGTTCTAGTAAAGATATTTCAGATTTTTGGAGATGCCAACAGAATCAGAACCACATCCTCCACTGCTGCTATGGGAGATGCAGCTCCCAGGGCCCTACCTTTGCTGACAGAGCTTGCCAGCTTCCCAGGTAACAATGTCAGGCCTTTACATGGCATCTCAACTCCAGGTGCTGCTGGAGGAACCATTTGGGGTCCAACATTGCAGTGGATCAGAGAAAACAGCATCCTCCACAGCTTAGGACAGGGGTAGGGAACCTGCGGCTCTCCAGATGTTCAGGAACTACAATTCCCATCAGCCTCTGTCAGCATGGCCAATGAAAGCCCATGCTGGTAGAGCTGATGGGAATGGTCCCTGAAACATCTGGAAAGCTCCCTACAGTCTAACTAGGGTGTGTGTGTGTGTGTGTGTGTGTGTGTGTGTGTGTGTGTGTGTGTGTGTGTCTCATTTTCCACAAAAATATGAGAACATGAGTGGAAATGTAATGTGATGCTGTGCTACATTTGTTTTTTGCTGCCACTTGTGTTGAGACCTGTGCCAGGCCCTATCCAGAATTGGAAAAGGGGGGGGACTTTGTTTCCCCCTGCTCTTGCCAGCAATTCAAAAAGCAGGGTCAGGGTGGAGTTCACTCAAGCTGCCACCCAAAAACAACAGCCAATCAGAATGTGGGACACTGGGGATGTTTGCTCATGCGTGAATACTTAATTTGCCTGCAGTAATATCATCCCATCAAAAATTCTGTGAAGCTACGTAGCTTTGTGATGTCATCTCAGTTGTTATAAGAACCTCAGTTGGTTTGATTTTTTTTCATATTTCTAAATCCAGTAAAAAGATTGAGGAGCAATCATTAAAAGGATGAATCACCATTAGCTAAAGAATGGCAACCAACAGAATCTGAAGCAAGTGAATATTCTCAATCATTTTAGGAGCTATTTCTGCCTGTCCTCCTGCCCCTCATGCTTTTCAGGAAGATCTTTTATTTTGATCTGAACATCTGGCAAAGTCATAATGATAAATGCTGAGAGCAAAACCAAATTAAATTTTATTTTCTTTCCAAACTACTGATAAAATAACAGAGGCGAAGCACACTATGCACTGTGCTTGTCAAATGGTTAGGCTGCTTCTAGAAGAAAATGACTGGGGTTGGTTTAAGAATGCTTAAATAAAACACTGTAGGAAAATGTTTTCATCATTTCAAAACAGAAGTAACTGTAAAGAAATTTCATTTCTTTCAAAAGGCCCTGGGAACTCCATTGTTCTGGCTTTACTCTGTGTCTTATGGACAATATGGGATTATAAACCTAAGAACCCCATCCAAAGATAAAGGCCGATTCTACCTGTGGGAGCAGTACATGGATGCGCCAGAGGATTTGCTTTTCCTGGGGCACTTAACCGAGTGGAAGGGTGATGTCACTGGCATGCAGCCACCATGACTCTCCCTGGCATTGGGACGTGGTGTTGGACACTGGCACAAGTGTCCCAGGGCCCCTACTGGCGTTGCCAGTATAACAGGGGCATGGTTGGGGAGGGCTTCCTCCTGGCCATTTACCGTGTTATGCTAGCAGATGAGGCCTCAGATTTTACAGCACCATAAAGGGTGACATAAGTCTATTATGGCCAATGGAAGCTTCTCAGCAGTGGGAAGGGTTTTTCACCTTTCCAACCTCCCTGCACTATCAGGAAGCCTCTTTAGGGGTGGCAGCCTGGTGTGTCTGTGGCACTGTGGCCAGGCACACAGACTTTTGGATGGGTCTGCCAAACCATTAAAACAAAATGTAACAGTAATGTGACAGATATGTAAATATCCAAGATGCTTGGAAGAGAGGCAGATAGCTGCAGTCCAAAAGAGTCCTTGTATGTCAATAGTCTTGCTTGTTAACTGGGTGGCATACTTGATCCTCCCTTCCCTATTCTATCCTTACACCAACCCTGTGAGGAGGTAAATTAGGTAGTGAAAATATGTCTAGATCAAGATTGGCCAACAATTTTTGTGACAGCATAAGGATTTTACCCCATCTCTAGAGTTCTAAATAAAATTAGCGGGAGATCCCCCCCCCCTCAATCAATCAATCTTTATTATAATTATAAACCAGCATAGACCAGCATAAGTTAAATAAGATACAATTAAAAGGATACAATATATTAAAACTGTAAATATGTATCTAAAAGAATCTACTGGCAGAAGAAAATTGGAAACACAAAAAGGTATGGGTACATAAGAGGATTGGATAAGAGCATAAATATTAAAAAGAAACAAGACATAAGGGAAACAGGAGCCTGTTGGAAAGCAGTGGCAATTAATCCCAAATCAATGTTTTCAGGATTGCAGATTTGGCTCTCCCAAAGTGTTTCTCCTGGCAGAAGCATTTCTGTTCATGATAGGGGTTCCTGCCTCCAGGTGGGATCTGCTGAACCCCAAAATACATCTCATTTCAGATTACAGGGATCAGTTCCCATTTAGATAACAGATACTTTAGAGTGTGAACTCTATGGCATTGTACCGACTGGGTTCCTGCCTTCCCCAAGATCCATCTGCAAATGTTCAGGGGTTTCCCAACCTAGAACTGGTAATCCCCTGCTGGTGGCCCGGGAACCTGGCAATCCTAGCTCACAGAATATGACTTTATTTCCTCCTCCCTCTCAAAACACCCCCAAATGCCCCATGGAATACTGTTGTTGTGTATGTGGGGGGAGTGGTTTTTGGCTGCACTGGGGTAGGCAGAAAGTCATGCTCCACAGGCAGAAATCCTTCCATGTGCAGAAATGTTCCGATGGAGTCAACCTTTATTTTTCAGGAGCATGTACTCCATGCTATGCTATGATCCAGCCAAAAAGAAATACTTATAAATGTCTTCAATTTCAGTGGAAGAATTATATATGTTTTCTTTTGAAAGCAATGGGATGTTACCTTTGAATCAGTCCTCCATTAATTCAGTGCAATCCTATTTGCAACCTGGCAAGGATGAAGATTAAATAAACATATCTATCTCAAAGCAAACCAAGGTAACTAAATTTTTTCTTATGAGAATGATGGATCACAAGTAGCTTTGCTATTTCTTTTCCAAGCCCAGTCAATTCTGATGTTATACTACAGACATAAAGCAATACAATGATGTATTGCTTCGAGTTAAATTTAACTTGCCTATTGATGTAAGTGTCTTTAGCTACATCCAAACAATTGATACCCCTACAACTGCTTAATCTCTTGTTTTGAAATTTTGAATGATGATTCTGTGTAAGAAAGCAGGTGTTGCATATGACTGGCTCATTACACCTGCAACCAGTTTGATCTTTCCATTGTCTCTATGAAATAAGTGATCTGCTTGTGTAAAATATGGGTGTGAAAAGACATATGTGCACAGTTGATTAAAAAAAGCCCATCTAACAAATAAATATTTCTGCAGCATTAATGGGATGGTAATATTCCTCACCATAGCTTAATCTCAGCCAACACTTAGCAAACTACTGGGAAACAAAAACTGATTAAGTTCTAACCAAAACTACCTTTGCAGAAGGGAAATCAGTTTACATGAAATCAAAATAATGTAAAGAACATTTTATTCCCATGGAAAAAGAAGGAATTAACAGAGACATTCACAGGCTGGAGCATGTCCAGAGGAGGACATCAAAAATGGTAAAAGGTCCATGCCTATAAAGAGAGACTTAGGGAGCTGGGTGTGTTTAATCTGGGGAAGAGAAAGTTAAGGGGTGACATGATAGCCATGTTTAAATATTTGAAGGGATGTCATGTTGAAGAGGGAGCAAGCTTGTTTCCTGCTCCTCCAGAGACCAGAACAAGGAGTAATGGGTTCAAGGTGCAGGAAAAGAGATTTCACATAAACATTAGGAAGTACTTTCTGATGGTAAGGGCTGTTTGACAATGCAGTATGCTGCCTCAGAAGGTGGTGGAGTCTTCTTTGAAGGCTTTTAAACAGAAAGGGCCATTTGTCAGGAGTGTTTTTGATTGTGTGTTTCTGCAAGACAGAGGGTTGGACTTGATGGTCCTTGTAGTATCTTCCAATTCTTTTATAATTCTAAGCTTTGATGGAATTAACTTTAAATTGATTTAACACTCAGTATAATACAAGCTTCAGAAAGAAACACAGATACTTACCTTGTAATCCTGCCTCTTGCAAACAATTTATGTGGAGCAGGGATCTAATCTGTGCTTTACTTTTTCTGAATCCTGACTTTTTGCACATGTACCTGAACTTACCACCAACTCAGGTGTACACTGAGAGCACCATATTTATGCTTTCCTGAACTAAGGGAGAATGTCATGTAAAGCAATTGAAAGTTCTTGGATTCAGGCACTCAGAAACTCCACTAGGTATATAGAATTCACTGTGAACATCATGGACATCAATATAATTTTACAGTTCAACATATTTTATTTATTTTATTTTATTAAATTTCTATACCGCCCTTCCCCGAATATCCATTTAAACAGGCTACAAGGGCCTGATTCCTGAAGTTTAGTGAGACAACGTTTAGTGAGAAGTTTAGTGAGACAACGTTTTCTTCTCCCAAGCCCTTTCAAGGTCTGAAACAGCCCCCCACAGCTGTGGGAAAGATCAAGATCACCTGGCTTTGCCACACCAAGAGTCTGATCAAGATCAGGTTCTTAAGACATTTTTAAATGGCCTAGTTTAGCTCTAAAATGGCATCAGCATCTGCAGGTCAGACACTGTAACATCTAGTTTGACCCTTTAACAGTGCAAGCCTAAAAACTCTTACCTGAGAGTAAGCACCATTGTGGAGACCTGAGTAGAATTCTGAGTAGATTAGCTTAAAGTAACATTGGAAAAAGGAGAATTTTTACTCCTCCATTTGCTCCCTTCATCTCCAATTCCATTCAGTCCTCTTTTGTTAATTACTTATCCCTTATACAGCAACAATATGAATCTGAAATAGGGAAAAGGCAGACATTACTATTACTGGCAGGAGAATATGACTGCACTGCAAGCACTGATTTTAATGAAACTTACCTATATATAACATTTTAATTCATATCAGCTTTTCTGCTGCTGCAGGAAGGAGGAAGAGCAGCCAATGACCCTCCTCATTGCAGGCCTATCCTGCCTTTTGTCAACCCACAGTCACCAACATATCCTTTGTGGAAAAGGTCATAATATGCCTTTTTTTTTTTTCAAAATCTTGCACTGGCAGAAAAGCACTGAGGATGTTGGAAATAGCCAAATGTATAACAAAATGTATAACAAATTGTCAGTCCTAATGGTATAGTCTAATGACCGTGCTATTCAGTATATTTAATCAGGATAGAAATTGATAAGGGAACTAGTATGGGATCCCCAACAGCAATTATACTATCTTGGTGAAAGTCTTGGGCTATTTATGCACATATGGTCTGCCCTGCAGTGAGCGTACATTCCCTTTGGGTCAGATTCTTGGTTGCACAAAATTTTTTCCCTCTTCCCAAGTTCACTGAACCACATATCAGAGAAGCCTTGCAGTTTTTGAAACCTCTGAAACCACAATTTTTTTCTCTCCTGGCGCAGGGGAAATGAAGGAAATCGATATATGTTTTGCCTTCTTTAGGTTTTCTTGCTATGGTGAATTGGCCCAGCTTGTCTTGGGACATTTCACAGCAAGGTAATCCAATGAAGATTTTAAAAAATGGGGAAACCCCACTGTGAAGCAATCAGCCACTGGGTAAGTGGTGCATGCATAAAGGGCCTGAGGGTAAAACACTAAAGAGAATGTAAGATCCATGACAGGATTCCACCACCAAGCTTTAAAAAAAAAATACTAATAGAAGTTGTGGGATGGGAGTTGTTAAGATTGAGGAGAGATGAAAATAAGGAACTGAAAATTTCTTTTGCAAGCTGAAAATAAATTTCCTCTGCCACATTTATTTATATTCCAATTTTCTGTTCAAAAACAACAACTTCATTGGAGGATAATGACCATAAAATAATCTAGCATGGTGTAGTAGTTAAGAGCATGTTGACTCTAATCTGGAGAAGTGGGTTTGATTCTGCACTCCTTCACATGAAGCTTGCTGGATGATCTTGGACCAGTCACAGTTCTCTCAGAACAGCTCCACCTACCTCACAAGGTGTATGTTCTGGGGAAAGGAGGGGACAGAGTTTGTAAGATGCTTTGAGACTCTTGACGGTTGAGAACAACAGAGCATAAATCCAAACACTTCTTCTTCAAATAACATGCAAATATAAAAAATAATCAATTAGTAACTAACAGAACAGCACCAGGTTTCCACACCTTTTACAACTGAGCAACTTAGTAGGTGGACCCTGTGGTACGTTGCAGTACTGCAGTCAAAGTTGCTCACTGCTTCAGTTTTATCCTGATGGAAGTCTGTTTCAGGCAGTTGGCCCAAAGTTGACTCAGCCTTCCATCCTTCCAGATTGGTAAAATGAGTACTTAGCTTGTTGGGGTAAAGAGTAGATGACTGGGAAGGACAATGGCAAATCAACCCATAATCAGTCTGCCTAATTAGCCTCATGATGTGACATCACCCCATGGGTCAGTATTGACTTAGTGCTTTCATATGGGACTACCTTTACCTAACTCAGTAGAGGGGCTGAGATTCAAAAGCTGCATTCAATGGGACATAAGTTTCTGTCCAGAGCCAGACTACTCTGCCCTTGATGGAAAACCACACCACGATACTTCTTATTTCTTAAGCACTGGGCAGGGGGCGAGGGGGCAGTCTAAATGGCACAGAATTTTAGTCCTGGATGGTGTTTTCTTCTTCAAGCCCTCAAAGGAGGACAGACTAAAAGAGTCAGGCCTGTGGATCCAGGATCAGCTCAGAATATAGACTGGTATTGAAATTGATTGCAGTCTTTATAAATTTTGTTTTGCTCTTTTATTATAGCTTAATATACTTTTTACCCTTCTGTTGGCTTAAATAGCATTTTGTAAGCCACTTTCATTTACAAGCTAAGAAATGCCTACATCAGTGGACATGTTTATCCTTTTTTCCTCTCTATGCTAATAGTGGTTGCTCAAAGCTTTACTGAAATGGAAGGGTTAAAACCCCCATCCATTCTTTATATCAGTGGTTCTCAACCTTCCTAATGCCACGACCCTTTAATACAGTTCCTCATGTTGTGGTGACCCCCAACCCTAACATTTATCCATTTTACAGATGGAGAAAACCGATGCAGAGAGTCTTAGGTGTCCCCTGTGAAAGGGTCGTTCGACCCCCAAAGGCGTCGCGACCCACAGGTTGAGAACCGCTGCTTTATATGATCCCACTCTGGACCAGGGCTGTGCATACCAGCTCCCTGTCCCATACAGTTTTAACCAAGAATGACATGTTTGTATCTATTCAGGTAACATATGCTATACTCTGACCAAACAAAAGCACTACATTTCTAGGTAATGCAACACAATTGAAGTCCCTACTTTACAGTTGCAATCAAACGTTTGTAAATTTTTTGAAACAGCTGTGAATACCGTCCAGTGAATACAACAGTACCCTGTTCTGTTCAGGCTTCAAAAAAGCATTTAATACACAACAGGAATTCTCCAGTCACCTGAAGAAAAACAGCCACCCCTGCTCATGGTAAGCTAGCTTTGTACAGACATTAAAGCTCAAAATCAATATATGTCACTTGAGAATAAAAGGTACAACAATTGTCACATTATGGCATGTTTCAGTAGGTGTTCCCCTCTGCAAATTGCAGAAACAGGTAAAAATAGAGAATGCATAAAACAGTCATATGCACAGTATAATGTGAGATATACTATTCTGAATCTAAAGCATTATGGTGCATCAAGGATCATTTCCCCTTTTCCTGTTAAAGCTGGAGTGAAAATTACAAAGCAGACATATATTTTATTTCACACAAATTCTCTCTTTTAATTGTGACAGACATGAGAAGAATACATATCTTCATCATTCCCGTCAGAACCTGCTATTTTGGAGATGTGCGAAATTTTACATCAGTGGTTTAATGAAAATAGCTTTCGTGAGTTGCTTCCATGGGAATAGTACTATACTCATGTCACACAGAAAATGCATCCATCTACTCATAGTTTTGAGCCTGATGGTCTCTGTAAAAAAACAAGCAGAATCATGTAACGGTTTATGAGATCTCCCCCTCCCTCATTTTGATTTATTGAGCAACTGTTGTGAAAAGAACATTTGTAATCATAAACAAGATTATTCTGATATTCTCCTCTCCACATAGTGCCCAGCAATGTCTGCCTTTTCCCCATTTCAGGTCCCTATTGTTGGTGTGTAAAGAATAAGTAATTTACAGGAGAGAACTGAATGAAATTTGAGAGGAAGGGGAAATGGAGGAACAAAAACACCCATTTTTCCAACTCTCGTGTTATTCTTGCTCCAGCTGAGTCTTGAATCAATTCAAACAACTGAGCTATCTAAACCAACTAAGTAATGGTAGCTTTTCAGAATCTGTAACTAGAAAAAGATTTTTCTTGTATCTGTTTCCTGAGATGGGATGGGTGGGTAGATGGAGGTGGCAGGGACTGAACCTCTGCCTGTCAGCATGCAAGATATGTACTCTAGTAGTGAACATGAGGCCTGCTTCATGTAGTTATCCACTTTCTATTTACATGACACCTGCCATCTTTCATTCATCCCTAGCCTCCATTCACATTCCTAATAGAGTTGCCAATGTCCAGATAGGGTCTAGAAATGTCTTGGAATTATAACTGATCTCCGGACTGAGAGATCAGTTCCCTTGACTGCTTTGAAGAGTCGGCTCTATATCATTATACCCCTCCCCAAACTGTAGACTCCCCAGACCCCACCCCTAAATATCCAGGAATTTTCCAACCTGGAACTGGCAATCCTATTTCTGCTTCTCTGTAGTACTTGCTTAGTTCCAGTGCCTGCTCACTTTCTTCTCTGTTGCTCATTCTTTTCTGCTGGTTACTGTCTTTCTACACTTCCAAATTCTTATCTGCCAACCATATAGGGAATAAAGTTGGAAAGTCTATAAAGTTCCTTAGAGTTTTAGAGAACTACATGTTTGAATGTTCTCCAACCACAAACATTCCCGACACATTATTAGTTATTGATTTTAGAAAACCCTGGAGTGTAAGAAAAACAGGCTAAACAATGGAAATTCAACTGAAATTGATCACTGTTATTTACTATAGCATGTCAGTTTTCAAAATGGTTGGCCACTCAGCTTTACGCAAATATTTGGATTTATGCCAGCAATAAGCATGAGCTGATGTTCCAAATAAAATCATCTACTCCACAGATGATGAATATTACAATTTTCAATATAAGCATTAGATACAAAGATGGACTCTGAGGCTTACAAACATCTGGGAACATTTTATAAAGTGGATTAGAACCTGATGAGAATTCAAAACTTGTCTTATGTTTTGTCCAAAGCTTCCTCCTAATTAGGTTCATATTCCTCGTAAGCAGACATATTTTATGTTTGTTTTGACATCAGAGGCATCTGGTTAATTAAATGTCAGAAAAAGCAGAGATGGTGTAGAAAACGACTGACATAAATAAAATATGTTCATATAAGTGTGCATGTGTATATGGTACTAAATGTCTTCCTTAGCTCTTGAAATCTTACACTTCCTATCATAAAATTCTGTATTTTCATAGAACTGAAGGCAATTACCTTGGGAGTTTAACAGAATAAATTAAAAGCAAAATATTTTTGCCTTGAATTTCTAGCACTGAACATAATTTTGCTGTTTTCATTCTGAAAGTCAAACTCTTCCTTTTAATATCAATCTTATCTGGATCATCTTTTTTTCAGCTGTTTCTAAAACACAGTTGTTGGTAGGCAGGATACACATATGTGCAAACCCTAGCACAACAGAACAACTATTAATTCAATGTCAAAATAGATATTTACCTGACCTTAACAGGTGCGAACACTTAGCTACAGCTAAATTGAGTTAAAGCAAGAGGTGTCATTAACCCCTTTTAACCCCATATTATTAAACACACCTTATTATGGTCTGGTAAGAACTACACTTCCCAGAAAACCTTGGGGCTCACAAGGTCTCCCACAAAGTGTAGTTCCCACCATGCCTTTTTCAGCCTCAAGTGAACAGGCCACTTTTCCAGCCTGCACTTTCAGGCTGAACTAAGGTAAGTGTGGGGAGGCAAGGGGGCACCACAGGGCAATTTTCTGGGGGGGGGGTTGCACCCGGTGAAATGTGCACCCCCATCCCCTGGTAGCTCCACCTCTGGGTAATATTCATATTCACATGTTTCAAAATCATCCCCCTCTTATTTCTCCAGTGTAGTAAATCAGTATTACAAAATGAAAAGAATTCCCCACTGTCCGGTCTTCTCTGATATAGTTATTCATAAAATGTGATTATTGTGAACCTGAGAATCTGGCCCATCCACCTGACAAACATTCAGTCTGGAGTACAATTGAGTGCATCTGCATAGCTTCATATTTTCAACACACGAAATCAAAAAAGAGAGAGAAAAGGAACTTATATGCAATGTACAGGCAATAATGAATGTGTTCTCCATAGGGAGAAAACGTGCTTGGGGAACTTTGTAAACTGGTGGGTGGTCAGAGAATCATACTACAACATACTGGCACAAAATGGCAGGCAAGCAGAACCATCCTGAAATGGTGAATGGTGCAGAAATGAAAGTAAAAGGGGGAGATGGGGAAAGGGGGCAGGGAAATTGGCCAGTTAGTGGGAAAAAATAAAGCATCTCCTGCCTATTGTGCTTACGTGGGGGCATCTTCAAGCCAGGGTTTTGACAAAAGATCACTAGTTTAGCAATTTTTGAAAAACTCAGGTTGAGAGAAATAGAACGAGCTGAAGTCATTCTGAGGAAGAGAGCTGTGCAAAGTTCTTCTCCAAAACTCTGTTTATAACATGAGCAGCTCATTATATTTATGCTGAGCTGAAACCACCTTGGTTTCCATTAGAATGATCATGTCAAGTTGGTCTATTATTAACACTATTGTAGATCTCAAAGGATGAAAAGAAATCTGGGACAAAGAAATCTAGAAATCTAATAAAGACAAATGCCTTCCAAATTACTAGAATGCAAATATCTTCGGTCACAACAATGTATGCAAGCCTACTACCAAGTGGCCTCTCTATAATTCCTGTTGCCATATGATATCTCAGTGGAAGAAACAGAAAACAACCAGGTATCCTCAGTATCCATCTGGCACACAAATCCTTTCATCTATAGAAATACTTTTTTTATATCCCTGGCAGTTTTTAGACTGCATGTAGAAAATGCCAAGTCCTAGAACAGACAAATGTTTTCCTACCTACATAAACAATCCTATCTTAATATTTTGACCACATTAATCACTGTAGTATCTGAAACTTGTTAAATGTCAAAATGATCAGTCAATTACTTTCAGTCTTCAGGAGGATTAGCACAATTGCATTAAATTGCAGTCATTAGTTTGCTCCATTTTTTCAGGCTACAGTTGTGTGAAAAAATGACAAAAGCTTGCTTTGTCTTCTTTTCTACCATCAGTGGGAATTCCTAAACCAGATTAGTACACAGTAGCCTATGCTTTTAAAAACAGAGCTACTAGGACATGGGGAAATATCTTTACAGTGATATAAATCCTCATTTCTTTTCATTCCACATGGAGATGAAAAAGCAGGAAATTTAAAATCAGGTTACAGAATTAATGTTCCAAAACATTGCATTCAATCATTGAGAGACTCTCATGGACAAAATACTATAAAACATAAGGGACTGCTGTGAGAAGAGGAAATTGAAGGGAATTGCTCCGACTTCCTTTCCTCTACTGGTGGAGGAACTGCAGTGGAGCAAAACTTTTATTGGCACAAAAGGAAGAAGGGCAATTTGCTCAGTTTCCCCTCTTCATTATAATAGCTAATCAGGTCTGACCTACATCACATCTGTTCTATTTTGAGCTTCTTCCCTCGCTAACTCCATTGTCTTGCACTCTACCATCTTGCTGGGTGTCTCAGACATGCACCACCTTATACCTTTTCCTTTTCTAAGGACCACAGCCCTTGTCTACATCAAAGTGGTATCCTCTTTTCCTCCCAGGAACCTTCCTTTAAAGTTCCAAAAGCTCTACCCCTTCCCTGGGCATAAACCAGACTCTCTTTGAGGTATGGTGGTGATTCACATCTCCCCTATCCCTCTTACTGGCTTGTTGGATGGCTGCTCTCTTGAGGCTGCACTCTCTCCTGCCCTGTTGATTATGCTAGAATTTGGATGGGCTGAACTGCCAAACCTCAGGCCCTGCCCCTGCTTTTCCCTGACCTCAATCCCAGATCACTGATCCTGGACTGCTGTTGGACTTAGTTTCCTGGTGCAGGCATCTGTGGCTCCACTCTAGCGTCTATCCTTGGCTGGTCTTTGTGCAAGCCTCTCTGGCCCTCTCCTGGCTTCTCCTAAGCCAGGGGTAGGGAACCTGCGGCTCTCCAGATGTTCAGGAACTACAATTCCCATCAGCCCCTACCAGCATGGCCAATTGGCCATGCTGACAGAGGCTGATGGGAATTGTAGTTCCTGGAACATCTGGAGAGCTGCAGGTTCCCTACCCCTGAACTAGAGCAACCAGAAAAGAAAACAGGGACATTTTAGCCTGGGTTACAGGCAAAATGTCAACCGGTTGATACCATGAGCAGAAAACATGCTTGGGGGAATGTTTCTGGAAGGGGGTGCTGTAATGGTTGGGAGCTCAGCAGAGTTGAAAATTGACATGATGTCAGGTGGGGAGATCAGAGGGGGCAGGTGGTGGGATGGAGAGATCAGGCGGCAGGAAGGGGGAAATAAACTGGTTCTGCTCCTGTGGTGTTTGCATGGTAGCAGGTTCAACGTGGGATTTTTGAAAATAATTGCCAAATAGGTGATTTTTGAAAATCCCGGGATGAGGGAAGTATCGCAGGACAAATCCGCTTTAGGACTGGAAACCTCCAAAGTAGCAGAGAATAGTTGTTTTAAGTTATGTATTAATTTAGGGGAATCATTTTATATTTCAGCATTGTTGTAATGATCACATATAGTAACGAACTCAATATATTTTCTGCAGTGTTTTGTCAAGTAGTTAATACTTTGCCATTATTCATTTCCATCAGTCTGAAAAGAGGTAAGACAACAATTCTGCTGTCTGAAATGATTTATGAACTCACTTTAGTTATGCAAATGTTCTAATTTTGACTGTGACTCAAGCTACTGTGGCAACCTATCAAACAATTTCCAAAGCATTTAAACTGTTGACTACACCTGTTTCCCTTTTGCAGACCCTTTCAAGCCCCACGCTAGTCTGATTCAAAGCAATGTGTGCAAGGTTCATGTAACGCTATTTAATCTCAAAATTAAATTAGCTTTTTATGTATCAATAGTATAATGAAATGTATCTGTGACTACTAAAAAAGTGAAGTGAAACATCATTAGACTGTAAGGTGATACAGACAGAACAATGGGATGCAAAAACCAGTGGTTTGAAAGCTTCATGTTAGAGGTTTTGTAAATAAGTACAACCTCTGAGTCAGGTCAAGTACCTGCATGTCTTAAAGCTGATTACTATCTGATTCAGTGACATTCTTAAATAAATGTGAGATTCAGGACAAATCCTTTCCCAATGATATTGAAACCACAAATTTGGGGAATTTGTAAAATATTTAATGGGTAGATTTTTATTTTTAAACTTCATTTAAAGGCTTTAATTAGACAAAGCAAGTTTTCAAGACACTTTTACTGCTTGGAATTTATTTACTTTTTGCACTGCCCTTCCCCATTTCCAGTTAAAGGAGCTGAAAGTAATTCAAAAGAAAGGATTTTTATAGTTTGATTTAAACTGGAGCTCTGAATTAAAGTACAGTCACTTTATGACACATTTCTCCCCCATGTTTTCTTAGTGAAGATCTCAGCAGTAATATGTTTCTTCTCTTCCTAGAGACAGAAAAATAGTTCTCAAGCAAGGGCCCAAAACTATTGGATACACTGTTGATGCTAACATCCCTAGTTGTGTAGGAGGGAAAATTGGGAGCCTTGGGGAGCAGGTGGTGTCCGGCCCAGCATAAAATGAGCTGTGGATTTGAAGAGAACAATGTAGGTTGCAGCAATTAATTTTCCATTGCAGTGTTCTTCCAATAATCACAGCTGTTTAGAGTTTCCTGTAAAGAAAAAAATGAAAGCAGTCCTGCAGAGCAGATAGCTGCAATATTAAGGAAAGCCCTATCTAGTCTATAAGTTAAACGTCCATGTTAACAGAATCCATTTAAATTCTAGCTCCAGGGGCACATTAACTTTTTTTGCCCACAATATGTATGTTAATACAGGGCACACAGATGTCAGTATCTGCTTGTCAATCCAATAATAACCTATGATATTCCTTCCTTCCTTCCTTCAATATGTCAAGCAGTATGATACTACAGCATAGGCCCTGTAGAACCTATAATAAAAGCAAAGCTCTGTGATAAGTTCTGGATGTGAGAATTTAAGCTGCTTATAAAGTACAGTGTAGCGATCAGAGGATCAAGGATCTGGGATAACTAGATTTGAATCCCCACTTTACCATACAAAACTTGCTGAATGGCCATGGCTGGTCACACTCTCCCTTCCTCTCCCCTCACCTGAATCCAAGGGCCCTTCCCCACACGCAAAATAATGCATTTTCAAACCACTTTCACAACTGTTTGCAAGTGGATTTTGCTATTCTGCACAGCTTCAAAGAGCACTGAAATCAGTTTGAAAGTGCATTATTCTGCATGTGCGGAATGAGCCCAAGTCTCAAATTGTCTCTTCAACAGCACTGAATATAAGGTCAACTCTTTTCACATCCTTACAAATGCAGTTTCCATAATCACAGTTTATCCAACTGCTGTCAAGGTTGGCTGGTCCATCCACTCAGTTGACTAGACCTGCTAACTTGGAAGGAGATATCAGCTAACCACTGATTAGTCTCATGCTACAACATTCAATTCCACAGAAGAACTGTTAGTTCTTTTGCTGTATCCAGATACCGGGAGATGGTGAACTGTAATCAAAACATGGTCAGGGTCAGGACCTTTCCTCACTTAACCGATGCACATGATAACAGTTCTTTCTACTGAAGTAGTTCTGTATATAAGATTGCAATAACGCCTAGGCAGAGAGCTGCTTTGAACGTTTGTTTTTCTAAGCTCAACTGGAACTGAAAGTCACAGTTAATTCTTTTCAAACTGAAAGGAAAAGCAACATTTTAGTGCTGAGAATAATTGGAACAGATTTTGAAAGGAAATGATAAGTCGATGTATGTAAAGCAAGCCTGAATGGTTTTTAGAAGAAATCAATACAGAAATAGATTAGTTGGCTGGACACATAAGCCACGAGGAAAAACTACACTCTGATCGTGTTAAGCTGACATCACGGAAAGAGCTTGTTGTGGCTCTAAAGAGCAGCACACCAGTAAGCAATATGAAGAGGAAGGCAATGGCAAGCCACCTCTGCTCATCTCTTCCCTTGAACAGCCCATGGTTGGGGAAGCTATGGCCCCTTCCGCACGGAGGCGGAAGGGGTTGGGTCGGCGTGACCCACGCCGACCTGATGATGCTGGGACTGTCCGCATGGACGGTCCCGGAACCGGCTGGGACGACGGCGCAGAGCTGCACCGTCGTCCAGGCGACTTACCAGTCCAGCGGCCCTCGGCACGTCGCAGAGGCCAGGGGACACGCCCCCTGCCCTGCACAGCCGCTCCAGGGTCGCAGGGCAAAGGGGGCATGTCCCCAGGCCTCAGCGACGCACTGGAGGGCCCCGGGACTGATAAGTCGCCCGGTGGGGGGGGGGAAGGGGCTTGGAAGCCGCTGCCATTCGCACGGCAGAGGCTCCAAGCCGGCGTTCCCCAAAAACCACGCTGGGGAAGCGTGGTTTGGGAATGCCGGCTTCACGCCGGTCGGGCGGTGCAAGGGCGGCGCGGCTGCGCTGCAGCTGCGCCCCCTGTGCGAATGGCGGCCTGGGGACGGCGTTTTTGCCGTCCCCAGGCCGCCATATTCCGCCCGTGCGGAAAGGGCCTATGAGTCAGTTGCAACATAGTGGCATACTTTTTAATTGTGACTTAGTTGTCCCAGGATAGCTTGATCTCATCATATATCAGGAAGCTTAGCAGGGTCAGCTGTGGTTGATACTTGGATGGAAACAAGGTGAAATAAAAGGGCCACACCAGTTACTAGGAAATAAAATGTAAGATCATGAGCAATGGTGGAAAATAAGGTAAATATATATTTTATTACTCAGTTAAAATCCCTCAGATTCCTTATGTGTTTTGCCAAGAGGCTTCTTCAAGGAAATCTGTTAGTCTTGCAATGATTTTCCAAAAAAAGTAAAAAAAATCAGTACACCTTTATATTATTTTGCACCATCAGCCTTGGTTTTATTTTTTGTCTTCTCGATACTTGGATGGGAAACCACCAAGGAAGTGTAGGGTTGCATGATAGAGGCAAGCAATGGCAAACCACCTCTGTGCATCTCTCATCTTGAAAACATTCTAGAGTTGCCATAACTTGATTGTGACTTGACAGTGCTTTCCCCTTTTTGGTAGCTATCTTAGCAGTCTTGCTTGGTCTGTATTCTTCAAACTGAGGCACAAGGAATCAGCACAGCAAATCAGCACAGCAATCTTCTTGAATTGCTGTGAAGAAGAAGAAGAGTTTGGATTTATATCCCCTCTTTCTGACCTGTAGGAGACTCAAAGGGGCTTACAATCTCCTTGCCCTTCCCCCCTCATAACAAACACCCTGTGAGGTAGGTGGGGCTGAGAGAGCTCTGAGAAGCTGTGACTAGCCCAAGGTCACCCAGGTGGTGTGTGTGGGAGTGTACAGGCTAATCTGAATTCCCCAGATAAGCCTCCACAGCTCAGGCGGCAGAGCTGGGAATCAAACCCGGATCCTCCAGATTAGATACACAAGCTCTTAACCTCCTACGCCACTGCTGCTCCTTAACAACAATAACAACATGTAAACCTGAATTGTTAAAAAAGAACCACATTGAATAACTGAAAGAGAAATAGGATGAGCTATAAGCAGTTGCTATCATTCTTGTCTTTGGAGGTAATCTGGCTCTGATTGCTAGTTCAATTTACTTGTTTTAGAATCGTATATTTTACTTATTCTGTCTTCTGCTTTTGTTATGCATTTTGTTTCCTGATCTAGTCATTGGCTGATGACTATGAAATAAACCTAGAAGTATTCTCATACTACAAAAACAACCTCTCTTGTAAAATGATGAAAAGTATTGTGGAATTAAGGTTAATATTTGATGTAATCATGCTGATGTGGAAACAGTCATATGAATCTTAGTAAGAAATGTTAGGCAGTTCTTTCAGAGGTTTCAAACATTTTGGATGAAAGGCAGGCATGTGGCCTCATAAAGAGATATGTCTTCACAGTCCTGCTGTACTAATGGTTGCTACATTGGGATTTGTAACTGGTATAATGTTGTTCCCATCCTGTGCACAGCCGGCAGCAAAGTCAAAACTTTGACAACAGTGGTAGAAACAAAAGCTAATGCAGCAGCAACCATTTCTTCCAGAAGATTTCATGCATTAAAATGATCTCTCTGATATCCATGCACATCACATGTTGGGATGGCTGAATGATCTCATTGCACCCCCCCCCCCTTGCTTGCCCTCTCCTCCAGTACAGGTACATGTAGGCTGCCTTTATCAATTGAGCAGTTTTCATATTGCAGGTGGGAGACTAGTTTCTGTCCTGAACTATTCATGCTGAGATGTAGTATCACATGAACATTTTTCTAAAATCATTAAAAATTAAAGTCAAGTAACCTTTTCTATCAGGTACCATCCATGTCAGTTCTATAACATTTCCTTCCAAAGGTTCATTCTTCATTAACCTCATCTTTGATTCCCAGTTTGGAGTCCTTAGGAAACATTATAGTTTTGGAATCTCTTTATAACATTTGAGTCATCTGTAGCCAACTCCATTTCCTCAGAATCTCCAAGTACTGTCAAAGTCAGGGAAAATATAGTTAGAGATGCTATAAATAACTAGATTTGACAAAGCAAAAAATTGCAACTTCAGCATTTACTATAGCAAAAATCTGGTTTCAATGTAGCAAACAGCCTCAGATGTCTCACTTGTGCAGCCTAAATGATATCAAAAAAGCATTTTTTGACAAAATATTGAGATTTTTGCCTTATTATAAGAAGCTGGCCAAGAACCACATTATATCATTTTTAAAGGTTGTGGAGGAAATAGCCATTTGAGAACATTAAAGATATTTTTCAATGGTTTGGGGTTTTGGCTTTGTCTAGTATGAAAAAATTGAAAAGTGATAATCATGTGAAAATATGTATTTTATAAGATTATAATCAAGATACTAATTTGGAGAGTTGTCTCCATGTAACTCTTGAATTCCTAAAAAACTATTTTATTTCTTTGTTTAGTAAAATTTAACATGCAGCCAGTAAGCAGTTATTTTTTTCCCTGTCTGTAGTTTTACGATGATTTGATTTGTTACTGTCATGTGGTATATTTTTTCAATAAAGTTGTATAAACAACAAAATGAATAGTTATTATTGCAAGATAAATGCACATTTGACATCTACTATTATAGATTATAGTATTATAAGTTCTACATTAGTATGTGGCTGACGTTTGGAAAATATTGGCACATGGCATAAAGTATAAAGAATCTCTTCTACGATTTGGTTTTGTGTTTTTGGATTTTCTGCATTGATTATGCAATTAAGAAATATTTGAGTACTGGTGATTTGAATCAGTACAAGCAGAAAACTTTCAGTGCACTCTTATATTAAGAAATCCTGGCTGAATAAGATTTCATTGTAACCTTTGACATATTGTTCCACATCACTTTTTAGGCTTTTCCACCGAAACTGCTGCCACACCAGATATAAAGTGTTTACAAGTGCAAAAAGTCCTGCTGCTTTAACATCATGGCACAACTGCAACACTTTGGCCCTTTCTGCACGGGCCATAAACGGCGCCCTGGGGACAGCAAAAACGCTGTCCCCAGGGAGCTGTTCACCGACCTGGCTCCCCTCCCCCTCCCTCAGGGTGGAGTCAGGCCGCCTCCAAAAACCTCCCTCCTGGAGGGAGGTTTTTGATAAACAGCGCATTCCCGGTGGTGCGGTGCAAACGGCACCGCCGGGAATGCGCTGTTTTCCCCGTCCCTCTCCCACTCACCTCGTCGCCTCCGTTGCCCTGCTGGCCTTCTAAGACCCTCCCTCGCTGTCCTCCGACCCTGGAGGTCAGAGGGCAGCATGGGCGGGTCTTAGGAGGCCAGCAGGACGACGGAGGCGACAAGGTGAATGGGAGAGGGACGGGAAAGAGGCGGCTCCGTGTGGAGCCGCCTCTCTTGCGCCAGCCTCTTTGGGGGCCGCTCGCACGCTCTCGTGCGAACAGCCCCCATCCCTCCACCGGCAGAATTCCTGCCGGTGGGGAAGCACCCTTTCCCTCTCAGTACAGCAACCCATCCTTTTCTTCCGAGTTCTTCCTCAGTGTTTCAGTTTCCTTGTTCTCAATCTCAGCATTTTTGATAATTTGCTGCACTGAGGGATTTATTTTTGAGGTCAGTTTGGTGCCAGATGGTGTGTCAGAAGTAATGCCCCCTCTCCTGATAGCCATGTTTTGACTCCTGGTAATCACTCCCAGCCAGTGGTGGGATTAAGCAGGTTTGCACCACTTCGGCAGAACCGGTTGTTAAAGTGGTGCTTGTAAACAATCAGTTGTTAAATTATTTGAATCCCACCACCGGAACCGGTTGTTACATTATTTGAATCCCACCACTGCTCCCAGCCCTAGTTGTTGAGGAAAGAAAACAGTATCGACCACCTCCTTCAGCTTGGACTCATGTTTTGGGAGGTGGTTAAGTGCATTTGCCAGAAAGTTGCTTTTCCTTGACAGATGTTTCAGGACAAAGTTAAATTTGGAGAACTCAGCCCACCTCATTTGCTTTGCATTAAGTTTTCAGGCCCCCTTAAGTGATTCTAAATTTTTATTGTTTGTCCAGACCTCAAAAGACTCAGCCACACCTTCTAGCCAAAGTCTCCAAGTTGACAATGCTAGTTTAATAGCAGCTGCTTCCTTCTCCATATAGTCCAGTTTCACACTGTTTCAAAATTGTTTAAAAAGAGGTAGGTACAGAGATGTAATTGCTTCTTCTCTACTGCTTGTAGGATAAGTGCTCCAATTTCCACATCCCTTCAATCATCCTGAACCATGAGTTTTTTTGTGGGATCAGTGGTAAAGCTCTGTTGATCAGCTCTGTGGTAAAGTTTTTTGAGATTGTCAAATGTTTGCTGGCACTTGGAGCTCCATTCAATCTTTCTGCTTGGTTGTTCAGGGTTACTTCCCTGTCCCCTCATTTTTAACAAGTTTGTGAGAGGAAGAACCACTTGGGCAAAATTGGGGAGGAACGCATGATAGAAGTTGGTGAAGGAAAAGAAGCTTTGCAACTGTCTGTGAGTCTTTGGAGCCTTTCAGCCTAGCATTTCCTGAACTCTGGCAGGGTCCATCTTTAACCCTGCTGCACAGACCCAACATCTGAGGAAATCTAATTTTTCTTTGTGGAACTTGTGGGACTTAGACAGCTTTACATAGACCTGATTTTCTTTCAATTTGTTTAATATACTTCTCAACAGCTCTACATTTTCCTTGTATGTTTGAGTGCAGAACAATACATCATCTAGATGTACAACCACCAACATCCTGGTACAAGTGGTCATGTAGAATTTAATTGATTAAATTCATAAACACTCCTGGGGCTCCACTCAGTCTGAAATGTATAACCAGAAATTCAAATTGCCCTAGAGCAGGGGTCTGCAACCTGCGGCTCTCCAGATGTTCATGGACTACAAATCCCATCAGCCCTTGCCAGCATGGCCAATTGGGTATTGAATGTGGTGTTCCACTCATTCTCCTCCTTGATGGGCACCTTGTAGAAGGCTTCCCATAAATCCAATTTGGTAAGGATTTCCCCTTTGGCTGGGTAACCTAGCAAATCTTTGATCAAGGGGAGTGGGTATTTATTGGGTGCTGAAATAGTATTCAGTCCACAATAGTCTGTAAACAACCATAAAGTGCCCATCTTTCTTTCTCCTAAAAACACTGGGGCACCTAGAAGAGAAGACACCAGGTAGATGTACCCACATCCAAATTTTTGTCCACAAACTCACTGAGCACTTCCATCTCTTTGGGGCTCATAGAATACAGATTTTGTTTTTTGGAGGAGCACCACTGGCAGCGTCTTAACAGCACAGTGTGTCTTGTGATAGGGAGGCAAAACAGATTCCAACTCACAAAATACTGTAATTGTCCTCAGTGACAACCAGAATTCGGGATCTGGGACACCTCGTAGTGGGTAGAGTGGGCACATGACAAGCTTCTACACAGAGATTTGATTCCCTACTCCTCCACAGTCACAGTTCCCTCAGAACTCTCTCAGTTCACATGGAGGCAGGCAATAATAAGCTGTCTTGTCTGTTGCCTTGAAAACCCTGAGGGGTTGCCATAAGTCAGCTAAGACTTAACTATACTTCCTATTGGCACTTCTCTGCATGTATGGCTGCACAGGCATTGATAACAAGATCTGTGGAAGCGCCAGCTGAGTCTGATGTTGAAGTGGATCAGTCCAAAAGATAGGCCAGGCAGATGCCTACAACATCTCCACAAATGTAGAAATGTAGAAATGTCCTACATTTCTGAAATTAGCAGAAATGTAGGACAGCCAGGTAGTTAATTTAAATAATTTAGTTAAATCGGATTTTTGTTGCCTCAGGTCATCATTTGGGGGTGGGGGTGATGTCAAAGCGATTGAAAATTAAAAAGCCAATGTTGTAATGCCTCAGTACAGACTTATGGTATGGCCAAATTTGGAATACTGCATACAGTCCCGCTCTCTGCATACCAAAAAGAAACTGACACATGTTAGGCACATAAATGTCATAACTTCTGTATAAACATGATATATGTGCACACAGTACAAATGAATGTACGAAAGCAAAATCAAAAGCAAAGGACTACTGACATTAAAAAGTGTAATTTTCATCTTTAACTGAAGCATAAAGGATTGCTCTGACTAGAAACAAAAAATATTCTATACATCGCACAAAAAACATGGTAACTAAGGAGTTCCATCAATTTAACTTCAGCTACTAAACTAATGACAGATTCCAGCTTTGGGTTGGAAGATTACGCTTCAAGCAAATGAATATTTTCAGAAACAAAGTCTGTGTTTTCATGCTGACATTCTAGCGTTGCACAGAAAGCATGCAATATTATACAAAGTTGTATACAGAGATGATTAACATAAAGAAAAATTGTGTGTGGGTTGAAAACTGTTTATAAAATCCAGCTATAAAATTACTGCAGCATCCGTATTATATTCTGTTGTGAAAAAAGAACAATAAATTCTAACCTGACACAATGAGAATTCAGAGATTTATCTAGCATTGTTTGGTGGCTCTGGCCTTAATATGTTTTCATCCTTTTTCTCATTAGGAAGCAAGAACAAGCTTTACATCTCACAAGACCGTTCCTAAAGTTTTTGTTTTCCCACAGGGACAGCTTTAAACAGCTTATGATAATACTGACTTTTAAAAAAAATCAGTAATATAAAATATTTGGCATCATGTTGCTTCTCTTTCAAGCAGAGATCTTCCTGTCACGTGTAAATCTCTTTTACCATTCTGTTTTTTAAAACAGTCCTGCTAAGATAGTAGTCCTTAGGCTCATACAACCCTCACTTGTCAGCAAAACAAGTCTAACAAAACAGAGCAACGATAATAACATTAAAAATGATACCAAATACAGTGCCCACTGTCATGGTGTCCCGAGTGGCCATGCAGTACTGTTAAAAATTATGACTCCTACAGATGGCTCTGTATGTAAATGGAAAGCATATAACAATGCAGTGACTGAAAAACTGGCAACTTTTTGATTCAAAGGAAAATACAGGAAAATTTCACAAAATGGCAGGAAAGTGTTGTGTTCATGAAGGTAGGAATGTAAGTTTGTCATTTGACACCATATTTGTTTCAAAAAGGCTAACTGGCTGCTCTTCAGCTTCAGCAGTACAACCTTCAGAGAAGTAATGCAATATGAAGTTGAAAGAAGGATGCTGTGCTGATATTTCCCAAAACTGTTAAATAGATGCCAGTGCACATATTCCATTACAGTGGCTCCATTAGTTGGGAAAGCATTCCATTTTCCTAGATTTTATGGGATGACACTGAGAACATGCAATATCTGTGAAACAGAAATGCTTCCTTGAGAAAAGTTGTTTCAATTCTTTGAAAATAGTAGTAGTAGTAGTAGTAGTAGTAGTAGTAATAGTAGTAGTAGTAGTAGTAGTATTTGATAGACTGCGCAATCCCCGGAGGGCTCTGGGCGGTGTACAAAAAAAGACCAACAATATACAATAAATACAAAATATAAACTGATTAAAATCCCATACAAATCACAGCAGCATCACAATATCCATATTTAAGAGTGGCGTCAGAACCCAAGGCCAGGAGGGGACCGGCTATGCCGAAGATGGTATATAGTATGGTACAAGGGGGCATCAGGAGGAGGCAGGCAATCTGTGGCCAGCCTACCCAAAAGCCTGGTGGAACAACTCAGTTTTACAGGCCCTGCGGAACTCACCAAAGTCCTGCAGGGCCCTAACAGCTGGAGAAAGAATGTTCCACCAGGCAGAGGCCAGGGCCCTAAAAGCCCTGGCCCTGGTAGAGGCTAGTCGCATCATTGCGGGGTGGGGGACCACCTATAAATTTGCCTCTTCAGAATGCCTCTGGATAATGGAGCAACAACTGCATATTTTTTTGTTGTATATATTGATTTTCCATGAACAGTATTCTTCACAAAAGTCCATCATCATTCTGTTCTACAGAAGTGTTATGAAGATGCAAAATTAAGGATTAGGATAGTTTAAAAATACTAAAGATACCTGTGATTAATTTAATGCAAAATAGTTGATTGTATCAGTCTGATTCACAGAAGGTAGAAGAGTGTACTATATCTCTCCTTATACAATAATGTACCATTTCATATGATGGAGCCTGTTCCAGTTTTGAATTTTGAATTTTGATCAAAGAAAGAGACGCTATCTTGTGGGAGATTTGTATGAAACTGTATCCAGGCCCAGTTTTCTGAACATGTAAGGCACTCTTGTCAATGAAACAGAATGTGCTCTTCAACCCTATGCAGGCTGTTGATGTCACTGAAATGTTTTATTTATTATTTTTTATTTATTAAATTTATATACCGCCCTCCCCCGAAGGGCTCAGGGCGGTGAACAACAGACATAAATAGAGCACAATAAAATCAAGGACTAAAATTAGTTAAATATTAATTAATTTGGCTCTATATAAAATAAACCCCACCCCATTAAAACGCAGCACACTAAATCAGCATAACAGATGGCACCTACAATCAAGTCCCCTAAAAGAAAAAGAGGGAAGGGAAATGGCAGGATCTATTGATGTTATAAAGGAGGGGGGGCATCAGCGGCCAGCCTCCCCAAAGGCCCGGCGGAACAGCTCAGTCTTACAGGCCCTGTGGAACTCATTGAGATCTCGCAGGGCCCTGACAGCTGGAGGGAGAGCATTCCACCAGGCCAGGGCCAGGGCTGTAAAGGCCCTGGCCCGGGTAGAGGCTAGCTGCATCATTGAGGGGCCAGGGATCACCGGTAAGTTGGCCTCTGCTGAACGCAGAAACCGATGTGGGACATATGGGGTAAGACGATCCCGCAAGTATGGAGGTCCCAGGCTGCGCAAGGCCTTAAAGGTTAACACCAACACCTTGAAGGTGATTCGAAATTCAATTGGTAACCAGTGCAAGCGGCGTAGCACAGGTGTGATGTGATCTCTGGTGGCACCCCCTGTGAGTACACGAGCCGCTGCATTCTGGACCAATTTCAGTTTCCGGATCAGACTCAAGGGAAGGCCAGCGTAGAGCAAGTTGCAATAGTCTAGCCTGGAGGTGACCGTTGCATGGATCACAGTGGTCAGGTCACTTAGGGAGAGGAAGGGGGCCAGCCGCCATGCTTGGCAAAGGTGGAAAAACGCGACCCGGGTTACATGGGCCACCTGGGAGGGGGCTATATTGGCACCGGCCTCCTCCGTTGGTGACCTGGGGGTCCACCTGGATTTGTCTCTTTCAGATGAATCCAGGTGGACCCCCAGGTCGCGAACGGAGGAGGCCGGTGCCAATATAGCCCCCTCCCACACTGGTGGCTGAAAATCCCTGACCTCCCCCTCACGGCCCAGCCAGAGGATCTCCGTCTTTGATGGATTCAGTTTCAGCCTGCTCTGTTGTAACCAACCAGCTACCGCCTCCAAACAGTGCTGGAGAGCTGCTGGGGCGGCGACCGCTCCCCCCTCCATCAACAGAATGAGCTGAGTGTCATCAGCATATTGATGGCACGTCAGCCCAAAGCTCCGCACCAACTGAGCAAGGGGTCGCTGAGGAACAAGTGACTTCAGGAACAGCATGAATGTCAAACTGTGAGTCTGCAGCAGGAAGAGGGAATCAGTGAAAATCCATCCTTTCTGCAGGCAGAAAATTTAATTAAATCCAAGTTATTGTCTACAAAGATTCACGTTGTTTCAGTACTACCACTATGGGATCATTTGGTTCCTATTGGCTCTACCTGTATATGCATAAAAAACGTGATAGTGTTTTCTTATGCTTGAGGATGTGAGAAAGTTTGTCAACATTATGCCGTTAGTTGAGAACTCTTTCAGCTTTAGAAAGCTCCCCAACTTCATGGGTATTACCTTTAGAAACCACAGTGAGAACAGCACAACAAAATCAATATAAACTGGGTTCTATAGGCTAATAATTACTCTACTATAGACATCAGAAGAGCTGCAAGACTAAGAACAAATCACAGGAATGAAGGTAAACAGCTACCCAGAGGGAAGGATGTTTTTACCATACATCAAGGGAATCACAGATCGAATAGGGAAACTGATGAAGAAAGATAACCTCCAAACAATCTTCAACCAAGGAAATTCAACAAATGTTACATTCAGCAAAGGATAAGAGGGATCCTCTAACCTCCCCAGGAGTCTATCGTGTACCTTGCAGCTGTGGACAAATCTACATAGGGACCACGAAACGCAGCACCCCAGACATGAATCAAAGAACATGAAAGGCATTGAAGACTAATTCAGCTGGAAAAATCAGCAATAGCAGAACATGTGATAAACCAAGCTGGACACAGAATATTATTTGAATACACAGAAATTCTAAAGCACTCTGACAACCACTGTCAGACTACACAGAGAAGCCAACGAAATTCACAAGCATATGGACAATTTCAACAGAAAGGAATAAACTATGAAAATGAATTTGGCTACCAGTACTTAAAAAAAACTAGAATCAAGACAATGTTTAGTGAACACCACCCAGACACAAGATGTCTCTCTGCAGGAAGCAATCAAATGGATTAAAATGCCAGGCAACTGCTATGCAGATTGTTCCCTTGCACTAAGGCCCCTTTCCAAGAGACCTGGCGCATATAACGGCGCTCTGGGACGGCAAAAACGCCGGCCCCAGGGAGCCGTTGGCACAGGCGGCGCTGCGAAAATGCAGCAGCACCGACCTGGCTCCCCTCCCCCTCTCCCCCAGGGCAGCGTCAGGCCACCTCCAAAAACCTCCCTCCTGGAGGGAGGTTTTTGGAACAACAGCGCATTCCAGGCGGCTCGGTGCAAACGGCACCACCAGGAATGCGCTGTTTTCCCCGTCCCTCTCCCACTCACCTCATTGCCTCCAAAGTCAGCCCTGCTGGCCTCCATAGACCCTCTCCTCCGGCTGTCCTCCCAAACCCCTGGAGGTAGGGAGGGCAGGTGTGGAAGCAGATTCTCACGGGAGGCCAGCAGGGCTGCATCGAGGAGGCAATGAAGTGAGGGGGAGAGGGAAGGGGAAGAAGGCGGTTCACATGGAGCTTGCGCCTCTCTCTGCTTTCAGTGCCTCTTTGGGGGCCGCTCGCACGCTCTCGTGCGAACGGCCCCTGCTTCCCCACCGGCACAATTCCTGCCAGTGGGGAAGCGCCCTTTCCACAGTGCAAATCACACTTGCAACTTGCACCCTTAACACTTTTAACCAATGCAAATGGTTCTTTCTCCCACCCTGGACATTCCACAGGTATATATACTCCACTTGCTTTACTACCATCAGATCCTCTGAAGATGCTAGCCACAGATGCAGGCAAAACGTCATGAGAAAATGATACTGGAACATGGCCATACAGCCCAGAAACCCCACAACACCCCTGTGATTTTGGCTGTGAAAGCCTTCAACATTACAAAATCAATATACTACTCTAACCTGTGTGAACAAACTATACAAATACGCTCTTTATTTTCAGCTTGACCTCTTGGTTCTAGGTCCTCTTGTGTCACAGTAGCTGGAAAAAATATAGCTCCTGTCTAAAAATGCATTATGTTTCTTAATGAATTACATTCCTGCAAAAATGCCAGAAAGCACAGTGCTGAAAAATGCAGTAAAACATAACTGCAATCCTGTGGGTTTTTCATACATTTAATGGAAAACACTAGTGGTTGAAAAGTGTTGATGAAAGATATGAAATGTTATATTGAATGAGTTACTGAGGTTACCAGATGTAACTTGCAGTATTATTTTTGTGGATCTGCCTATAAGGCTGACTCTGGCAACCTGAAGTGGACCCAGTCATCTGTGACATATATTTTATTTAATGGAACAGCTAGGAGTCAGGAAATAAAAAGCTGTGCCCTGGAGTTCAGCAAAGAGCTTCTTAAAGCTTAACAGAACAGTAGATCACACTCACTGCTGCAAATCTCCAGCTTTACAAAATATTTCATCAAAACAGCAAGAAGTTCAATTTGTTTTTTAGAATTAGATAAAATTATTTCCCATGTAAGCAAAACCTCCAGTGTCTATACAAAAGGCTCCTTGATCTACATTCCTAGTACAATGGACTATGAAAAAAGAGAATAAGCGCTTCAGTAATGGTCACTAGTCCACAGCAGGTTTTGCTGGTGTTAGTGACCCATCCAATGACCCTTCTATCTCAGGACAGAAGGTCTCCAACATGATGGAATATGCTTCAGTGATAAAGGAATGGAGCTGGTTTGATTTCAGTTTGAAAAAGCAGGTGAATGACATCTAATCTGCATTTAGAGGAGATCCATTCATGTCTTCAAGGCTTCAACCAGGGCTGCTAATAGGGAGATTGCAACTGGATGAGCAGCTGCAACCCTAAGGATATGATAAGGCTCTTTTTTCATATATCATTTGCCACTGAAACTGAAGATTCTGAACTTTTGTGTGTCTGCTCATGTGTACAGAGATAAGTCAGCAGAAAGCTGAAATATGACATATCTATTGAAACCTAGTTGTATTGAAATAATGGGTTTTTGAAAAAAGCCCTAAGGCCAGTATTTTTTGTCATTTTTTGAAGAAAAAGGCCAGCAGTTTTATTTCTTGAGACATTTTTATTGTAGTAGTATATTGTTATCCCTCTTTTCTTTAACCCCTGTATTAAAAGAATCTTTAAAACTATGCAGGCTAATAGAAGGAAGCCTGATTCATACATCAGAACTTTCTTCTCATATGCTTTATTTTTCACCTAACTCATTCTTAAACTATACTACACCTGTATTTATTACATTATGACTTCAAAGCTCCATAGCATCCTCTTTGAGTTCAAAGCTTCATTCTCTTTTTCTTACTCTAAAAATATTATGCTACAATATGTGGTGCCTTCACTTGTGGTTTCATCATTAAAGAAAAATACAGCACTCTCACCTATTCTCCATGTAAGAAGTATTTTAATGTAAGGAAAAGAGTTGGATATTTTTAATGGGTATTCTGTTATACATATTGAAATGTTTCATTATTGTGTATCACTGAAATGGCAATGCTAAAGCTAATCTAAACATGCTTCCATTCTCCTAAGCACTGGAACAAACAAATGCTGGTTTGGAAAGAACCATAAACTCTTACCATGTTTTCATATCAGTTGCTTGTAACTAATGTTTGTACTCCATTGATTCAGGGGAATTTTAAAATACTATAGCTGCTGCACAAAAGCTCCCAACAATATCCACAGTGGTACTCAAAAGAGCATGCAGAAACTCTATGGTGGTGCCCTATGTCTAAAGGGATCGCTGCTAGTATTGAGATATAAAGGTTAGAGCTGATGCATAATGAAGGAGACTTGTAAATAGTACACCCACTGCACATGGAGAACCTTGGGCAAGTATCTCAGTAGTATTCACATATGGGGATGTAAGTAGCCCAGACTGGGGACATACTCTATGCTTTCTTTCCCCCACCCATATTTGTACATCCAGTGTAACCACTGTGCCTCACTATGTACCAGTACGTGTGCTTCACACTTTCTGAATTGTCATTCCTTTCCTCATACTATCTTTCCTAAATTCAGGCAGTCGTCTTGTTGGTATGATTCAAGTAGATTACTTGAAAACAGTTCTCCCACCTTTATCCAGTGCATGTCCTTCAGGCTGACTGCCTATGTCTGGCAAGGTACTGATGTAGTTGGGCTTGAAGTACAAATATGAGAGCCAAAATGAGTAAATACCACATAAAACATCATTTTACATGGGCTGGTTGGGGTTGCCAATGGGCTTGGAACTTTTTTAGAGACTTGGGGGAAGATCCTGGGGAAGGCTGAGTTTGTGGACGAGAGAGAACTCAATAGCAATGGGATTCCATAGAATCTAACTTCCAGTGCTGCCATTTCTTCTCGGGGCCCTGACTGCTTTTGTCTGGAATTTAGTTGTGATTCTGAAGAACTCTAGGACCACTTGGAGGATCAAACCATATAGATGGTGAAGGTGGAGCAGAAGACAGCTACTTGTCAGGATGGCAGCTATGGGGGTTGGGCTGCCTGAGGAACTGTGACTTTCAGCTATGCACTGCTTTTGCTACTCTGCCTTTTTCCACAGCTGGTTTATCAAGTAACCTTGAATGTCTGGAGATGTTGCAGGGAACTGTTCTGCTGAGGGTTTCACATGTGGGGGGGGGAATGAAAAGTACAATCCATAATAGCACTGGTCTGAGAGCTTGAGCTTCAGGCCAGTCTTCTGTTGTTTTCCTGTGACTTGCAATAAAATCTGAAACTTTTGAAGTTTGCCTGGTTCATTGTCAATGCAGGGGAGTCCTGACACTACTTTTGGGCCCTGCTATAAGATAAAAGCAAGCTTGTCCATGAGAGTTCATCTAGACTTACAATCCTATCTCTGATAGGTTTACCAGTCTCCCAGAATTGTAGCTGATTCCCAGACTTCAGCAATCCATTCTCCTGAAGGAAATGACAGATTTGGAAGGTGGAATTTATGGAACCACTGACTCTGGAATCATATCTACACTGAGTTCCCTCTCTTTTTCAAATTCTGCCCTTGGCAGGCACCACCCTCAGATTTCTCCAGATTTTTCATGTTGGCAACCTATTTGACAATGGTAAGTTACTGCGTAGAAAAAAGCCCAATGTACAATAGAGTTTTATAGCCTGTTGGTTTTTTCTAACTTAAAGCAGATAAAGCTATCCTAAGCAACAAGCTTGTGCATTAAGGAGCTTCCATGAATCTAAGGAACATATATTTAACATAGCTACACTGTAGGTCATAATTGTACATTGCAGTTCTATGAGGGGTAAACTCTTTTGGTTTATTTATTTTTATTTTATGTACATTACTTTCAGTACTAGTTCTCTGGTTGTAAGTACGGTGTGAAAAGGCAAATACTTTACTGCCTGAACAGGTTCAGAAAAAGAAGAAGAGTTTGGATTTTTATCCCCCCTTTCTCTCCTGAAAGGAGACTCAAAGGGGCGTACACTCTCCTTTCCCTTCCCCCCCACAACAAACACCCTGTGAAGTGGGTGGGGCTGAGAGAGTTCCGAAGAACTATGACTAGCCCAAGGCCACCCAGCTCGCATGTGTTGGAGTAATCAAGCTAATCTAGTTCCCCAGATAAGCCTCCACAGCTCAGATAAGCCTCCACAGCAGAGGGGAATCAAACACAGTTCTCCAGATTAGAGCGCAGCTGCTCTTGACCACTACACCACGCTGGAGCAAACCAGGATAAAGGGAGAAGGGCTATTTAACCTTTTCCCTTTCCTGGCATTTTCCTGCTAAAAATCGTCACCTCCAATTGTTTTTAATCTCCTACAGGGAAAACAGATGTACCTGTATATTCCTCAGTATGATTTAAAGTACCTTTGAAATGACAGTTTTCAATGGCAAAATGGCATAGCATGAAATAATTAAATAGCATCTTTCGCCTCTCACACTATAAAGTGTGAATGATCTGAAACTATTCCTAATGTATAGTTTCACTCAGGTTAGCTGGAAGGGGAGAAAGAGGTCAAACGCTCAGTTCACTGGCTTAATGCTCACAGAGTCATTATGTGCATAAATGAGATAAGAACTGAAAAGTACTCTATATCTGAAGGGTAGTATAAAATTCTTAAATAACTATGAACAAATATTGTTTATCTCTCCTAGGCCATTAAAGCTTCTGCATGCCTTGATTGCTCATATATCTCTTTACTTCTTTGGTGACACGTTAAGTGAGCATTAGAATATTGCAGAGAATATTGACTGGCATTTCTGCTTCCAAATTGCTTCTGTCAGGAAAGAATACAATTACCAAACCTTTCTAAAGATGTTTTGGTGGATTGTTTTCATTATGCACCATTTGAATTCATTAACCCTCTGGCTACTCGGAATGGACTGGGTTTGATTTTCCTCTCTGGCACTCCCTCGAGCCCAAAGGCTTCTCGTAACAAACCCCAGGATGTTATAAAGAAGCCCAAGGATTAACCGCCTCCTTGATATTCATGTCCCAGCACATCCCTCCCAAAACTGAATGCACATGGGGTCTGGCTTTACCATAATCAGAAAAGGAAAAATACAGATTGTTCTGATCAGAGCAGCATGTGTCTGGAAGGCTAATCCAAAATTAATTAGATTGGGGCTGCATAGAATTCATTTGGATTTGTAAACATAATGACTGGAGTATGAGGATTATGCATATACGGAATGGATAAAATAACTAATTTGTAGGTCAATAATGCTTTATTAATGTCACAATGTGCTCTTTTGTGTCAATATCTAACAAATATGGACTAATTTCTTTTTCTGTATCAGAAAGAGTTATAAAGTGTGGGAATATGCTGTATCATGTAAAGGGAAGATGTTTTACTATAATACAAATGGGGAAAAACCTGATATAAAAGCATATATAGACTGGTTCTGTACATTTTTACTTGGACACCTGTCCTAATGCACCCAGTGGAACAGCTTTACCTATATTCTTGATTTTCATAGGAAATTCCATCCTGAGTCCACATTTCAACATTATTTTTAAAGGATGCTGAATGTGAAAGACAGGGCTAAGTCTGCCCCTTTTCCCCTTTGTCCTGCTCCCTGGGCGGGGTCCCCTTCGGGCCCCTGTTGCCAACCCACCTTCCCCTGCCCGGATTCTGGAACTTCCGGTCTCATTCTCGTTCTCCGGGCAGTGGACTAAGTGGGTCAGCCGCTTTAGCCACATGTTGCCCCGGCTGCCCACAGCTGACCCAATGCCTGCAGAAAGCTAGGGAGGGAGAGTAGGGAAGCCCCTCTGCTAGCCTCTGGATGGCTGCCTTCTCCTCCCCTCTCAGTTCCTGCCCCCTCTGGCTGTCCACCATCGTCCCTCCTCTCCAAGACCTTCACCCCTTCTGTCCTTCCCTCTCCTCCCCTTAGACTTCCCCACTTTCGTCCTCCTCCCTGTCTCTCCATGCCCTTTCCTCCTCCTTCCTCCACAAACACACCCTCCCTCCTTCCCTCCTTCTCGACCGCTCTCCTTGCCTTCTCATGCTCCTTCCCTTTTATCTCCTCCCTGGCCTTCTGTGGGGCTAAAAACCCCACCCCATGCCCCCACGCTCCCTTCCGCCTCCTGTCCTCGGCCCAACAGGGCTCAGCTGGTCTTGCTCGTCCGGCCCAGCCCCTCTGCTGTTGCCATGGCGACGGGACCCCTCGACGCGTCACTCCTCCAATGAAGGAATGACGTGTCTCCCCCTGCAGCCGGGGCCTCCGCCCGCTACCCTGGCCGGCAAGAGAGCGGGGTGCCACTCTGATTCCCCATTGACATGGGGATGAGATGCCCCTCATGCTGCGGGGCACCTCAGTCCCTTGGCGACACGGCGACGGGCCTCCCCTCGTGTCGCGGCACCCCTAGTCACGGGGGAAGCGCCCGCCGGCCACAGGCCGGGGAGGGGGTGGGGAGCAAGTCCAGGGAGGGGGTGGGGGCTACCCCCGCTCCCAGACACCCTTTATCTATCAGTACTCTGTTATTTTGTTGATATATTGGAGAAGCCAAGAACAGCCACTTAGGATTGTTAGAATACTGAGGGAGATGGAAAGGGAAGTACATAAATGAAAAGGAGTGGTTTAATGGCCACTTCTTTAAAATGGGTTTAGAAATCCTACAGGCAGGTTAAGAATTGCTGTCTCTCATAATCTCTTCTAGAAACAGACTGGTTGAGTATGATTTCCATCAGAAGCACACACTGGTGAGCAATCTTTAAAATTTAGTCTTCCTTAGCAGTGGGAAGTTAAGGGGCAGGGTGATATCTGTGTGGTATAAGATCCAGTAATATTTAGGTTTTGAAAAGGAAACTCTCATATAGTAGACTGGCAGTTTCTGTTTCTCTTTGGCTATCACCGGGCTAAGAGGGCTTTCCACGGCTACTCCATTTGTCTGCTCATAGTAATCATTGTCCCATTGGAAGTAGCTGGTTGTCGGGCAGTGTTGAAACAGAGCTATGATGTTATCTGGAAAAATCTGGCCAATAAGTGCAAGTGTGTCTTTCACTGGAACTTTGGTGAACAGTGAGACAACATCGAAACTGATAAGTTTGTCACTAGGGTTGAGATGGAGATTGCTAATTTTTTCAATGAAGTTTGCAAATAGGATTTTGCCAAAGAATACTGGGATGACATCAATCTCCAATTTAGTAAGTCTGGCAAAATGGGCTACAATTACCCCCAGGGAGATGAAATCACTTATAAACCAATTAAAAATGGTAAAGCCCCTGGTCAAAGTAGTATTTCTCCAGAATATCTTAAGGTAAATATTGAGTGGTTGGCCCTATTCCTAGCTTCTCTATTTACATATATAGACAAGACAGGCAGGATACCAGCTGGATGGAATACAGCAATTGTAGTTTTGTTCTATAAAAAAGGAAATAAAATGAATCCTCCAAATTACAGACCAATCAGTCTATTAAATGTTATAAGAAAACTTTCTGTTTCAAAACATATATTTATGTTTTGCTGTTCACCGCCCTGAGCCCTCCAGGGGAGGGCGGTATATAAATATAACCGACCGATCGATCGATCGATCGATCGATCGATCGATCGATCGATAGATAGATAGATAGATAGATAGATAGATAGATAGATAGATAGACTTTGACAATTGCCATCATCATCAGTTTGTTTGTTTGTTTGTTTATTATATTTTTAGACCATCCTCAGGGCGGTGTACATCATAATTTAATATATAAAATAAAACATAAAACAGTAATTCAGTCTGTAAATTAAAACAATCACTATGGCAACAGTTCCCTCCCAGATAGTTCTTGCTAACTTGGTTGTATTCTGCTGCTGAAATATTGAAAGATTAATCTTTTAATCTTTTTTATATCATAGTTATTTAAGATGGATTTTAAAGTTGTTTTTTATTTAAATTGTATTTTAAATGTTTGAAAACTAAATAAACTTGATTGGGATGACTACATTTGGTCCTTAATTCTGAATTCTGAAAAATTATCAATAAAACTGCTTATTTGGGAGATTTTCATGCTAACTCTGCTGAGTCCTGCAGCAGGCAATGGCTGGAACAATGTAGCAAAGGCAATGAGGCTGTAAACATTTGAAATGGTAGCAAAATTGTATTTCTGTCACATGAGATAATCTTTGAATATCAACTGGATTAGACTTTCTACCAATTTTCCATGTACATGATTCAATAATGATAAGAAGATTGTAATGCAACACATGTCTTACAATTATGCCATTTCTAATTCTAATTTCTCTGCAGATTATTCCCATACTCCTCCATGTCTGTGCATTTATCACCTTTGTTTGAATTATGATTTTCAATATTAATTTTTTAAAAAACCTCTGACTATTAAAATCCAAGCACTAAATACACTGATATTCTTCAGGAAAAATTCAAAATGCAACATGAAAATCTCAGAAAAAATATAATGTAGCACATTCAGTCACAGAGGCCTAGCAATTAGCCAGTGCCAATGAGTATCTATGTATATGAATTGTTATTTATTTTGTAGGTAGCATGTGACAAACTGATTGTTAGAAAGACTGCTACATGGATAATCAGATATCCAAATACAGTTTTCTGGTGCCATCTAATGTAAATACATCTAGTAAGACCTATGACAAGCACTTTGTTTTATTGCCACAAAAACTGACAGTTGTTATGCATTCAAATATATATATATTTGATATATATCCATATGCATTGATTCAGTTTTGTTAATATGTAAAGAGCTGAAACCCTTCTATTTCTAAAATTGTATTAACTTGTTTCTTTTGATTGCACTTTAGATAGTGTTTATCTGTTAATCTTTTTATTCAGCTTTTTGCTAGGAAGACCTGAGAGCAACAGTTACAGACTAGTCACCTGTGAATATCAACATTAGGTCTTGGAATCAGAAAGCTGGAAAGGACCATACAGGTCATCTAGTCTAACCCTTTGCTCAATGCAGCATCAGCCTGGAGCATCTCTGAGAAGTGGTCATCTAATGGCTGCTTGAAGACTGCCAGAGAAAAAGAGCCCACCATCTCCCAAAGTGATTAGCCCAAGGTCACCAAGGTCACCCAGCAGGAACGTTGGAGTTTCTGTTGTAGTGTAATATTTTCAGTATATGTGGTTTTCCAAATTGTGGCTCCCGTTTTCCTGGCTGCTGTTGATGTGGCATGGCATCGTGCTTGGTAGCGGACTCAGGGCTGGCAAATGCGACCCCTGGCTTGAAGTGCATTGTAGAGTGGCTTCATTTTAAGAGGTGGAGGTTCTGTAGGCATTAGGACTTTGCTTTTGCCGGGGGTTGAGAGAGTTCTGAGAGAACTCAGTGAGCAGGTGGTTGTTGTGGTTTTCCGGGCCCTTAAACAGTGCCCTGGGGACGGCAAAAACGCTGTCCCCAGGGAGCTGTTCACATGGGGGGCGCAGCTGCTGCACAGCCACGCCACCCTCGTGCCTCCCGAGCGGCACGAAGCTGCCATTTTCTGTCCTCGCTTCCCGAGCGAGGTTTATGGAAAATGGTGGCTTCCAGCCACTGCCGTGCGAATGGCAGTGGCTGTAAGGCGCAATCCCTCTCCCCTGTGACCGGTCGACCTATCGTCTCTGCGGCTGTCTGGAGCGCAGGGCAGGGGGGGTGTCCCCTGGCCTCGGCAACGCGCTGGATGGCCGCAGAGACGGTAGGTTGACTGGGTGATGGCGCTCTGCGGTGCCGTCTTCCCCACCACAACCGGGATCGTTCGTGCGAACAGTCCCGGGCGGGTTGGGTCGGCGTCATGTGCGCTGACCCAACCCCCATCGTGGCCGGGTGGAAACGGCCCCAGATGTTTTATTTGGGTGTGCAGAATGAAGAGAAACAGTTGCCTCTTTTAAAGACGTCCCACAGACTTCTTTTTTGTGCTGTGCGGAATGGACCTAAGATGATTTGGGATGAAAGGTTTATTAATTTGAAAGTATATTTGGTGCAGAACTATTGAAATATGACACACCTGGAGCCCTATTTTTGGGCTTGCATAAGAACATAAGAACAAGCCAGCTGGATCAGACCAGAGTCCATCTAGTCCAGCTCTCTGCTACTCGCAGTGGCCCACCAGGTGCCTTTGGGAGCTCACATGCAGGATGTGAACGCAATGGCCTTCTGCGGCTGTTGCTCCCGATCACCTGGTCTGTTAAGGCATTTGCAATCTCAGATCAAAGGGGATCAAGATTGGTAGCCATAAAACGACTTCTCCTCCATAAATCTGTCCAAGCCCCTTTTAAAGCTATCCAGGATAGTGGCCATCACCACCTCCTGTGGCAGCATATTCCAAACACCAATCACATGTTGCGTGAAGAAGTGTTTCCTTTTATTAGTCCTAATTCTTTCCCCCAGCATTTTCAATGAATGCCCCCTGGTTCTAGTATTGTGAGGGTGAGGAGGCATTCAAGTAATGATGGATGACTATCTGTCACTAGTGGAGAGGCAAAAGGCCTTCCCGACGGCCTCCAGGGCAGTATGGGCCCCCGGTATCTCACCTCTCCAGTCAGCCAATTAAGTAGTGGCTTGGGCTGACTGGGGGCAGGGTTCTGACTGGCAGATATCAGGAGGCAGTCTTCCCTCTGGTTTAACTGGCCTGACTGGGATAAAAGGAGTCCCCACTAAACCTCTGGCTACAATTGACCTTTGGCTTTCCCTGCTCACCGCTTCCTCTGTTTTCAACCTATTAGGGTTTGTCTTTTCCACGACAATGTTATTTCCTTTTGTTGCTTGCATTGATACAACTGCATTCTAGTGCTATCAGAATTGGCCCAAATCCATTTTGCCCCTTTCTTCTGTCCTTGGGATCTCCTTAAGGGATTTGGGGTTAAGGGCTTGCTGGGGACATACCCAGCTCAGAGGCTGGCAGAACACCCTCAGTCTCAAGTAGCAGAGGATAAACACAGTGTCTTGATCCCATGTAGAATCCCACATCCTGCTATTTCACATGATATTTCAGCAGGTGGGAGAGGTGTGGGGTGTCCATGAACCATTTTATGGGCCCTCTAATGCCTGACTCTGCTACTGTATGCTGCAGCAAGGCTCAGACAGCTGTAACCAATAAAGTTGTGGCTATTTCAACTCCACCGTGTCTGTTGTTTGTTCGTCTCACTCCTTCCTCTTCCTCATTAATGCTGGATCCATAAGTTTAAATTGTTGGGGGTTCCACATGTCACTGGATATTTAGCTATTGAAATCATTTGTCTTCTGAATTTTTTTGGAGTGAAAGATAACAACCACACAATGTACAATTACATGTGTCTTCCTTGAAGAGTCATCACAATACTTGCTGATTTCAGAATGAAGTGAGTTGAATCATGGAAAACACAGATTTTTGACAGTTGCCAGAGTTTGCTGGTTAAAATTTCACAATATTTAAATCTATAATATATAGCACAAATTTATAGTGTGCTCCCCATAAGCAAATGGAGAGATCACAGCATACTCAAAATAAATCTGAACTGGGACATATGTTGAAGAAGAAAATCTAGTTGGGAAAAAGAAAGAATGCTAACTTCCTGTTCAGGTTGTGACGGAAAGACTATGGAAACTCCACGCCAAAGCAGGGACACAAGGGAAAACAGCTCCATAATGTCATGGCAGTAATTGTGTTCGCCTTTTATCACCATCTGTGCATATTCAGAACAAACAAATAGTTAACTTTACTGCTGGTCTATCCTTTTCATTCCTGTTTCCTGATTACAAAATGCCATTGGTAATGTGAAAATGACCTTGTAAGATGGTGGTACTCAACTATACTAGTGCTATTTGGACATATATATGATTCCTTGGAGTATCCAAGAATGAATTATGGTAGATTATTTGTTTGATTAATCTAATCTTTGGCACCTGATAGCCACGTAAGTGGGGTCTTTGCCAAAGGTATTATATTGCAGTATCAATCTAAAAATTGCCTTTTATAAAAAGCATTTTTGTAATTTCCTGTGTACAGTTGGAAATAAATTCATGTGTTCTGTTTGGTTCTTCTTTATTTGGCAAGCATTAATTTTATTCCTCAATTTAGGAAGCAGCTGGAATCAACACAGCTGTTTTTATTTAAACAATATGCAAGGGGCATAATTCACTATTTTCACCATAAATACTGCCTGCATGTCAAGGTATTTGTTTTGAAACAATCAGCATTATGGGATCTCAAAGTTTATGATAGCAAAGAAAACCACATTTGGTCCTTTCTCCATGAAATGGTTAGGTTTTCTTTAAAATGACTCGGCATCATGCTCAAGAGGGAAAAAGTAAGATTATCTAGAATCACAGAGGAGTTTTGAAAACACCAAAATAGAGAAATTGCATAACTACTAATACCTAATCTCTGGCAATGGTTTATTCATATGGTACCATAAAAATATATGGGGTTTGTTCTAGTCAAGCATCCTTAAGAAATTAATCAATAATTCCATCAGGGCCTATAGCTCAGTGGCACAACTCATGTGCTGCATAGAAAAAGCTCAGCCTCTGGCACTCCTAGTTAAAAATTCCCAATAGTAGTACTTAAGATCCTGCATTGCCACTGCCTGCTAAAATACTTAAGATTGAGTTAGAACAAGACAGCTGTTTTTATGTTGTGACACTATTGTGTAAAGGTATGCCACGTGCAACCTGGGTTTCCCCCACCCAGATAGATTGTAGAACTAATAGCTGTTGGTAGGTTTAAAGGCCAATATTATACATATTAACTTGCCCTTTGGCTGTAATTCCTACGCAATTATTACTGTTTGGTGTAGCTAATAACCAATTCAGAATGAAGCAATATGTTGAGAAAATAATTAATTTTATAGTTAAGCATAATCTCATCTGGTATACCATTACACATTGACTCAATCTGGAGAGGTTCTTCAGTAAATCTAGATTGCCTGGTTTGAATTTTACTATCCAGAACACTTTGAAATTACAACCAAGAACAGCCATCCTTCTATTTTGATATCCTTTATGAGTGAGAGCTGTCATTCACGCAGAGGGGGAGTTACCAAGGGGCTGCAGGGGGGTGCGCATTGCACCGGGAGCATGCCGGGGGGGAATTTTCCCCACCCCACCCCCTGTGGCTCACCCCACCCCACCCCCTACACTTACCTTAGTTCAGCTTGAAACTGCAGGCTGGAAAAGTGTCCTGTTCGCTTGAGGCTGAAAATGGCCTGGTGGGAACTGCACTTCCCAGGAGACCTTGTGAGTATTTTCAGGCTGAACTGAGGTAAGTGTGGGGGGGGGCGGAAAACACAGAGTGCGCACCAGGCGCAGTATGGCCCAACTACACCTCTGCGTTCACATTATACCAGGTGTGTAAAGCCTGATAGAAAATTCTTTTAGGATCTGACAGTTCCATGCAAGTGCTGTAGCATATAGAAATGCTCACATTGGGTCGCTCCCCACTCACCATTAGCCGTGGGGTTTTCTCTTGTTCAGACGCGGGGAGCCAGGACGTTCCCCACATCCCCAGCGTCCACTGCATGGCGATAGCATGAAATTACCACTCTTCCTCCTCCCTGGCGTGGCGTCAAATCTGCTCTTCAAAAAACGGCAACATTTTCCCAAACCCGGCGCTTGGCGTTGAGATTGTGGTGGTGGGGTGAAGTGGGGAACCCGGAAGATGACGCCAGGTTGATTAAGCTGGAAGCAGGAAGCTTTCCGGCCAATCAGGGGAAAGAATCCTTCCATTTTGTTTGGGGAGGGCGTCACCGTCAGTCGCGCCAGAATGAAGCCACATGAAGAGCGTTGAGGCGTGTGCCTGGCGTGGCGTGACGATATTATTTCCCTTTTGTTCGCGGTTTGTTGCTGCAAATTCACAGCGAATTTAGTTTGCGAATTCACACAGCGAAAGTGCTGCAGACCAGACCAGGCGGGTGAGTGGGTGGCGGTGGCAAGAACTGATTTTCACTTTATTTTTATGCTGGCGTCAGCATGTGCAGAGCGTCTCAAACAAATGCTTTAGCTTTCCAGCGCGTTTCTGATGGCGTGCAGACATCCGAGCCTATCAAAAACGACCTCGTCCCAGCCAATGAAAATGGAGGCCCGCCCTCCCTCCATGACGCACACCTGTGCCAGCCAATGAAAACGCTTCATTGCCTCTATTCCCACGAAACTCCCGTTCTTGGCTGCCCGCATTAGCTCCTTAATGGCAAATGAGTGGGGAGCAAATAGTCTCCGTGGTCATAAGCCGCGGAGGCTTTTCGGCGCGGGGACGCTGCGGAGTTGCACACGAAGAGGTAAGTGGGGAGCGACCCTATCTATTTCTTTCACATCATGAAGACTCACCACTCTAGTGCTGGCCACTGCAAGAATGTATTGCATTGATCTGTAGAGACACCATGTAATTCCAACTATCTAAACAGTAAACACTTCTATACATTATGGCCCCATTATGGAATTATTACCACACAAATCTATTTTATTTATAGCATTAAAAAATACCCCCTTCTTTCAGCATAAATCCCATTTAGGAGAATACATATAACATGCATTGTGTATTGCAATGACAAGATAAGGGATGGAAATGTTTGGAAATGTTTGGAAATATTGCAAATACCTCTATAATGCATACTTACCTTTAAAAAATGTATAAGCAACAAAATAACTCTTCACTCACCATAATCTCACATAAGAGCCTCAGCCTCTGCCTTACCAAGAGCTGAGAGTCCCCTTCGAGGCCTGGGGTCTCTCTCTCCCTTTCCCCCACCTTAATCAAGTGAATGGAGCTCACGTGTTGCATAACAAGCCATCTCTGCAGGGCAATCGAGTCTCCCCCACCTCTTATCAGCAGCCTAACCAGGGGAACAGGGAGTGCATGCTTCAGAACGAGCCATCTTTTCATGCAATTCAGCTTCTCCCACCTCCTCCTGCTGTCCTCTCTCTGCCTGCTCTCTGCAGCGCCTGCCCCACCTGGAGCACTTACCTCCTTCACCCCCTCCTAGATCTGACTCTGCCCATAACAGACTCTGTTACTATTGCCATGTCCAATTACCTCACCCAGAATTTTTACCAAAATTCAGGCCTGCTATCTTTATCCTATTTCCTGCATTTACCCACGTTTGAATATGTCCCTTAGAATCTGAAACAGATCTGCCCAAACTTCCTGATTACCGGTACTTTCCTCGGGTTTTACACCATTATTAAAAAGCACAAAGAGGATGTCTGATCCAGAGCCCTTGTGTAATCCTGAAAAGTGTTATTGTATTCAGTGTCCACTGAGGTCAATGGGTTTAGTAAGGTGTAACATTTGCTCAGGATTTTAGTTTGTAATGTGAATTGAGGACCTTATATTAATTCAGACCTCCTGTCTGTCTCTAGATCAGTGTTGTCTGTACGACAGGCAGTGGTTCGCCAGAATTTCAGGCAGAAGAAATCCTCTCAACACCTTCTAACTTTAAATAGAAACAGCAGGGATTGAACCTGTGACATGGGTGGCCCACCCTGCATTTGGGGCAGCTCTGCATTTGCATCCCACCTGAATACTAAAAGGCCATTCAGCTATTTTTCCACAGAAAAGTCATGCCTAATTCAGTACTCATGAGCAGAAGGTAATGTGCTTCCGACACATGTTGTTAATAAAATGTTTAAAAAAGAGATTTATTCCCTGGATATTCAATTGGTAAAAGAACTTGTCGTATCTTATTAAGCTTTAGGTTTTAAATGTGGGTTTACAGAATGGCTAAAGAACAGGAAATAAAAATGGAGCCAGGATTACAGGCAGCTCAAGGGACTGTGGCAAATGCTATGTCAGAAGAAAAAGTACATTTTCATTCTTTCTTTTGTCCCAATGAATCAAAGTCCCTCTGACTGGTGGTGTCACATTGCCCTGATCAGAAAGGAATTAAGTGGCCAGGGAGAATGTGCTTTTCTATCAAAGACCTGGCAAACCACAAGATGTAAAAGCCCAAAGGTCTCTGTAAATCTCCGGCTCATAGACAGCAGAATGGAAAGGTGGGGAAAAATCTATTACAGGCAATCCAATCCCTCACAACCTGACCATTCACTGAAAATAAACATTCACGACTCACACTCTTGGCTTTCAATAAGGCTGCTTTATGTCCCCTATTTGCATTTTTTAAAAGACTGCATCAAAATGATGAGTGGTGTCGCTGAAAAATGAAATCTTCAGGTCAGCTATTTATCTTCACCATTAAACTATTTTTACTATTTGCACTTGAGGAATAAACAGCTCACTATGTTGGGGGTAAAATAAAGTATATTTTTAAAGCTATGTGGTAGCTATAGTTTGTTACCCAGTGCTAATACATTGCTTGAAGGGAACAGAGGCTGTTTGGGTTTTAGATTTTTATCCTGCCCTTTCTCCAAGCTACTCAGGGCAGCACCCAGAGTCCTCACCTCCCTATTTTCTCCAAAATAACCCTGTGACGTAAGGTAAGACAGTGTGGCTGACCAACAACAAGAAGTACTTCCAAGGCTAAATGAGTATTTGAACTCAGGTTTTCCTTTTCCTACTCTCACACACTGACCAAAATCCAATGAGGTGGCTGTTAGTTGTTTTTTTTTTGCAGCAATAATCACTATGTGTACTTTTTATATATTACATCATGGGTTGATTGATTTTCTGTCATAGATTCATATTTAGTTTCTGTTTTTCAGGTATGCATATGCATCTCATTCACATGCATATGCATCTCATTCACATTCCAGTATTAGCGTATGGTATATACAGATGCATTTTTGAAAACACATGAACATGGACTGTGACAAACCTTCAACTGAGCCATTCACAACAATAGATCTTATTGTAGAAATGTATTATATAGCAAAATTATCATGTACTAGTGGACCCAGCCACACTTTGCTGTGGTGAAGTGAGGCAGAACACAACCTGGCCCCCCAAATGAACACACTCATGAATGAAGCGGGAAAAAGTATTGTAAAATACAGTGGCAGCAATACAGGGCAATGCAGTGAAAGATGAGGGGGGGGTTAGTACCACCTGGGAGTATTTGGGGAGGAGGGAGTTGGCAGCTCCTGGTCGCCCCCAGGAAGAACCCCTGGAGGTGCCTGAATGCCCACTCCCTAACCCATCCCCATGTAATTCAACGTTTCCCCCCATCAGCCCGCTCTTTTCCTGCCTGAGACAGCTGGGGCTGATGGGGGGCCAAGCACAAAGGTGGGGGGTAACTGTGACCATTAAGGATCCCCCACTTTGTCCTGTGACCACCACCCACCTCCCCAGGGTCACTCAGGTGGGAAAGAAGGGATGGGATGGGGAGGTTGGCTTATATGGGGAGGGGGTTTAGAGAGTGTATATGGAGACCCGTAGGTGGTCCCTCGGGGCTGGGTGGGGGCAAGGAGGTGAAAACTTCCTGCACTGGGCAAGCTTGAAAACAGAAAGGCAGGGGTTCATGGTGGCCTCCTGGTGGTACCTCACAGGGGCCCCCTTAGGCTTCCAGTCTGCCTCACAGCCACCCTTTCTTACTCGGGCAGCCATTACTTCAAGGCCCCCACCTTTCATTCTTCCTGTCATCCCTGAGAGTCCTCCTGTATGCTCCTGGGTGAGTTCACGGGGCCCCCCTTATTGGCATGGCTGAAGAATCCCCCAGTCCTAAGTTCTCCCCTCTGTTCATCACAGAGACATGCAGCGAAGCAGGGGTTGGGAGTGGGGGCGCATTGGGAGAGATAGCAGGAGGTTCCGGTGGAGTGGCTGCTTGGAAAGATGGGGGAGTTTTCGGCTGCGAGTGAAATGCAGCGCTGGCAGGCATGTGCAGAAGGGGTTGGAGGGAGGGAGGGAGGGGGCACTGAGAGTGGGGCGGCTGGAGTGTTCGGGGCAGCTGGGTAAAGAACGCAGTGAGAAAGATGGCGGCAGCGGTGGCGTGATGGGAGAGGCAGCAGGAGGTTTCGGTGGCTCAGTTTTCCAGGCACAGGAGGGGTGCCTGAGTCAGTGAAGGAGGGGATTACACACTTGCTTGGTGGAGCAGTGCTGTTGGAAAGTTTCAGGCGATTTGGACCAGCAGGAGCGGAGTTAGACCGTGACTAACAAAGTCACAGTAACATTTTTACATATATAGATATCCAGCTGAATTCTAAGCATAGCTCACAGGAAACCACAGCTTATTCTCGCTTCACAGAGCTGCTGCAATATTCCATACAACTATAAAATTATAGTCAACCTATAAGTGGACAGTGAACACTACTGATCAGTGGTGGGATTCAAATAATTTAACAACTGGTTCCGGTGGTGGGATTCAAATAATTTAAAAATCTAATAAATCATTTAATATTTTAATAATAATTTAAATAGTTTTAGAGGTGTTTAAAATAAAACTTAAGAAGAATCTGCATGAAAACAAGTAGTATCTGCAGGAAAGACACAAAGACACAGGATCTCCAACCAGAGAAAAAATGACTCTGGTTTCTTAGCTCAATGGGATGTACAAGTGGAAAAGATAATATCAGAGTGAACTTCACCTGCACAAAAACGATTCAGTTAAATATGTAAGGTGTAAAAATCACAAGCAGCTTTATGTATACAAAGGGGAAAACACATTCATTTTGATCTCAAATGGGAGCAGGGTCAAGGAGGAAATAAAAGCAGGGGGTTCTTCTGATCCACGGACAAGGAGCTTGTTGGGGGTGGGTGAGGCTGGCAGGGAGCTTGCTCGGGGGAGAGGCTGGCAGGGCTTCTCTGTCCATGGATCTTCTGATTGCTTGGAGGGCGGGAGAGTTGGCAACAATATAAATGTAAAATCCAACAACATTAAATAATGTTCCACATTCAACATAAAAATATTTCTGAGCAGACATAGTAAAACCCTCAGCTAATCTTCTTTCAGTCGTTTGCAGAAAAACTTCACATGCAGTATTTGATGAGGAAAAAAATCACAGCATATTAATATTATTTATGGGCCAAGGTAAGTAGCAACAGTTCTGTAGACAGGAATGTGTGCTGCTGATGCTTTTAGGTTTTCCCTAACTAAACTATGTGAGCAACACCTTGAGCAGAAGTCAGCCCAAGCAATACATTTTTTTTAGTCCAAGTGATCTTCTGTCGTTAAGGGCTCCTATCAGAATCCTATGTATTATTTCTGTTGCACCTAATAATGGTAGGTATTCTATGCCACTTATAAAACTATTTAATGAATTTAGAAGACCAAATCTGATAATAAACCCAGATTATGCCCCCCCCCCCGCCCCACTGCTGAGATGTCATAAGGTGTTTCACACTTTGGATTATTGATTCCAGTATTAGCGTAAAAAAAACTATGCAATGCATCTCAAAATCAAGGCAAGACAATTTTCCTATTCATGGAACTGACACGGATAGGCCAACACACAGGAGAGGCCTGTTGGTGCAGAAAGCATGTTGAATGAGCTGTTCGCATCCAGCATGATGCATTTCTTTCTCAGCTCTTAGAGTGCAAGGAGATCACTATGAATATTCTGTTCAAGAATATCCCTTCTTATTCTGCCCCCTCAGCTGAGTAAGCCAGTATGTCAGATGTTTTGAAAATGCACTCAGTCATTCATCTCAGTGTGTTCAACCATTGCAAAAATCCATTCACCCTCTAGCTTTACTCATAGTTATCCAGTGACCTGTTGTTCATACACATGAACTACCAGACCATGCCACACAACCTAGTTGACAATACATTTAATATCCATTCATATCAGGGGTAGGGAACCTGCGGCTCGAGAGCCGCATGCGGCTCTTCTGCCCTTGCACTGCGGCTCCACTGGCCCCATCCTTGCCTGCCCTGCAGGCAGCAGGGCAGGCACACGAACTGCCCGCGGCTGGCTGGGCCGTGCCGTGGGCTTCCCCTCTCGCCTACCCTGGGGTGGGCGCTTTCCCGGCGGCCGGCGAGGCCGAGCCGCTGGCTGCATCCTTGCCCGCCCTGCAGGCAGCAGGGCGGACGCATCCATGCGCTTCTCAGAATGAGCGGAGTAAAAGGTAAAAAACCCCAATATATACAGTGCTATCTTTATTTTAAATGTCAAAAATTATTTGCGGCTCCAAGTGTTTTCATTTCCCATGGAAAACGGGTCCAAATGGCTCTTTGAGTGTTAAAGGTTCCCTACCCCTGATTCATATTAACTAACTATAGAATTGTAGGAACACTGAGAAATTGTGTATTGATGTGCTTGTGAAAAATTGAATAGCTACATAAAAAATATTGAGGGAAAACCACTATTTTCAACATGATCTACCAAGAGGAGAAAAATGATATATTGCTGAATAAAAATGGTTCTTCAATATATCCAAGCATTCATGTCAAGCTGAAAGTATAGTCATTGTGAAAATAAGATGATGGTTAATTGTAGGGTTTTTTCACTGCAATGACCAAATTTCAAACCACTGTTATGTGTACATTTGTATCTCACCAAACATCTCTTCAACTGATAACTTACTATTCTGTCATTCGTAATTGAACTACACAGTGCCCCTTGATAACTATAGAAATTACTGAAAGTATAATCAACAGGTAAGTAATTTAAACATATTGATCTGGTGTTTAATCTGGTTTGAGCAGCATTTGATCAGAGCTTCACACAACAAGTAATTCTGATGATGAATAAGCAAGCATGAATTCATCTTTAGCTATAATTTAGTAAAGAATAATCAATTCTCACCTACTTATTATTCAGAGATTCTTTGACAATTGAACTTCCTGAGTAAAGAAAAAATTGTTCATGACATCTTAAGAGCTGATACATTAATGCAATTGGCTTACCTGTCCAAATAATTATTTGTATTGGTGATTTACTCATGCAATTAGTGTTATGTTGGAGTGGGGGACTCACACAAGGTCATGAGGCAAAGACAAAGGAATAGCTTCTCTGTTCTCATGTACACTATAAATGCACACATCCAGTTTAATAGCCATGAATGGGACTATGCCAGCTTTTAATATTCCATTTTGCTATTTTTTTTCTTCTCACTGTAATGCCAGATGCATATAGGTTTTAGCCACATGGATCCAATGATTATTTTTCTACAAGTTGGGACTAAAGTCACAAGTTTTGTTACTGCTTCCAGTGTTACAGTGGTGGTAGTTTAGAGGTAATGATCTTCCTTCCTTTGAATAGAACACTTGAGTCCACATATAGTAATGTGGAAAGGTTTGTATTGGGTTGTATCATCCTCAGCAAGAAATGTGTACATTTCCTACCAAATGGTTGGCTCCTGGCAAATGGGTCCTTTAAGTTACCAAGTTGCAGTGACTCAATGCTCAGAAGGATGCTGCTAGCTAGAATCAAACAAAATTAAGCCCAGGTCTACTAATGGACCTGCCCAACAGCAGAGACATATTGACCTGGTGACAGGGGGTACACAATGTCCCTGGGTGCATGCCATCTGGTCCTCCCCCAGCGCTTCCAACAGTGCCCTCAGCTCGCACCACTGGTGCCACGGCGCCTCCAGTAGTGGCCGTTTCCCTCCTTTCTGAGCTGCTTTTCCCTCCAAGCGGCTCGGAAAGGAGGGAAACTGGGCAGCTCCTCCCCCCTGCCTTCAAGCTGGACACGAGTTTCCCTTGCACCCCGCTTGTAGGCAGCACAGGGAAGCTGGAACCCTACTCATGGGTAAGCATGGCTTACTCACGAATAAGTGGAACTCTGCATGGGGGGGGGATACCCAGAGGGGGTTTTTTTTTGTCTCCGGGCGCCATTTGGCTCCGTATACCTCTGCCCAACAGTGATGAGACAGTCTTATCATCTGCTTCCTCAATACTTTTCAGTGACCACACTGAACATATTTTAAATTTTAAATAGGAATGGGCTAATTTTAAATAGAAATGGCTAATTTTTATACCAAAAATGTTGAATTGTTCATACACATGAACATAAATATGAAGTATGATTCCTAAAACTTTACGTTCAAGGAAGATCTCAAATTACAAATAAACAGAGCAGTAGAAAATATCTTAATCCAGAGTCTCACTTAGGCTCGGCTATTAAAATCCCACCTAAATCCTCTCGCAGCCATGAAAATACCACCCAAATAGGTATATCTTTCCACACCCAGCCAAAACATTCTGTTCAAATCCAGTCTGACTCTAATGGGAATATGATTCCTTTCACTCAAAAAAGGAATTGCATTTGTAGTATCAGTTCTGAAAACTTGGATGTTATACAATTCATGTTTTGCAAATGGTTGCCACGTTTAATCCACAGCTGGTTTCCACTGCAGAGTTTTAAATAATTCAGTGAGATTCTTGAGAGGAAAAGATTTTTTTGCATAAATTTGAAGGTTCCTTTTTGCTTGCTCCAACTATTGCTGTCCTCGTCTACAGATTATGAGAAACACTCACTCACTCACTCACTCACTCACTCACTCACTCACTCACTCACTCACTCACTCACTCACACAAATATTCAGTGTAAGAAACTCACAGAGTTCTTCAAACTGTAAAGGTTAAAATGAGACAGCCCTCCTCAACTATTTAAAATGTTGGCTTTAAAAATACATAGAAGTTGAACTACAATTTTACATAACATGACTCACAGTGGAGGAAATGTCTGATGGCCCTACAAAAAATGTCATGAATTTCTTGTTGTTTGCCCTCTATCCATTAGTATTTCATCAAGAAAAATGTCCTTGTCTTTGTTATTCTACCCAGGCACACTACAACAACCCTTGTATTATGAGAAAGATCAATAAATCAGCATCACAACATTTCAATCAAGGGACCAAATAGAATTAAATTACATGATACTCTCATTAGTGCTGTAGAAAATGGCTACAAATGACTGCCTTGCATACCTCAAAGTACAACAGCAAGATACAAAGCAGAACTGGGATCTCTCCCATAAGAAACTGTCATCATTAGTACAATTGCAAGATCAATATACTTCCAAATGTGAAATGTGTGCTCACTTTTAATGGGAACCTGTGTTTAATAAAAGTAATAAAACTATTTCATAGCACAAGTTGCAAACAATTATAGTAAGTATGTTTCCTTTACTCTCCCTAGATCTTCGCCTTCTAACTTAAGATGAGGTTCACCAGTGCTTTATAGACATAAAACTGCAGATGAAATGGCCCTCCTTCCGTCTCCATATAGAACATTAAAATCATGGGTGGGGCTCTCTGCTGCTTCATATTTAGCTTCTATTTCCTTTTCCAAGTTTCATTGGGCTTTTTCCAGAGCATGTTTTAAAGCTGTTTTGGGGAGATTTAAACATTGGTCCTTAGAAACCCATCTACCTTCCTGTAGTCCTGGCACAGTTGAAACACTTGCTCACATCTTATTTTACTGCAAGTTTTATCTAAGTTATTGGAACTGTTTTATTGAATTGAATTTTATATATTGGTATTGTTTCATGTTGTTGTTGTATGCCCTCCTAAGCCCTTTGGGGGAGGGCGGATTACAAGTGTGATGAAATAAATAATAAGTGATTCAGGGAGGTTAGGAGCAGTTAAATTTCTGCCTTTGTTGCACAGAGTCTTTGGCTACTCTGGAAATCCTGATTATTTCTTTGGTAAACTTTCTACTTGCTGATAAAGATGACACAATCTTGTACACAGTAGTGAAGTTCTTCTGCAGTGTTTTCAAAATGTGAAATGGTCAGTAAACTTATTGGTTAAAGTTATTATTGTTCTTATGCTGTGCAATGTTATTCTATCTTTATATTGTTGTTGAGCTGGTCTATGACTGTGTTTTAATAAACTGAACTGACCATCTTTCAAACCTGCTGGGGTCTCCCTCTTTCTAGGTGCTGACTTGTTCCCATGGCCTAAGGCTGGCTTGCTGGTTATCCTCTCTCCCTCTCATTTTTTCCCTTGCTCACCTTGACTTTTCCTCTTTTTCTCTATATTTTTCACTTTCTCCTTCTCTGCTTCTTTCTGTTTCTTTGCTCCATCCTTGCTCCTGCCCAATGTCTTTCCTCTTTTTTAAATAGCCCTATGTTTCCTCCCTCTCCAAAACTTCCCAGCTAGGCTAGGCCCACACCAACCTCTGATTGTTTCCATCTCCCTCATTCTGACCCTACTTGGAAGAAGAAGAATTTGGGTTTACTCCACCTTTCTCTCCTGTTAGGAGACTCAAGGTGCCTTACAAACTCCTTTCCCCAATAAACTGAACTGACCATCTTTCAAACCTGCTGGGGTCTCCCTCTTTCTAGGTGCTGACTAGACTTGAGGTAAGTAGGGCTGAGAGGATTTGAAGAGAACTGAGACTAGCAGGCCCATCAGCTGAGGCACCCTCTGTAATCCTGCTGCCTGGGGTGTTTGTGGTTCTGTTGCCAGTGAATGATGCATTGACAGCAGGGGTTTGGGGACATCTGGGGATGCCAGAAGAGCCAACACCAGACCACCCCCTTAAGCCTGAAGTCATGTCTTTGGGTTATCATGTATCCAGGGCAGGAAGTCTGTGTTGTGTGGCTGCACCCCAGCTGATATCTAATGCTGAAACGGAAAGGTAGGAGGGATAAATACCACCTTAAGACTTGAACATTGTGATTCTTCATTCATGACACCCTCTGGAGGGGTCTGTGGTCAGTCACTAGGGCAAAGGGTAAGCCCTCCTAATAGTATTGCAGTGTCCCTATGCCCATTTAATGGTTAAGGCTTCTTTTTCTATGGTGGAATAGTTTTGCTTGGCTGTTGCAGTTTGCCGCTGATGTGGATAATAGGGTGTTCTACATCACGATCCTAGGACAAGATGGCACCCATCCCTATCCCCACGGTGTCAGCCTAGATGGTGAAAGGCCAGTTAAAGTCTACTTTGAGTAACTCAAGGTCCTGGGTGTGCATGGTTGGCATTCAGTACAATTTATTTGGACAGCCTTTTGACTGGCAAAGTGTGGCATGAATATAGTATAATATCCCACCAGTCCCAGAAAGCACCTTAGCTGCTTCTTAGTGGAGGGTGGGCTTGGAGATTCAGGTGCAACAAATACTGGATCTGGCCCAAATCTGGGCAAATTTGGGCATGTTCGGGCCAAAAATCATCCAAATATGTCCTTCCCAAATATGAACGAATCCGAATGCAAGGAATTCGGACTTTGGGGGGAATTTTTTGGTGCTTTTTTGCATTTTGGTCTGCAGGGGGCACATTTTTAAAGCTAGTGACACCAAATTTTAAGACAGTGATGGTGAACCTTTTCGAGACCGAGTGCCCAAATTGCAACCCAAAACACACTTATTCATCGCAAAGTGCCAAAACAGCAATTTAACCTGAATAACCCCCTCGAGCAGGGGCCAGCCTTCTGTAGCCTCCAGCAGGTCCCACATGCGCCACTCTGTGCCTCTCTAGCATCTTTGCCACCTCTGCCCCCCCGGACAGCAGCCAACTGGAGCACAGGCACCAGGCCTGCCAGCAGAGTCCTCCCTGCTCGTTGAGGTGCCCACACATCAAGTCCAGTGGCCCAGGCCAGCCTAGATGTGTGTGTGTGGGGGGGGCGATTTCCCCCCACATGACAAACTCTGTGCACGCGTGCCCACAGAGAGGGCTCTGAGTGCCACCTCTGGCACCTGTGCCATAGGTTCGCCACCACTGTTTTAGGATATCAACCGGAGACTGTTCTGATGATATCACCTAAGTTTGGTCAAAGTTACTGACCCCCCAAAGGGGGTGACCCCATCCCCCATTGTTTCCAATGGGAGCTAACAGGAGATGGGGGCTACACTTTTGAGGGCCCATACCTTTGGCCCCCCTGAACCAAACTTCACCAACCTGGGTGGTATCATAAGAAAAGTTTCCGAATGATACCCTGAAATTTTGGTGCCACTAGCTTTAAAAATACACCCCTAATAGACACCCCAAGAGATTTCCCTGGATTCTCTGCTTTGCAGAGCGTTGGTTCCGTTGTAGTCAATGGGGAATTTCTGAGTGTGTAAGCAGGTTGCAAATTTTTGAAGATAGAGGCACCAGACTTTCAAGATGGCTCCAGGAGGCCCTCCTGGTAATAACATCCATGCTTGGTGAACTTTTGGGGGTTCAATTTTATGGGCCCCCAAAAGGCTTATTTTGTTTCCCTGCTCCTGCTGGCTGAGTTCTCTCAGACCTCTCTCAAAGCACCCCCTCCCACCACCTGCACCCTGGTTCTCTACTCTTAACCACTACACCAAACTGGCTCTAGTTAGATGACCTTCAGTGCCTACAGGGTGATGCATTTTTTGTTATATAGTTTATATAGTTACATATTCATGTCTATTGCCACCCTAGATCTCCTGGTAAATGAAAACTAACACCCTAGATTCAGAATATTTTCCTCTTTGAGTATATTTTCAAAAAGCTGCTAAAAATGTTGTGGATCTCAGAATGTGTAGTTGGAAAAAGATCCTCCTGGTTTCAGTAGAATTGAGGTATTCAATAGAATTGAAGTATTCAAAGAGCATAGTATAAATGATTGATCTTTCCTAGCATACTCTTTTCTTGCTATAGAGGACCCTGGGAAAAAATCACAGAACTTATTTGTTTAAAAGGAAAACCTTTTAATTTAATGCTACTAATAAACACAAATTTAAGAAGGTCTGGGGAAGTAATTTCCTCCACTGTACACCTGCATGGAGCAAGTTTTAAAGTACCATGCCTCTCTTCTAATAGATATTATCATTGAATACACCTGCAAAACAAAGAGTACAGCCGTTCCAAATTCTGCTGTATGTGTTAATGCTGGCATCTTCAGCTGCTGCAACAGGAAAGCAGGCCCCTGAAGGACTTTTGACTGAAGATCCAGCACCTTGAAGCCATTTGGTTCCCATTTAAAGTTAAGAGTTGGCTCAGTCATGTGTTGTAGAAGGAATAGACACACCAGCCTCTGTTAGGCAGTGTCAAACAGTACTCACTTTTCCTCCCAGTAGAGCTACAAGGAACATAAAATAGGAATGCATATTGGCCTTTGGAGAATGCCTGATTGATGATGGGTACATCTCAAGAAAGCAGAGCATAATGTTGAAGACAAGGCTTACAAATGAATCAAAAAAGAGGTTAAAGAGAAACTGACTTTAAAAAAAGCATAAGGGGCAAATGATATCCCTGATGCCTGGGAATCTCACATTTCTGTTGCACTTACAGCAGGGATCCACTGATAGTGTATCCAAGAAGTAGACCCAGGAAGTCTTTAGTATAATTCCTGCATCTCCACACCTGTAAAAGGGAAATTCTCTGCAAGAGGGCTGGGAAACACTCTAAAGCATGAACCAGCTAAAGAGACCAATGGCCAATTTACTATGTTCATTCCAGTGAAACCCAAACATACTTATGTGTATGGGAAAATGGCCAGTGTGTTCAACTGAACATACTCCTAGATAAGAATGCATGGAATACAGCCTTCAACTGCAGAATGAGCATCACTAAAGGCAGGTCTACATTTTTAATGTTGCACAAAACTGTTTATATCCATGTAGTGACTTTCAGCATGAGGAAAACAGTCTGTCTGTAGAGATTGCAATCCAATTCCAATAAACTGCTTTTAGATAGACCAATTGGCTTAGCCTAGTGCTGGCAGAAAAGCTTTTAGGATGATATGCTAATGAATTACTTCCATCATTCGTTCTGCTTTCATTTTTGTGTATTACACAGAAACTTTGTAACTTTTGTGTATTACACAGAAACTTTGTATCAGAATGGTACCAATGCAATCCTAAACAGAGGTATACTTTTCTGCTCCTTTCCTTATTTCAGTGAATAGTTGTAATTGTGTAATTCAACCAAGCCAGTAGTTGAACTGACTGCTCTGATCCAACAGTTGGATTGTGAGGAGGGTTTGGGGAAGTGAATTTGTTTAATCAACTCTAATTTCTATTAAAACAAATAAAGATAAACTATTTTCTATCTCTACTGCTGTTTCTACTTCAGCTATTCATGGGGAGGCTTAATAGTCCATTGCATTATAGCCCATCACATTATGCAGCCAGTAGATGTAGTGTTGCCAATCGCTAGAGAAAGTCCTGCACCTTCAACAGAGGTTTAATAGGATGATATTATTTGCTTCCCTGATTCCTATTCCTCTGATAAAGGGGCAAGAAATTTTGTCTTCAGATTATTGGTAAGCCCCTTCATATAATGAGGCCCCAAATAGGCTTCATACAGACAAAATGAGGTTTACAATTCTGGGATTATGCTTTGGACTGTTTTCATTGCACAGGAGATTATAGTAGGGTTGCTCCCCTTCTTTTGATTTTTTTCCTCATACTCTGAAAGTCCTTTGATGAGGGGGTCTGTGTTGAGATGAGGGGTGGCCTTTCATAAGATTATATTTGCTGCTTCCCTATCTTTTGGGCTGTAACATATGTAAATTGTTTGGTTTTACATACTTATGTAATGTTTTAATGTGCTTGTGCCCTGAGCCTGGCCTTGGTCGGGATGGGTGGGATATAAACTACTACAACTACTGACTGCTACCACTACAAATAATAATAATACATATTCAGCTGCTGCAAAAAGAGTTCAAACAGAGGCACAACTCAGTGGCCTAGGTGATCCCCTGAATGAATGCAACAATTACATCAGGATGGCTAAAAACTGGTAAGAACGTCATCCAAAGAAAGTAATGGAAAATGAGAATGTCAAGATCATGTGGGACTTTCAAATCCAGATGGACAAAGTGTTGGTGCATAACACATCAGACATCACAGTGCTCAAGGACAAGAAAGTTATCATCATGAACACAGCAATACCTGGTGACAGCAGGGCCATTGAAAAAGAACATGAGAAAGTCACTAAATAACTTGTTTTGAAGAGAGATTCTGCAACTATGGCACAAACCAGCTGAAGCAGTCCCAGTGGTATTGGCACACTGGGTGCCATTCCGAAAACTCTAGGGCTGTGCTTGAAAAAACTTCAAATTGACAAAATCAACATTCAAAATTCAAAGAGCAGATTCAAAAGGCAGCCCTGCTGGGATCGGCATAAATACTACACCAATACAGTACAACGTCTTTGGCCTCTGGGTGGGACTCAAATTGTAATGAAAGGCCAACAACCAGCTAAAGAACTAGAAGCTGTGATAGTAAACAAAATTACACAACAACAATCTGGAGGGTGAAAATTGTCCTGTTCTTTTAATATAGGATTAATAAAATGTCTTCAATTCCATGAAAAACTTCAGCTGCCCATTTCTGCACAATAAGCCTCTATCAAAACATTAACTTTTTTTGTCTCCAAGCTTGTTGGCAACCCTAGACAGAACAATACTGTAGACACTGGCTGTTCTAATTAGTGGTGTAGCTGTAATGGGGACATCTGGGAACAAATGCCCCGTGTGCCCTCCCGGTGAGTCACATGGGGGGCAGAAAATTGCCCCGCACACTTGTGGTCACATGGGGGGCAGAAAATTGCCCACACCCACCACATTCTGTGATCCTCCCTTCAGGCAGGCCTTGGTCATTTGGGCTGAGTGAGAGGGGGCCAGCTGGCCGGGCCTTTGGCTGAAGCATGGGCTCCACCTGCATGGAGCAACCAGCCAGGCCCTGCGCCCCAAACAGTGTGGGGCACTGCCACTGCTTGAGCTGGGAAGCCACCTGGGCTGGCTGTGTGTCAAGGCCTGGGCTGCTCGGGCCGCCTGGAGCCATGAGGCTTGCCCTCCCATTGCCAGCTTTGTTGCCGGCCCCTCTGGCCTGGGAGAGGCTTGTCCTGCTGCTCTAGAGCAAGAGGCCATATACAGCCAGGTAAAGGGGACCACACAGTGGGAAGGGATTCTGGACTGTCCCCCTGCAGCTTCTGCCACTCATCCACCACTCCATGGGGTCTGTTCCTTCCCCCAAGTGAGGACATCAGCATCCACCAAGGCTGTCAGATCAAGGCTCGGTCCACCAGACTCTCAGCTCCATATGCCTGCCTGCCTGCCTGCCTGCCTTCCCTCCCTCCCTCCCTCCCTCCCTCCCTCCCCACCCAGCATCAGGATGCCCCAAGGCAGCCTCGCAGTCCCAGGCATTCTTTTCCTTTCTCTCTATGCAGGGTCAAGACATTCCCTTCCTTTCCCCTCCCAAGCCCTTTTCCATCCCCCCCTCATATAGGCATGTGCCAGCTCTTTATGTTTTAACTGCAGGAGATGGTGGTGTAACATCAATATAGCTGCAGCAAATAATTCAAGTTTATCTCAGTTTCTTCCTGTTCTGAACTGGAAAATAATTTAGAAGAAGAAGGAGGAGGAGGAGGAGGAGTTTGGATTTACACCCAACCTTTCTCTCCTGTAAGGACTTAAGGTGGCTTACAAGCTCCTTTTCCTTCCTCTCCCCACAACAGACACCTTGTAGATGGAGGGCTGAGAGAGTTCTGAAGAACTGTGACTAGCCTGAGGTTACCTAGCACAAATGATTTTGAGGTGGCTTAGTGCAAAAATCACAAGGATCCAAAAGGATCCATGTTTTCTAAGCAGGTTTTTGTGCCACTTCGGAGCCACGGAGCATAAGATGCATGATTGTTGTGTTCAGACATGTGGTTAAAGGTTGGGTTATAATTTGATGGTGATTTGGGGGTGACCTAGTACAAAAGTCATGAGGATCCAGGAGGGGCATGTTCTATAATGTGATAATGACTTTGAGATGACCTGGTGCAAAAAAACTTTGTTTGGTCATGGTGGGGGAGGGCAGCCACCCATTGGGGGAGGGGGGCAGAAACTCAGATTTTGCCCCGTGCTCCATTTTCCCTAGCTACACCTCTGGTTCTAATGTTTCCATCTTCTCTGTTTACTTTTCTCCAGTTAGGGAACAAGAAAACTGCTAACCAACTGCTGGCATGGGCCTGTTCCATCTTAGCTACTCATCGGTAGACTACTTTTACTCCCAGCATAGTTTAGGGAGTGCTGCTAAATTCTGGTCCAGATTCTGGCCTATGTCTGAAGGCTCAAAACTCTGTAGCAAATATCACTGTACCACATTCTTTCAACTTTGGCTGATACACTAGCTAAAGCCCTTCCTTGAAAAGCATAATTGGGCCATGACAATCCATGGTTACTTCCAGATTAGATTATTATACTATGTTCAGGGCTGCCAGGCCCCTGGTCAGGGCTGGGAATTCTTGTCCCCACTTTTACTATCACTCAGATCAATGGTGGATTTTTAAGGGAAAAACCCTGTAATAAAAACTATGGTGTTAAGCCACTTCCAGTAAAATAAAAAAAGGAAATGACAAAATCATAGAGTATTCAGCAATTCATAAAGCTACCCTTCATCACCTTGGGGTAGCTCTAGGAATCACCAGAAATACTATGATTTTACCATCTTGTACATTCCATTCATCTGAGACTTTTAACAGCTAAAGCTGCTCATTAGTTCCATGAATTGATGGCCCTGTAAACTGGATCAGAGACCTTGAAGCAATCAGCATGTGCCCAGATAGAGACATTAATCTCTGCAGTTTCACTGAGAAGAAAATTGTTTCCAAGCCAATGCAAATCAATATGATCTCCTTAATATAGATTCATGAGAAAAGTGTGACCTGAGGCTTGACTTTTCAGTTCAAAGTTTTATCACAAAGGAATGCATGTCAGCCTCATCCTGTCTCTGTTAATTCCCCCACCCTTTGTCAGAGATTATTGGTAGGGATTATTACAAAAGAAATTGAAAATAAATGGTCACTATGGGATAAACTGGAGAATAAATGGTCCATGTTGAGAAAAAACCAAAGAGGAACTTGACAAGAGTATATAAAACTTCTATATTGTATGGAGAAATGAATGAAGAAACACTTTCTCTCCTTCCCATTATATTAGAAGTGATGGCTTTCTGTAATAATTATATAATCCCAGAGGAATAGCTGTGTTAGTCTGTGGAGCCAACTTACGCAGACGTCCACTGGCACCTTAAATACTAACAGTTGTCAAGAGTTGTTAGTCTTGATTTCTCTTTAACCAGTGATGGTTTTATATTGGGTTTTCTATGTAATATTTATTCACTTCTGCCTTGATGTGGTCTGCAGTTTTCAGTTTAAATACATCTGATCAATGGATGAACCATGCATCTGATTAAGTGAGCTCTGACTCATGAAAGCTTTTGCTGGAATAAATGTTATCTTTGGACTTCTGTGTAACTTGAAATCAAGGACACTTGATGTAGTGAAGGGAAGTAGATTCTGGACAGAAAAAAGGAAACACATCTTCACACTACGTGTATTGAACTAAGGAGACTCACTGCCACAGAATGTAGTAATAACGACTAGTGTATGTCCTGTTAATACAGAATGAGATGTGTTCATGGAGGATAGAACCATCAATGACTATGTAGGGTTGCCAATTCAGAGTTTGGGGAAGATTTGGGGATGAAGCCTGGGGATGGCTGTGTGTGGAGAGAGAAAGGATGCACTATACAGTGCATGCTCTGAAGCTGCCCTTTTTTGCAAAGGGAATTGATCTCTCACCTTACAATCAATTCCAATTCCAGGAGATCTCTAGCCTCCATTTTGAGGTGGAAACCCTAGTTAACAGCCATGATGACTACATGAAATCTCTAAATATAAGTTGTTGTGACCTTTGGTTGCTGTGCCTTTCCTAATGTCACTTGCAGGACATCTGATTGGGCACTTGGGAAATCAGTATGTTATTTTTTTCTGTTCCAGCAGGACTCCTGTGATGTTTTTGAGCTCCAGTGTGTTTGTAAATATGTAGCCCATCTGTAATAGCAAGCATATAGTTTCATCTCAAAATCAGTGGAACAAGGCCAGTGCAATCCATGGGGGGAGCAGTTTCACAGTGGCTAGAGCTGGTACTGCTGCACTGTCTCCAAAGGGATTTAGGTGGCATAGGAAGCAGGAAAACTGGCAGAAATCCCTGGCCAACTTGACCCCCCCAATGCAGCTCAAAGGATTGCGCCATACTTGTAGACAGTGTACCCCAGCCAAAGGAAGTAATCTTGGGTGAAAAGGTCACGGGAAACTGACTAAAATTGGCTCCACCCCTGGGAATGCCCCCACAACACACCCATCATTTCCAGCAAGCATTCCCACAGTGGCAGAGAGCCAGCACAGTGGCAGCTTCCACATTTGGGCCATGCAGAACTATGCAGTGCCCCTGCCAGCCTAGGTGCTACTTGCCCCAGCATATGGATATACATACCCACATGCACCCATCTTTACCTAAGATGTGTAACGACCCAAAGGACCCCCAGAATATTATTTATATATATTTCTGCTTTAAAATCATATTGGCAAAAGCCAGTTGCCAAAAGCACTCTTATGGGTGTAGGTAGCAGCATGTCCAAAGGTCACAGGTCTGATTTACAAAATCTAATCAAGAGGATGAGTTACTCCTGCATAAACCTGGAGGTCTCATTTGAGTCACTAGAATGCTTGATTACCTCACCTTGCAAAGATATTGTTAAAGACAAAGAATATGGAAAGCCAACTTGCTATCAGATACTGTCATTTCCCTATCTCTTCTGGGAAACCAAGTTAGCAACAAAGGGTTGCTTCTCTGCATTTCCTTCCCCTTTGTTATGACTCCTAAACCACTCACCTTATCCTGATCTAAATGTCTCAGCTAAATCTGAATATCCTGGGCAGTAACTCTCAAGAGTTAATCTGCATGGAAGTCTTTGAGCATTTCCTCGTTTAGCTTAACAAAGCAATTTTGGCCCCATTGTGTCACGGGTTTAGCAGTAGAGGAGCTGGCTAATTACCTCAGCACCCCCAGACCCAGCACAGATGTGAAACGTAGTGTGATTGGTGCCTTTCCCATCAAGGAACGACCCACCTTATAAAAGTTCAGTTTACCTGCAACATATTGCTCTTTGCCACATGCTCTTACTAGCCTGTACCTCCCTGGGTCTGGTCAGTTTGAGACATGAATTCGTCCTTCATTGGGTTCCTGTGCTGGCATGGAATCCCTGCCTTCTACTTCTACCCTTCTAAGAATCGTTAGGTAAAGTATTTCCCTGGAAACCCCCCTCCATTTCTATCTCCAATCTATATTTTAACACCTTTTCTATATCTCAGGAACTTGAATGTATGTGCCCTTATGTCTTACTGTGCATGTGTATTTTTGAACAAATTTATATAAATATTTTAAACCCAATTTGGACTCTTGCTTCTCTGTGGAATATTCATTGCCAGAATTCCTTCCTCGTAGATACAGTCTAAAAGATCCCCTCTCGGCCCCTCTCGCTGCCAACGTGAGCGTTCATTCCCCTTTGCTACTTTTAAAATCCTATGTGTGCTGTTTACACTTTTAGCAGCTGGTGGAGAATCCCTTTAATAAAACCCTTACCCCTGTTAAGGCCGTAACAGTTTTGGTGGAGAATTGCTGTGGGCAGGACCTGCTTTGCCAAAAAAAAAGCAAGCTTTGCTGGTGAGCAGACGTAGGGAAGTTTCTGGCATTGGAATTCTGCAAGAGCTTTATTTAAACTGTGTGTGTGTGCGTCTAGAGACGAAAAAAAGGGGAAAAATTTTTTAGCGTTGGTTTTCCTTCATCTCCTGATCCTGCCTCATCAAAGGCTGCCCACAGCTGGCCACTAGCTCGACAGTGAAGGCCAGTCTGTATTGCAAAGATGGGTGAGGTGGGTAAAGGTTAAGTAACCTGGCACTCTCTGCCGTGGGGAGGTAGTGAAAATCATAATGTATTAGCCTAGGGGGGGGATCTCGTTCAACTTAGGGACAGTCATACTTTTCGGCCAAGGGACCCGCTTCTTGTGTGTTTGTAACAGCTGGCTTGTCCCCCCTTCCCTCCCTTTTTGAGAAAAGGATCCATAGTGCTTGTTTATTTCGTGGTTGCCTGTAGAATTCATGCAGCGAAGAAGGCAAAGTACTCAATAGAGAGAGAGCACCCTGACGCTTTGCTGGATTCTGAGGAGTCAGGCAGGCCCTCAGAAATAGATTAAATTCATTTCGAAAGGTGAAATGCGCTTGGAGTTTGGAAATAAATTTGAATTCCTTGGCTTGAAAGGCGAAGTGCCTAATCTAAAGGTTTAAGGAGAATTCTGCAACTGACTAGTGAGGTACTAAATAAAGAGAGTTCAGTTCAAGCCTGAAAGGCTAGATAGCATAATCAGAAGAGAGTCAGATGAGAGACTTTAAAACTTGGGAGGACACCTCAGGAAATCTGAGGGAGAATCTCCGCTGTGGCTTACAAAAGGCAGCCCCAGCATTTGTCCAGTTCTAGTGTTTTGGCTGTGGTCAGTTAACCAAGGCACCAGCCAATGTGCTCCTGTTCTTTACCAGCTGTGAAGTCTTTAGCTGGAACTCCAACCATTTTGTGTTTAAAGTGTTCTCTCTGAGCTGTCTGTCCATAAAAAGAGTTTTACAGAGCAGGCCCTTGTTTTGTTGCATCTGTTCCTCCAGGAAGGGGCATTTCTCACCTCAGATTTATTGCTTCAATAGCTGTCTGTCTGCTTTGCTTGGCTCATTGCTGTCTCTGCGTTAAAAGTGACATCAGCAATTTCTATCCAGCCCAAGGGAAGCTTGGAGACTACTTTTAGGATATTTTAAAACATCCTCCTGCAACTTAAAAAAAGCCAGCAGTAAAAGCGGACCCAGCCGCCTCTTGAAAAGAGACCCACGATAGGAAAAAAAAAATCATAATTCCCATTAGAAAGTTTATTTCAAGTGTGTTTTGCACAAGCTTACCCACATTTTAGAGCACAGATCCTTGATTGTTGGGGCTGAGCTTCAAGAGGTGTCGCTGTTGGCAGTAACTCAGGCAACAGGACATTCTGGTAGTGAATCCCTCTCACATGAAGAGGCAGTTTTCACTTCCTATCTGTGTGAGTCCATCTAGAAGAACAGGTATACACTTACTTAAAATAAGGAGTGGAACCTAAAAGCCACCCTAACCGTTATTGGCCTGCATAGTAAAAGGACCCCTCTTCAAATAAAGAGCAAAGTCCTATTTTCAACTTTTGTCTATAAGGACCCCTCTTCAAATAAAATTTCGAAGTCCGTCCCTGCAGCAGGCATAATATCACAGTTTATTGTAAGGAAAGAAAAAAATTGAGCAGGAAAAAACCTTTTCTCTCTTATCTTGTTAATATGTCGCCGCAACTACAGTCTCTAGTAACAGTGGCAAAAGCATTTTAAAAAGACTCTTGGCACTTTGGCACCAAAAGCCCCATAAATGGATGCACTCCAACAGGGGACCTGACCCTTGGGCAGCAGGATGCGATTCCGATTGCCCTGACAAACACTGCTAAACTTTTTTCTGGTGACGTAGAATTTCACGGGTCCTTTGTAAAATAGAAATGGGGGCCGGATCAAACAAGGCAACGAACGCAGCCACCGGAGTTTGGGGTTTCATTCAGTAAAAAACAAAAGCTGCAACTGGAGGCCAATTTGAACAGGCAGACCTGCCACACTATTAAAACAATGCAGGCAGAACCATGAAGAAGCTCAGCTGCGCTTAGAGGCCCTGGACGACACTGAGATTCGAAGCGCCTTAATAAGGTCGCATGATAACAAAGCTGGCTGCCCTCAAAGAGATAAAAGATATAGAGATTCAGACCCTTAATAAAGATCATGACCAGAAAATCAAGGAAAAAGATGGTGTAATTGGAAATTCTTAAAAGAGGCATGGCAAGGGAGATTCAGAAAGCGCAAGTCCAGGAGATAACAGCCCTTACTAGAGATAATCCTGGCCCTCCTTGTGACCTCCCGAACCCGCCAGGCAGCAGCGGAGGCGAGTTAAAGGAGAGAGACCCACAGCAGCTTCTAAACAAAAGCGTGACCAGGAGGTCTCGATACTCACTGAACAATTGAGAGCGATACCCAATCCGCAGACCCGTTTCATGGCTAAGAGGAAAACAGAACTAAGATACAGGAGGCTGAGTCATTCTGCCTGCCTCCAGGAAGATTGCCACCTTAAAGCGACAATTTGCTATGCAGAGAAAAGCCCGTTGTAACCTCTAATATATCCACCCCGAAGGCCCCTCTTGAATTTTTTTATGAGTATGAGTCCCCAATAGAGACATGAAGTTCCGAGGATGCCATGGCGATACTCCCCTTACAACTCTGAATGGAAGGAAGCAGCTCACTTTAGAACCCGTCAGAGTTAGGCAGGTAGAAACCACTGGTCCCTAGGAATGCACTGTGTGAGTGCTTAAGGGAAGTTTTGGAGAGGATCCCTTTGGTCAGAATCTGAAGTACAAGCGCTGTTGCTGCGGGCTAGGACCCTGAATCAGGCTGACAGGCATTTCCTGGATTCTTCAAGTTTTTTTCTGAGATTACCCCTCAGCTACTGGCTGGCTGATGTCTACCAGATTAGCCCGACTCTGCATTAAAGGACCTGAGATTCATGCCAATTAATGATGCTCTCATTAGCCAGGACCCTGGAGAATCTCCACATAGTACAATAGGCCAGGATAAGTGGCACCCTACATTTGGCATGATAAGCACCCTAGAGGAGTCTCTACATTTTGAAACTTGCCAGAGCTCCAGGCGAAAGCCACTGGCCCTATGGTGCCCGCAAACAATTCCTTGCTGTAATGGCACAACGTGTCCCATCCACTGCACCTGGTGTGTATGATTATAATCAGGACGATTTTAAGAGAGCCGTGTATGCTGGCCTAAATGCCCAAACCAAGATAGCTCTTGGTCCCGTCGATCCCACCAGGCTTCCCGGGTTGGAACTTTATGAACGCCTCAGGCTGACCGCTGACATCTTAAGGGACTCAGGTTCCCTCCATGCTAAGCCTCTTAAAAAGAGCAGCGAATCCCGCTCCACAGAGCCCATTCAGGCAGTCACATATGCAAATAATGGTCCTCATTCCACCTTCAGACAAGGTGCCACACAGCGCAATTATAAGGACCCTGGAAACTACTGGGACAGAAACCCAGATCACTCTTTTGGAAATTCCCGTGGCTCAGTCCGTGATTCCCACTACGTTTCCTCTCAGCATCAGGTTCCCCGCCCCCGTGGCGAAGTTCCCTCTCGTGCCTCAGCACCCTACCAGCCGCACGAGCAGAGGCAAGCACCCCCTCAGCCCACTTCAGACGCAGCTATGTCTCGAGGTTACGTTTGGAAAGCATTAAAAGATATGGGTTTTGATATGACAAACTTTGATGGAGTCCCTACTGACGCTCTCATAGCTGTCCTTTGTAATAATGTCAGAAAAACGGCTCCCTCAGCACCCTCTGTGCCAACGCCCCAACCCATCTCAGCTGTCACTGTTTCCGCAAACGAAACCCTGATTGCATAGGGATGCCCAGGTTCCAAAAGGCTCCAGCAGGAGATCACTAGTAAGAAAGCCAAAATTAAGGCAGTTATAGGAACCCTTCCAGGGAAGAGAAAACTGCCACTTTAAGTTCAAACCTTCCTTCTCTGGGACGCCCCACTGCCAAAGGCGATAAAGCCGAAAGCAGAACAAGGAGGGTAGAACCCAATAAAAAGATTTCTAAAGACAACTCAAACCTCTGCTGAGAGTTCCCCAAGACTCCCTTGAGAGAGTATGCAGGAAGGATTGGCAAAATAAATTAATGAAACTGGAGTGTCTTGTTAAGAAGACTGACCAAAATCCATGATTTGCAAAAGTGCATCCAAGAAACAGGATTCAAAAGAACAAACGGCTCAACAAAAGCAATCTGAAGCTTGGAGAAAAAATTAAACTTCTCTCTCAAAGACCAAATACAATTACCCAGAGTGAGCAGGTAGAATTAAGTCAGGAGCTACAAGCCTACCGGGCAGAAAATGCTCAAATGAAAGCTAATTTGCAAAAGTGCAGAAATTAAAATACATGTCTCTAGAAGAGAGCAGCAGGAAAATAATGCAGGCTTGGTAAAGGCTGAGGCCACTCCCAAATCCCTCACTTCTCAAAGGAGGATAGAGAGGATGCTTGGTGTTTTCAAGGTTTTCCTGGCACAGACTGAAAAACGTCTCAACGCCTCTGAACATGTGCAAAGTTCGTCATCTCGAGGACTTCAGATAGCCACTCCAAGCCGGAGAGACAATTGGCTTCAGTTTTGGTACAATGCGAAACAAAAAAGAAGCCACTTAGCCTCTGAAGGTGTGCAGAGTTCTGCAGTCGGGACTCAAGTTAGGGAGACAATTGGCTGCAGCTGCCTGCAGAAATGGACCTCAGGAAATAAAACAAAGCGGGGGAGCAAAGCCAGCTGCTCCAAAGGACCTCGCAACTTTGGCAACGATCTAGCACTAAAAGACAAGCCATTGTAACTCTTTTTTTACGGTACCGCTAGAAGCAAGAGAATTTAGGAAACGTGTTTACATCTTTTTGAAATCTGGTACCCCAGACTTACGGCTCCAAAGTGCGAGCCTCAGTTTTCAGAAGCAGTCATTCCTGAGAAATCACAGGCAGGTACTCCCAAACTGCCTTAGAAGAAGAGCCAACAGGAGCCCAACACAGAAGCAAACAGAGAGGTGGACCACACCTTCAAATGACAAAGAGATTACAAGGCTCACCCACGGATTGACTGATTTTGCAAAAGATAAAGTGATTAACCTTTTTTTCCCCCCAACTGTAGCAAAATGAGAAGAGCTTCAGCCCCAATTTTTTTTGGAAACCAGAAGGGGAGAATCTAATTCCAACTTTTTCCTTCTATTAAAACATGATCTATGTTGTAGGTTTCATATCTTTGCTGCATGACAGCTCAAAAGGTGGAGAAGTTCAAAAACACAAACCAGCAAATGGCAATAGTGCCATGCCTGTTCTATGTTCTGTTGTGTTCTAAAAAGCTCCTAATGTGTTCTTTTTTGTGGAGAGATTTTTCATATGCCTTTGTGCTATGTTTTTGCCTTTACTCATTTAGTTTTAAGCTTTTATTTTTCTTTAACCCTTACTGGATAGCAAGTAACCTTTTACAGAAAAGCGACATTGTTTTAAGAATATTTTGCAATTTGTTTTCACTTTGCTTTTGTCTTATATTTGGCTGCAGTATTTTGCAATCAATAGATAGTTTTAACTTAAGCCTCTCCTCCGCTTTCTTCACCAATGTGAGAAAAGCCTCCACTTTCAGTGTTCTCCTTTTCTCAAGGGGGGTGACAAGAGATTTAGATCTTGCATCTCCATTTTTTATATTTTCTATTTATATATTTTATATAGTTGTTTTTATAATTTTGTCATTCAGCATGCATCAGATATGCAGCATATAGTTTTTGCAACCATCTACCTCCTTTCAAAGACCTTTTTTTTGATAGTGTGATTAAAATTATATAGTGCTCCAAATATTTTTCATGGTGCCAACTTACAACAAACTTCAGGCATGCCATACTTGACCTCTGCCCTACTTTAACCATTTTTTAGTCCTAGAAAACTACAGGGAACAGATGCCAATCAGCGCCCGTTAAGAGACACAAACAAAGCAATTTCCATCCTGAAGCCTGATGTTATTGAATTTTACTAATGTTGCTTAATTAAACATGTCTTGGCACCCCCTCCACCAAAGTGTTTGCTGTTTAAGTGTTCCAGCTGACCGCTATTGCCTTCCTCAGCAGTCCCCATTGCCGCTCTGGTTTCCAAGATGACTGCGCTATGGTCTCATTTGTCTGCAGGGAGTTGCCCCAGAACTTGTACTTTGTCTTTAAGTCTCCCTACATCAGCAAGGGGAACACCCATGAAATGGATTGCACAAAATTGAGGTGCCAAAGAACTTTTCAGCAAACTCCTTTGCATTTTGCCAAGTATTTCAGCCGGATTTCAAAACTGCACCATGAACAATGCTCAAAATTTTCTTTTCCTGATTTCCATCAAAGACGACAGTTCCTGCTTAATAAAAATGTGGATTCATTTTGTTGATGTATTAAACAATTGTTGCGTGTGCTATAGAATGTATTTGTATCTGCATATTACCTTTGCAAGTTTGTTTACTTGAATTTATGTAACCAGTCAAATTTTAATTGCGTATCTGCCCACCGAGTTCAAGTAGCTCTTCATCTCTTTATCCCCTTTCCCTTCAAAAAAGTTCTGATCCCTTCATTTGTTGCTTATTGTATGTTATGGTGGTATGTGTTTGCTTGATTTAGTTCTCCACTGATTATTTTAGTTAATTGTGCTATTGTAGGAATATATGCTGTGTATTGCTACTTCATGTTAAAAGAAGGCAAGGATTCATCCCTGGGTTCACCTAGGTCTCTGGGGGGGGGGGTGGTGGTGGTTCCTGATAGTGTAGGAAGCCCACTGAGACATCCCCAATCCTCCTTCCTGCCATTGTTCTTTGTGTGTTTATGAAACCCTTGCCTCCCGGCTCCACAGTTTTCAAGGGGTATAACTGACAAAAGGACCCCCCCAGAATATTATTTATATATATTTCTGCTTTAAAATCATATTGGCAAAGCCAGTTGCCAAAAGCACTCTTATGGGTGTAGGTAGCAGCATGTCCAAAGGTCACAGGTCTGATTTACAAAATCTAATCAAGAGGATGAGTTACTCCTGCATAAACCTGGAGTCTCATTTGTGAGTCGCCTAGAATTGCTTGATTACCTCACCTTGCAAAGATATTGTTAAAAGACAAAAGAGATATGGAAAGCCAACTTTGCTATCAAGATGCTGTCATTTCCCTATCTTCACAGAACCAAGTTAGCAGCAAAGGTTGCTTCTCTGCATTCCTTCCCTTTGTTATGACTCCTAAACCACTCACCTTATCTGATCTAAATGTCTCAGCTAAAATCTGAATATCCTGGAGCGGTAACTCTCAAGGTTAATCTGCATATAAAATCTTCGACATTTTCACTCGTTTAGCTTAACAAAGCAATTTTGGGCCCCATTATTGTCACGCAGGTTTTAGCAGTAGAGGAGCTTGGCTATTACCTCCAGCGCACCCCCCAGACCCAGCACAGATGTGAAACGTAGTGTGATTGGTGCCTTTCCCATCAAGGAACGACCCACCTTATAAAAGTTCAGTTTACCTGCAACATATTGCTCTTTGCCACATGCTCTTACTAGCCTGTACCTCCCTGGGTCTGGTCAGTTTGAGACATGAATTCGTCCTTCATTGGGTTCCTGTGCTGGCATGGAATCCCTGCCTTCTACTTCTACCCTTCTAAGAATCGTTAGGTAAAGTATTTCCCTGGAAACCCCCCTCCATTTCTATCTCCAATCTATATTTTAACACCTTTTCTATATCTCAGGAACTTGAATGTATGTGCCCTTATGTCTTACTGTGCATGTGTATTTTTGAACAAATTTATATAAATATTTTAAACCCAATTTGGACTCTTGCTTCTCTGTGGAATATCCATTGCCAGAATTCCTTCCTCGTAGATACAGTCTAAAAGATCCCCTCTCGGCCCCTCTCGCTGCCAACGTGAGCGTTCATTCCCCTTTGCTACTTTTAAAATCCTATGTGTGCTGTTTACACTTTTAGCAGCTGGTGGAGAATCCCTTTAATAAAACCCTTACCCCTGTTAAGGCTGTAACAGATGTGACTGAAATTCTGGCCTTTGTTGGAAAAGCACTACTTAAAAAAGATGTAAATGACTAGACATAACTACAGATTTCATAATTCATTATTTATCTACTTACAGGAATAAACTACTTAATATGGCTGCCAAGTCCATCTTGGGAATTCCCAGAGAGTTGGAATGGAGTTTGGACAGAGGAGTTGAGGAAGAGAAGGGAGCTATGATGCCACAGACCTCACACACTGAAGAGTTAATCTCTGTAGTAGATATCAGTTCTAATTCTGAGAGATCTTCAGGCTTTACTAGGTCGTTTCCCCACTTACCGCGACCACCCTTTGCTGCACGCTACTCTCAGCGCACATAATTTCTGGCGCGCTCCTGGGCTTCCCCACTGTTTTGAGGAGGGCCAGGAATGACGCGTGCTGATGGGGCGCCAGAGCAGCAGCGTCAGGGCGGCTGCGTTGTCGCCGCCCCTGTAGTGGGGAGTGCTGCAGGACCCCGCGCTACTTGGGGAGAGTAGCGCGCAGCAGGCGGTAAGTGGGGAAACGACCTGGCAATCCCCAACCTGATTGATAAGTCTTTTTTAGGTGTCAGAAACACCACTTCCTGTTTCTGCATTTCAGTCAGTGGGCAGCATGCTTTTAAATATACAAGGGTGCAGAGTCAAATCATCATCCATTGTTTAATAAAATTGATGTTTTAATGGATTTTTAGTTTTATAGTTTATAGCAAATGGAGCTTGTGTACTATTTATCTGTAAATTATTTATCTGTAACTTATTTATTTGTATTTAACCATTTGTTCCACCTGTTTTGGGGGTTGGGTTTTAGTTGTATTTTGTGGTGAAACTTGTGTTTTACACCACCCTGACCCCTTTTGGGATAGAACAGTATATAAAACCAAATAATAAATAAAATACAATAAAATGTATATTAATTCAAATAAAATTGTTCTGGCTGTTGTAAGTATTTTCACTTGGGTTAATGCTAGGACAAATCAAGATGTCAACATGGTAACCAGCATAGTAGTGCTACCCTTTTACATATTTTGGATATGATTTTGTTCACTTTTTATGAGGAAGAATTGGGTGTCTGCAGAATCATTTTAAGAAACTTCTAAAGGCAAAACAATTGCTATTTTTTCTTTTAAAATATAATGGTAATTTTATTTGCAGAGATATAATTTTTTTTCATAAAGACAATTTCAGAGGGCAGCTACAAGTCCATCGCTTTTCAGGATATGAGATTTTGAGAGTCAAAGCTCCCATCATCAGATACCATTTTTCATATTTAAATGTCTTTCATTGTGTATTATACCAATTCTGAAAACTGAAACAATTGTGTGGGCTATAAGAGGCATAATGACTACAAAAGACAGAGACCTATTTTCTAATGCTTTTTAATAATGTTATTTTAAAAAGTGTAATAAATACCTGTGATTACGCATGACCACAATAAACCCCTTTATGTAAATTCAGTTCTTCTCCTGCTAACGTAATAAATGCTGGATTGTCCCTAATTGGCCTGACTGAAATCTGCCCTCAGCTCATTTCCAAGCTTACCTGACTGTTTGCACATAAAATAATCTCCATGTGAGGCAAATAAGAGGCTCATACTATTACATTTTAAGTCATAATCACCTACTCACAGCACATAGAATCATATAATGAGAATCAATGTATTATACTCTTCCCTTTCTGTTAGGACATCCCAATGTTGATATAGGGTATTTTAACCCTTGATAATTTTTTAAAAAATTGTTTGTCCAATAGTTCATATTTTTAGAAGGATATTTTCCTTAATATTTAAATTATTGCCTCTTTTTCTATATTCAACAGTTTTTGGTACAACATTCATTTTGATTACCTTCATTGCCATTCATTGTAGGAAGACACCGTTCCAAGAATGTTTTATTTGCTTTGTGTGGAAGGGCCTATCTTTGCCAGAACTGAAAAACACAACTGTGTTGTGTTTTAATAGCTGTAATCGGGTTACAAATTGCTCCTATCAAGGAACCAAGGAAGTTTCAATAGATTTCTTCTTGAAAATGTGAACAAGAGGAAAAAATACTAGAAATTGGATTAACTGGATTATGAAATGTGTTATTTTAACAGTTCAACCCAGATGGGGGAAGCAGAATGCGGAATGGCAGTAGTGTGGGCCTGTGCCAACACATTTGCCCACTCCACTGTCATAACTGGTACCTACACCAGTGGGAAGTGCAAACAGGGTGGCAGGCAAGCATTGTGAATCTCTGCAGCACCCGGCCTGAAAGAGACTCCGGCTCTCGGAGCTGTGTCAGCATAAAAGAGGATACCAGTGCTGCTGGGGAGCAGGCTAGAATTATTCCCAAGGGTTGAGCTTCCACTGAGCTTTTGGCCCAGGAACATTCCCAGTGCAGGCCTGTAAGTCAGTTTTTTCAGTGGAGTTTTCTGGATGGCAGTGGGGGCTTTCCCCCGCTGCTTGTTGTGCTGCCTGGAGTTCCATTGGAGGTGGTGCAATGCCAGCTCCCCCATGCACCTCCCAAGCACTGGGGAGCTCCTTCGCCATCTGGACTGGGCTGTCCATATATGATTTATGTTCTTGATTATCATCACTGCACTGTATGGCATTGGAGAGATATATTAAACTATTAGTTCTAGGACTTCACAAATACACCCATGAGAAAATCTAGTTCTCTAGATTCGTAGATACTCATGAGGCTCGCAATGCAATCTTCCCTTACCAAAGAGTATGTTCCACTGAATACAGCAGGACTTACTTCTGAGTTAACTTGTTTATAGTGCAATTTTATGCAGAATTACACCATTTTAAATGAATCAGTTTCAATGGACTTAAGAGTATTTACTCCAGTTTGGCTTGTAGGGTTCAGCTACAGTCACAAGAACCTACAGGTTACTTCTATTGATTCATTTTTCAAATGGTAATTTTCCCCCTACATTTCACTGTAGTGGCCACTGAATAGGATTGTGTTTAATAATAATTGTAAACCACATCTAAACCTCTGTTGCCTTGAAAATTTTACAGGATTGCCGTTAAGTCAAATGTAACTTGATATGAGAGAGAGAGAGAGAGAGAGAGAGAGAGAATGTATTTTTGGCAGTGCAAAATTGTTGTGCTGTGATGAAAATGTTGTGCTGTGATAAAATGTTTGTAAAATGGAGAATGCATTAAGATTGCTCTGAATGTGAAAATGGAAGAATTTCAGAAAGGTTGTCATAAAGCATATAGGGTTGAGCTGTTTGGGAGAAAGTGCTGCTGTACATGTTGAAGTCATTGTGTGTATCTAAAAGTGTTCGCTGAACTCTGGCCAGAATACTTTATGAAGTAGAATAAAATGCCAGCAGAATAGATTTTTAAAAACGATTTCTTAAGGGAAATTACAGCTGGCTCATTAGCACATCTCTGTTATTTCAGTACTCTTAGCGTAATGTGTCCATGATCCCTGAAGCTAGTTACAATAAAGTACTTGATTTTCAAATAGGCTTTATAGTTCCCCTAGAGTTTGTTTGTGTTGATTCAGCCACTTTGGGGTTAATGGAAAAAAACAGAGAAATTGTTTACCTATAAAGTACAACCATTTCTAATGGTGCCTTGAAAGTTAAGCTATTTTCAGTCAGCCTCTTAAACACCAAAGCAACATCATTTAAGGTTCATTAACCAAGATAGAAAAAGAAACTGGCACAGCCTATAGGGGCCGGGCATCGGCGGAATCGGCGGTCGGCGCATTGCGCTACCATCTGAAGATCGCTAAGACCGGCCCGCATGGACGGTCCTTTGAAGTAGCTAGCAGCCGGCGCCGCTGAGCCGGCACCAGTCATTCCGTTTGTTCCGCCTTCAGTGTGTCGCTGAAGCTCGACATTATTCCGCGCCTGAAGCAGGTATGCCGCAGGGCTATGGTCCCCAGGCTCGCGACGCTGGAGGCCTGGGAGCAGGAGTGCTGGGTGGGAGGCGGCATGAAGTCGCTGCCGCTCGGGCCGGCAGCGGTGCCATGCCGGCGCTTTCAAAAAAGAGCGCTTGGAAGCCTGGGAAACGCTTTCATGCCGGTCAAGGGCGCTGAGATGCTGCCATGCTGCGCTGCGCCTCTCAGACATATCGTATTGGCCTGGAGACGGTAGTTTTAATTGCCTCCAGGTCAGCCAGCGAATTGCCCGTGCAGAAACGGCCTTAGTTTGCATTGAATGCTGAATTCAGAATGGTTCATGAGATCACATGTAGGAACCTGAATTTCTTTGCCTGCCAAGACAAATTATTTTTATATTTGATGTGCAGTTTTGGAATATTTTATCTACTGTAGCATAAAAAGGAATTAATGAAGTTTAATAGCACAACATAGCAAATAAATATTTTTCTGAGCTCTCACTAAGGAAACTGTTTGGGTTTGAAGCTCCATGGCATGCTTTTCCATTTCCATAGCTCTCTATCTCTGTATTCATAATGCTTCTCTATTTCCATAGCTTGCTATCTTTACATCTGTAAATAAGGGATTATTAATGTAACCATTAGGGATAAGAATTAATGTTAGCCAATTATAACTAGAGAAAAGGAATGAGCCTGTTCTGGAGGAGCTTGCACATCCCCTGAAAAAGCAGGTTTGCAACTTGGTGAGTGCTTTTAATCTGGACCTATGGTTGGAAGTAGGGATGAGCATTCAGAAAAAAATGGTATTTTTTATCATTTGGGTTTCGGGAATCTGTTATTCCCCAATACCAGTTTTGGATTTGGCTCCCCCCACTGGAATTCTGAAACTTTTCAGGTCCATTCTTTCCTATGGGGGACAATTTCTGGGGAGCTAGAGTGGTCATTTTTCAAGAAAATGACACTAAAATTGCAAAGAACTGAGACTTTGTATTCTCAAAGACTTTCATGGTCAGAATCAGCTGGGTGTTGTGGGTTTTCCAAGCTGTGAGACGATGGTCTAATAGTTTTTTGTTCTTAATGCTTCACCTGCATCTATGGCTGGCATCTTCAGAGGCATGCCATGATAAGATGTGTTTCTTTTATTCTGACATGCATCTAAAGATGCCCTCCTTAGACACAGGCAAAATGTTAGGATCAAAAACTACCAGACCTTGAACACAGCCTGAAAAACCCTCAATAGCCAACCTATACTTTCCTGTCCACTAAAGACTCTTCAGGTTTCAAGCAAACTGGATAAAAACTTCAATTCTATTGGTCCATGGTGTCCCCAGCAATGCTACTTGTCTCCATTGTTTCCTATGGAAAAAAGATCCACACTTTCTCCAGTGCCAATAGCCAAACACACATGAGCAACTACTGGCCAAAAATGCAAACAGAACCAATATGCTTAATAGAACAAACATGAAACAAGAAAGTCCCAGCAGAATCTTGGGCCACTGAGGTAAGCCCTGCAAAATCAATGTCATTCCAGGAATAAATAAACAACAACATCCAACCAAAGCAAGGGACACTGTTGCAAGCCCTACAGAACCAGTGCCAAACAACCAAAGCCTGTCGGAATCCAAATCAAATGAGGGAAATCCAACATAATCAATGCCAAAGTAGATAATCCATGATTGGATAGCCATCATGATTGGGTAGACAGTTCTAGAACTCCTCCTAATGTCTGATCCCATTTGTTTGGGAGAGCTGACTCCTTGCCCACTCCATCTCATGGTCCAAGAATCCTTTGAAACTAAAAAAAATCAGGCTTGGGAACCTTAAAATGTTGGCATCAAATATTCTCAAATATTTTCAGAAGTTTTTGGAAGAAAGACAACCATCCACCCAAACCTGAGATCCTAGGGCAAAAAGTGGGATAAAATATAATAGAAAAACAGTGATTTGCAATGCAAATCCAACTTAATGTCCCCCCCTACACATTTTCTGCTAACATTATTGGTGTGACATAGAACCATACCATATGCTTCAGTCTTCCATGTTTGGGCAATCTCATCCTGAATCAAAACTCAGCACAGAAGTAATTACTGCCCTTGGGCTTTCATTACTACAACCTTCAGTATGTGTGATGATATGAGCTGTTGAGCATCAATATCCTCACTGGCTGGTCATTCTGGGGATTCAATTATGTTAACAGTACCCAAAGGAGACCTTCTCTCTTGTTCTTATGATGGTCAGCAACATGAGATTATTTTGGGTAATCTATCCTCACCTTTATGATGATTCAAGATGCTAAACAGCGGAGCTTCTCTCACTTTTCCCCTGAATCTCCATTGCTACTGACTGTGACACTTATGATGGCCTAACAACCCTTAATTAGCCAAATTGAATTGCAAGGTCACCTTTAAAATCACTCATTTTGCTTTGCAAATCAGAGGCTGAATCCTCATGGAATGTAGAAATGAAGTCCTGGCACAGCAGAAGCAGCAGGTGGAGCAGGAAAGAAACCCATATAATCATGCCTGTGCTATGTTCAACTGCTGCCAGCCCACCCATTCCTGTCCCTTTCCCCATTACACCCATGGTTTTGTGCAGACTTGATGGTAATCACCATTACTTTTTCTTTCTTGCTGAGCCACACTGTAATACTACAACACAGTCAGCAGGGAAGGGGAAAAACCCTTTAAAAGAGGGAACAATGGTGTGCAGTACTGAGCTACCTGATACTATTTTGAAAAAAAGAGTTTAGCTCCACCTCCATTTCCTTGTAGTAGATGGACTGTCCACACATATATAATTACTACCATAAGATCTCTTTTAGGCCCCTTCTGCACACACAAAATAATGCATTTTCAAACCACTTTCACAACCGTTTGCAAGTGGATTTTGCCATTCTACACAGCTTCAAAGAGCACTGAAAGCAGTTTGAAAGTGCATTATTCTGCATGTGCGGAATGAGCCTTAGTCTCAGTCTTAAACAGTTTAGTCCCCATATTTAAAGTCAGGGTTTTTTCCCCCAGGGTACAGCATCTTACACAGACCTACAGTAAACTTCATTTGCTGCACTTCTGCCCACTCACCTCCCTGTAAAAGTTGGAATCATCCATAAAGGCTGTTCTGCCAGTCATGATTGGCTGAACCATACTTTCCATTTGTCTGAGTGCCTCAGACAGCAAGCCCCATAGCAGCAGTAAGATGCAGATGTGTGAGATAACTTTTGGTGATTTTGTATCATAAGTTATTTTGTTATAAAATGTGTGGTCATACTGCCACTGTAAAGAAACTGCAGAACTAAAATAAACATTCAAATAAGATTCTGTAGCATTTGCAACGCTACAACCATGCAGACATGCAATGCTACAACCATGCTACAACCATGGGACACCAATTATATTGGCCATAACTTTCTCTAAAGTAAACCACCTGAGTCTTTTTTAAAAAAATAATAGGATAGGCAATTTTTCCCAAATTTACAAATAAGTTGATTTTGTACCTTATGCTTTTCATGATGCTGCTCTTCTTGCACAGATAAGTAGTAGATATTAATCATAAATTGGCCTTCCCAGCTATGATGAAGCCATTTGCCACAAAACCCCAAACAGTCTCAAGACATGGAGCTTGCAAACCTGTTCAAGATGCTAATATATGCCTTTGAGATAAGCACGTAGTAACCAAACTACAGGCAATAAATGCTCCCCTTACAAACATTAAGATGTTCAGTGCTCTGCTAATGAGATCACTTCTATTAACTGTGAAGCTGCAGCTCTATTAGCAATCTTGTAATACCAAAGATAATTAGTGCAAGCTTGTCAAGTTGATTTTTTTCCCTTTCCACAACTTCATGGCCTTTTATTGTATTCTGTATTCCTTTGAGCCCTTTGGGAGCCTGCAGTTTGAATTAATTGTATCCCAAACAAAAGAAGCCTTTTGTTCAAAGGTGTTCTGCATGCCATTCACTGTGACCTACATGATGTACCTTTGATATAAGACTATAGAAGCTGAGATCTGTCAGATGCAATTTCTCTGCTCTAATTTCTTATCAGGGAATACATGATAGAAATACAGAGATCCAATTTCTCCTTTCTATTTAACATTTATGTTGACAGAATAAATGATTTCATTATCATTTTCATATTAATGAAAAATATTATGTGGAAATGAGTGCATATATGTAGATGTGCAGAGAAAGATCACATTTGTAAATGTAACTCATATTATATGATGCCATTAGATGTCAGGAAACAAAAGTCGATTCACAAAAGACATTATCAGACAGAAGATATAAAGGTGGATAAAAGATTACCTTGTGCTTATTAACATGACACACCATTCAGGTAATCAAATGGAAAAAAATAATTCTAGACTGTTGCAGTTTAAATTCTCAGAGTTTTAAGTGCTAATTCTAGACAAAATGTATCATGCTTACTTATTAAAGCTACTGTCCTATACACTCTAATTTATTCTCTTTGATTATAACAAAAAGGCCACAATGCCATGATACCTAAAAGGAAAACTAATATTTCTTATATTGTATGTACTGGGAGGCCCTTGCCTTGAAAACCCTACTGGTTTGCCATAAATTGGCTGTGACTTGACAGCACTTTACACACACATATACTGGTACCTCCTGACATCTGCTTTCTCATTAAGAAAAATCTGAATTTCCTTGTTACAACCTTTGAAATTTATGGTATTTTTTTCATATAAGCTCTACGTACAAGAAGCAATCTATTCAGTTCCTAGAAATTTATGGAGCGGTCATATTTTCTAGAAGTCTTTTATTTTCCTAAGAGATCTAATCCCTCCCTCACTGCAGAAAATTTGTTCAGAGCACAATAGCAAGTGAAGTCAGTTTAAGATCCTAAGGGTGTCAGAATGGGACAGGTTAGGAATCTAAAAATAAATAAATGTCCTTTTTCATGATTGTTGGAAGTGAAGGACTATGTGCTGTCCCCTGCTTCAATGAAAGAGGGGGACAGATTAGTGAGCTAGAGGATAGCTAGAGGAGCCAAAACACTAGAAATCTTTTCTGTACTGTTCAGACACTATCCTTTTGATATGTAAATTGCTACTCTCAGGGAACCGCCTGCCTGCCTGCCTGCCTGCCTGCTTCTCCTCCACACAGCACCATTCTCGCATATTTATACCTCACCACTTTGCACCACCTGTGCAAAGAAACGTAGACAGCTTCTCTCTCCATCCAGTTACAAACAGAACCCATTTCTTCCCTTTCCTACTGGATGATCTTGGGCTAGGCACAATCTCTCAGCTCCACCTACCTCACAAAGTGTCTGTTGTGGGGAGAGGAAGGGAAAGGTGTTTGTAAGTAGCCTTGAGTTTCCTTATAGGAGAGAAAGACGGGGTGTAAATCCAAACTTCTATTTTTCTTCTTTCTAGAATGGAATTCTCTAATAAAGACTCCTTACATTAGTTTGAAATTATGAATTGGCTCCAAGTATCTTTTGTTCTCAGCACACAGGCATGGCTGGGTAGGATCCACTGTGTTTTTCCTCTGCACATTCTGCTGTAATTAAAAAGGTGTCTCTAACTGAATAGAAATACCAACAGTGATAACCATATATCCTTAATAAGATCAAATCCAAAATGAAATCATCAGGAAGTGAAAAAAAGACTTTGTTTTATTTTTATCAAGTGGTTGGAAAGTTACCTGATGAAGATTTGGGCAAGCAGATTAAGCTTCAGAAGAACTTGCTGAAAATGGGTTAGGTATGATGGAGCTGTACTGTGCAAACAATGGACAAGTTCATTTATTTCTAAATTATGCTTTAGGGTACATACTAATTTAGGGTCGAATGGAATCTGCTGTGTGGATATTAAAAGTAGAAAAGTGATATTAATAGCAGGACTGCAAGATATGCTGATCAAAAAAATTACAGGCTAACAGCCCAGGCTGCAAGCAAGTGATGGCAAAGTCCTTGGTTTCAAGGTGATTTATCCCTAGCAACTGCACTATTGCAGCCATAAGATATCATCAGGTACAATGTGGAGTTGTGACTTGTGGAAGAACCAAAGAAACTCACGGCAGCAGTCATGGGGAGGTGGCCCTGGGTCATATGAGAAGAAGGGGTTGGGAGAGACAGACCCACAATGGCCAGGCCAAGCCAGGCCAAGCCCTTGCCCCTACCCCCTTAAAGGTATAGACCTCCGCCCAACAGAACAGAGGCAGAAACACAGGCAAGAGAGAAGAGCTGCACCACATTGCATACTATCACACAAAGAATGCCCGGACTCAGTTTTCGATCACTGAGCTGGTGTATGTATCAGCCTCCTTACCACACCTGGCACCAAATGGCCTGATACCAACCCTTCCACTTATCATCTACATGGGAAAAAAACAGGAGTGAGCAGATGGAATGGGGGCTATTTCCAGTTGCTCCTTGAAGGTACACTGTGGCAGTGAGCCAACAATACCCATTAGACAGGCTGTACTCAGCTACTAAGTGTGGGTGAAATCACTTCATGCAGCATAACTTCAGTACTGGGGAGATCCTCCACAACTGCCTGGTTGTAGAAAAAGCCCTGAACCTCAAGGGAATGCTTAGACCTCCAAGACAGCCTGAAAGTTTCAGGGAAGACAATTCTGTCCATGCAACATGGCCTGGGGCAGAGACCTGCTTCACTGCTATTTGCCAGAAGGCACAGCAGCAAGTGATTGTGGAGCTCCCTCTGGCAGTAGTGAGGGCCACACAAGTCCGTATAGGAACACCTTCTCCACCTTGGTCAAGTTAAGCTGGTGTTGGAATCACTGAGGGGAGGGGAAGGAATTTGGGGAAGACACAGGATTCAGCAGGGATGTGATGCCATAGAATCCACCATCCAGAGCTGCCTTTTCCTCTGGGGGAACAAATCTCTGTACTCTGAAGATCATTTGTAATTCTGAGACAACTCCAGCTCCCCCACCCCACCACAGAGCCTGCATATCACTGCTGCACTCAGTTGGTTTTTATATTTAACCACATGCTTAACCACAATGAAGTGACTACATTTAAACCCATTCCCTACCATTTATGAAAAATCAGCATTCAAAAATGGCCACAGATAAAATAGATATGAGAAAAAAAGAGAAAGAAATTACACTTTATTTTTCTTCCTTCCTCCAGGACTCCATATGTTTTTGCAGGCTGCTTTGAAGTGTACTGTCAAACCTGGATGATCTTGGGCAGAAAATTTTTAGGCCAGGCAGATAGTATTTTGTCTGACTCCTCACTTGGGTTAAGACAGAGCAGGTAGTGTACCTCCCAACTTCCATACTTTCAGAAGTCCATCTTGGCTTTCCATTGGTATTTCACATATGTGTTGCCGCTGAAGAAAAACTATTCAAAATAGTTGCAACACTAAGCAAGAAGTACTTTGCATGAACAATAAACTGGAAATGCAATGGAATGTATGCAATGGAAGAAATGTGTAAGTACATACCATGCACATTCCTATGCATATTTACTAAGAAGCATGTCACACTAAATTGAGTGTGTGTTCAATACACTGCAGCATTAAAATAATTGTTAAAGATAATGTTGAATCTAAGAGCTTTGGATCTTGGATATGTAAGATAATATCCTGCTTTCATTTGTTTCAAAATCAATGTAGAAACCATTTTTAAAAACAAAACAAAAACCCAAATGCTCTAAACTAATTTATTGAAATATGTATATGTCAAATGCTTCTTGATAAATAAATGTTTAAGAACGCAACCTTAAGGGGATCAACAACCAACGTTCCTTTGCTTTCTAGCCCTGACAGGTGCAATGAGAATGCAAGAAAATGTGTTCATTATGAGCAAGGTTGAAATTAGGTACTTAAAAACATGGCTTAATTTAGGCAATTTATCATTCCCTCAAAGCCCCTTTTGTACAATTGAAATCTGAAGTGCTTAGTTAACTATTAGATCATCACAGCTGCTGCTGTATCCCTTAAAGCAGATGTTTCTCAGACAGAAAGAGCAGTGCTAATTTTCACATAAATGTGGTTTCTTCAAGTCACTTTTTGGCAATTGCTTGACTAGCAAATTTGAATACACCACACAGGTGCAACCATACACAGTCAGTTGTACAATAAAAGCTTAGGGAAACATGATGACGGAAAGTGACATGAGAGAACCTTAACAAATGTTGCTGTATAATCCAACCACCAAATATGAGCCTTGGAGCTCCACTAGGAATGATAACATAGTGGTGAATTCCACGCAGCGTAAATATAACGTCTTTAGGACGTTATTTAAAAAATCCATTTTGACATTTTGTGTTCCCATAGTTTGGGAGAACCCAAATATTGCCAGCCAAAACAGATCTTTTTTCCTGCCTGCTACATGGAGCTCTTGTTAGTTTCACAGTGACGCCCACCATTTTGTGTGCTGCAGCAGATTCTCTGTGAAGATTCCCCACAGAGGTTTCCTCTGCTTGCAGCTCATCTATACAATATTTCACTGTAAAAACTAGATGAATAAAGTTTGTGTTGCCTAGCAATCACGTGCATGTGCCGTTTCCCATTTTTTGGGTTTTGAGGGGGATGTATGCAAAGCTACAGTGACACAAATATATGCATATTTCAGCTTCTTTACAATGAAATAGCAAATGAATGAGCTGCAAGCAGGGGAAATCTCCATAGGTAATCTTCATGGAGAATTTGCTGCAGCACACAAAATAGCGGGTGTGAGCGGTGGAAACAAAAGTAAGAGGTTTGAGCATGAGAAATACAGCAAATAAAGTGGGAGAGAGATCCTGGGCCATCATGTTTCAATTCCCAGAACAGGTTAGGGACTTACAGCAATTTTGGAAGAACTACAATTGCTTCTGTGTTGGTAGCCATGAAGTCAACCTAGGTCTACTATCACACTTAGGCCATTTCCACATGGCCACGCTGGGGGTTGGGTCGGCATACATGAACGGTCCCAGTAACGAAAGGGAAGACGGCGCCGCGGAGCGCCGTCGTCCAATCGACCTACCTTCTCTGCGACCGTCCAGCACGTTGCCAAGGCCAGGGGACACGCCCCCCTGCCCTGCGCGACCACTCTGGAGTCACAGGGCAGGGGGGCGTGTCCCCAGGCCTCGATGATGTGCCAGACGGTCACAGAGAAGGTAGGTCGATCGGGCAAAGGGGGGAGGGATAGCGCCTTCCAGCTGCTGCCGTTTGCACGGCAGCAGCTGGAAGCTGCCATTTTCCAAAAACCTCGCTCGGGGAGCGAGGTGGGAAAATGGCAGCTTCGCACCACTGGGGAGGAGCAAGGGCGGCGTTACTGCAAAGCAGCTGCGCCCTCCATGCGAACAGCTCCTTGGGGACGGAGTTTTTTGCCGTCCCCAGGGTGCTGTATTTGGCCCGTGCGGAAAGGGCCTTAGTTTGGCTTTAAGTGCCACTATATGACCAATCACAGAAATAATGTCATTTAGGTTTGGCCAATTTTCTCTCTTTAATACAGTGCAAGTCCTTAATACAGTGCATTTGCCCATGCAGATTCCATGATCCCCAAGATAAAAAGTAATTCCATATGGGAACAGTGGAATATTTATTTATGATTTATTTAAAATATTTTATGCCAACTTTCCACTCCATTTTGGTTCCCATGATGGTGAATATGAAAATGTGAAAACATTTAAACATTAAAACAGCATTTAAAATTTTAAAATAGTTCAATAAAAACAAATATAACACCAAAACCATGAGGCTCAAAAACAGTTTACTGGTAATATGCCAAATGTTTTTTTTAAGTTTTCATCTGCTGGCAGAAGACATCAATAGTGGAAAAAGTTTTCATCTGTTGGCCGAAGACACCAGTGAATTAAACTTTATTAATTAATTCATTTATTTATAACATTTATAGCATAACTTTTCTTCTGGTTCAACTTTTGAGCCTTCCTCCAATCCAAGCAGCTTCCTCCAACTTCAGTGGCTTTTCCACTAGAGGAAACTGAAGGGAGGGTTCTGAAAACAGTTGGAAGACATTTTCCACTATTTTAAGCTACTTCTGATTTTAAACTGGAAAATATTTCAAACAAAAAATCTAATTATCGTACATTCTCCCCCATATGTGTCTTCTTCCAAGCACTTATATAGAATTGCCTTTGGTGGTGGAAAACGCAGTCAAGTCGCAGCCAACTTATAGTGACCCAGTAGGGTTTTCAAGGCAAGCAACAAACAGAGGCCCTTTGTCATTGCCTACCTCTACAAAGCAACCACATACTTCTTTATTTTAGCTGAACTTCTTATGTGACAAAGAAGAAAAATAAATTATTCAAATTATGCACATTACAGCATCATATGCACATTACAGCATCAGTATACTATCAGATGCTTCCATTGCTCTTTCTAATCTGGAAAGTTGGCATTGCTCATTCTAGTCTGGAGGAACTGGGTTTGATTCCCCGCTCTGCCGCCAGAGCTGTGGAGGTTTATCTGGGGAATTCAGATTAGCCTGTGCACTCCCACACATGCTAGCTGGGTGACCTTGGGCTAGTCACAGCTTTTCGGAGCTCTCTCAGGGTGTTTGTTGTGAGGGGGAAAGGGCAAGGAGATTGTAAGACCCTTTGAATCTCCTACAGGAGAGAAAGGTGGGATATAAATCCAAACTCCTCCTCCTCCTCCTCCTCCTCCTCTTCATCTTCCTCCTCCTCCTCCTCCTCCTCCTCCTCCTCCTCCTCCTCTTCTTCTTCTTCTTCTTCTTCTTCTTCTTCTTCTTCTTCTTCTTCTTCTTCTTCTTCTTCTTCTAATAAACGTCAGCCACCCTCCACAAAATGACTGGCAGATGGGCAGCCCCATCCATGAGTCCAGGTGGCCACTGCAGTGCCCCGTTGCTCCCAAAGGGGCTTCCCAATAGCATGGGGAGGTTTCAAAAGTGTGAAAGCCTCCTTGCTGCTGAGAAGCCCCCATTGGGCTTAATAGACTTATGTCACCCAAAAGGCAGCCTTAAGTTTGGCCAGGAGTCAACTAATGTCCATTCCTCCCTTGCTATGCTGATGGCAGTGGGGTGCTGGGTCACTGGCACCATGTCTAGTGCCATGTTCCAGCAGTGAGGAGAGCCATGGCAGTCACATGCTGGAGGAATTGCCTCTCCACCAGGATAAGTGCTGCTGGGAGGGCAAATACTCTGGAGTGGCCACATGCTTCTATGGGTGGATTCACCCCCCTCTCTCTGGATGGAACTCTATTTATTACTCATTAAAGATCTCATAAATGCTTTTCAGAATCATTTATGCTGCAAAAAATTACTGTTCCAAAGCCACTGATATGCCATTGAAAGTCTGGCAAAACAATCTGATTTAGAGCAATGTACTCAATGCTTCATTTTTTTTTGGTGTTCTATTTGTTGAAAGAAAGCAACTGATGTCTTTTTGTGTTACTGGAAAAACCTACATGACAATTAGATATTCATTTTGCTCTTGCAGTTTTTTCCCCAGTTTCAATTTATGAATTTCCATTTACAATAGACCTAATTAAGGTAAGTAAAAGTAATGTTGACCAAATGGTTCAAGAATATGATAAGCTTTTTTAAAATGACATTATCACAGCATATGTGTCCTAATGAGTTTTGATAGTGGAATGTTTAATGATGCCAGTTGTTTGGCAGAGAAAGGCTCTGATTGCATCCTTATTAATTTGAAGATTATGTGCTTTTCTCTGCATTTCACTGGGACAAATTACTTAATGAAGCCTGAAGTGAGAGGATGTACAAAAGGGCACTGACTAACAAGAGGGTGAAAACAAACAGCATAAATGTATTTATTTGTGCTAATTAACCTGTGAGCATAATATATGTTATGTCAGGATATTTTGATATATAGCTCATAACCTATGTTAAACTGAATTCAGAGCTGGAATTTGAATGGGTTTACCAGGTTTTTTTTTCTGAAACCAATGAAGTTTCTCCCGATATTACAACTAGTGTAGGCAAAAAAATTATCAGTATTTTTTGGATTTGGGTTTATTAGACTTGAACATTTTTGAGCCCCCCCCCCCCCCCCGCCCAAAAGATAATACTACATATCGACTTTTGGGGTTTTCCAAAAAATTTCAGATTATAAATCTAAACCTGCAAAATATGCCTGCCTTGTGAGTGTGAAAGGCAGCAAATGGCACAGAGACAGCAAATGGCACACTGCCTGTTTCCTTGGAGCCCCATGTCGAGTTCAGAGGTGGATGTAAGCTGAATGCTGTGGGCTCAGCCTAGCCAGGTCCAGCTTTAAACTGTGGGCTCTACCTCCGAAGTCTGCAGTTTAAAGTTGGTTCTGGCCAGACAGAACCCAGAATAGAACTGGCCAGTTTATAATGCTGGCTCCACTTCCAAAGTGCATGTGTCAAGACCTGGATCAGAGACCAAACAAGACTTTGAAACCATCAGTTCAAAAGACTTTATTGGAAAGCATCAGTGGCTAGCAGAAGAAAAGCCAATTCTAAATGGTCTTTTCCCAAACCCGCAATATATCAACCCCTATGTTCATCCCCCCTCCCATCTTTTCCCGTGCTACCCAACTTCAAAGGAAAGTTGTGAAATAGTGAAACAGAACTCCAAGACCGAAGAATGAAATAAACAGCCATCTGGCTCAGGCACCCTTGCTTGTTTCAGCTAAGCAGAAAAGAAAGTAACTTTCCATCCAGACTCCTTGCTCCCCCACCCAGTTGCAAACAGGCTTTTCCAGCCTGATAGCATGTGACCTTCAGAAGTACGGCAAAAAATATAAAACTGGACTCAGCCAGGCCAAATCTCCAGTTCAATGTGAAGCTTCATCTGGCTAGGTCCAGCTTTAAACTGCAGGCTTTGGAGATGGAACCTGCAGTTTGAAGCTGAATGGAACCAGATCAAGCCCAGCGTTGAACTTCTGGCTTCAGAGGTGGAGCGTGTAGTTCAAAGTTGGACTGAACCAGGACAAGCCCAGCATCGAACTGCAGGCTCAGCCTGGCTGGGTCTAACTGTGGACTTTGGAGGCAGCACATGCAGTTCAACGCTAGACCTGGCCAGCCTGCAGGCAATGAGGGAGGGAGGAAGAGAACTTTTTTTTAAAGCAGCAGGTCAAATAGGCCCAAAAAAGTACACAAAAAAGCATTTTTTAGGATTCAATATTTTAGCTCCTTTTTATTGCAGTCTTTTCTCAGGATTAAAAAACCCTCAGAAGTGAAATCATATTTTCACCTAACAGTAATTTAACCCCCTCCAGCTAGCTGACAGAATGGCAGGAAGAAACAGCTTCCTGGTACAAATGTAGTAACCCTATGCTACTAGTCACTTGGTTTATCAGCATGGTTAAAAATTCATGACCAAATTCTGATGTCCATGTGATTTTGGTAACCAATGAAAAGCACGTGTCATGGAACTAGGACTGAGGCTGAGGGGTAGTATAAAGCCCCAAGACAGCCCTTCCCTCATATACAAATTTTGCTAATTTGCTAATTTAGACCTACATTTTCTAGGCATGCTCCTAACCTCAGGACTGGACAGGTGAAAATGAAGACAAAAGCAGAAAATGATTGCTGGATTGCTATTAATGAAGCAAAGGCTCAGGTGAGGGACATGATTATCTGACCTTGCAGCACTGTGGATCCAGTCAGGATCAATCCCTCATGACATTTTTAAAAAGTCTCGGTTCAGCTTCCAACCAGCATAGTCATCAGAAGCATAGCTGGGCAGGAGATCCGCCCCCTGTGGCCCTGCCCCCTCCCCCCACAGCCCCCCTCCCCACCCCACTTACTTTTTTCAGCCAGCAGAAAATGGGCCAGGCTGGTGGGGCAGGGTGGGGCAAGAGGGGAAAGGGGTCAGGAACAGGGGGGATGAATTTCGCACCCCCCAGCATGCGCCTGGAGCAACACACACACACACCGCCCCTTTGTAGCCCTGCCACTGATTGTCATCCATGGGTCTAATGTCTTGTTTGGCCCTTAGCCATATAAAAATATGTGCACAGCCACAGTACATCTCATAGACCTGTCTTTTTGCTTGTGTTTGCATGTCATGCCATCTATAAAGATAATGCTATTTAAATAATAAAATGACCATAAAAGACATTTCAATCAGTGAGGAGGAGAGGTGATTTCCATCAATTTCTTCACCTCCTTGAAGACCCAGCTCTGCAAGCTTTGCTCAACTTGGCAGTCTTGCAAAGTGCACAGTTTTTTTTCTTTACTAAGTAGTACAACTCAAGGAAATGTCACTGTTTTCTAATCTAGAAATCTTATGGTGAAGAGCTGCCAATGTAAGTATAGATTTTAAATAACAGTTGTGAGGAAATGTACAAATATAAACCTTGATGAATATCAGCTGTGATGTCAGATCTATCGCTGGAGGAATTAACATCTACTGAATGCCAAAATCAGTTTCTTCTAGAGAATTTCTATAATACATATATTTTGTCTCTGTCCCAGTTCCTAGTTCAATATTTAAAATCAATCACTAAAGGTAGACTGCTTTAGATACTGCAATTTCTTGTCTTCAAATGTTACCCACTTCAAATCATTATTATTGAATACTACACATGCTAGTTATTACATTTATCACCTATTGGTAAGTACTGGCCCAGAATCCTGCATCCTGTGCATGCAGAAATTATAGTGGCTTCTTTTGGGCTTTCCTCAGCCATTTCTCAAGCACCACCCAGCATGATACCACCATGGTGCTGCACATTAGAGTGCTTCATGACTGAATATTGCAGTTCTATGCAGAGTTACTTCAGTATAAACCAATTGATTTTAGTGAACATAGACTATGGGAACTCTTCATAGGACTGCACTGTTAACCTGACTATTGACTTTCATCAAAGGCCATCCTGACAGTAATATCCAACAGTCAATCCACCTACAAGCCCTCTTAACCGGGAACTCTATGCAGAAGCAGGAAATGAGTTCACATATGTGTGAAAACAATAGACTTCTTGGTGCAGTAAGCATTCCCCAGATGACACTCAAAGCCAGAATATGTTACAACATAATCTGAAAAAAGGGAGAATTGACTTCCAAAAGCTTACACCTTCAAAATTTGTTAGTCTCCAAGGTGCTGTTATACTGGGGACCAACACAACTGTCCTATAAAACCACAATCTAAAGTGTAATGATATACCACGCATGGATACAGCTTGGTGGGGAAGGAAGTTGTGAAATCCTATGAAGACTGCTCTGCACTCTGTTTTTCACTTGTGCAGGTAACAATGATTTGATGAAAAAAGTGCCACATTCACTTCTATAAAGTAACAGAATGCAATCAGGAGATGAGTCAGACTTCAATAAATATAGTGTCCTTAAATACAGTCTGGAAACTAGAATTAGACAGATCCTCACGATGATTGGGATAAAATATGGCAAAATTAAAAACTGGAAAAGATATTCAGCTGTCATTGTTAGATAAAATAAGACACTGAGATGGTACTTATCGAAGGGGTTTCTTCCCAGCCTTCGCACAGTTTGTCAAGCATTTTACACCAAATAAACAGACAATAGCTCATCAACATCAAAAGAAAAAAATGGCAGAAATTGCCTTTGGTTATACTGCAACCTGCCAACATATTAGAAATGAGCAATATTCAAAATGGACACATGGTGCCAGACCCTAGAGGACCCAAATACACCATTTGTCTTGGCAGTGCTTCTTACTTGGTTATGCCACTAAAGATACTGGAAGCAAACAGGGATTAAATTATCTGCTAAAGGGGATACAAATTAATGAGTGTTCTATTGTGCACCTGCCCCTCCTCATTCTAGTTTTTGTCTTTCAGCTGTTAGCAACATTTCTGCATGAATGGGAGGAAACTCAACCTTTTCTGTCTCTCAAAGTCATATTTATATCCATTTGTCTTTTCTTTTATTGATCTGTACACCTCAGCATTTCCACATTATTTTCCTGTAATGGCCTGACAGAATGAGCACCATCAACAGAATAAACTATGGATCAACAAACCCTAATAATTTGTGTCTTTAAAGACAACAGGGGCCCTTTTCACACAGTGGCGTAGGAGGTTAAGGTATCTAATCTGGAGGAACCGGGTTTGATTCTCCGCTCTGCCACCTGAGCTGTGGAGGCTTAATTGGGGAATTCAGATTAGCCTGTACACTCTCACACATGCCACCTGGGTGACCTTGGGCTAGTCACAGCTTCTCGGAGCTCTCTCAGCCCCACCCACAGGGTGTTTGTTGTGAGGGGGGAAAGGCAAGCAGATTGTAAGCCCCTTTGAGTCTCCTGCAGGAGGGAAAGGGGGGATATAAATCCAAACTCCTCCTCCTCCTCCTCCTCCTCCTCCTCCTCCTCCTCCTCCTCCTCTTCTTCTTCTTCTTCTTCTTCTTCAATTCCCCCTTTTGTTCACATTTCTTGACCGCCGTCACATGATTTCTTTTTTTTATTTCTGTGTTGAATCAATGCTTTGCACCCTCCAAATAAAAGAAACAAATGCTACAAAAAACAGACAAGGGGGAATCATAACCAGCCCTGCATGATCATGCCATGTTTCACCTGCCACCTGGGGCAAAGGCAGTCGCTTCTGTTCAGGCTCACTGCTCAGATTCCCACCCCCCCACCCCGCCCTTTCTCAGAGCTGTTATCAGCTCATTAGCCACCTGCTATTGCAGCTCTCTCAGGAGTGTGGAGTGTAGGTTGTTTTGACCCTGGTGAGGGAGGACAGTATCTCCTCCCTGCAGACTGTGGGACTGGAGGAATGCCCTCCCATCCTTAGGAAGTGGTGGGCTGGGTGGGGTGAACGTTGGGCTGACATGGGGTATAATGGTGTTTAAAATTTTGATTATGCTCAGTTTTGGCAATAGAAGTCCAAATGATTTTTTTCTGATGCTGTTTCATAATAAAGAAATAAACTAAAACCAGAGTCTTATTATTGAACAGTCCAGGCTGCAACAGGGGGAACTGAGTGTGTTCAGAAAATGATGCCAAGGAGTAAGTTTAGGGGAGGAGAGAAGCATGGGAAATGTAGTTAATAGATTGCACAGCAACTGAAGACATTTTCAAAATATTTCAGCTAGAGAATCATTTTAAAGGAGATTCATTAAAAATGTTTTAAGGATGAAAACAGAATTAGAGATAAAAAACACTGTGGAATTCCATGCAGGAAAAGGTTTATTTCCTGTCTCGAAATGTTTTGACATGATTGAGGGTTGTGTCCTGAACAGCCTATCACATACCTTACAGATAGGTAAGTTGGAAAAGAGTGCCCCTGTGCTGACCAGCCAGTGGCATAGTGCCCAGGGGATTGGGCGGGGTGTCTTGCCCCAGGTGCGTGCTGAGGTGGGGGCATGATGGAGGCATTCTGGGGGCATTCTGGGACGTGGTGGGGGCAGGTAGGGACATGGCAGGGGGCCCTGGGCACACATGTGCCTCGGGCACTGTTCTCCCTCGCTACAGCTCTGTGACCAGCATCATTCAAGTCTGCTAGTGACCTTTCGGCACATCAGGAGAGGAGGAAGGTGTTTGCTGCCTCTGAGCACATTGCATATCCAGGAAAGAATAGACAAGGCCAGTGAAATCCCTGGCTGAGTTCAGAGCCAAAGGAAATATATCCAACAAAAGCAACCACTGGTAGGAGACTGAGCATAGTTTTAACTTTAAAAACTTAGTATATTTTAATAACTTACGATGGATATTAGCCCTTTAAATAAACTAATTAAATCTATTTCATTGTACATATCCTTACAGGGGAGGAGCTGGGCAAAACTACTATACAGATTAAACAACATATGAAACTTTAATATATTTTGACAAATAATTGAGACACTTATGTTTAATGGAATGTTTTATTTTATTAAAGTGCTATTAAGTTAAATTACCTTGTTTTAAACGCGTAACATTAGGCTTGAACAAAAAAATGGTGAAATTATCAAGAAACCTGAAAAAACCAAATATCATTTTCGGGGAAAAAAATCTTTTAAAATCGTCTGTTTTTAAAAGTCTGTTTTTGTCTGTTTGTCTGTTTTTAAAAAATTCCAAGTAAATGTTAGTGTAACCCCCATGCTCAGAATGGGTTGACCCAGTAAGGGGTGGAGACTCAAAGCAGCAAGAGGCTGCAGAGCTCATGTAGTTTGGAGGAGACCTTGTTAAGGTAACTGCAATGTTGTTGGGAACTACTGGGAAGGTAGTTGTTTATTTTTGCTATGTTGTAAATGTTGGAGTTTATTGTTTCACGGTTTCTTTTTGTGGTTGTAATGGGTGAGAGTTCTCCTGGAAACCTTCATCATGTTGAATCCTGTTCATCAAGCCCTTGGAGTCTTCAGGAGCCAACCCACTTGCAAAGAAGAATTGGACTTGGCAGTATCAGTAGACTGTAAATATAAGGACTTGAAAATGCAACCTGGACAGGACCTTGAAGTGTGATGTTAAATGTTGATGTTATATGTTAAGAAAGTAAACCATTTTGTTTTTAAAATTTGTTGTTGCAAACTCATTCCAAGTTCTGCCCCACAGAACCCACAGATAGAGGTTACATTAGCAGGAGATCTTTGCCCAGACTGATTTCTGCCTTTGTGGTAACTCTGAGCTAATGCAGGGATGGCATCCATCTTGGCACTACATCACTAGGCTCTAAGATTGGCAGGATAGGTAGAGACACTGCTGTCCTAAAAACAGGCCTTCCCCACCCACTATGGTTCTGTCTGGTAACAGTATGATGATTAGAGTGTCAGAATAGGAACAAGTTTCCACAGAAGCTTGATAGGTAACGAGACTTCCCAACAAGACCCAGAAGTGACATGTAGCTTCCAAAGAGTTTTTGGCAATTCCTAGAGCTGCCCTTGGTAATTTATGGGTTATCTCCAGAAGTGACATAGTGGCATACACAGTGTTGAGCCCGCTCCTTCCCATCTCTGAATTACTGCCACATGTAAAGCATGGCCTGGCAAACTTATGGGTGACCTTATGCCAGTAAATCTCTCTCAGTCTAACTTATCTCACAGGGTTATTGTATGGATAAAATGTAGGAGATGAGAAAAATGTGAACTCCTGGGGAGAAAGTTAAGGTATAAATGAAGTAAATAAATAAATTTCACTTTACAGTCTGAACTCAACGGTCCCATTATATTTGCTAGCATGTTACAAAAAGACTTAAAACGGAACTTATGCAAACTATTTCTTTTTCCCTTCCAGGCCAATAAATAGACAGGTGATAATGCCTTCCACAGGTGAAACCATACAGTTATAGGAAGATTAAACACGTGCTTCCCTCCCACCATACCTGAAATTTTGCTTCAAAAGGAAGTGGGAGATTAATGATCCATCTTACCAAGTTTGACCCATGGTCATATAATAGAGAGAGATGGATAGGGAAAGTCAGAATTATTATTTTTTAATTATAACATCTTTATATGATCTTGGTTTTCAAATAGTGAATTGTGGTACTTTTACTGAGGAAGGAAAAATGCAAGTATATTCCACTGACACAAGTACAGTACAAGGGAAGGCCATACTCAGCCTATACAGGCCTAAAATATATACAAGTGAAGGTGACTTGTGCATCTTAGAAATGCCTCTGTATAATTCCACTAAAATGGTTTTTATCAATCATCTCTCTATGTATATGATATATGATGTGTATTGTCAAGCAATATAGATAGGCAAGTATATTACTTTTCTGTTCGTCTGATTATCTTTACTCTGCACTATGATTATATCCATTTTCTACTTTCCAGTATTTCATTTTCCACTTATCAAAATCCAAGTATCAACAGCAGGACACTTTAACAAGGTCGTTAGAAACCTGTAGAAGTAATTATTTTTCTCCTCACATTGCATGTCTTGACATGCATCTCTGAACAATGCCAAAATCAAAATCTGACTTTCCCTCATAGCTGTTTCCATGCAAATCAGAACCAACACACCATGCTAAATACACGTGGTTTATTCAAATAGGTGTTCATGGCATATTCTAATTACATGAAAATGCATAGGTATTTGGTTTTCTGAAGTTTAGGATGACTTGTTGAAGATTGATTTCTGGTTCATTAGACTGTGTCTCCTCCATTATAATGGTTGACGCCTGAACCAGCTGTCGTAGCTACAACTGATGATGATGTGACAGAACCTGCTACTATTCTTTTCTTTTTTCCCCACAAATATTTTTATTAGTTCCATTTTATATAATAACAAAACATAAATGGATAAATGAACAAATACTAACAAGCACATAGTAAAATAAAAAAAATGATGAAAAAATGCTAAACCTGCTTCTATTCAAAGGGGGGAAAAAACCAAGCATGGTCCTATTGGTTTGTATGTGTGCTGAGTAGATGAACATAAGAACAGTTGTGTTGTATCAGATCCAGTTGGTCCAGCATCTGCTTCACACAGTGTGCAACCAGGTGTTCCAGAAGGCCTGCTGTTAGCCATTATATTTTGCCTAGGAAAATAGAGGCTCCATATGATTACTGTGATGAACATCCATTGATGGATTAATTCTACATAAGTTTTTGCCAGTTGACTCAGAAGTAATATAAGATAACTGTAATTAAGATGTCCTGTAGTATAAGATGTCCTGTAATTTGTTTGCAGTCAACTTTTATGTTCATATGCTCTAATTGTTTTTTGCTCATTTTATCTCCTTTGTACATTTTTCCTTCATCAAATATGCTTTTCAATTGCTTATCATATTCTGTCAGTATGTTTAACAGAGAAATAGCATTCATCTCATTAATGCAGAATGATGTTTCTTTCTTCTTGCCCTTTCCACACGGCTGAAAGGGCGCCTCTCCACCGGCAGAAATTATGCCGGTGGAGGGGAGGGGGCTGTTCGCACAGGAGCGTGCGAGCGGCCCCCGCAGAGGCCAGTGCAGAAGAGGCGGCTCCGCACGGAGCCACCTCTTCTGCATCCCCCCCACTCACCTCGTTCTCCAGCGTCAGTCTGGAGGGCTGCAGGGACCCACCCATGTGCCCTCTGACCTCCAGAGGCCCTCCAGCAGCCCTCCAGACCAACGCTGGAGGACGAGGTGAGTGGGGGGGGGACGGGAAAGCGGCGCCTTCGGCACGGTACAGTTCGCACCGTGCCGATGGGAAGGCGGCGCTTTCCAAAAACCTCCCACAGGAAGGGAGGTGGAAAGTGGTGCCTTCACACCGCTCGGGGCTGCACAGGATGGCGCTGCTGCATTGCAGCAGTGCTGTCTGTGCGAACAGCTCCCCAGGGACCAGTGTTTTTCCGTCCCTGGGCCGCTGTTTTTGGCCCCGTGTGAAAAGGGCCTCTGTGAGGGCATGAAATTCCCCCCTTGCTTCTTGCAGTGTCTCATCTCTAGCAATTGTGTCTCATTTCTAGCATTGCCTATCCACTCCTAAGCATGGGAAGTGCCAACTGCCCATTAAAGTGCCATTCCCATTCTCAGTGAGAGGTGTGTGCTGTGGCAAGTACCACAAATTCTAACAAGAAACTTCTAGGCATAGTGCATTTTTGGTTACTAATTGCAATAATTCTAAAAATTGGTTGTTTCATATTTATTATAATTAATATGAAAATGAAAAATATCTATAAAACTGATATATAATGGGGAAACACGTTATTTGTTTTATTTTGTTCTCGTTTCTTCCATTATTGCAGTCTTTACTCTCTATTGCTTTTTGCTAGGGAGGCAGCATTTTCCTAATAAGGATACAGAGAGAACCAGGGATGTGGAATGCCTCCCAGCATCCAAGCTGATTTCCAACTTATGCCAAAGAAAATGGCAGGTAATTGGGAGGGGGCATGTGTCATTATCATGCTGGCATACTTATGTTACTTCTAGTGAAAACAGGAAGTGACACAGTAGACACTCAAGTTTTTGTAAATGTGAGAATCTAAAGATGGCACTCCCAGTTTTTAGCAGAAGCAATGTCAGCATACAGGTGCAATACTGACATGCCAGGTCCTGCCCCCAGTTCCTCCCAGGACTGCTGGCAACTTTGGAGAGTACACAGTGTTCTTTTGCAGGATGGGAAGAGAGGTCCTGGGTAGGTTAGGTGATTTGGATATTCGAATCACCTAAAATGGACGAACATGGCCTGTTCGGGCCATATTTGGCCAGAATACATCATGCCCGAATACGAGCCGATCCAAATAGAAAGTATTTGGACCTGAATAGAAAGTATTCAGATTGGCTTGTATGTATTCGGCGGCTTCAGGGATTGTTTAAACAATCCTCAAATGTTGCTTCTTCTCCCCTTCCCCCGGAATCCCTTTAAAGACTCCCAGCTTGCAGGCACTTGCTGGGGGGAAGGGAGTGGTGGAATCTTTTACTGTTTTTTGTCTGTCTGTGCTAGACACCCCACATCTTCCCATCCCAGTATCCGTGCTTGCCACCCCCATGTTCCCATCCCAGTACCCCTGTTAGCCAACCCCACTTTCCCATCCCAGTGCCCCCACTTGCCACCCCCACAACAATCACGCATCTTACGCTCTGAGCCCCACAGTGGCACAAAAATGTGGTTAAAAAGCACAGATTCTCATGGATCCTCTTGATTTTTCCACTTGGTCACCCCAAAATCACTATCACATCACAGCTCATGTCCCTAGCCACATGCATCCCACGCTCCATGGTGCCACAGTAACACAAAAAGCAGTGAGAGATGTGGGATGAGGCTTCCTGTTATGCCCAGCTGGTTCTGTGGTAGAGATTTTATGGGGGAGGGGCTCTGGTGGGGGTCTTGCTGTGGGTTGGGCCACTTTTTTCCTGCAGGGCTGCTGGTGAGTCTCCTGGAAGGAGCTCCAGGTCACCTTGGAGGAGTTAAAGAGGAGCATTGCTTTTTTGCCCACAGCTCAAGATGCAGACAACGGCATGGGAGCCCCCAAGGTATGGAACCCAGGGAGAAGTTGCTGCAGGTGCGAGGTTGATGGTGATCAATGTTGCTGAAGAGCAGCAGGCAGAGAGCCCAGAAGAAGAGCCTGTGACCAGAGGGACCTTGAAACTTTGCTGAAGTTTGCTTAGGAGGGGCACCCAATCTATATATATATATAAAGCTAACAGTGACTTTGTTAGTTATGCCCTAATGCCGAAACGGCTGGACAGATCACCACCAAATTTTCACACGACGTCCCTCCCTGTTGCGGGCAGGTAATCAGACCTTCAAATCATCAAAAGTCCATACCTGAGCCAGGTAAAACATCTTTTTCCTGGCGCACCAGGCCATGAAGCTGGCTGTGTTTAACTGTCACCCTTAGAATGTTCGTGCAGCATGTCTGTGGCCTGAGGGGTTGGTATGCCCTTAGAATGTTTGCGCAGATGGCCAGAGATGAACAGTGAAAACAGTAAATAGGTAATACTGTTAGATAATACGAGTGGAAGTGAAACACATACACACTTTGCCGTGTGAGACGTCAGGTGGGGTTCCCCCCCTCACACGCAGGTAACTTTCACTCTCTGTGCCTCACCCACTGCTACCACACAACACACATACTCTCAGACACATCCAGCTCATCCTCACACACCTCACTCTGCCCTCCCTCACATCCAACCACCACTTACCTACTTCCTCACCCATATTCGCCACAGCTCTCTTTTACTAAAAGCAAGCTGGAGTTTGGCTTTTTCTTCTAAGAAAATCCACGGGGTGGGGAAGAACCAACACTACTGGCTCTGCTTCTTTTGCACATGGCCCTTTAAGAACCCAGGGAGTTGGTCTCGATCTGAATGCCTCACCACCCTGCCTCTGCTGCCTGACAGGGATAGCCTGCTTGCCCCAGTTCTGCCTTACCCAAGCCAGGACTGTGTGTGTCAACCAGCCTCATGGACAGCGGGATTCGCACTCTGGACAGTTCCGTTGTGGAATGGAAAGGGTTACCTTATACTAAAAAATCAAAACACCACCATATAACAATGTGAATTGAAAAGGGAAAGAGGGATTCCATTTGACCACCCCAAAAGGCTATGCTGGGGATCAATGAACCTGCATGGACATCTGTGTGGGTTGCGGACTGTGATGAGAAGGACAATTGCCACAGCAATGCATGGCGGGGTCCGCTAGTTTATTATAAAATAGATCTGACATGAAAAGAATGAGAAGTCACACATTGGCCCCTTCCGCACGGAGGCGGAAGGGATTGGGTCGGCGTTATTCACGCTGACCCGACGACGCTGGGACCGTCCGCATGGACGGTCCCGAAACCAGCTGGGATGATGACACAGAGGTGTGCCATCATCTGGGCTACTTACCAGCCCCACGGCCCTCTGGCACGTTGCCGAGGCCAGGGGACACGCCCCCCTGCCCTATGTGGCCGCTCCAGGGTCGCAGGGCAAAGGGGGCATGTCCCCAGGCCTCAGCGATGCGCCGGAGGGCCGCGGGGCTGGTAAGTCGCCCGGTGGGGGGGGGGGAAGGCGCTTGGAAGCCGCTGCCATTCGCACGGCAGCGGCTCCAAGCCGGCGTTCCCGGAAAACCACGCTGGGGAAGCATGGTTCGGGAACGCCAGCTTCGCGCCGGTAGGGCGGCGCGAGGGCGGCACGACTGCTCTGCAGCTCCACCCCCTTTGCGAATGGCGGCCTGGGGATGGCGTTTTTGCCATCCCCAGGCCACCATATTCCGCCCGTGCGGAAAGGGCCATTGTTTCATCCAGAATCATGAATACTGCATTCTAGAGTGTATGCTACACATTCTTAGTGGTAAGGAAGTATCAATCCAGTTGTCTAAAAACAGGATATATTTCCTTCCTGTTACCAGCCTCCCCACTTTCATCTGCTGCTCTGCACACTCCTTACTCCCAGCCTTACACTGCATGTGTAATACTATAAGCAAGCTCCAGTCCTCCTCAGGCAATCACAAAGCACAGAGAACAGTTGCCATGTTTAGTGTTTCAAGGTGGATCTTGCAGCAGCGAATATAGTGGTGAGTCCAGGGCTGCTTCTTCCTGCTGAAACTCACCACTCAAACTCACCTCTTTAGGTAAAAGATCCCTCTTACCCCTTCACAAACACTCTCTTCCCGAACACTGAAGCTTATTTCCTATGACTAAATGTATGTGCACATGTTTGTGGGGGTGTAGTAATGCCCTACTCTGCTGAATTCTAGGCAAGCCACCGATTCCTCCTCCCTCAGTGTTGTTACATAACCAGATCTGTTTGACTGTACAGTACCATGATATTATCATATTCATTATATTATTCCTGAAATTGGCTGCAATCACATGTTGAAGATGTCCTTTCAAGTTGAGGGCAGAGAGAGAGCAATGGTTGAAAGTGAAAAAAATATACGCATGAAACACTGGAAGCCAACATTTGGGTTAGAACCTTTCACGCATAGCAAACAGCAACCTTTGTATGAGAATATACCTCAGGTTAATTCACCACAGTGTGCCTGTTCAGTTCAATAGCTGTGTGGTAGCTTTCTGTATTGTAACAAATATTCATTTGGCCTGTTTCTGTGTGCAATAATCTTAAAATTTCTGTCTACCTATCCTATGATTTATTCAGTAAACTCTTTTGGTTCAAAATTTATGATCAACAATTGCATCTAATCTGGAAGTCTGAATGGAAAAATTCCACAAAACAGACTTTTTAGTTCTTATGCTTTGAAACTATGCAGTACATATTGGCAGTTTTAATTATAGCTCTGTTTATTAGATGACATAATCACCAGAATAAATACGAAGTCCTTTGCAGGATATGCCCAAAATGTGTATTTGTAAAAAGTTTTGCTGCTTAAAAATGCACAGGCCAGTTAATCTAGCTGAGGTTTTGTTACTTTTGACAAGGGCATCATATTTCCACCAAAAGTGATAATGTAGGTTTTTACTTTCTTTGATGTAAAAGTATTTGGTAGTGTATGGCTTTTTCATTCATGCATACACACTTATACATTTACATGGAGACAGATACACACACACCTTTCAGTATATTATACTAGGAAACAGATGAGAATTCATGGATAACTATTGATCTGTCAAATGTGGCACTAAAGCCTTTATTGGGTTTGTTAAAGATGGTTTCCAGCTTGCTGGTGTAATCACATAGGAAGAGCCCACTTTTAACAGACATATGGTCTCCACTAAATTCAAGGACACTGTGGTCTCTTCAGTCTGCAGGAATTCATCATCACTGATGTCATACATCTTATTGCTCTAGAGAGAGTAGTCACCTCTTTTTACTGAAGGACATTTCCTTGTTCTTAATTTAACACACATTGCCCATGGAAAGGGGACAGTGTCCTTGAAATATTAGGTTCTGATTTCTTTGACTATTACTCATTTTTAGGTTAGCTTTCCTGTGTGGGTTATAAATACAGGAGCCTAAGATAAAAACAGGTATCAAATCAACTCACAGACATACACACAACTGCTGACTAATACTGACATACTAATTGTGGCAACTTCGGTGCTGAAAAAGGCATTAGATTTCTGAATAATAACAAATTGAGGGCTGAAGAAAGAAAATATTATTTAGGATGCTTTCTGAAAATGACCTGAATGGTATAAGGATTTTTCCTTAGAGATTAGAAATGATTTTTGAAAAATGAAAACTCTGAATTGTTTGAAAACCTGATAACGTATCTGCATACTTCATTTGTAGCCCTTCTTTCTCACTGAAACTCAGTGTAGGTTACAAAATACAAGAACTGGACAGCTGTGGGACTAGGATTACAGAAATGGAAAACAAAACAAACACAACCTAAGGCATGACATACTATAATGCAGAAAATGAGTTACAAATGTAGAAGACAATGAAGTAAAAGGAAGGTCATGCACACAATAATCCCTTTCCCCTTAAAAAGCAACTTCCTGATCTGTTCCATCATAATACAGTTGCAATCTCTTTGTGACTGCCCTGCTGAACATTTCTGTTGTGCATGTTCTGAAAACAACAACAGAGATTGCATAGATTCATATGTGAGTAGATAGTCCTTATGATATTCTGCCCCAAGCCCCATAGAATTTTAAATACCATTACCTTAAAATGGACCTGCAAGCAAATTGGGAACCAATGTAAGTTGAACAAGATGGGAGACAGAGTCCCGACAGCTCAATCCAGCAACAATTCTGATTGCCAGAGTCCACACAAATTGTAGCATCTGGATACTCTTCAAGGGCCATCATGGCAAAAGCTGAAGCTGGCTCACCTGCTGAAGCTGATGAAAGGTGGTCTTTGTCAGTTCTGCTGCCTTTTTGCAGCAAGAGGTGTGAGTCCAGCAGTACTTTTTGCTATGAACCTGTTCCTTCAGGGGAAGTGCAACTCCATGCAGAACAGCAGACGTTTCAATTCCTGAGGTGATCCTTCCTTTCACCAGCAGTGCCTCTGGTTTTCTAGCATTAAGTTTCTGTTTATTAGCCCTCATGAATATTAGCACTGCCTCTAGGCACTGTTTCATGGTTTCCACAGTTTTCCTGATATCTACTGGAAATATGATATAAAGCTAAGAATCATCCACATATTGGTGATAACCCAGTCAAATCTCCAGATGACCTCTCCCTATGGCTTCATGTATATGGTGAAAAGCATGAGGGGCAAGATGAAATATTGCAAGCTCCTGTAGAGGCCAAGAGGCTTAATAGAAGTTCCCCAGCACCATCTTCTGAAACCTATCTTCCAGGTCAGATTGAAACCATCGACAAGTGGTGTCTCTAAGTTCTTATCTCAAAAGATGGTCAACAAGAATATCATTATTGATAGCATAAAAAGGTGCCCGAAAACAACCTAAGGTCTGCTGTTCCCCTCTTAGAGGAGTTTTAATAGTCGGATACCATCTGTATTTTAATTGGTTTATGGAAATTGAGTGCTGCATTTTAACTTTATATGTATTTTATGTATCCACTTGTCTTGTTATTGTTGTAAACTGCCCTGAGCCCTCCGGGGGAGGGCAGTATATAAGTGGAACAATAAATAAATAAAATTAAAAAATAAATTAAAAAAGCCAGTGAGTGGTCCAGGAGACTCAACACGATCTCCCATTCCTCCCATTCATCTCCTGGCACAGGTCATTCAGAAGGGTGACCAAGGTTGTTGCAGTCCCATAGCCAGGCCTGAAAGCAGGCTGGACATGATGCAAACAATCAATGGTGAACTGGCAAGTTTGAAACATAAATGAATATCACAGCCACACAATCCAGTGTTTTACTGTGTAATCCCCACAATATTTGCCTGGGAGTCAGGCCCATTGAATGGATGAGTAGAATTCTGAGTAGACCTGCTTAGGGTGGCACTACTAATTATTCTGCAGCCCAAGCTGGCATGTTCCCTCCCCTCTTGAAGAGACAGAGGATCTGGTAATAGGAGTAGTCTGGCACCCTTGCTTGCCATCTGGTCCTGAAATGTAGGGTTGGGCAGGAGGGAGAGAAAAGGAGAGAGAAGGAAAACTTTCCCTCTGCAAGTTCACCCTGCTGCCTTGAACCACTATCAGCTGGTGGCTCAGGCAGGCCCCTCTCCACCATTTTGGGGCGGGCGCCTGGCCTGAGGGGGCAGCAGGGCTGGGCTCACCACTCAAATCGTATGCTGACTGCATGCATCACTCAGCAAACCTACCTGCCACAGCCAGCATCACCCTGGGGCCTTAGGGATGGGCCAGGCAGAAAAGGGCAGCATGTTTCAGGCCATGGAAACTAGCAATGGTAAGGCCATGGACAAGGCAGGAAACTGGGTGGGCTTTTCTGGTGGGGTTGGAAAAAGATGGTGTGGCCATTCAGAGATTGATTTCTGGCACATGGCTTTCTGTCACACTGCATTTCAGCCTGAATCGCCTGTCCCTCGAGAAAAGAGTTACAACTGTTATCTTGTTGTGGGCAGGAGACCAGATGACTCCTGCACTGTTTGTTGCTGACATTGGGGCAGTCTTGATTCCAGAGGCTGCCTCTGGCAAGTTGGCGGGAGAGATTGTTCAGGATATATATGGGTCTATAAATGCCAGCTTCATTAGAACTGGCTTTGCCAAGTATGGTGTTTGAATGCCTTACCAATAAACACTGCTGATTATTACTTCAGAGTCTGTTTATTGGCTTAAGGTTCCGAGACCTAACAAATCCCAAGCAAAATCACACTCTGAGCCAGCATGGTGTAATAGTTAAGATTGGTGGAACCTAAGCTGAAGACCAGGGTTTGATTCCCCATTATTTCACATGAGCAGCAGGCTCTAATCTGGAGAACCAGGTTTGATTCTACACTTCTCCACATGAGACTTTCTGGTCCATATGAAGCCTGCTGGGCAAGACCCAGTTCTCTCAGAACTCTCAGCCTCACCTACCTCACAAGGTGCTTGTTGTGAGGGGGAAAAGGGAAGGCAATTGTAAGCAGCTTTGAGACTATTAAGACTATAAACATCAACTCTTTGTCTTCCTCTTATAAATCCACTGACTCCTATGGAATTAGAAAGGTATAAGTCTTCTTAGATGTGCATTGTCAAACTGCTCAATATTAAGCTCACTTAGATGAAGGCCACATTGAAAGCAATGGGATTTAGTTCTGAGAAGCCATGCATTGAATCAGACAATAGGTAAAGAGGAGAATAAACAAAGTGGTGTATAGCAGGTACCACGTCTATATATTTTATCCTTCCAGTGTTCTAAGGTGGTTCATTTTATCCTCACATCACTCCTGTGAGGTATTTTAGTCTGAGACAACATCTAGCCCTAGGTAATTCACAGACATTTGTAGTTCAGATCAGTTGTTACTGTGATCTGTCTCTAATCACGTATCACACACTGACTTTCTATATAATATAGGGTGGCATTTCCAAAATTGTAAACATAAAGCAGATTGATTTGACCTTAGGTTGAAATTGGGAAAATGTCATGGCTTTTGTAGTTATTAGTTCTGTCAGCAATAAGAAAGTACAAAGCTCCATCCCCCAACCAGCCACAGTTCAACTAAAGGAACAACAGTGGAAACTACAGTAATTCAAACTGCTGGTATTTTTGCCGGAAGTTCAGTGCCTGCAGTCTAGGAACAGAATGAAATCATTCAATCATAATGAAATCAAGCGGCCTCCATCTCAATTAACATTCTTCTTGTCAGACTGAAAGAAATCTGATTATTTTTCCTGCCAAGTTGTTAGGCTCCTCATGGAAGAGGCTCTCCTTTCACCTGTTCTTCTGCATGTTAAACGGCTTTTTCTATCAGCTGCAGTTCAGTGTCAGAGCACTCTGTCACAGCAAGGGCCCTCCATCACGCTGGTATTTTGTTTCAGGGTTTTTTTTTTAAAAAAAAGTATGTGTATTTTGGGATAGAAGATGATTGAATAAAGATGGAACAGCTAAGCTATGTGTGTGTTCTAGTGATGAATGCAATGGCTGTGGAAGAGAAGGCACTTGCTAGTAATGAAGGAATCACTGCAAAAATGACAGGGCCTGACTGTTTTTGCCAGTTTGCCACTGGGTTGCCAGCAACAGAACTGCAGGGCTTTTGGCAGCTTTCCTAACAAACTGCAGGATGGTGAGAGGCTGAGGCTGCGCCATTACACATTTTCTTCTGTCTGATCAGAGATCACGAGGAGGAGTGCAGGTGTCCAATATTGATTGCTACATTTATCTTTTTAGACATTTAGTAATAGCTTCTAATGAGGCTTCCACAATGTTATGAACTGCAAATACATTCTTATGATGCATGTATGAGCACATGCACATGCACACATCCACAAAGACAGATCTGTCTGAGTCAGTATTTGTTGCAAATCTGTAATTTTAGTATTTGTCTGGAAGTAAACTAACCTAAACCCTAGTCTAAAAAAAAAATCAGAGGAGGTTTTTTCCCCCAGTGATCTACAACTGGACACAGACCTATAATTTCTTGATTCCCTTCAACCTGTAGCAGAAACTGCCTATTCTCAGAATGAAAGAAAAATTTGGGAAGGGACTAGAATTCAGATTTGTTTTGACTCCTTGAGAATTAAATCTATCTTTTGCGACCCAAATTTGTTGGAATTGAAAAATAGGGCATAAATCCTTGAATCTTACATGTTGCATTTGTCCTACTCTTTCTTCCAAAGAATTCAGAGTGGTCCTGGAAACACATCTTACAGTGACATACTGTGAAGAAGCTTGCAAGGCAAGGCGTCAAGTTCCCCAGCCTCCTGGATTGTCCCAAAGAGGTGGTTTTAGTCCAGACACAACCTCCCTGCAAGGTAGTCAGACAACATGCAAATGGATTAAAGCAGGAAGAGCATGTGAGGACTTATGTTCAAAGATTTTTTGCAGGCAAGAGCAACGAAAACAAATATTAAATTCAGGCAAAACAAAAGAGTACTCTGGCCCCATTTCAGGGCTCTAGCTAACAGGTCTTCTCCAGCTCCAAGACAAAAGAACAGGTTCTGATGGTAACTCCATCAACTACAGCTTTCCAGTCCTGGCATCAAGCTATGTTATAGAGAGCCCACACCTGTAGCAATTCCACCTACTCCAAACCTCAACCTGCAAAACTGCAGTTTTTTATCCAGACCAAAACCAATCCTGTTCCTTCTGCCAGGTTTTTTACTTAACAGAACACGTTATCTTTCTGCATAAAGCTAAATTATTTACAGCTGGTTCTTTGTCGTTTATTCTCCACAGATATTTTTATCAGTTTAAATGTTAACCTTCATGAAGAAATTTTCTTCTTGAAATATACTTCTGAAGATGCCAGCCATAAATGTGACCAAAACATTAGGAGTACAACCATAAGCCTGGAAAACTCACAACAGTCAGTTCAGGGTGGAATATAGGGAATCATTTCATCTTATCTTTAGAACAGCACAGTAGCTAGACTGACACATAGCAATTGGTCCAAGTCCCAGAGTCAGGAACCTTCATGGCTGAGAAGGTACACATGTATACAACACCCTTAATGGAAATAAGATCTTAGGGACTCAAAGTACAACCTGTTGAAAAAAACGTGAATATTTCCTGTCTCACATGTTACACTGTGAATATGACAAGATTATTTATGTGGATGTGGTAATGCATTTACTTGATCTAATCCTAATATGTAGCTGAGTTCATCAAGTGACAGATTTCAGAGAAGCACACAATTTTCATTCATGGTACTTGTCTAGCAAATTTAATAATCAAATGTGCTCTGTGAAAGTGTCACTCAGCTCTCCTATATACAGTAAATTGTTTCATCCTATTCATATCTCATTTACATGGTGATCTGATTATCATTATAAAAGCCTATCACAGAGTGGCTAACATGTGATTGACAGATGTTTCAAATGGCAAGTATCCAGTATCTGAAAACATGCTCGTGTGAATTTGTGGTCAATGTTGGTACTATGTCACTGAGTATTAAGTCTTTCCCAGTTTCTCTATCAAACACCTTTGCCTTTGTTGCAAATTGTTTCTTTGCAAGGTTTCTGTTTAAGTCTCCAAACTGAAGAGAGGCAGCACAGTGAAGAAAACACCAACATGCCATCAGCAGCAGAGGAGTATCTAGGCAAACTGGAGACCGGGGACAAAACCTGAGTTTGGTGCCCCCCTCCCAGTATGGGCAGCCACACTCCCCCACCACAACCAAACAATGATTTTTTGTACCAGCTCACAAAACACCTCCCACCCCCAGCAAAACATACATGGCTCTCTCCCCACCAACTCTCTTTCCTCATTTTGTCCTCACACTAAGCCTATGAGGTAGGTTGTTAGCCTGAGAAATAGCTCCAAGCCAGTGCAAGTTGGTATTAAGCATGTAAATCTCTCACAAATCACCCCCAGCAAAATATTTACCAAATAAATGTCAGCATTATCTCTCATAAAACACCTCCAGTGGAATCCACCTCCAAACAGTATCATTTTCAATGGTGCTTAAACTAGGGAGCCCAGAATCTTCTTTTAAATTTACCTTAAGGGATAATCTGGGGTCCCCAGTTAAAACAATATTGCAAGTGATGTTGTTTTGGGATGGATTCTCCCCCACCCTGAAACAGCATCACTTTCAATGTTTAAACTGGGGACTTCACATTCTCCCTTTAAGTCCATGTTGAAGGGGGTGGATTTAAAAGGAGAATCTGGGGAAATTGGGGGGGGTGCCTGCTGTCAGGGATGCAATTGTTAAGCTAGCAGCATCAAAATTTCAGAGTATCTTTAGGAGACTCTCCTGATGATACTACCCAGGTTTGGTGAAGTTTGGTGAAGTTTGGTTTAGGGGGTCCAAAGTTATGGACCCTCAAAGGGATAGCCCCCATCTCCTATTAGCTCCCATTGGAAACAATGGGGGCACCCCTTTTGGGAGTACATAACTTTGGATCCCCTGAACCAAACCTCACCAAACCTGGGTGGTATCATCAGGAGAGTCTTCCAAAACATCCCTGAAATTTTGGTGCTGCTAGCCTAAAAACGGCACCCCCTGCAGACCAACTGAAAAACACTAAAAATACAAAAAAACACAAACGAACCTGAAATTTTTGCCCCCCCATGACCAAATGGGGGCACCTGGGGACCTTTGACTCCCTATGTCCCCAAGGCATATACACCCCTGATCAGAAGTACAGAGGAAACAGGCATAGGCTCTTGGACTCTCATTCCTGCTAATCGGATCCAAGACAGATGATCCTGCAGATAATATCTGGCTAGGGCAGGGATATAAGAACACAGTGGGTATACATTGGTTGGGGTGACTAAATACTTTGAACCAACCCTGTAGAAATTCCTCTTATTTTGGTGGAATATGAAGCTTCTTCTGGAAGCGTGCAAAAGTCTGCAGCTGATTCACTGTGCAAGTAGATGGGCTGAATCGTTTCATCACAGAGTCAAGTAAACACTTCTAGTGAAGTCTCACAACAAGGCCTGCTTTGCACCTGTTATTCTGAAAGAAGAGAAGTATGCTTCCTTTTGCCAATTCTGTTTTGAAGGAACATGCTGTTTGGCCAGCACCAGACAGGTCAACGTTGAGTCTTTCTCCCCAGTGTCACTTAAAATAACTGAAGTTCCTTTCTAGGGGAGGGGAAATATAACCTGCCACTTCCATTTCTCTCAATTGCCAAGCAGCTGTGTTTACAAAAAAAAATCCAACCTTCCCAACCTCATGAATTTTAGGTTTGTTTTTAAGTCTGAGGAGAAAATTGCTGTAACTTAGGGAAACTGTAGTTACAATACACTCATTGGCCCAATATGTTCTGCCTTCCTGACTATTCACATTGCCTTGTATTATTAGTAACAAGCATTAATTTCCTTGTTTCCTTGCAGCCCTAGAAGTATTTCCCACTGACTGAAGGAACGGCAGTGAAAGCAGCAGAGCTAATTAAACACAGGCTCTGAGTTGTGCATCTAGCCAACAAGCCACTCATGACTGCAACAGATGTTTTGGCTGCTTTGGCCAAAGGAAACTTTATAAGGTTTTTCTTCCCTTTTGGGGATATATGCCAGAATAGTCAAGAGAGGGGAAGTCTATAATTTTGTTCACATATTTATAATACATGAGAAATGAAGAAGCTGGTTGGGTAGGTGTGTTTCTTTAGGTAAATGTCCACATTCTTTTCTATTGGTTGCACAGATACAAAGCTCTCCAATATGGCCAGATATTATGCTTGAGTAAGTCATGTTGTAATTCTTTCCATCAAGGGATACAAATTTAAGGAATTTATATTCATTTATCTATATCTATCTATATCTAAATATTTATATCCTGCCCTTCCCAACAGGGCTCAGGGCGGTAAACAACAATAAATTACAATTTAAAACAGCAAAAAGTATAAAGCACAATCAACATTAATAAAGCTCTCAGATAGTGTTAAAACTCTTCCCTACTACACCCATGGGAGGTCAGTGATGATAATGGTTCAGGCCGACTGGCTAGATGGAAACGCCTGGTGGAAAAGTTCCATCTTGCAGGCCCTGTGGAGTTCATTCAGATCCTGTAGGGCCCTGATCTCATTGGGGAGTTTATTCCACTAGGTATGGGCCAGGACTTAAAAAGCCCTGGTCCTCATGGAAGCCAGCTGGACCTCCTTTGGGCCAGGGATCTCCAAAAGGTTTTCCTCCAATGACTGGAGGAACCTGAGGGGAAATACAGCAATTTGTAGTTGAATCTGAAGAGAACAGGGTTTGGAAAGGGAGGAGGACTGAGCAGGGTATAATGCCCAAGGGTCCACCCTCCAAAGCAGTCATTTTCTCCCAAGGGACATGTCTCTGTCATCTGGAGTTGAGATGTAATTCCAGGACATCTTCAGGTCTCACCCAAGAGACTTACATAATGATTCAGCTAGGTCTGATCGCTTGCTATGTTCAACAGCAGCCACCCAATGAAAGTCAGCATAGTGTAACAGCTAGAGTTTCACAGCAGAATCTGCAAGATTCAAATTCTAAAGTCAAATCCTCATCTTCCTGTGGAAGTTCACTGGGTGATTTTGAACCAGTCATGTACTTGCAGCCTAATATTTCACTGATTGTTGTTCAGATAAAATGGAAGTTAGGAAAATAATGGAAGCTGTTTTGCCCTCACTGTGGATAAAAGTAGGGTAAAAATGTAATAGATAAATAATAAATACAGCTGAATATGGGAGGCAAATAAAAGGTAGGTTGATGAATGACTGAGAAGGTTTCCCTATGATGCAAGTGGGCCTGACTGGCTCCACACTACTGTTACCTAGCTTAACAGTATGATAACTTTTTCAAAGTGGCAATGGGGAATATAACTCAGCTTGGCAGTGCAAGAGGCAGGCTAGGTGGGATCTTTTAAACAACTATACCAGAATTGGCTTTTGAAACGTTCTACAGAGAATGCAAAAGAGACCAAATTGTAGTTTAAATATTTTTATAAATTTTTGTTGCAAAACAATCATACAGTGAGACGTTAAGAAGCATACACACAGTTCCTAAGTGATATAAGCAGGGAGGAAAAGATAGGTTTGGATGATAGAGTAGGAAGGGGAGCGGGGGACTTATACATTACCTAAGTTCAGCTGAAGAAATCTGGAAGAAGGCAAGGATCCCTATGCCAGCATGGGGACCCAAGCAAAGGATGATATATTGCGTCTCCAACCAACCATACCAAGGGAGGTTTAGCCAGTAAAGAGTGCTGAGGCTAGGGTGCACAGAACTTTTATACCCCTTTGCGCAGGTAGGGGCGGGAACCAGGTGAGTTTCAGTTTCCTGGATCCTGTGGGATTTCCCATGCTGGGATCGCTGGCTTGAGCTAATCAAAAGCTCAAACTGATGAGTTCTTCTTTGTCCATGGTTCATGAGGCTTCCAGCTTCTATTGACTAGAGTAATTCATTCACTGATTTGATCTTGCAAACAGGCTTTTGCCTTTGGCCTGTTTTTAGGTGGGCACTCTGCGACACACACACAAATACGAAAGTTGGCATTTGCCAGTACATATTGCGAAGAAAATAATATAAAATCCATATTTCAGTAAAGTGGGGTATGAAGGGCAGGGCAACACTACTGGACCAAAGTTTTCCTAGGTAGAGGCTTCCGGGGTGGAGGCGAACTAAAGACAGAGGGGCAGATAAGGTAGGTTTATGGGGTGGAAGGAGATACAGATTAGGAAATACTTGGAGATTTCTTGTAGGGGGACTTGGGAAGGATGGAGTTTGAGGAGGGGAGGGACCTCAGAGGGTTATAATGCCCAGCAAATCAACCATTTCCTCCATAGTGACTAAGGTTTCCAACACCCATGTGTGGGCTGGAGATCACTTGAAATTGAAACTGACTTCCAGATGAGAAAGATCAATTTCCCTGGAGAAAATGGATGGTGGATTCTATTATACCCTTCTCAGGTCACTTCCCTACTCAAATTTCGCCCTTCCAAGGCTCCACTTCCCCAAATCTCCAAGTCCTTCTGGGTTCCCACTTGTTAACTATGAATTATATTGTGTCAACCCCCCCCCCCCTTTAAATATGCAAGGATGTACAATAGTCTTGCTGTCAGACAGACTTTTCTAGAAATCTAAATGGTGAGCACTGACAAACTCCTATTTGAGAAATTGACCTTGAACAAAGCTTGTTATGGACCAAAAAAAATCCCCTCAGGTGAATAATGCTAGGAAATGAATTAAGAGGCTTATGAATATTGAATTTAATTTGTGTTTGAATTGGGATATGGAAGTCCCTTTGGATGTTTTATGCAAGGTCCATCAATGTACTTCAGAAAACACCCAGAAGTTAATCAGATTTTCAGTTCTACTTACAGGGTGAATGCAATTGGCAAAACAAGTTCCCTGAATGGAATCATGTGCTGCCTTTGAAAGCTTTTATTGCTCTCTATGGATTGATGGTCAGGAACACAGATCTTTATAAGCCAAGAAAACTCCTTCTCCTTGCTTGCACCTGTGATGCAGTGCTGAAAACTGGTATATTTCAATAACAAGAATAAGATAGAATTGATTCTTTTGTTTGTTTCATGACAACAGCACACAGTATTAATATCTAGGGACTGTTCCAGGAGTAACTGAAACATCTGGCTACCTTTTAGTATCTGGACTACTTTTTCATTCCTTTTTCTTTGGCTTAGTGCTGGTGTAGGATAAACAAGTGATAGCAGTGAAAACTGATGAGTTCTTCTTTGTCTGTTTGGGGCACTGCCAAAATGCCTTTCGACAAGTTGCTTTGTGCTGACCCTGAAATGATTGTAATCTGGATCAAAAAAGATCACATTCTCTAGGGAACAGACATGTGTGAATATTTTAGTCTTGGGTCTTCTCGATGTTGATTGTTCAGCTGTGATGTGCAAATCCTCAAATTATGATTGAAGTCTTTCAGAATTGATGACCTTTTTTGTTGTTTCAAGTTATTAAAAATTCTTACATAACACAAAGAGCAAAAAACAAAGTGGCATGCTGATGCTATGAGCAGAATGAATCCATATCATACACTTAAGCAAATAGTAGAGTTTCTGTATTACTCTGCCAGTTCAGTGCACATTGTCTTCGCCATTGTTCAATGTATTTTTGGAAAAATTGTTTGGCTGGTATAAATACCAGGCTTGAGTCAGGTGCCCTATAAAGCGATTCTATGTAAGTCCCATGGTGCAGAATGGTTAACTACAATATTTCAAAGCATTCCTTGTAACCTGAGTTCAGTCCTGATGGAAGTCGGTTTCAGGTAGCTAGTTCAAGATTGACTCAGCCTTCCATCCTTCTGAGGTCAGTAAAATGAGTACCCAGCTTGGGGTAAAGTATAGATGACTGGGAAAGACAATGGCAGACAATCTTGTAACCAGCCTAGTAAATGATGTGATGTGATGTCATCACATGGGTCAGTAATGACCAGAGTCATAGTGAGGGGAAACTGCGCTTAGTGCACACATGCGTCCACACCCCTGCCATGCCCCCATCATGCCCGGAACGCTTCACCACACCCCACACCGGCACACACTCAGTGTGTCACGCCCCCCCGGCTCCCTTGGCACTACGCCATTGGTAATGATACGGTGCTTGCTCAGGGGGACTGCCTTTACCTATGTAAGCATCACATGCTGTACTCTGTAAAGACCCAGCTGACACTTAATTGTAGCACACCAAACAAATATTACAAACTGTTATGTTGATTCTAATGCTTTCCTAATCAAGCAAGAAGTACTTGGGTTTGTTCTGGACATGTGTTAATGTTTTGTGTATTGTTTGTTTTTGTATGTTGGCATTGTGGTCTTTTTGCTCATTTTCAATGCAAACTTTGTTTCTTTCATGCATTTTACACCATTTATTTCTGTGTCCCTATATGAAACAATTTATATGCAAATGATGCAAAAGCAACTATTAATTTTAATTGTCTTAATTCTATCAAATGTCATTAGCATGGTCAGGAAAAAAAGAAATCTGTCAGGATCATGGCCCAGTAATAGAACACCCACTTTCTTCATATGCAGAAGGTCCCAGGTCAATCCACAGAATTTTCAGGATCAGGAAATAGGTGATAGGAGAGACTTCGACCTGAGATCACAGACAACATTCCTGTTCTCTTCTTAACTGCTCAACGAGGAAAGACAATCATGAAATATATAGGAACCATGGGTTTACATTCCCACCATGAATGGGGAATCCTGACAAGAATAAAAGAATATATTTTTATTGATATTGGCCTGGAAATGGCCTGATCAGCAGCAAGACAGGTTAGAAGCAACATCTTAACTAGACACACAATTGGCAGACACAGCATTGGAATCTTCTAGTACTCCAGGTGCCAAAACCAGCCATATGTACCAGGTCACAAGGAACATAAAGGAAGGAACACTGCAGTGGAAATTACGCATATAGAACACCTGGGCTCTCTCATTCAAATCCTATGTGGAACCAGTTACTAGAAAGTCCTGGTAGGAGTTCCAGCCATAGCTGAGGTTTTATCCCGAGAGCCCAAACACAAGCACTTGTGATGGGCTTCTCAAAATGATGAGCAGTACCATGGACCAATTATTTTGGTTGGGAATTGTCTTGGATCAGTCCAGTGGTTACTGAAGACAATGAAGTCAGCCAGTAGCCCTGACTCCTATCCACGGCCAGAAGCTGAAGTGTTATGGGAAGCAGCAGCCCCTGTAGGACCAGACTTGAACTTGCAGAATGGAACCAGCATAGTGGCCTCTCATCCTTATCACAGCTCTGACCCAGCTGTGAAACCCAGTTGCCACTCTGCTTACTTTCCTCATCACCAGAGACTCAAAATGGTGTATGGGGTGAACACTTAAGGTCCTACAGAAAAGGAGGCAAAGTTGTCTTAAATGTATTGTTGTAAATGTATTGATACTGATTTATTGTTAGTGTTTTGATATTGCCCATTTTGATATGTCTATGCTCTGTTAATGTATGGTTGATTTATTGCTATTGTATGGATTTAGTATGGATAGGTGTGGATTTGTTCTTAGTGCTGCTGTTATTGGCTTAGCAAATTGTTAGGCTTGAGATGTTTACTATACCGCTTCTTGTTAAGATGTTATTGCTATTTTGCTATTATGTCTTATAATATTGTTTACTTTTGATATGTTATGATCGATGCTGTTTGCTGTTTGATTTGTCTGTTGTTAAGCCACCTTGAGCCCTTTGGGGGAGGGCGATGTATAAATCCAATGAATGAATGAATGAATGAATGAATGAATGAATGAATGAATGAATGAATGAATGGCTCATTCCACACATGCAGAATAATGCACTTTCAAACTGCTTCCAGTGCTCTTTGAAGCTGTGCGGAATAGCAAAATCCACTTGCAAACAGTTGTGAAAGTGGTTTGAAAATGCATTATTTTGTGTGTGTGGAAGGGGCCAATGAATGAATGAATGAATGAATGAATGAATGAATGAATGAATGAATGAATGAATGAAAATGCATGCCTGGTGGGAATGAGTGTTTGCATGAGTAGGTCTGAGACAGTGAGCAGGTACATGGCATTACAGGCTGAGTTGTGTAACGTTTATAAGCAGCTGGGAAGGGCATGGCTGAGTGGAAGCAACATATCTGTTTTCTACCAACTTTGCTGCTCCTACTCTGAAACAATAGATCTGGTCTGACGTTGGCTTGGATTCCTGTATTTGCACTTTTGGATTACCTTGGATGTTGACTGTGAATTTTGGAACTTTTCATTGTTGACAAGTGAAACCAGACTGTGTATGTGAGTGGTACCTTGGAAACACAACGAAAATCCCCCTTGCCCTATTCCTCTGCCACTCTCTGGGTATCATCACTGCCACATGCTGCTATTAATCCCAGCAACCTTTATGCTCTATCTTTCCCTACCCACTCCCATCCCTGTAATACAGACTGCATGATTTATAATACACACATCAGTTGCACAATTTGAGAAATCCATTGGTAATACACAACTGTACATCCAGTGGTGGACACTCTTACACCTTTCCCAGAGTTGGAGGTCACTCAAGAGTAGGCTGTAGGAACTGGCTCTGCCTAGCAAAGTTCAAAGACAGAGCTGTGACAAACATTTATTGAACAGCAATTGTGAAAGAAGCTCTGAAAGCAAGGCATATTGAGTTGCCAATTGTCTTATTTCAACTAACTCTCATGCCAGCCCATAGAATCATGGGTATAACACAGCTGTCACTATCACTGCATACCCAGGAGAGGGACAATAATGCTAAAAAAAGTTATGAACTCTCTGGTAAATCAAAAATCAGTGTGCCAAATACTAGTCCTGAAATAACCATTTATCACCATTTATCGATAGATTTTGCACAAATGGAGGAGTTAAACATTGTAGCATGATGATGTCTTCAACTGACTGAAATTATTATCTAACCTATATGTCTGCTCTACTGGAAGAGTACTCCAAGGCTCATGTGTACATGTCCCCCAAATGTTACTTAAGGTTACTGGCAGAGACTGAAATGGAAACATTCTGCATGGGAGGGATGTGCTTTGCCCTAGAATGATGGACTTCATATTCTTCTTTCAATCTCTCTTGGACTGGACAAATTTGGAGGATAAGTTGATATGGACTGTCAATTTGAATTCTACCTTACAACATCTTAATAACTTACTTGACCTTTGTTCTTTCTATAATCATTCCTGCGTGCTCAATAATATTTTATGCCAGGTTCATAAAAAGCTCTGTAATTTTTTTAAAAAAAAATAATTTCCTCCAGGGAACTGTAACTTTCCTGAATCCCTGCTGTGAACATTTTTGAAAAATGGGGAGGAGGAATGCGAAAGGCACTTGCTGTGTACTTCCTGCAATAAATCTTTTGAAAATACAACTCTTTTTAAACTACCTTTATATTTTGTTAGGAGTATCATATTTTATGACTTTTCTCCTTTCCAGACTTATGCATTCTCCAATCTAGCACATAGCTTGGCATGAGTCACTAAAGGACAGTACAAGTCAGGAAGCAAAGACCTCAAAGAGTCACAAGACTTCAGGGGAATGTAGTCATATGAAATATGGTTAGGCAGGATCCAAACATTCTTACATCACTGATGGACAAGTTTTTGTTGTTTAAAATATTTCTATGCCATCTTTCCTCCCAATTCAAAGTTCTTAATACAGTGAAGAATGAAATATTTAGAACATTAAAACATTTAGACTTTAACGGCATTTAAAATACAAATACATATAAAATATGTAAAAGACAATTTAAATAAAACATTATAACAACACCAAAAATATAAAAAATAAGAACAACGATAGGAAAGAGGGCTAATAAGAGTTAATGGGGAACACCAATAAACAAAAGAAATTATTAACCTGCTGGTGGACAGACTATCTCCTTCAGACTACACTAAAATCATGGTTATCTATTTGCTTAAGTATTCATAGGCCACATTACCCCTGCCCATTAAAATATTTGAGGTAGCTTACATGGTCCAGAAACATAAGAAAAAAATTAAAATGGTATGTCAATAAAGAACATAGATTCCAATATGTCATTGACATGTCTAAACAGAAAGTAAAACAGTCCAAATATAGCAGCACTATTTCTGCTTATAAAGCATGACTGGAAGACCCCTTTTTCTCCAGTGAACCAGTATTATTAATAAAATAGGTAAATAACACTTTCACCTGGCAACTAAAGGTGTACTCTCAGACTCTCATTAAACCACTGAGAGGAGAGCAGTCCATAATAGAGGGGACACCACACACAAAAAAAGCTCTCTTATCTCCACCCGCTTAATTTCAAAAAAATGCGGACACAAATAGGCTGAGTAATCTAACTGGAAGTAGTCTTGCATATGCCAGGGATCCGACCAACATTTTCAACTGGATCCAGAAAGAAACAGATGGGCAGGCAATTAAATTATACTTCTTTTCCATAGAAAAATGTAAGTGCTGTCAGTGGTGGTATGGCAGAAGTGCATGGTTTCCAGGGTAGAAAATAGTTCTAAAGGACTATGAACAGGCAGGGAAGTGAGTGGTGAGTTGGGAGGGGAGGCAGGTGGGTCTGGCTTGCTGTTTGCAGAAGTGGAAGGATGGGAGTAGAGAGGCCATTGCCAGGCCTAGCAGGAGAGTGGTGGCTTGCCACTAGTCTTTGTCTGGCCCAGCTTGGTTTTGGACTAGGTGGAGGGTGGATGGGAGAATGGGGAAGCTGTTGCCAGGTTGCGCAGGAGAGAGCTTGATGCCACTGTCTCGTTGGCCTGGCTTGGTGTTTGAACTAGCTGGGCTGGGGAAGCAAGGGGAAGGGGGACATCCTGTGTGTTGGGCTGTTATCTCATCCCAACATGCAAAATCATGCTGCCTCCCTCCTCCACCAGCTGGACTGGGGAAGCAAAGGAGGGGAACCATCCTGTGTGTCAGGCTTAGTTATCTCATTCTAACATGGCATGCAAAATCATGCTGCCTTCTTTCCCCTCTGGCTGGACTGCGGAAGCAAGGGGGGGGGCATCCTGCATGCGAGGCTGAGTTAAGCCAGTCCAACTTGCAAAATCACGCTTCCTCCCTCCCCCTCTTATTTTTTTTAATTTGGGGGGAGAGGAATAGAACAGGCAGGCATAGGACCCCCATGGAGTATTGAACTAAAAAACAGGCCCAGGAAGAAGCTGTGAATGGATTTAGAATTCTACTTAGACCTTTTGGTGGAAAAGAGTATAGTTATGAAGAAAACTGTTTACCTTCTACAAGTAAAGGAGATAAGTTAATGTTAAAGATCCAGCATGAAGTTCCAGTAAGGACTTTCCATGATTTTCAACCTTTAAATAAGGTTAGCTGCTTTCTTCCCATAGGTTAAATTTTAATATATTATTGAACACCCATACCAATATTATACACAAATCAATGAAATATAAATTAATTGAATTTAACTGGTTAAGTTTAATGGCTTCAGCACAACTTAACGATCCTAATAGTTATACCCCGGAGATCAATATATTTAGGAACTATGCTATTCCTGATAAAAGGAACAAACTTGACCAAATAAAAGGGATTTCCAGGAAGATCTGTAGGCCTCGCAGACATCTAATGCATAACATCTGCATCTTGCCTTATGAAAACAAATTTGCTCTTTCATTCAATTTTATCATAGATCACCTAGAGCAAAAAAATGAAATTAAATTTTTATAATTATCAGTAGCAAATCTATGATCAACTCTCATCATATGACCAAGGACACAGGGAATGCATCATACGAGCAAGTGCAGAGGGCAGACAAGAATTCAGAATGGAAAGCTGGAAGGATTTAGCAGGCTCCAGAAAGATGAACAAAACTAAAGCCCAACAGCATCCTTGAGACCAAGATTTTTTCCCGATATAACACTAATGAGTCACAGCCCACGTTGTAGTTCCATTCCATACAGCTAAGTGCAGTCAGTGTCTTCCATAATGATTGCAAAGTGTGAGTCTTGTCATAGAAAAAGAAAAGAAAAGCCCAATGGCACCTTTGTCATCACAAATAGTTTCCCAGGCATTGAGATTACAACAGAATGCTGGTGTTGGTAAGAAGAGTGGAACAATACATATTGAAAGGGTGGAAAGGGGAAACAAGGCAGACCGGAGGGATCAGAATGTTCTAAAACTCAGTTCTCCAGGTTGGTTCCATGAACTGCTTGATAAGCTGGAGATGCAAGAAGAGTTGCAGGACACCCACAGAAGAAAGCACAGTCAAGAAAGTGAGACAAATCAATGAAAAGAGGAGGAAGCAAATTAGAAATCCTGGTGTTTTCCAGACAGTGTGTGCTAGCTTAATCAAGCTACTATCTAGCCAACCATTCAGAAGCAAGTAGGTGGGATTATTGCTATTACAACACCTTTTTTAAAACTAACCATGTGTTAGGGACAGGGAGAACTGAATCTTAGCAGGAGCTAAAACATAAGGCAAGCAATGATGAGACTGCCAAGGCTCTGTTCTTGGTGGAAACAATTGTCAACATTTTTCTCAGAAGTTCCCTCTGTTTTACCACCATCATTCATTTTTCCAAGCATCATGTCAGAATGAGTGGCTATGAAATGCAGCAGCTTAAAAAAAAGTTGCAAAGAGGTAAATAATATTCTCAAGCTGCATTCGTCCAAAGTTTTCTGTAAAAAACTTACCAGCTTCAGTATGATTCAGCAATGGACATAGATAACCAAATGGGCTTTCTCATCAAGAAGAAAATGAATATATAAAAAGCAGACAACGGGACAGAAAAAAACAACCTCTAAATGAATATCCATCTAATTGCAGATCCATGTGTGAAACGACTGAAAAGTCGGCTCCGCATACTGATTTAAAGCAGCTCCAATACTTGCAGGTGAGGAGAGACTGCATCTTGACAAGCTTGCAGAAGAATTTGTGATGGTTGGGAATCATATTTCCAGAGGAAATTCCTACTCCCCTACCGTACTGTTATGTTAGCCAAAACTGTACAGGGAAGTCATAGGGTTGGAATTTCACATAAAAATCTTGAGTTCTGCTTATGCATTTTGCAAATAGGCTACAGAGTCAACATCCCTCTGACAATGGGTGGTCAAGCAAGATCCCCCAGTGATTAGTCCAGATGTGCTAGCCACACGTTAATTTCACATTATTGCCTTTTTCACTGTAATACCTCTTATAATCTCACAACGTATGGAGGTTTATCATTTTGCTTCAAATGGGTTTGCTTTTTGTCATCTGCTAGACACATTCCTAGTTAGCTAGTGCATTCCAAGGTATTTATTTGCTGATGGAAACTTCCCTGGGCACATGCAGCACAGTGAAACATGATGGAGTGAAGAACAGTGATAGATTTTTAAACATATGTGTTGGTTTCCAAGCAATTTGTTGATTTATTATATCCCTCAATACCCAATTGTTGAATAATGTGGAACTTGTCCAGGAAAAGTCCCAAACTCCACGCTCTCCAATTGAAAATAATTTCTTATGGCTTTCTTTAGCTTTTCAACTTAAAAAATGGGCTTAATTGTTATGTCCCCTTGTTAGGATAATCCAACTCTAGTGAAAGCACTTGTAGAAAGAAGCATGAAAAACTGATATTCATAGCAATGTATATTCTAAATGTGAATGATGGATATGTTTAATCTGTTTATGAGCCAGAAGAGTCTCATTCTAAATGTAACTTAGCTTGTAAATCCATATTTATTTAACAGTTTGAAAGTGCTAAATCACTCTAACCTATTCATAACTCTCTGTTAACACACCATTTTTATTGCCATTTCTGTTTTGCAAATAGAAAATGGATGATGAGCTTAGTCATTACTGCTTTTTGGGTGCCACAAATATAGGAACTCATAGCATATTCCATAAATTATAACTTACAAAGGTTGCTATAACTACCTGCTTAAATGTTCCACAGGAATTAACAATTTTAACATTTAGCTTTGTCTGTACATTCTTCAATATCTGTTGTGCAACAGAATAAGAACAAGAAGTTCCTCACATACAAGTTCTGTCATTCTCTGTGACATCCAGGTCCTTTCACCCCTGCCATATACAGATGGTCAATAGTTGAGCAGTCTCTGCATAACAACTTATGATATTATTCCCAAGAATGGTGGCAACCAGCAAGGGTGAGATTTCCTGTTTTTTGCCTTCACAAACCTTCTCAGAATGCCCAAATCTTGTCTAATAGTAATTAGTGACTTCCCTGTGGCTAGTTAAGCAGCTCACAAGAAGGATTTGAAGTTAAATCTGTCATTCTATTCATTGGACCATCTGACTCATTGCCAATGAACAGAATGACCATCCTGACTCATTGCCCACCATCTTGCAAATATATGCAATGGTAGATTAAAGATTGATAGCTAGTCTGGTGCAATAGTTAGAGCAGTGATTCCCAAAGTGGGCACCACCACCCCCTGGTGGGTGCTGCAGTGATCCAGGGGGGCGGTGATGGCCACAGGTAGAAACATTAATACATATATCTTTCTGTTTAATTGCTATTAAAATTTTAAAAAATTAATTTCCAGGGGGCGCTAAGTAATATTTTTTCTGGAAAGGGGGCGGTAGGCCAAATAAGTTTGGGAACCACTGAGTTAGAGGATCAGACTAAAATTTAGAAGACCCAAGTTCAAATTCTGCACACTTCCATGAAAGCTTGTTGAGTGGCCTTAGACTTACACTCCTTTCGCGTAATCTACCTCATATGGCTGCTGTGATGATAAAATGGGGAAGGGAGACCCATATATATCTTTGTCAACTCCTTAAAGGATGGGTGGAATTAAAATGTACCAGGTGGATAGGATTGTTTAATTCCAGATTCAGGTAAATCCATTTAAATCTGGAGTTTCATGTTCAAAATGGCAGTACTCCAACCATGTAAAACAATTTGCCAAGGATAATTTATACTTGTCAATTTTAGCAAAAAGTAACATCGCTTGGGCTCACGAACCCATGCATAATTCATTTAGGTGATTTATATGCCTCCTTTCCATTTGCACTGTCAAGGTATCTCACAAATTAATGAAATATAACCACAATAATACAACTCAAAGTTGTTCAAAACAGTAATATTTTAGATAGAATTTAAAATCTAAGGTATGAAACACAGAAAAAATAATAAAACAAATGCAAATTCTCCCAAACAGCCGAACTAGATGGGATGAACACTGGCATTTTGAGTGTGTGATGAACTTTGCCGTCTATTTAAGAATATGATTACATATGTTTAACTTTTACATTCGGATAAAGGGATTAGGCTGTGAGTAATGTCTGACAACCACCATGCGTGGTTTGTTTGCTTTAAAACATCTGTTGGATCTGCTGAAGATCAAAATCAATACAGAAATAAAATTAAAAATACCCTTTTCCAACAATGTACAGCATTAGAAAGCCCTTTGCTTGAAGACAAATCTTACTGAAGGGCGAAGAGGAGAGGAGAGGAGAAGAGACTAAAGGAAGGACAAACTTTAAACAGCACATGCTGTTTGGATGTCCTAAATGGCAGGACTCCAATCATGTAAAACTATTTGCATCACTGATGCCAACAGAAAAACACAAATGTGAAAAGAAAAAAAACAAAGAGGGAACAAGGGCTAAGGTGCTACCCAGCTGAAGCAGTTTGAAAGATATTTTCTTTGTAAATGCCAGTAAAAACACAGGATGCTTGGAGGATGAAGGTGGGACAAAGAAAGGAAAAGAACTTTGGGGTAGGATAATTGAAAAGTGCTGCCGTACATGAAGTTGTTGCCTCAAAAAGACTTTTTCTTAATTTTAAACAAACGTTTCATATGTGAAGAATCTGGGTGGCCCTCTTTTTTCCCTTCTTGAAAAGTGATATGCGGAGCCTGTGTGTTTTGGGGGTCTTCACGGGAAATGACTCTGCAAAACAGACGTTTTCATAAATGGAGAATGCAGAGAACATGCTTGTCTGGTGATTAGCCTTGTCTAAGCTAATCTTTGGATGAAAGCAGGAGCCATTCTCTTAATTTTTACATCAGCCAGAATGGATCGTCCATAACATCATTTGAAAATGAAAACTTCCTCTAAATATATTTCTTCCTGTTTACTCTGCTATCATTGGTGGCATCCAGATGTGCCTTTCTTATGACAATATATTCCTGCTTAAGTAACAACTGTTTTAAACCTCAAAGTTGAATGCAATAGTGAGGCACGAAAACAGTGAAACTAAATTCAGAGATATACATCACTTCTACTGGCTGCCAGAATTCATGTCAAGTAGACATAGTGCCTTAAACCAATGTCAATGTCTCCATTTGACCGTGCATTGAGTTGGGGAGGCACAGGCAGGCTTTGACATAAGAGTTTTGGTGGAAAAGGCTCTGACCTTGTGGAATGGGCTGCAGAGGAGGTCAGGAAGGCCCCCATGCTCCTGGCATTTTGAGAAAAAAATTGTCAGGTTTTTTTAATTGTTGGGGAGTGATATCTTCGAAGCTTTAAGTGAAGAATCTATGAAGAATCTCAGCACGAGGCGTTGAAGCATTGAGGCATTGGATCTATGGAGAAGTAAAAATAAACACAAAATGGTTTTGAGGGGATGAGTGCAAACAAATGGGGGGGTGGGGGGAAAGAGCTTGAAAACATTTTGCAAACATTTCCATTGCCTTGTGTGGAAAAACGAGTGACTCAGGTCTGAATGCTTCTTCTGCTATGAAAGTTTGCTTGGTGACCTGGAGCAGCTCATACATTCTCATACTAACCTACCTCACAGGATTGTTATGAGGATAAGATGGAGGAGATGAAAACAATGTAAATTGCTGTAGGTCCTTATTGGGAGAAATGGAGTGTGACATTTGTAAAAAATGAAGTATTGACCACAATCTGCAAAGAAACAGAACTGTTCATTCAGTATTCAAGTTATTGCTGGATATTGTGAATGCAGCAAGGTTCGAGTTTGGTGAGCAGAGTAAACAGACAAACCTCTTGTGTTTCAATGAGGAGTTGGGAATGTTCAGAATACCTTCTGAATATATTTTTCCCCTAGCCTATTTAAAACTACAGATGAAATTAATCAGCCTATGCTGTAGCCTTCCCTAAATTATAAATACTTAAATTAGCAAATGTCACTGTAGGACTCTGCACCATTCCAGTCTACCTTTAAGTGTAGGGACTCTGAGATAGGGCTAGCCTTGACCTCCCTTTTTTACTCCATCACCCTATCTGCCAAAGTGAGCATTCAGCATTCTGTTTCCATTCACAACCCCTTCTCCCTTCAAGGTTCGGAGGGCCCTGATTGGCTGTGTCTGTGTTTCTTTACCACACCAGCAAGGCAAAAGGGCGGGGGGTTGGAAGAACAGGTAAAAGGGGATTGACCTGGGTTGGTCCATCACAGCATAACATTCACAGTGTCTGTTAAGGGGGAGTGTATGGCATCTGTAAAAAGAAATCACTGACTTAACTAATGTCTTGTCTAAAAAAGAGAAATTATTTTTGCTTTAACAGTGTTTTTTTTTTAAATCTAGAAAGTAGCAGAGGCTTGTGGGTTGACTGATGGGGAAGAGAACATGGATATGGCAAGATGGTGTGTAACTACACATGCACAGTAATCTTTTCCTTTCTTTGAACATAGTGTGTCAAACATTTAACTTCATGATAGCAGCTTGCAAGTGGTCCATTTTTAATTAAACCAAAGGAAGATTGAGTATCCTTGATTTTTGAGTCAGCATCATCCCTATTCTGAGTACCTTGACGTTACAATTCCAAGGGGACAATGGCTGCATTTTGATTCTAGTACATCTGCATGTAGACACAACTCCTGCTACTTCTCTTCCATTCTTCCCTATCAACCTATCAAGAAAGAAATGTAGATAAATAAGCTTGATGTACAAAATCTTTTTTAAAAAAAAATTAAGCACAAGAGGATTCACTGTCAGATTAAAAAAGAAACTGTATAATCCTAACACATCCTGTTTCAGAAGTCAGAACAAGAGAGGGTACTACAGGATTAATAATTACAAAGCAGTACAGATAGAGAAGAACCTTCAACAACAGCTGAATGCAATTAGGGATGCTGTGAACTTTTCATGCAACATGTTCAGCAGCAGAACATATTGTTTTCGACACACGCAGTTACGTGTGAGCCAAGCCATGGATCTGCTCTTGCTGCCATTTGACTTGAGCAGTTGTCAAACAGCTTTGCAGCTGTGCAGTAGTTGTGATTGCTATCATTTCAAATATGATAATATATTTTGACTACCTCATGAAAACATCAACCGAAAAAAACATAGGCCAAGCCATATTTGTTCTTTCATTTTTGCTTTGGTATTTTGAGAGAACCGTTTTTCTAAGATCTATCAGAATTTTTCCAGAAAAGTTCAACATTTTAACAAAGCAGTGGACTCAGACTGAAGTAACACTGCATAAGATTGCACTGTAAATTATTTAGCAATAGAAGCCTTAAATGGTGTTTATCAAATTGCCCCTGCTTCTTCTTAGGATTCTAATAAGATCAAGATAACCATGCACATTGTGAAATAAGACTGATAAATTAAACAAGCTGCCTGACCGTTAAGCTTCTCCTCAGTTTGTGCCTGACATTTTGTGTGCTGCGGAAGTGATTCCCCTCCATTTGCTGAAGGTGGCCCCAGGATGTTTGTTCTACAGGCTCTAATCTATGGTGTCTTTTCAGCCTGAAGAGTGCATAGCTGAGGAGGAAATTGGCCACAGAGCTTAATGGTCGGGCTGGAGACATATGATGCTTCCTGAGCTCCTGAACTTTGCCTAGCCAGGCAGGAGATATCTTGCAGACAACTCAAAGAAAAAAAGTTATCCTTCTAGTGTCTTGGGCTGTAATAAGGCATCTTAAGGACATTTGGGGGGGGGGGGAAGCTGTGTGGAGTTCTTCCCCAAGATGCCTTTGTTTTGCATCCTCAGGATGTCTTCTCTGTCCAGAATGGACCTATGCGATATAGTGCAGCGGTATATACAACACATAAATGGAAGCCCAACAGCTATTTCTGAATCACTGGGATTTTGCAATGTGGCATAAAGCATGTGGTTTCCACTCCAGCTGTCCCAATTAGATTTTTTGCATGTTAACCACTACACTGGAAAACCATGACACTGCACAGCAGATCTTCTGCAGTACCAACAATGCGACATTTCTGCACAACTATGGAAAGAACTGTAATATCATTCTCTGTAATATCATTTGAGCCAGTCAATACATTTCCCTTTATAGACGGAGCTGAATTTCTTTCCCCTGAAGAAGTTACACTGTTATATGTAGGACCTCTTATAGGTAAATGCCACCAGTCCAGTACAAAGTAGAGAATTAATATTTTGAGGACAAGAGGACTGAAGCATTCTCTACCATGCTACAAATTGTATTTAATATGTGTCCTTTTCACAGGCTTTTGCCTAGTGTACATTACTGGATTAAACAGAATCCACTTGCATTAGGTTAGTATTCCTTCATTAGGTTAGTATTCACCAAATTGAGTTTGTGACTGCCATTGATTAAAGATGAAGTTTGGGAAGATATATGGACTAAAGTGTATAAATACAAAATTACACTAAACTGTTTATTTTTCCTAAAAGTTATGACTAAAGAAGAGGGAATGTGGCATAGTACATCCAAATCTTATCAAACTTAGGCTCATTCCGCACATGCAGAATAATGCACTTTGAAGCTGTGCGGAATAGCAAAAACAGTTGTGAAAGTGGTTTGAAAACGCATTATTTTCCATGTGCGGAAGGGGCCTTAGAAGCTAAGCTAACCAAGGAAAGCTGAGGAAAGCAATGGCAAACCACCTGTGCTTCTTAGTTGCCTTGGAAGTCCCTTGCTGGAATTGCCATGAGTTGGATGCAACTCGACAGCACATGCATACATATCACAAGAATCTTCCTGGGATTAAATCTGAAAGACAAAATGTAAGCTGCAGAGCATGGAAATTGAAAAGATAAAACATGAAACAACTTCATTTGCTTTGTCAGAATTAGGGTAAGAATTTTTTTTCTATCCAAAATCGTAAAGTGTATATCTGAATTGATTAATTATGGGGAAAATTAATGTTTGACAAGCTCAACCCTTCTATAATGTAAGAAAAATAATTAAGTCTTGTGGTGTTTATTGTAAAATGATCAGAAGCATGAATAATTACATCAGATATTTCTGTTATGCCTTGGAGTGTGAATCTGAGCTAGTAGTGCAAGTTAAAACAAAGCTGTTTGGGTATTTAGTATCATGTATGGTCAGTGTATATTTGCTAAAAATGTGTCTGTGACAAATGGCCCATTGTCTTCATCTTGAACCTGAATCTCCACTTGCAGTGGAATTCTAAATGCAGTACCCATGTCTAAGACCATTGAAGGCAATGGCATTACAAGGGTTTGACTCTTTTTATGATTGAACTGTAAACCAAACAGGTTCTTTACACTACCCCTTGTTCTTTTGGTAGTGCAGTTTTCTTGATTTGGGATGTAGGACCTCTGAGGTGTCCACAAGTCCTTTGAGAAAGAAAAAAAGTTTTGTTTTGAAAACCTACTGATTTCCATTAAAAGAGTTTGAGTACGGATTTATTTATCCCTTTGAATCAGTGGGATTTAATTGTGAAAGTTTCCACACAGCCCAAAATGGGCCAAGGGAGATATTTATCCCATTTTGGGAAATAACTTTGCATAGGGATCTTCACCGAAATAGATTCAGTCCACTATATTTCCCTCAACTCTGGTTTTACAAAAGTTGCTAAACTATTTATATTTTTGGAGAAACCAAAGGAGTCACAGCAACCCAGACTATTTGCAGTCACTTACTGGAGAGGTGAAATCTCCAGTGCAAAGGCAACCAGGGAGAACCGGGTTCATTAATTATTTTATTTATTTATCATTGGGTTTTGTATACCGCCCTACCCCCAAAGTGGCGAAACTAGGCAAACTGGAGTCCTGGGCAAAACCTGAGTTTGATGCCCCCCAGGCACGTGCCCAGTGCAACATGCCCCCCTGCCCCCCTTGTAGCTACCCCCAGTGGCATATCTAGGCAAACTGGAGTTTGGTGCCCCCCCATGGCCAGTCGCCCTCCCCCACCATGACCCAGCTAAGATTTTTTACACCAGGTCGTTTCAAAGTCACCATCACATTATAGAACATGCACCAACTCACAAATCTGAACACAGCAATAGGCCATGCCACATAGCAGAAATAATTTTTTAAAAAACATTTTCAAAATGCTTTCAAAATGTTTTATTACTGCTATGAAAACATTTTATGGGGTTGTATCCAGTCCCTCCAATTAGGGGAAACAGCATCACTTTCAATGTTATTTCAACTGGGACCCCCAGATTCTCCCTTTAGGGTGAATTTAAAAGGAGAATCTGGGCTCCCTAGTTTAAATAAGTGGTGGAATCCACCCCCAAAGTGGCTGGAATCCACCCCCAAACAGCATCACTTTCAATGGTGTTTAAACTAGAGAGCCCAGATTCTCCTTTTAAATCCACCTTAAAGGGAGAGTCTGGGGTTCCCAGTTTAAACAACATTGAAAGTGATGCTATTCTCCCCCACCCTAAAACAGCATCACTTTCAATGTTTAAACTGGGGACCTCAGATTCTCCCTTTAAATCCATGCCAAAGGGGAGGGGTTTAAAAGGAAAATTTGGGGGGTGCCTGCTGTCAGGGGTGCAATTGTTAAGCTAGCACCACCAAACTTTCAGGGTGTCTTTAGGATATTCTTCTAATGATACCACACAGGCTTGGTGAAGTTTGGTTCAAGGGGTCCAAAGTTATGGACCCTCAAAGGTGTAGCCCCCATTTTCTGTTAGCTCCCATTGGAAACAGTGGGTGATGGGGCACCCCATTTGGGAGTCCACAGTTTTGGACCCCCTGGACCAAACTTCACAAAACCTGGATGGTATCAGTAAGAGACCCTCCTGATGATACCTGCCAGGTTTGGTGAAGTTTGGTTCGTGGGATCCAAAGTTATCGACCCTCAAAGTTATCGACCCCATCTCCTATTAGCTCCCATTGGAAACAATGGGGGATGGGGGCACTTCCTTTGGGAGTCCATAGCTTTGGACCCCCTGGACCAAATCTCACCAAACCTGGGTGATAGCATCAGGAGAGTCTCCTGAAGCATCCCTGACATTTGGCGCTGCTAGCCTAAAAACTGCACCCTCTGCAGGCCAAAAATGGAAAAACACTGAAAATACAAAAAATCCCACAAGTGAATCTGCAGCTTTTGCGCCCCCCACAAGGGGGCGCCCTGGGCAACTGCCCACTTTGCCCAATGGGAGGAACACCTCTGGTTACAGATGTTATCAGTGTGCTGTGCAGAAACTACCCGGGCTTAAAAAGTCTAGATCTTGCTCCAATAAATTGTCAGCATTACAAACTGGGACCTACATTTTCAGAATAGTCAAGTAGGTACAGTAATATGACTCAGTCTGGCCACAGTGCACACACATATTCTTGGAGGCGGGCAGAAGATTGTAGATTTTACAGGCATTATGAATTAAGGAAAGAACAGTTTTAACTCTTTAGATACCTTGTTACCCAATAGGAGTGCTGCTGTGGGGCCCACAAAACTCAAGAGAATCTCTTTTGCATGTCAGACCAAACACATGTCTCCTGGGGAATTAACTGTATTGGGCCTTACTGTCTGGTGCATACTAGGGTTCCAACCTAACATAACACCCACAAGAAGAATGATGACATGATGACCCAGAAGAAAAGGTGAAGTTACCTGCCCAGAGTCTCAGCTTGGGCTAGATTGACAAAGGACTAAGCAGAAGATAGAAGGTTCTCCCAGGTTCTTGACTGAATCAAGTTGGGAAGGGGAAGAGGTTGGGAAGCCTCCATATCAGCCTGCACACCTGGATCTTTTCTGCTGATCAAAAGGGCTCAGCCAGGTCCAGAATCTAAATGAGTCACTGACTAATGTTTCAAGGTATCTTTTCAAGCAAGTGGAATACTTCCAGTTGGCAGTGCACTGGGCCAAACTCTGCTTAGATCCAGTGATCTCAGTTTGATATTAAACAGAATGTTTCATCCAGGTCTCTGGCAGCCATGTCAGAAAGACTTCTGGGGAGGACAAATATAGGCGTCTAAAGGGGGAATCAGGTATCACCTACAGTTTTCTTTTCTTTAGAAAAATCTATTCTTTACCCTGTGAAGCAAGAGTCTGGAAAGACAGCATACAAATTTCCTAAATACATAAATAAATTAAATACTTTGATTATAGATTAATTTTTCTGAACAGCTTCAGAGTTTCTCTAAGGGTCACTGTAAAGAATCCTAGCCCTGTATACTGCTCTTTTGTCAATTTTCAATAAAAAATATTTGGATTTACACCTAGATCCATGTAATTTTTGGAACATCATTTCTGCTCTTTTTTTAATAAAACCAAATTTTGAAACTCAGCCCTTCAGCATATTGTAGAAAATGAAATCTATGTCTAGCAAGCCAATGTTTCTCTGTTGTTATATCTGACTATCAATGTTCATTTTGCAATATTACAGTTCTGCTAATCTTTTTTGAAAGCTGTTTGACTTTAATATCAGGATTTCATAATAGAAAGGCCTTGCAAAAGGTTTTCAGAGGTAAGTTTAACCTATCTGCTCCTTCCTACCAAGCTTATCAATATTTGTTTAGCTTTAGGATATTGAAAATGGATGTCTTTTAAGCCACCACTTTATTCAGTAAATTATTGTTTATATGCTGCATTACTTAGGATACTGTCCAGTCATCCCCATGTATGTGCAAAGCCTTGTCTGGAGAGGTGCATATATTTAAGGAGTGCATAAAATGTCCATAACATTGAGAAACCTACCATAAAGTACATGTTGTGCATGAACGGGGGCCTGCATTAGACAGTTAAAGGAATAGAGATCTCTTCTGGCAAATAATAGAAGATGGCAGCATAGTATCCAATGGCAGGTGGGCAGGGAAGAAACACAATGTATCCACAATTAGAGATGTGCATTTTTAAAAAAAAAATGATATTCTTTGGATTTGGGTATATTGGAGCTGAACAATATTTGTAATCCTGATACCCTGGAATTCCAAAACCGTGTGGTATTTGGATCTGCATTTTATTCAGGAAATTTATTCTGCTCCATTGTAGCCTATGGGGAAGTTATCTGGGGGTCTGGAGGAGGGTGCTGTTTGTTAAGCAAGAGGCACCCGATTTGCATCAGAGATGCTGATGCCTGTCTACAGAATATTTCCCATTTTTCAATAAGTTTAGGTCAGGGAGTCCAATTTTTGGGCCCCCACAAAAAGTGCCCCATCCATGCCATTAATTCAAGGGGGGGGGGCTTTTTTCTTAAGGACTAAAACAAAGAGCATGCCTGCAGCAACTGCTGGTCAATGCCACCAGTGCCAAGAACTGACACAAGCCCAACAAAACCAAAGGAGAGCCCAGGAATCCCAGGAAAACCACAAGCAATGTGGCAAATCCAACAGAACCAATGTGAACCAGATAATCTGAGAACTATCTTAAACATAGGGGCTCACTTTTACAAGCCCACTAGAACCAAGAAGTCCTCACAAGGTGAGAGGAAGGTGGTTTTGTGTGTACCCTCATCAATCTGTGCACTATCACTGCCTCAGGGGAGGAGTCTTAAGTTCTGCAGATGGCCTTTATCACGGGCTCTCTTTTTCCCACCTCCCACCCCTGCAAATAAGAATGTTACATAGGAACACCTGTGGATTAGATTCATTCTTTATTGAGCATCTTCTGAGTCCTGCCAGTTTCTGTTAGACACATAGGTGACTATCCTTCACCCCTTTCATCTCCCACAAAATGAAGAACAGTTTTGGGGCAAATGTACTATTTTCAGACTGCAATTTTGGTTAGGCATGGTTCATGACTCAGTGAATACCACCACTAACATCCACTTGTGCCTCATAGCTACTGTGCTTCAGTTGACGCATTTCAGGGCAGTTGAATTCAGAATGGCACTAGGGATGGGGGGTGAATCTTGCCAATCAAATTGGGTAACTGCCCTAATGCTTCTTTGTAGTGACATTTTAATTTAGGAAAGAGTGTTTCTCCCTGACTTCCTAAGGCAGACTGAGAGAAGATGTAAGGACAACCATGGGCTCACTTCACTCACCCTCAAACTCCAGAACTGGGAGTTGTACAGTGGCAAGTTGATCTTCAGAAAACACTGCCCAACTGTTCAGGGGAGAAGGTGTGAGTGATGCAGGCTGACAATTTTGGGAGAAAATATGCTCACTCTAGTACTCTCATTGGAAGGCATGAAAGGACATTAAGGGGCTTCTGGGCCAAAGCAGAAAGGCCCACCCAGATGATCTCCTTCATGGTCCAGTAGATTGGTGGCATGTAACTTTTAGGGCTCTGCAAGGTACTCCTTCACTATTGCAGTCATTATATCCTGTCTCCTGCACCTTGTACTTCCACAGGGGTTGAGTGGTCTCCTCCATGAGGTCCATCCCTGAGGTCATCTTATCAGTTGTCTTGGAGAGAATGGGCATTTATCTCTTTATTGTTGTAATGCAAGCCTTTTAACTGTAGTAAGGGCATGGAAGATTTATTTTTGTTGACCATTGGTTAGTATCCAGAAGACAGGCAAATGTTTAAAAGTCCATAAGCATTGAAGATCAATGACTATTACAGTATAATACAAAATTGATATGAGTAATTACTTCCTCCCAAAAATACTGAATACCTAGATAGTCCCAAAAACATGTTTAAGAGATTAATCTTGTAAGTTACATCACCAACAATTGGGCACTTTACTTAACACTTTACTAAAAAGACATTGCAGTGTCTAATATATCCTATACATTTTTTTTCTGAATAAATGAAAGCTAGACATCCATATAAAAACAGATATGTCTACAGTCATTGTTTTGGCAAAATTTCATTGCTTTGGCAAAATGGAACGATTTATCTTCTTATTCCATTTATTCCTAAAATTTGGATATCATATTTATTAAAGTAAAATCAAATATTTATAAACAAATATTATCAGGGTTGTTTTCTGCCTTGATTCAACAAGATTAGGGATTCTGCTACACTTAGGTTCCCACATAAATTTATGAAACAGAATAATAATTTTATCAATAATATATTGACAAGGAATATAAAAATGAATTGCACAATATGTGCAATATTGTGGAATATATATATAATGTTCATTTTTAGTGCATTTACTTTATCCTATAATGAGAGTGTAATTATTTTAGTGTGTGTGAGAGAGAGAGGGAGACTTTAAACTGAGAACTGAGTTGGAGAGAGAAAGAGGGAGGGAGGATGAGACAGCGATAAGATCGGTTTTTCCAGACTGCGCATGTGGGAGGGCTGTGCTGGACTGGCAGAAGGTGTCAGAGAATCAGAGAGAGAGGATAAGGTGACAGGGTTTCAGAGTGGAAAGACTTAGAGTATCAAAACTCTAGTCAGAGAGGGTCAAAGCTATCAGCATAGTATAAAGCCGAGTCACTCTGGTAAGATGAGAAGTCTTTAGTCTTCTTGCACTCACTGCAACCTTCTATCACACTTGGAAATGAATACTCTTCACACAAGATATTCTTTCCATAGGAAGACTTTTACTTTTGCAATTGCAAGATTACACAAGTCTATCTATACAAGACTATCAGACTATATAGAACTCTTCAGCAATGACAAAGTTCAACACACATAGAACTCAATTCAGTCTCAACTCAACTCAGCAAAGCATATACAAATGCATACATCAGGGATACTTTTCCCCGCCCACGCAACAGTCTCTGATTGGTCTAGAATTACAGCTGAACTCACCAATCATGTTAAAAGTTAATCTTTGCTACTTTTGCCCCCAGGCTGACTGTCTCCATTCTTGGGTTCGCAAACTTTCTGCTAACTTGAAATTACCTTTTCTGTGAACTTTTCACTCTTTTTTTATATATCATGACAAAAGCTTTGTGAAATAATTAGTGCATCAGAATGTATACAGAGAAGGTGACAGCCTCAATAAACTGTTAGACATAATAAAGACAGAGAATCTGAGAGAACTATGAGAGAGACAGAAAAGCTTGTCAGAAAGCATCAGAGTGAATTTATGTTGAGTGAAGTCCTCAAAGTATTTGTTGCTTCAATTTTATTTTATTCTGTAAATATTTTGCTTGAAACCTTGAAGTTACCTATCAGTTATAAATAAAATCTTACTTTGAAGAAATACTGGAATCCCACCCTATTTCCTCTAGGACTGTGTGGGCCATCCATTTTGCCTTATAAGCTTGTGTACACATTCAAAAGTGATAAAGGGTTTTAGAGGGGATTTGTGTTCCTCATGGCAGCTACCATATGAGGAAGAATTAAGGGAACAAATGTTAGTTGACCCTTATTATTTATAAAGAAAAAAGAGTGGGCATCACATTTAGTGGCCATGGGTGAGATGGTCATCGCAGCAAGATTTAAGATTGATCATCTATCCAAATTCAAAGGTAGATCAGCAGTCAACTTGTTAAAATTTAACATAATCATATGCTTATTATAGTCCTTAGGAATTAATATTTCATGATAGGTTATGAATCTGGGCACCACAAAAATTGGACATGAGCAAATTCACTCCATGACACATTGTCTCCCAATGGTAACAACTCAGTTTTACCCAATTAACTGAATAGCCAGACAAATCACTGACAGCACGATCCAGATGGGGAGAGAAATGGGCTGTGGGAACGGCAAGGGTGAGCACTGAAACATTTGCCCACTCCACCAGTGAAAGTGGCATGCTGGTGAGGAGAGCAAACAAGGTGGTGGCCGAGTGCTGTGGAGCTCCGTAGAAGCAGCCTCCAGCCCAGAGCTGTGCAGGCCTAAACAGGAATGTCTGCATAGCTGGAGGTGGGCTAGTGGCATTCCCAGAGGTGGAGCTAACCGTAGTTGGCTTCCAACAGGCTTTTGGATCAGGAACGCCCCAGTGCAGACTGATGACTGATGCCACAATAAAATGCAACATGAGTCATTATTTGCTATAGTGCTTTCTGTGTGGCAATGGGCGGTTTTTACCCCATTGCTTGCTACACTGCCCAGAGTTCCATTGGAGGCAGTGCATCTCTGACCATTGCAGAATGCACCTCAGTTGTGTTGAGCTGTAAAAGTATTAATCACATCCATTAATACAACTGAGGTTCTAAGATAAACAATAAAAGATCATCTGTATAAATAAATATAAGTTTCAAAGGGTTGTGTACAAAGCCATTTTGTTTCATAGCACAAGGCAGAGATTTCAAACATCCATCAAAAAATAAGAGAAAAAAAGAAGTCAACCTTATCTAATTATCCCTCTCAAGAAGACATGGCACAGAAATGATGCTAATAGATGGGACGATAGGTCTGAAAGAGAAATACTTAAAGAATTTTAATCCATTAAAAAAATTTGTGAAGAAAGCCAAATTTCATCAATGTCGCAAAATTACTTTAGTATTAATATTTAGCATCCCTCACCTGCAACATTTAATTATCAGACACAAATATGTCCCTGGGGAGAATTGATTTCATCTGTTCAAAAGATGCAAAAGCTGCTTGCAAGGCAGAAGGAAATGAAATGGAAACACTACAGCTACTGCAAAGATGTACTACAGCAACTCAAAGTGGACTGCGTTGAGTGAGAAGACCCAAGGCTAACCAGTGACTATTCATGTTGAATATAGTATGTTCACCTATTGAACCTATTCATTGCAAAGCTTGTGACATCCCTATCTGGAATAACACTTTGAAGGGTCCCAATTTGTCCCAGTGATGCGGGGCAATCCATGAACCGGCCAACTGGTTGTTAAATGTGATTAAGGGGATTTCACATGTTTTCAAGAGAGCACTTAAGATCCATAGTCACTTTGTTTCTCTTCTTTACAAGTTCAAGATGTTTCTTCAAGCTTTTGGCAAGCAGCCCACAAGATGCCTTTGGAACAAATGGCAGATTCTAAAGCTTTTGAGGCTCTTTATGGGAAGACAGATGATAGGAAGTTCCTTTGTAAGAAAAGCACAAATTGAGTCATTTCAATTGCTCTGAAATCTTTAACACATGACAATGTGTCTAATCAGGACAATGATGTTTAATTCCTTAATTTAAATTATTCTGTGATGACAAACATGTCATAACAAAGGTAAGCTTCCAGGAATTTTGCACCAAGAAGAAGAAAAATGATTCCACAAAAGAGACATATTCCTCAATGACAGTCTGTTTGTAGATACTGCTAGCTTCTTATGTAGACCCAAAGAACAGAAAAATATTATTTTGAAAGAAGAGGAACAAGAGTTGGTATGGATTTCACCCTTTTGTTTTAGGCAAAATGATTTCCAATGTTTTCCAATGATTATGGACAAAAATAGCAGTTCTAATGTGATGTCACAGTCAGTACACCATAAAACACAGCAGGGAGGAAAACAATCATTAGGAAGTCTACTCAGAAGCAAGTCTCACTTTATTCAATTGACCTTATTGTTTTTAGAATTGTAGTCTACATCACTTAGATAGAGTCTGTTGGGTAGAATTTCAAACAGGAACTTGGATACTCAGGTCTGAATTGCCATTCTTCCATGGAAGCTCAACAGCTACTGTCACTTTCTGTGAGCCATGACCTATGTCACAGAGCTCTTGTTGTGCAAATAAAACAGAGTGGAGATGATGCTGTGTCCCCATTAGGAAGAAGGGTTGTTGTGAGGATAAAATAGAGGAGAGGAGAATGTTGTATGCTACTTTGTTTCTCCATTGGGAGAAAGTCAGGATATAAATAAATACATAAAAAATAGAGGTGTTAGAAGAATAAATGACGAGATTCAGACTCTAAGTATTTGAGTATTTATGCAAATGTGACATCCAACCTGTGGATGCTGACAATGGGGTGAACAACAGGTATCTGTTTTTCATACTTTGCATGGAATATATACACAGTACATTAGTGCTTGGTGATAACTATAATTTTCTCAGTAATTTAATGTGGTATGCAGTGGGATGTTATCACATTATGTTTAGCAAGTATGTCAGCTGGAAAATGGATTTCTTGGGAAGTACCTGTAATACTGTTTATGAAACAGATCAAATCCTCGTTAATTTGTAACATTAAAAGCAAGGCATACCAGATCAACAGAATGTGAGGGACTTGGCAACACTGGACTGCCACAGGGAAGGACAGTCATAGAAATGTAGTTTGACCTGGTTAGGCAGGGTACGAAAGAAAGTATGAGAGGTCCCCTGGGTTCCCAACTCACACCTCAGATGTGGAAGGGGTTATTCTTGCCTATGGTGTCATCCCCATCCCCATTGTCATCCTTCTGTCAGGGTGATCCCTGCTTGTCCCTTCTAAGTCTGAGACGGTAGCAGCCCCAGCTACCTTCCACTTGGCCTGGAGCTATGAGGGTCTTTGCAGCCTTTACATGCTTCGCTCCCTATTGCTTGAGCTAACGAGTCCTTGGAGGCTTCCTCTGTCTCCCTCCAGCTGGGATTCTGCCCCTCATCCTCTCCTGGCCAGTCTGCTTTTTGTTCATATCTCTGCCCCTTGGCTTTGTAGGACCCTCACTGTGCTCCACCTGCATGTCAGATAGCTGGGTTGACACAGAAGACCTAAACTAAGGATTTGTGGATGACTACATAGTATTGGGGTCTTTGTTCACAATATATTCTTGTATTTTTATTAATGCATATTTATTTATTTATTTATTTATGCATTTATGTGCACATATCTGTAGTAATAATAAAAGTAACATCATTTTACTTAAAATTACTTAATTCAAATGCTAATTAAAAAGAACTAATATCTATTTTATGAAAGTGTGTGAATGTATAGGTAAAGGTTGTCTTGTTTGCATGCACGATGTCATTACTGACTCATGAGGTGACATCACATCACATTTACTAGCCAGACCATATTTACAAGGTTGTTTGTCATTACATTCCCCTGTCATGTACATTTTACACTTATTCATTTTACCAGCTTCCGAAGGATGGAAGGCTGAGTTAGCCTTAAACCAGCTACCTGAAACTGACTTTTCTCAGGATCAAACTCAAGTCACATGAAGAGTTTTTAACTGCAGCATTGCAGCTTACCATTCTGCCACGCAGTGTTCATGAATATATGCATATATAAATAAATGGATGGATGTGCAGGTAGGTTGGTAGCTAATCTTGTGTGGAAGTTGAGAATTTCCAATCATACTGTGGGATTGCATTTCTGAATATATGTGACAGAAACTGCCAAACTTGTTGCTATGTTTTATTATTATCATCATCCAAAGCTACATCTGGTTTAACCTTGTTTCCCCACTCTGATTTTGTAATACATTCTCTCCATCCACCCCTCTGAGATTTTTTTTCTTCTCCAGATCTTAACCCTGTAGCTATGTCTCACATGTGTATGTGAAGTGCCGTCAAGTTGCTTCCAACTCATGGCAACCCTATGAATTAATGTCATCCAAAATGCCATATCATTACAACTTCACTCAGGTCTTAAACTGGGGGCCATGGCTTCCTTTATAGTGTCAGTCTATGTCATGTTGGGTCTTCCTTCCTTCCTTCCTTCCTTCCTTCCTTCCTTCCTCCCTCCCTCCCTCCCTCCCTCCCTCCCCCCCCCTTTTTTGCTGCCTTGCATAACCAATGAGATATAGCTACCTGATGTTAATTCACTGACCAATGCATTTTCCTTCATTTTAAATGGCGTGAGGAAGGAAAAAAGTGAAACACCATTTCCAAAGCAAGCTGGCATATACTCCATTTTCTCAGGCATCAAGGACAAGCTAGAAGTACTAGAATAGTTGCTATGGCAATGGAAATACTTCATGAGCACTTTTTCTTTACTTACAAGCCTCTGAAATATGGCATAAGAGGCTACTTTTAGCAGTAGAGAGAAATATCCCCCCAGTTGCCTTTTGTAGTTGAACCCTACCGAATATAACTCACAATATGTCTTAGTCTATGGGGTACAGCAACATCATAAACACAAGATGCAGAACTGGAATTTGATACAAAAGGAAAAAGGGCCACAGATTTGAAATATGATGGCAGTAGAATCCTGAATCTGGAGAAATGTGGTTTTTGATGAGAAAGATAAAATGAGACAGTTCTCTGAAACATAAGACAGGAAGAAAGACTAGAGGAATATTCAGATATACATCATCAGGGTATGTATCCAAGCAGGAGATGGGGAAGCTCTAGTAATTTTGTGGCTTTTTATTTTTTTGGCAGGAGTTGTACAATAACTCTTTTCATGCAATATGTTACACTACAGTTTCCCTTCACTGGTAGTATATTTTAAAGGCTTAGTTCCCCCTTCAAATCTTCTATCTGTTCTTTATAAAGAACATCCATGCAGACTGCCAGTATTTACTTCACCAAAGATAAATGGAAAATTTGATGTACACATCAAGATATCAGCATGGGGAGAGAGACTTCCTAGTAAGAATGATATCTGTGCCACGTAGAATGATTCTGGCTGAGCCCAAAGAAAGACACAATGTAATATAATATAAAATGGGATCCACTGTTGCTTGTGAGTCCACATTCAAACCTGAACTGGAAACTGATGGAAACCTTCTGGGTCCCTGGAGTGGGAAAACTTACTTTGCCTATCTGGAGGAGACAGAGGAATAAAGAAGGGGTGCATTAGTTCAGTCAGCATTAGTGATAACTAAACTGTATTAAATGTCGTGAGATCTGTTAATGGGGCTGCAGTCCTAAGGACATATTCCTAAGAGTGAGCACTTTCAATAACATGGGATTTACTTCTGAGTAGACCTGATCAGGATTCCTCCCTGCAACTTCCTAGTTTGTCTTGGTAAATAGAAACAATTCAGCACAGGAGGATTTGGGATCTCCTGTGTCATGGAAGTTCCAGCCTGTACACTGCTCACACCTGGGAGTAAATCTCGTGGTTCCAGTCTCTGGGAGGACCTCCCCACTTCAAAAAAGCGATGTGAGACCAGGAGAACGTGGAGTGGGTGCAGAGGAGAGAAACAAGGGTGATGAGGGTCCTGGAAACCAAGCCCTATAAAGAAGGGCTGAGGGACTTGGGAATGTTTAGATTGAAAAGGAGGAGATTGAAAGCAAGGGTGTATCTTCTAAGGATGATGCCCAGGGAAAGCATTGAACAGCATACCCCCCAACCCCCAACTCCATGTCGGGATATACATTTCAAGGCTGGGCTCGGCCAGATCTAACTTTAAACTGCAGGTGCCAGACCTCAGGAGCCTGCAGTTCAAAGCTGGACACACTACAACCAGAGAGCTGGCATAACAAGGAAAAAGGCAAATCAAGACAGCAACCTGTTACACCTTAGCTGCAAGTAAAGACTACAAGAAAAAAATGAAGTGCAAAAGTGCTCTATTTTCAGCCAGTGAAATTGTGCAACCAACATCCAATGTTTAATCGACATAAATGTTAGAACAAACCAAATCTAAATGCAGATTATATACAAACATATCCTGAGATCCCAAATACAAAAGGACACAAGAAGACAATTGATACAGAGAAGCTGGTCTATGTGTGCTGCAAAAGCTTAAAGTCTGTTCTGTAGCCACTCTTATGAGACTGATGTTAAAACAAAGTACAATTTGACAGCAGGGGGGCAGGGCTTGTGGGGGCCTTGGCTTTCCCCACCATAGTTATGCTCTTGATTGTGAAGGAACATCATTGTTCTCTTTAAGCATTTGGAGAGATGTCACTTGGGTTGCCATTGGCAGCAGCAATGGGTTTAAATTATGAGCAGAAAGGTTCTGGCTGGATATAAGTGAAAAGAATTACACTAAGGGTTGTGCAACAGTGGCCGTTTCCCCACTTTAAAAAATGACGTCGGTTTCATCCGGCATGGACCTTTTCAGCACTGGGATTGTGTTCCCCAGCTTCCCCACTGCCCCACGCAGAGCACGGGGTCATCAAAAGGCACCGTTTTCAGCAGTGCCAGAAATGATGCGCACTGAGGGGGCGCAAGAGCAGCAGAGTCGGGGCAGCTGCGTTGTCGCCGCCCCTGTAGTGGGGAGTGCTGCTGGACCCCGCGCTACTTGGCAAGAGTAGCACGCAGCAAACAGTGAGTGGGGAAGGGCCCAGTGGAATCAGCTACCTAGGGTGAGTTCCTCCTCGTGGCAGTCTTTAAGCAGTGGCTGGACAAACAGTCTGGAATGAATCTAGGCTAATCCTGTATTGAACAGGGGGTTGGACTAGATGGCCTATATGGACCCTTTCAGCTCTATGATTCTATGACCTAACCTCCTTTGCTGCCAACAGGAACCACTCCCTAAGTGACAGTTCTTGCCATGACCCCAAAGACATTCTTATCATTTTTATGCTAGAGCCCCAGTTGTCCCTGTATATAGAATGGGTTTAGTTATCTTTGTATAGCATTCTATGGGAGGGAATCTCAGTTAATTCTGTCCCTTTAAGAAGCCTCTAGTACTGGTGTTCTACAGCAGTCTATTACCCAGCAACCTCGGTTTAGTTTGTCAGTTAGGTGCCAACAGAAGCTGGGTAGCAGCAACAAGTTAAAGTCATAGAAGTTATAGGCTCACAGGATTTAAGTTAATAAGTTTCAATACAGTTAAAGTCAGTAGTGTTACAGTTACAGCAAGTTGAAAAGAAGACAAACCCAGAAAGAGGATGGCGGGAAGAACTTGAAAGGACTCAGTCAGCATAATTTCCTAAAAGAAACCACAGAACAGGTAGTTTGTATCTAGAAGACATCAAGTTCCAGCCTCCAGAAAGTTTCAGCAATGCGAGTAACCTTTATTTAGTTAGACCCGGAAGGAGTCAGGGTCTTTCAACTTTGTTACAATTAAAGTTTAAATGTTGAACTGTTAACATTCTGCTTTGGCCGGGTGTGGGGCACCAAAACAACCACCTGGGGAGAACAGTTTTCCAAATACTTAAAGAGAGCAACGAGGGCATAACTAGGGTGGGGCAAGCCAAGACACATGCCCCAGGCACTGCTTAAGGGGGGGGGTGCCCTCCCTATGCTCCCTTGTCCCCTCCCTATGCTCCTAGATGTCAGCATCCCCCCCCTTGCCAATATGGGTGCCTGTTATGCTGGAGGAGGTGGCAAATGCATTGGCCCATACCTTTACTGCTTTCACAGCTCAATCTCCCCTCCTCATTTGGATTGGGCTGTCCTTCTGAATAAACAAGATAAATCAGTTTTGCCAACTAAAAACAGAAACCAGAAAATCTAAAGTATGCTATCACAGGTATGATCAGAAATATAGGGGAACAGTTGCTGGATTTGACCAGAAGGCTCATATATATTATGGCATATATAAAGCAAAATAAATATGGCCCCCCATGCCAAGAATGGAGTCTAGAGACCCAGAGCAGAATAGCCTTGGAGGGCAGTAAAAAGAAGACAGAGTGGCAATAATTATATGACCTTGTGTAGATTGAAGCTGTTTAAACCATTAACAATAGACATAATCACTGAGAATTACATGAATGTACAACTTCAAAGAACTGAAGATATGATTCAAGGATAGGAATGCTGGTGAGGGTCAAAATGTATTCATACAAGTGGAGTAGCTAACCCATTCCTCCCTCATCTTTGCTTCCTCCTCTCTCAGGCCCCTTCTGCACATGCAAAAAATACACTTTCAATCCACTTTCACAATTGTTTGAAAGTGGATTTTGCTATTCTGCGCAGCTGCAAAGTGCATTGAAAGTAGATTGAAAGTACATTATTCTGCAAGTGCAGAAGGGGCCTCCGCCTCGCATTCTTTCTCATCTTTCTGCCACCCCTTTTTTTACTTATCCCTCCATGTATGTCACTTTCTCACCTTTTGCCACCCATCCCATCACTCTCTTTCTGTCCCTCATTACCCTCCTGGTGCCCAACTGCACCCCCAGCCCCACAGCATCAGTGGTGGCAGCACCTCTCCCAGAACCACGATGGGTCTCCCAACTACAGAGATCAGTTCCCCTTAGAGTTGTCAACTTCAGACTGGGAAATTCCTGGACATTTGGGGGTGGAGCCTGGAAAAGGTGGGGTTTGAGGAGGAAAGTAACCTCAGCAGGGTATACTGGCATAGACTACACTCTCTAAACCAGCCATTTTCTCCAGGGGAACTGACCTCTGTCATTTGGACAGCAGTTATAATTCTGGCTCTCACCTGGAGGTTGACAATGGTAGTTACCATGGAAAAAATGGCTGTTTTGGAGGGTGGACTGTATGGCATTATACCCTTGAGGCTCCTCCTCTCCTCAAATGCCCCCTTCCCAAGTTCCACCCCTCAAATCCCCAGGAATTTCCCAACTTGCAGTTGATAATTCTATCTCCTTCCCACTCAACAGCCAACCTGTCATCAACTGCCCCACTGTCTCAAGCTTTCCATCGCCCTCCCTGCCTCCTATAGCTTCTACCTTGGAAAACTACTGTGGGGGGAACCAAAGCAGTTCACAGAGGATTCAAATATATTTTCAGGTAAGTACTTTGTTTTCCAAGTGAACTAACATAAAAGTAGCCTAATTTGTGGATTGCGTATGTGCATGTATTGTTGGAACAGTACCTTCAGACAGATTGAAAGGGGAAAACTGGATCATCTTTTTTAACATTACTAGCATTCCTGCTAATTTAATAATTCACCATTATTACAAAGTTTTTCATCTTCCTGGAGGCTTCACAACACAATTTAATATTTTGTAGGAAGCAGATATTGCTTCCAATGTTGTTTTAAATAGAGCAGAAAAGGTAGCCACAAACACTTCTGAGTAAGCATTTCCTCCCTTCTACCGATATCCAATTTTGTTATCATCAGAGGTAAATCCTCTTACCAGCTACTCATTAACCATAACGAAGTTGCTCAAATGGGCCTTTCTGAATTCAAAATCATATATGGTGGTAGGTATCCTTAGAAAAAAAAGAAGAACGATATGGAGGGAAAGGTATGCAAGCAATGTGCCATCACAAGAGAGCTTCATAACAAATAAATGTTATTATGGGCAAGTGGCAATTAGGATTCCCTTAATTATCTGTCATTTTGTATTTATCATCATAATGTTTGTTTTACAATGCTTTATTAAATCTGGCTTGATGACAAACAATCTGCTGGCAGTATATCCTGCTGTGCAACATATGGTGTTACACCTAATGAATATTAATACTCTGAAGTACAAATGGTCCTAGGGGACCGACACTGATGTCTGGGAAACTCCAGCAGATGCTGTTATTATGCAGAAAGGTTTGGCTGTGTTGTTTTGCACTAGTCCAGTTCACAGCTAGTGATGGCTTCACTTTGCCTATTTTTTACCACGTGAGACTTTTGTGTGCTTTTGAGCCCTTTGAGATCTCAATCGCAGATCCCTGAACTCACCATTCCAGCAGATGTGCTAAAGGAACTCTATGATGAGCCAGTAAACCAGGTCTCTCCTGAATACAGGTGCTTCTTTTGCATTCTTATAGTATTCCTTGAGCCTCGAGAGCAGCAAGAACCATATTAGTTTTGGCCACTACTGTTTTTAATAGCAGAAACAAGCAACTGTAGCAGTACTTACCTTCCTTTTAAAACTATTTCAGGCGTAAAATTTTCTGGGTGTTTCTTTTCATTCTGTGCATATTTTGTTAGTTCTATTACATACCTAAGCAAAGTACTAGCAACACACAAATAGTGACTTTCAGAGGGTATCTGTGACGAATTCCAACACTTAGTCTTATTTACTGCAGGTGGACTGCAGCCCACAAAGACTGCATAAAGCAGATGTCTAAAGGCTGTGTTAGGAAGTTTGAAGGGAGTTCTGATCAAAGTGCCAGAGTGAAAGGGTGTGTGCCAAAGGGGCTGCATTCCATGTTGATTAAACTACTCTGAGGGACTAAAGGGTCAGATTAAAAAGGAATCCATACTGAGTCCCTGATGTTAACAAAACAGTGACACATGGGTTGCTTGGTGTTATCTTTGAAGAGAACCTACACTCAGAGACTAAGCAGTGAAGTTTATGAGAGTGGTAGGATCCTAATATAAGAGATATGTAGTGAGAGGAAATTGGCTTTCTGAGGAATAGGTGGAATTCCTTCTCTGTTAAGCAACTTGTGGGCAGGACATCTCTAATGGAAAGATTGTCTTAAAAGTCAGCATTTGAAGAAACTGTTTTGGAATACTTACCTGAAGGTAAATCAGACACATAACTGTCAGAGGGACATATAGGGTCACATGTCTCCGGGCGCCACCCATTTAATCACTTGGGGAGTGCAAAATCGTTTCCCACACCCCTCCTCCTCTCCTCTCCTCTCCCCTGCCACTGTCCTTTCAGAGGAGGCTTCTGACTGGCTGACTGGTGAAGCTGGTATGTGGGCCTTCCACCTGCCCCCCATGCTTGGCCCATGGATCTTCTGCTGCCCTTCCAGCCCAGGGACCCAACAGAGTTTCTCTCCGCAGTGCCACTTGCCCGCCTGCCTGCCTGGGGGCACCGACCAAGGCCCAGGCTGTTCTTCCTGCCTGGCCCCCAGGAAGGCAAGTGAGTGGGCAGATGGTGGTGGTGGCGGTGGATACCCCAAGAGTGGGCTTGTGCTCTAGAGCCAGCGAGGTGGGCACTAGGGCTACCAGCCACTGGTGTGTGGGTGGCGGTGGCAACAGCAATAGCCATGGCTGCCGAGGCGCAAGGATGGCCCCCACGGCTGACAGGCAGGCCATGAGTGGGGTCGGGCAGGGGGAGCAGAGGGAGCAGGGGGGCATGGGTCTGGAAAAACCAGGTCTTGCCCTGGCACCATAGGCAGGGTAGGGTGGTGGTGGTGGTGGAAAACTCTGGTCTTGCTCCAGGCACCATTTTCTGATGGTATACCTCTGAGGTAAACTGAAAGTATTTCAAACTAATAGAAAGGCAAACTGCATGCTGTGTTGCCTTTACTGGTTATATTTGTAAATAATAAACTGAATGTAACATCTTGAAGGCACTAAGCTGAGCCATCTATCTGAGCCATCTTGTAACTACTGTGAAGGAAAGATACATAAACAACTTATATATAGTAATTAATACCAGCTTCTTGTTTTATAATATTTATTATGTTGCCAAATCAGTTTTTGAAGTCCTTTTAATAAAAACCTACATTTTTCATCTTTTTATGTTATAAAGGGTTTACTTTGGGTTTCCTAAGACCAGGCCTCTGCCAGACTGAGAGGTGGCCAAGCTGAGCACCTAAAGAATGTTTACTTTTTATTATAAGTATAAGGTTGGAAAGTATAAAGAGAAGCAAAATCATCATTCATACTACTGCATCAACATAATAACTGACAAAGGGACTGCTCAGTCAAAACCTTAACTGAATGTTGGAATTTTTGGAAGTGAAATCTTCTCAGGGCACTGATGGGAAGAAGGAAGATGCTTGTGTGTAACATATTTTTGTTGGCAGCATTGCGATATGAAAATAAAATCCACAAAGAAGTATTCCCACTATTATTTGAACATCATTTAAAGAATACAGTTATTTAATTTTATTAAAACAAACATATGTTCCTGTCAGAAAGGCACCTCTTAAGAGAACTCAAGAGGCTTGTGGGGATGACAGCAAAGGAGGCCACTTCACCTGAACCTATGAGGCTTAAGCTTGAGATGGCAAAAATAGAAGCTGAAAAAGAGAGAGCCAGATGCTTAGCTGACCTGGAGCAGACTAGGATTGTTGCTGAAGTACAGTTAGCCAAAGTTCAGGCAGAGAAAGGCAATGACATAGAAGCCTTTTATTTTGCTTTGAGACGACATGTCATGATTTAGGTACTCCTGAAGAAAATGAAATGTTATTTTTGCATTCACAAATATGTTGCACACTTAGTGAATTATATTCTAACCTAAGAGAGGAAGAAACTTCTGACTATGCTGCAATTATAGAGAGGGTTAAAGAGCATTTGGGTCTCACAGCCAAAAAGGTTAGGGTTATGCTGAAATCTGCGCTCCTGCAACTCCCTCCCGTTTCCCACCCTTTGCCGCTCACCTATTCAAGAGGATCCACCAGCGGTAATCCGCCCCCGCCCTGCGCCATCATCACTGGCATCAGCCAACCAGGCAGATGGGACAGGGAAGCCGGAAGTGGCTTGGGATAGCTTTGGGCTGTGCCTCTCTAGGAATGGGGACTCTTTCCCATTAACCCTTAGGCCAACTCTCCGAAGGAGGCTGAGAGGACCCAAGCCACATGGAGCCGCAGTGTAAGGACAAAAGAGCCGCATGTGGTTCCGGAGCTTGCAGACCCCTGAGTTAAAGGGAGACATAGAGGGGAGACTTATTCCAAGTCCCTACAAGAAAAAAAGCAGGAATGGAGCCATAGAGGAAAGTTGGCTCATACAACAACTCTGCAAGGTGACCCAGTCCAATAAAAAATAAACCATGAGGGGTTGTGTGCTATTGTGTGCTATTGCTGTCAAGAGGAAGGTCATGTGAGATCTAGGTGCCCTAAATTAGAACATCAAAGCTTTTTGCCAATCCTGAAAGGTTTGCTAGTTTTCAGGAAAGTCCCAAGACAAGACGAACGGATCTTCAGCCCATATCTGTAGTTACAGAAGCATTTCCAAGATTGTGGTAGACATTGTTGGTCCTATTTTGCAAAAAAAAATGGACATGCTACATTTTAACTGTAGTGGACTATGCCACTAAGTACATTGTTGGTCCTATTTTGCAAGTCACCAGAAATGGACATGTTACATTTTAACTAGTAGACTATGCCACTAAGTACCATGACGTTGTCCCACTAAGTATCCTGAAGCTATTCTACCCTCTCCTCCTCTTCCTGTGTCTCAGGCCCCTTCCGCACACGCAAAATAATGTGTTTTCAAACCACTTTCACAACAGTTTGCAAGTGGATTTTGCCATTCCGCACAGCTTCAAAGCAGTTTGAAAGTGCATTATTCTGCATGTGCGGAATGAGCCTCATAGACCTCTTTTTCCACCTTCCACCATCAGCAGTATTTATTGGGGTTATTGGGCAATTCCAAATGTCATCCCTTTTTTCTGTAAATTGCTACTTCTTTAGCAGTTAAAGTGGTTAACTCCTTACATTTTCACTGGCTAATATTTTTGCAAACATGTCACTCAGTGGGAAGCTCCCATGGATTTCTTTTTTTAAAATCTGCAGGTGAGGGGATATGTTCAAAATTAGATATACAGTTAGTAAAATGGCCATCCTCTATGCTTGCCAGTCACACATACACACAGATAATATATGATGATGTTTTTGTTTTGTTTTTCTGCAAACGTCGGGCTTTCCCCAGTTTTGTAAAAAAGATCTTTGTTCTCTATCCGTAGCCCTAACTTTCAGATTTAATGCAGAGTTTTGAGAAATAGATCTGTTGACTAGGAGTCAAATTGGCCATATTTCCTTTGATTTTCTAGTTTTATGCTATCAACATCAGTAATGCAAATCAAGTTCTTAGAAAGCCTATTAACTTCCATGTTCAAAACATCTTTGGATATGTCACGGAGCTGTCTCACCAACTACTGTTCTACTTATTTAGTAAGCAGAACACTTAATTATTTTTAACCATAAATTCCAAATGACTATTTAGAAAAAGCGTTTTCAAGGTTAGTAGATTTAGCTACAGCCATGGTCTGGATTCACCACACTATAGAAACTGGTTTTCTTCCATTTTTACCTCCTTACTTATGGTATTGTAAAATCTGTGTTCATTTTCATACAACAGAATAAAGTATGCTAATCCACATGGTACTCAGGATTTTAAGGCAGTTCATTAAATTGTACTGGATTTTGAATGAAATTCTACAGGCTAGAGGTTGTTACTTGTATGGAGACAAGGAAAGTAGAATTTCATATAATTTAACACTTTATTTCTTCATCTCTACCACTTAGAACAAAATATATATTGTGTTATTGAAACCGATAAAGGAAAGAGTGACTGACTACAAGACTACTACTTGTAGCCCTTGTTCATGAGTAGGCCTAAGTAGCTTTTTGATAAACTATCATTTATTTTGGGGAGTGACTTTGTAATATTGATTTTTTTAAAAGCATGAAAAGCATGTCATGCAGCACTAAAGTCTATTAGCTCTTAAAAGGGAACATACAGTCATTCACATTTCTAGATCTGACTTCACCAGTTGGGCTTCCTGGACCTTTACCTAAAGGAAAACTTCAGATGAAGAGCCCTCTTGCTAATGCCAGAGATCAAAGAAACATTCTCAGCATCACCTCCATCATACTTAGTATTTATATATCACTTTTTAAGTATTTCAAATCCTTTCCATTATCTGTCCCAGTGACCCTTGTAACAGCCCTGTAATTACTATTACTTTTCCAAAGCAGCATCTTGACTAACATTATACATTGTGGTAATAGCTGAAGCAAAGTCATTGAACTGAGAGCTTCAGCTTCTTCCTCATACTAAGTCACTCTCATGCTAAGCAACTCTCACCATCACCATATCAGCAACACTCACCATCACCATATGACATGTACTTTTCCTGCCAATAAGTAAAAGGAAGGAAGGAATGATGGTATGCCTAGTGCTGAGGAGAAACAAGAAAGACTTTGGTGAGAAGCAAGGTAAATAAAACAGACATCCAGCAGCACCTTGCAGAATAAAGCCAATCCAGATTGGGGGGGGGGGGGGAATCTGCAGAGGAAACGGTGGAGGGTCATGTCAATGTATTTGACCCCTCCATCACATAAGGGGCACGGGGGCAAGATGTCAGCACAGGGCACAGGGGCAAGATGTCAGCACAGTGGTAAGATGCTCCAAAACATGGAAGTCCACAGCTCTGAAACCTGGAACTCTGGGGTGCCACAGAGATGTGCTGGTACCCAAAGTGGATGTCAGCATGTGTGTGTGTGGAGGGGGTGCCAGGGCATTCCTGGGGGTGCAGCTAGGCTCTCGGACTTACACCACACTCTTGTGCAGCGTAAGTGGCTTTAAGTCAATAGGCTGATTTGGGCTGAGGGAAGGATTTCAAGTTTTCTTCCCTGATGTTCTGGTCAAAAGTTCTTTTGGAGGTGGCACAGTGCTGTATTTGCCATGCTGCCTCCACCCGCCATGGTGATCACACTTGTACTATAACAGCATTTATTTCAGCATGAACCTTTGTGAGTGACAGACCACTTCTTCAGATAGTTATGTGAAGGAAATTCATACAGGGAATTCTTCTTATAGGAAAGATAACTAGGGGTGGGGAACCCAGGTGAAGAGAGTCGGTGTGAATTCTGCCCCAAATCTTTCAAGTTTAAAGTCAAGAGGAAGGGGTAGGTGTGAAGGTGGAAAGTTTAAGCACAAATCCTATCTCAAATCATAAGAATTAATACTTATACACATAGCAGATGATGAGCAATTTTAAAGTGGTTTAAAAATGTGGTGATCAATCCTGATTGGGCCCACAGCATGTTGAGGTGTTCTTGTCTTCTGTGACTTTTCAAATGCCAAAATGTCTGCAACTCCATGGCTGTTTTGGCACTTGATAACATGTGAGTGGGAGAGTGACCAAGAGCACCTCAGCCCCTTATGCTGTGGATCCAGTCAGGATCATGCCTTGAGGCATTTTTAAATTGCTTTAAAACAGTGGTGGAGCCTATGAGTCAGATCCATGGATGCTATCACATCTAGTCTGACCCTCAGAGCATGGCAGGATATGGTCAAACTGTGTACCTATTCACAGTCAAAGCAATTACATTAAAGAAAAAGGTTTGTGGAAAAACAGAGATCTAAAAAGGCTTTTTTATTTTAATGCAACTCTGACTATTAGGGATAAATGTATATGATTTCTGTATTTGATTAATGAAATCGACTTGTTTTTAAGTGAAGCTGCTGATTTTTATCAGTTATTTTAACCTGTTTTGCAATGGCTTTTGTCTATAGCTTTTCTGTTGTTGTTTGATTAACTAAACATGGCTTCTAGCATCAGCAAGCTGTTGACAAATGAAGGTTTTATATAAAACAGTAGCAAGTAGAGTTTGAATACTACAAACAATAAATGTCTGATGGTTATCAGAAATTCTCATCTTCTACAGTAAGATGTTTAAAATGAGAAACGCAGAAACCTCACATATGTGCATTTTTATTGATGTTTGGACTTCCTGACTGCTGCTGTATATCCTCCAGTTCCAGTGTGAGCCTGTTTTAGGTACTTGAAAGTGCCACTCCTATAATCCAGCTTTCACTCCCATCTGTGTGTTGGCTTGCTATGTCATGCATTCAGAATTTGTGTTCTGGATTTCAAGGGACAGCTGTAACAACATTCTCAAATCAAGCATTTCTTATTATCATGGAATGTTGGACTGGGATTAGAGCAAATTTACAGTTTTCTTCATGTTGTGGAAGTACCTTAATTTTGAAACACCCAGGAGTAAGTGTGAGAAACCAAGTGACTTCATGTAGACAGATGTTGAATGTGGGTTGTAGATATTAAATACTTTCACATTTGAAACATGGGTAATCAATGAACTTGTACCAGTTTTATTTTTTTTATATTCTTTGTTCATTATCATTTTTCCAATATGCTTTTTATAAACAGTTTACAATATTGGCAGCCCAGCTCTTTCTTGTTATGTACATAAACACCTTTGTAATTTCACAGTATACTGCTTTCTGCTTTGTTATTTAAATCATAATTAGAAAAGAGCAATTATTTCAAACATGGTGAGCAACTGTGAATCACAATGTAGATCTGAAATAATATTTGTTTAAATTTCTTAATACTAGCTACTCAAGCTATTGGCGTGTGTAAAGTGCCATCAAGTCGCAGCTGACATATGGCAACCAAGTAGTGTTTTCAAGACAAGTGACTGACAGAGATGGTCTGTAGTTGTCTTCCTCTGCACAGTGACCATGACATTCTTTACTAATCTCCTATCCAAGTACTAACCAGTACATTCCCACAGGTGCAGCTGATGTTAGTTGACTTGTCAGAACATGTGTTCAGATGAGCAAAATCTAAATGACAGCTGGACCCTCCTTCTAGCAGGTGCCGTGTGCAAATTAGGGCTGAGTGCACAACATGTACCATGTGCAAAACCTGATAAGGTGAGGGCACCTGATTGGTACCACTTTTGTATATAGATAGCACAGACAACAGAGTGATGTGTGCCTGAAAACCCTGTGGTCTGGCGAAGCACTTTGTCAGTAGATAGCAATAAATAGAACTGCACTGGTGACTGTGTGTCTGTCAGTTCTTGTCGACATTGCATCCTGCAAGGTGGTCTACTCTGAGTAAATCTGCTGCTTCAACATGACTGTCACTGGCATTGCAGCCTGGGATCAACACCATCCAGGCCTGAAAACTTCAATCACACTTTTGTGCCCTGTAAGCCTGTTTCACCTATAAGACAATTTGGGTGGCAAGAGAGTTTTTTGTTTTCCCTCCCTTCTACACCTCCCAAAGCTCCTTTAGAGGCAATGTGGTGCTACCTTCACTGCGCTGCATCCAGCCGCTGCAGCACTCCCCTCTCCCACCACCGCAAAATTGGATTGCAATGTAATTCATCAGGTCACCATAAATTGGAAGAAACTTGATAGCATTTAATGCAAACACACAAAAGCCGTTTATTTACAGCAATGGTTAATTTGAAGCATGCATTGTCTTACTTGAGCAGCTACTAATGTCATGTATTCATATATTTTCAGCTGTCCTTTATATAAAAGGACAGAAAATCAGTCTTTATGGTAAATATGAAAGGCTTGAAAATAAGCTCTGGGTATTACTTAATGTTAGTTAGGAGGTGTTTTTTTTTAAGGAACTAACCAATAGTGACTGTTGTAATTTGCATCTTATTTCCAGGATTTGGAGTTTATATACATTTTACTCATGCACAATCTCTCTATCTAGCCCCGGGTATTGTGGCTGCACATCTTTAATTTCATGATGAACATGTGGTTATCATTACTTTGGAATGGGTCAGTTTTCATAGAAGGATTAACTTGGGTGAACTTAATCTGGAAACTTTCAGGTGCAGAATGTCTGATATTTATATCACAGAGGTTTTTCCAAT